>NC_135232.1:1002830038-1003430038 GCF_051348905.1 Ranitomeya variabilis | reverse complement strand
CCCCTCCAGATACTTTTTCAACAGATTAAACATGCTTTTTTACCTATATGTTCATGGAAATTTTAGAACCATATGAAGTTGAATTCATGTTTATGTACTTTCTTAATGTGAATACTATTTCAGAAATGTAGCAAAAAGTTCATGTTGATGTGCCTTCTTAATATGAAAACAATTTAAAAATGTTGGAAAATGCTTGAGAAATTTTGTCTGAAAAGAAATCGACAAAAGATACATATGGCACATTGGAAGACTCTAATCCCCAGAAACGAGTTGTAAAATAAAAATACCTTAGTGTTTCTTTGCACTTTTTGAGGTAATGAAATCCGTTTAGCAAAGTAAGATGCACATTATCATAAAAAAATTCACCACGATATAAACTGTGCAAAAATATTTCAGTTTTTACGTAAAAAAAAAAAAAAAAAAGAGGGTGTGTTTTCCAAATGTAGGGGGTATAGCTCAGTGGTAGAGCATTTGACTGCAGATCAAGAGGTCCTTGGTTCAACTCCGAGTGCCCCCTCCAGATAATTTTTCAACAGATTAAACATGCTTTTTTACCTTTATGTTCATGGAAATTTTAGAACTATATGAAGTTGAATTCATGTTTATGTATTTTCTTAATGTAAATACTATTTCAGAAATGTAGCAAAAAGTTCATGTTGATGTGCCTTCTTAATATGAAAACAATTTAAAAATGTTGGAAAATGCTTGAGAAATTTTGTCTGAAAAGAAATCGACAAAAGATACATATGGCACATTGGAAGACTCTAATCCCCAGAAATGACTTGTAAAATAAAAATACCTTAGTGTTTCTTTGTACTTTTTGAATTAATTAAATCTGTTTAGCAAAGTAAAATGCACATCATCGTAAAAAAAAGTCACCACGATATAAAACTGTGCAAAAATATTTCAGGTTTTATGTAAAAAAAAAAAAAAAAAAAAAAAAGGAGGATGTGCTTTCCAAATGTAGGGGGTATAGCTCAGTGGTTGAGCATTTGACTGCAGATCAAGAGGTCCTTGGTTCAACTCCAAGTGCCCCCTCCAGATACTTTTTCAACAGATTAAACATGCTTTTTTACCTATATGTTCATGGAAATTTTAGAACCATATGAAGTTGAATTCATGTTTATGTACTTTCTTAATGTGAATACTATTTCAGAAATGTAGCAAAAAGTTCATGTTGATGTGCCTTCTTAATATGAAAACAATTTAAAAATGTTGGAAAATGCTTGAGAAATTTTGTCTGAAAAGAAATCGACAAAAGATACATATGGCACATTGGAAGACTCTAATCCCCAGAAATGAGTTGTAAAATAAAAATACCTTAGTGTTTCTTTGCACTTTTTGAGGTAATGAAATCCGTTTAGCAAAGTAAAATGCACATCATCGTAAAAAAAAGTCACCACGATATAAAACTGTGCAAAAATATTTCAGGTTTTATGTAAAAAAAAAAAAAAAACAGAGGATGTGCTTTCCAAATGTAGGGGGTATAGCTCAGTGGTAGAGCATTTGACTGCAGATCAAGAGGTCCTTGGTTCAACTCCGAGTGCCCCCTCCAGATACTTTTTCAACAGATTAAACATGCTTTTTTACCTATATGTTCATGGAAATTTTAGAACTATATGAAGTTGAATTCATGTTTATGTACTTTCTTAATGTAAATACTATTTCAGAAATGTAGCAAAAAGTTCATGTTGATGTGCCTTCTTAATATGAAAACAATTTAAAAATGTTGGAAAATGCTTGAGAAATTTTGTCTGAAAAGAAATCGACAAAAGATACATATGGCACATTGGAAGACTCTAATCCCCAGAAATGACTTGTAAAATAAAAATACCTTAGTGTTTCTTTGTACTTTTTGAATTAATGAAATCTGTTTAGCAAAGTAAAATGCACATCATCGTAAAAAAAAGTCACCATGATATAAAACTGTGCAAAAATATTTCAGGTTTTACGTAAAAAAAAAAAAAAGAGGGAGTGTTTTCCAAATGTATGGGGTATAGCTCAGTGGTAGAGCATTTGACTGCAGATCAAGAGGTCCTTGGTTCAACTCCGAGTGCCCCCTCCAGATACTTTTTCAACAGATTAAACATGCTTTTTTACCTATATGTTCATGGAAATTTTAGAACCATATGAAGTTGAATTCATTTTTATGTACTTTCTTAATGTGAATACTATTTCAGAAATGTAGCAAAAAGTTCATGTTGATGTGCCTTCTTAATATGAAAACAATTTAAAAATGTTGGAAAATGCTTGAGAAATTTTGTCTGAAAAGAAATCGACAAAAGATACATATGGCACATTGGAAGACTCTAATCCCCAGAAATGAGTTGTAAAATAAAAATACCTTAGTGTTTCTTTGTACTTTTTGAATTAATGAAATCTGTTTAGCAAAGTAAAATGCACATTATCATAAAAAAAGTCACCACGATATAAACTGCGCAAAAATATTTCAGTTTTTACGTAAAAAAAAAAAAGAGGGTGTGTTTTCCAAATGTAGGGGGTATAGCTCAGTGGTAGAGCATTTGACTGCAGATCAAGAGGTCCTTGGTTCAACTCCAAGTGCCCCCTCCAGATACTTTTTCAACAGATTAAACATGCTTTTTTACCTATATGTTCATGGAAATTTTAGAACCATATGAAGTTGAATTCATGTTTATGTACTTTCTTAATGTGAATACTATTTCAGAAATGTAGCAAAAAGTTCATGTTGATGTGCCTTCTTAATATGAAAACAATTTAAAAATGTTGGAAAATGCTTGAGAAATTTTGTCTGAAAAGAAATCGACAAAAGATACATATGGCACATTGGAAGACTCTAATCCCCAGAAATAAGTTGTAAAATAAAAGTACCTTAGTGTTTCTTTGTACTTTTTGAATTAATGAAATCTGTTTAGCAAAGTAAAATGCACATTATCATAAAAAAAGTCACCATGATATAAACTGCGCAAAAATATTTCAGTTTTTACGTAAAAAAAAAAAAAAAAAGAGTGTGTGTTTTCCAAATGTAGGGGGTATATCTCAGTGGTAGAGCATTTGACTGCAGATCAAGAGGTCCTTGGTTCAACTCCGAGTGCCCCCTCCAGATACTTTTTCAACAGATTAAACATGCTTTTTTACCTATATGTTCATGGAAATTTTAGAACCATATGAAGTTGAATTCATTTTTATGTACTCTCTTAATGTGAATACTATTTCAGAAATGTAGCAAAAAGTTCATGTTGATGTGCCTTCTTAATATGAAAACAATTAAAAAATGTTGGAAAATGCTTGAGAAATTTTGTCTGAAAAGAAATCGACAAAAGATACATATGGCACATTGGAAGACTCTAATCCCCAGAAATGACTTGTAAAATAAAAATACCTTAGTGTTTCTTTGTACTTTTTGAATTAATGAAATCTGTTTAGCAAAGTAAAATGCACATCATCGTAAAAAAAAGTCACCATGATATAAAACTGTGCAAAAATATTTCAGGTTTTACGTAAAAAAAAAAAAAAGAGGGAGTGTTTTCCAAATGTAGGGGGTATAGCTCAGTGGTAGAGCATTTGACTGCAGATCAAGAGGTCCTTGGTTCAACTCCGAGTGCCCCCTCCAGATACTTTTTCAACAGATTAAACATGCTTTTTTACCTATATGTTCATGGAAATTTTAGAACCATATGAAGTTGAATTCATTTTTATGTACTTTCTTAATGTGAATACTATTTCAGAAATGTAGCAAAAAGTTCATGTTGATGTGCCTTCTTAATATGAAAACAATTTAAAAATGTTGGAAAATGCTTGAGAAATTTTGTCTGAAAAGAAATCGACAAAAGATACATATGGCACATTGGAAGACTCTAATCCCCAGAAATGAGTTGTAAAATAAAAATACCTTAGTGTTTCATTGCACTTTTTGAGTTAATGAAATCCGTTTGACAAAGTAAAATGCACATTATCATAAAAAAATTCACCACGATATAAACTGTGCAAAAATATTTCAGTTTTTACGTAAAAAAAAAAAAAAAAAAGAGGGTGTGTTTTCCAAATGTAGGGGGTATAGCTCAGTGGTAGAGCATTTGACTGCAGATCAAGAGGTCCTTGGTTCAACTCCGAGTGCCCCCTCCAGATAATTTTTCAACAGATTAAACATGCTTTTTTACCTATATGTTCATGGAAATTTTAGAACTATATGAAGTTGAATTCATGTTTATGTACTTTCTTAATGTAAATACTATTTCAGAAATGTAGCAAAAAGTTCATGTTGATGTGCCTTCTTAACATGAAAACAATTTAAAAATGTTGGAAAATGCTTGAGAAATTTTGTCTGAAAAGAAATCGACAAAAGATACATATGGCACATTGGAAGACTCTAATCCCCAGAAATGACTTGTAAAATAAATATACCTTAGTGTTTCTTTGTACTTTTTGAGTTAATGAAATCTGTTTAGCAAAGTAAAATGCACATTATCATAAAAAAAGTCACCACGATATAAACTGCGCAAAAATATTTCAGTTTTTACGTAAAAAAAAAAAGAGGGTGTGTTTTCCAAATGTAGGGGGTATAGCTCAGTGGTAGAGCATTTGAGTGCAGATCAAGAGGTCCTTGGTTCAACTCCGAGTGCCCCCTCCAGATACTTTTTCAACAGATTAAACATGCTTTTTTACCTATATGTTCATGGAAATTTTAGAACCATATGAAGTTGAATTCATGTTTATGTACTTTCTTAATGTGAATACTATTTCAGAAATGTAGCAAAAAGTTCATGTTGATGTGCCTTCTTAATATGAAAACAATTTAAAAATGTTGGAAAATGCTTGAGAAATTTTGTCTGAAAAGAAATCGACAAAAGATACATATGGCACATTGGAAGACTCTAATCCCCAGAAATAAGTTGTAAAATAAAAGTACCTTAGTGTTTCTTTGTACTTTTTGAATTAATGAAATCTGTTTAGCAAAGTAAAATGCACATTATCATAAAAAAAGTCACCATGATATAAACTGCGCAAAAATATTTCAGTTTTTACGTAAAAAAAAAAAAAAAAAAGAGTGTGTGTTTTCCAAATGTAGGGGGTATATCTCAGTGGTAGAGCATTTGACTGCAGATCAAGAGGTCCTTGGTTCAACTCCGAGTGCCCCCTCCAGATACTTTTTCAACAGATTAAACATGCTTTTTTACCTATATGTTCATGGAAATTTTAGAACCATATGAAGTTGAATTCATTTTTATGTACTCTCTTAATGTGAATACTATTTCAGAAATGTAGCAAAAAGTTCATGTTGATGTGCCTTCTTAATATGAAAACAATTAAAAAATGTTGGAAAATGCTTGAGAAATTTTGTCTGAAAAGAAATCGACAAAAGATACATATGGCACATTGGAAGACTCTAATCCCTAGAAATGAGTTGTAAAATAAAAATACCTTAGTGTTTCTTTGTACTTTTTGAGTTAATGAAATCTGTTTAGCAAAGTAAAATGCACATTATCATAAAAAAAGTCACCACGATATAAACTGTGCAAAAATATTTCAGTTTTTACGTAAAAAAAAAAAAAAAAGAGGGTGCGTTTTCCAAATGTTGGGGGTATAGCTCAGTGGTAGAGCATTTGACTGCAGATCAAGAGGTCCTTGGTTCAACTCCGAGTGCCCCCTCCAGATACTTTTTCAACAGATTAAACATGCTTTTTTACCTATATGTTCATGGAAATTTTAGAACCATATGAAGTTGAATTCATGTTTATGTACTTTCTTAATGTGAATACTATTTCAGAAATGTAGCAAAAAGTTCATGTTGATGTGCCTTCTTAATATGAAAACAATTTAAAAATGTTGGAAAATGCTTGAGAAATTTTGTCTGAAAAGAAATCGACAAAAGATACATATGGCACATTGGAAGACTCTAATCCCCAGAAATAAGTTGTAAAATAAAAGTACCTTAGTGTTTCTTTGTACTTTTTGAATTAATGAAATCTGTTTAGCAAAGTAAAATGCACATTATCATAAAAAAAGTCACCATGATATAAACTGCGCAAAAATATTTCAGTTTTTAGGTAAAAAAAAAAAAAAAGAGTGTGTGTTTTCCAAATGTAGGGGGTATATCTCAGTGGTAGAGCATTTGACTGCAGATCAAGAGGTCCTTGGTTCAACTCCGAGTGCCCCCTCCAGATACTTTTTCAACAGATTAAACATGCTTTTTTACCTATATGTTCATGGAAATTTTAGAACCATATGAAGTTGAATTCATTTTTATGTACTCTCTTAATGTGAATACTATTTCAGAAATGTAGCAAAAAGTTCATGTTGATGTGCCTTCTTAATATGAAAACAATTAAAAAATGTTGGAAAATGCTTGAGAAATTTTGTCTGAAAAGAAATCGACAAAAGATACATATGGCACATTGGAAGACTCTAATCCCCAGAAATGAGTTGTAAAATAAAAATACCTTAGTGTTTCTTTGCACTTTTTGAGGTAATGAAATTGGTTTAGCAAAGTAAAATGCACATTATCATAATAAAAAGTCACCGCGATATAAAACTGTGCAAAAATATTTCAGGTTTTATGTAAAAAAAAAAAAAAAAAAAAGCAGGATGTGCTTTCCAAATGTAGGGGGTATAGCTCAGTGGTTGAGCATTTGACTGCAGATCAAGAGGTCCTTGGTTCAACTCCAAGTGCCCCCTCCAGATACTTTTTCAACAGATTAAACATGCTTTTTTACCTATATGTTCATGGAACTTTTATAACCATATGAAGTTGAATTCATTTTTATGTACTCTCTTAATGTGAATACTATTTCAGAAATGTAGCAAAAAGTTCATGTTGATGTGCCTTGTTAATATGAAAACAATTAAAAAATGTTGGAAAATGCTTGAGAAATTTTGTCTGAAAAGAAATCGACAAAAGATACATATGGCACATTGGAAGACTCTAATCCCCAGAAATGAGTTGTAAAATAAAAGTACCTTAGTGTTTCTTTGTACTTTTTGAATTAATGAAATCTGTTTAGCAAAGTAAAATGCACATCATCGTAAAAAAAAGTCACCACGATATAAAACTGTGCAAAAATATTTCAGGTTTTATGTAAAAAAAAAAAAAAAAAGGAGGATGTGCTTTCCAAAAGTAGGGGGTATAGCTCGGTGGTTGAGCATCTGACTGCAGATTAAGAGGTCCTTGGTTCAACTCCAAGTGCCCCCTCCAGATACTTTTTCAACAGATTAAACATGCTTTTTTACCTATATGTTCATGGAAATTTTAGAACCATATGAAGTTGAATTCATTTTTATGTACTTTCTTAATGTGAATACTATTTCAGAAATGTAGCAAAAAGTTCATGTTGATGTGCCATCTTAATATGAAAACAATTTAAAAATGTTGGAAAATGCTTGAGAAATTTTGTCTGAAAAGAAATCGACAAAAGATACATTTGGCACATTGGAAGACTCTAATCCCCAGAAATGAGTTGTAAAATAAAAATACCTTAGTGTTTCTTTGCACTTTTTGAGTTAATGAAATCCGTTTAGCAAAGTAAAATGCACATTATCATAAAAAAATTCACCACGATTTAAACTGTGCAAAAATATTTCAGTTTTTACGTAAAAAAAAAAAAAAAAAGAGGGTGTGTTTTCCAAATGTAGGGGGTATAGCTCAGTGGTTGAGCATTTGACTGCAGATCAAGAGGTCCTTGGTTCAACTCTGAGTGCCCCCTCCAGATACTTTTTCAACAGATTAAACATGCTTTTTTACCTATATGTTCATGGAAATTTTAGAACCATATGAAGTTGAATTCATTTTTATGTACTCTCTTAATGTGAATACTATTTCAGAAATGTAGCAAAAAGTTCATGTTGATGTGCCTTCTTAATATGAAAACAATTTAAAAATGTTGGAAAATGCTTGAGAAATTTTGTCTGAAAAGAAATCGACAAGAGATACATATGGCACATTGGAAGACTCTAATCCCCAGAAATGAGTTGTAAAATAAAAATACCTTAGTGTTTCTTTGTACTTTTTGAGTTAATGAAATCTGTTTAGCAAAGTAAAATGCACATTATCATAAAAAAAGTCACCACGATATAAACTGTGCAAAAATATTTCAGTTTTTACGTTAAAAAAAAAAAAAAAAAAAAAGGGGGTGTGTTTTCCAAATGTAGGGGGTATAGCTCAGTGGTAGAGCATTTGACTGCAGATCAAGAGGTCCTTGGTTCAACTCCGAGTGCCCCCTCCAGATAATTTTTCAACAGATTAAACATGCTTTTTTACCTATATGTTCATGGAAATTTTAGAACTATATGAAGTTGAATTCATGTTTATGTACTTTCTTAATGTAAATACTATTTCAGAAATGTAGCAAAAAGTTCATGTTGATGTGCCTTCTTAATATGAAAACAATTTAAAAATGTTGGAAAATGCTAGAGAAATTTTGTCTGAAAAGAATTCGACAAAAGATACATATGGCACATTGGAAGACTCTAATCCCCAGAAATGACTTGTAAAATAAAAATACCTTAGTGTTTCTTTGTACTTTTTGAATTAATGAAATCTGTTTAGCAAAGTAAAATGCACATTATCATAAAAAAAGTCACCACGATATAAACTGCGCAAAAATATTTCAGTTTTTACGTAAAAAAAAAAAAAAGAGGGTGTGTTTTCCAAATGTAGGGGGTATAGCTCAGTGGTAGAGCATTTGACTGCAGATCAAGAGGTCCTTGGTTCAACTCCGAGTGCCCCCTCCAGATACTTTTTCAACAGATTAAACATGCTTTTTTACCTATATGTTCATGGAAATTTTAGAACCATATGAAGTTGAATTCATTTTTATGTACTCTCTTAATGTGAATACTATTTCAGAAATGTAGCAAAAAGTTCATGTTGATGTGCCTTCTTAATATGAAAACAATTTAAAAATGTTGGAAAATGCTTGAGAAATTTTGTCTGAAAAGAAATCGACAAAAGATACATATGGCACATTGGAAGACTCTAATCCCCAGAAATGAGTTGTAAAATAAAAATACCTTAGTGTTTCTTTGTACTTTTTGAGTTAATGAAATCTGTTTAGCAAAGTAAAATGCACATTATCATAAAAAAAGTCACCACGATATAAACTGTGCAAAAATATTTCAGTTTTTACGTTAAAAAAAAAAAAAAAAAAAAAAGAGGGTGTGTTTTCCAAATGTAGGGGGTATAGCTCAGTGGTAGAGCATTTGACTGCAGATCAAGAGGTCCTTGGTTCAACTCCGAGTGCCCCCTCCAGATAATTTTTCAACAGATTAAACATGCTTTTTTACCTATATGTTCATGGAAATTTTAGAACTATATGAAGTTGAATTCATGTTTATGTACTTTCTTAATGTAAATACTATTTCAGAAATGTAGCAAAAAGTTCATGTTGATGTGCCTTCTTAATATGAAAACAATTTAAAAATGTTGGAAAATGCTTGAGAAATTTTGTCTGAAAAGAAATCGACAAAAGATACATATGGCACATTGGAAGACTCTAATCCCCAGAAATGACTTGTAAAATAAAAATACCTTAGTGTTTCTTTGTGCTTTTTGTATTAATGAAATCTGTTTAGCAAAGTAAAATGCACATCATCGTAAAAAAAGTCACCACAATATAAAACTGTGCAAAAATATTTCAGGTTTTATGTAAAAAAAAAAAAAAAAAAAGAGGGTGTGTGTTCCAAATGTAGGGGGTATAGCTCAGTGGTAGAGCATTTGACTGCAGATCAAGAGGTCCTTGGTTCAACTCCGAGTGCCCCCTCCAGATACTTTTTCAACAGATTAAACATGCTTTTTTACCTATATGTTCATGGAAATTTTAGAACCATATGAAGTTGAATTCATGTTTATGTACTTTCTTAATGTGAATACTATTTCAGAAATGTAGCAAAAAGTTCATGTTGATGTGCCTTCTTAATATGAAAACAATTTAAAAATGTTGGAAAATGCTTGAGAAATTTTGTCTGAAAAGAAATCGACAAAAGATACATATGGCACATTGGAAGACTCTAATCCCCAGAAATGAGTTGTAAAATATAAGTACCTTAGTGTTTCTTTGTACTTTTTGAATTAATGAAATCTGTTTAGCAAAGTAAAATGCACATTATCATAAAAAAAGTCACCATAATATAAACTGCGCAAAAATATTTCAGTTTTTACGTAAAAAAAAAAAAAAAAGAGGGTGTGTTTTCCAAATGTAGGGGGTATAGCTCAGTGGTGGAGCATTTGACTGCAGGTCAAGAGGTCCTTGGTTCAACTCCGAGTACCCCCTCCAGACACTTTTTCAACAGATTAAACATGCTTTTTTACCTATATGTTCATGGAAATTTTAGAACCATATGAAGTTGAATTCATGTTTATGTACTTTCTTAATGTGAATACTATTTCAGAAATGTAGCAAAAAGTTCATGTTGATGTACCTTCTTAATATGAAAACAATTTAAAAATGTTGGAAAATGCTTGAGAAATTTTGTCTGAAAAGAAATCGACAAAAGATACATATGGCACATTGGAAGACTCTAATCCCCAGAAATGAGTTGTAAAATAAAAATACCTTAGTGTTTCTTTGTACTTTTTGAATTAATGAAATCTGTTTAGCAAAGTAAAATGCACATTATCATTAAAAAAAGTCACCACGATATAAACTGCGCAAAAATATTTCAGTTTTTACGTAAAAAAAAAAAAAGAGGGTGTGTTTTCCAAATGTAGGGGGTATAGCTCAGTGGTAGAGCATTTGACTGCAGATCAAGAGGTCCTTGGTTCAACTCCGAGTGCCCCCTCCAGATACTTTTTCAACAGATTAAACATGCTTTTTTACCTATATGTTCATGGAAATTTTAGAACCATATGAAGTTGAATTCATGTTTATGTACTTTCTTAATGTGAATACTATTTCAGAAATGTAGCAAAAAGTTCATGTTGATGTGCCTTCTTAATATGAAAACAATTTAAAAATGTTGGAAAATGCTTGAGAAATTTTGTCTGAAAAGAAATCGACAAAAGATACATATGGCACATTGGAAGACTCTAATCCCCAGAAATGAGTTGTAAAATAAAAATACCTTAGTGTTTCTTTGTACTTTTTGAATTAATGAAATCTGTTTAGCAAAGTAAAATGCACATTATCATAAAAAAAGTCACCACGATATAAAGTGCGCAAAAATATTTCAGTTTTTACGTAAAAAAAAAAAAAAAGAGGGTGTGTTTTCTGAATGTAGGGGGTATATCTCAGTGGTAGAGCATTTGACTGCAGATCAAGAGGTACTTGGTTCAACTCCGAGTGCCCCCTCCAGATACTTTTTCAACAGATTAAACATGCTTTTTTACCTATATGTTCATGGAAATTTTAGAACCATATGAAGTTGAATTCATGTTTATGTACTTTCTTAATGTGAATACTATTTCAGAAATGTAGCAAAAAGTTCATGTTGATGTGCCTTCTTAATATGAAAACAATTTAAAAATGTTGGAAAAAGCTTGAGAAATTTTGTCTGAAAAGAAATCGACAAAAGATACATATGGCACATTGGAAGACTCTAATCCCCAGAAATGACTTGTAAAATAAAAATACCTTAGTGTTTCTTTGTACTTTTTGAATTAATGAAATCTTTTTAGCAAAGTAAAATGCACATCATCGCAAAAAAAAGTCACCACGATATAAAACTGTGCAAAAATATTTCAGGTTTTATGTAAAAAAAAAAAAAAAAAAGAGGGTGTGCTTTCCAAATGTAGGGGGTATAGCTCAGTGGTAGAGCATTTGACTGCAGATCAAGAGGTCCTTGGTTCAACTCCGAGTGACCCCTCCAGATACTTTTTCAACAGATTAAACATGCTTTTTTACCTATATGTTCATGGAAATTTTAGAACCATATGAAGTTGAATTCATGTTTATGTACTTTCTTAATGTGAATACTATTTCAGAAATGTAGCAAAAAGTTCATGTTGATGTGCCTTCTTAATATGAAAACAATTTAAAAATGTTGGAAAATGCTTGAGAAATTTTGTCTGAAAAGAAATCGACAAAAGATACATATGGCACATTGGAAGACTCTAATCCCCAGAAATGACTTGTAAAATAAAAATACCTTAGTGTTTCTTTGTACTTTTTGAATTAATGAAATCTGTTTAGCAAAGTAAAATGCACATCATCGTAAAAAAAAGTCACCACGATATAAAACTGTGCAAAAATATTTCAGGTTTTATGTAAAAAAAAAAAGAGGGTGTGCTTTCCAAATGTAGGGGGTATATCTCAGTGGCAGAGCATTTGACTGCAGATCGAGAGGTCCTTGGTTCAACTCTGAGTGCCCCGTCCAGAAACTCTTTCAACAGATTAAACATGCTTTTTTACCTATATGTTCATGGAAATTTTAGAACCATATGAAGTTGAATTCATGTTTATGTACTTTCTTAATGTGAATACTATTTCAGAAATGTAGCAAAACGTTCATGTTGATGTGCCTTCTTAATATGAAAACAATTTAAAAATGTTGGAAAATGCTTGAGAAATTTTGTCTGAAAAGAAATTGAGAAAAGATACATATGGCACATTGGAAGACTCTAATCCCCAGAAATGAGTTGTAAAATATAAGTACCTTAGTGTTTCTTTGTACTTTTTGAATTAATGAAATCTGTTTAGCAAAGTAAAATGCACATTATCATAAAAAAAAGTCACCATGATATAAACTGCGCAAAAATATTTCAGTTTTTACGTAAAAAAAAAAAAAAAGAGGGTGTATTTTCCAAATGTAGGGGGTATCGCTCAGTGGTAGAGCATTTGACTGCAGATCAAGAGGTCCTTGGTTCAACTCCGTGTGCCCCTTCCAGATACTTTTTCAACAGATTAAACATGCTTTTTACCTATATGTTCATGGAAATTTTAGAACCATATGAAGTTGAATTCATGTTTATGTACTTTCTTAATGTGAATACTATTTCAGAAATGTAGCAAAAAGTTCATGTTGATGTGCCTTCTTAATATGAAAACAATTTAAAAATGTTGGAAAATGCTTGAGAAATTTTGTCTGAAAAGAAATCGACAAAAGATACATATGGCACATTGGAAGACTCTAATCCCCAGAAATGACTTGTAAAATAAAAATACCTTAGTGTTTCTTTGTACTTTTTGAATTAATGAAATCTGTTTAGCAAAGTAAAATGCACATCATCGTAAAAAAAAAAAAAGTCACAAAGATATAAAACTGTGCAAAAATATTTCAGGTTTTATGTAAAAAAAAAAAAGAGGGTGTGCGTTCCAAATGTAGGGGGTATAGCTCAGTGGTAGAGAATTTGAATGCAGATCAAGAGGTCCTTGGTTCAACTCCGAGTGCCCCCTCCAGATACTTTTTCAACAGATTAAACATGCTTTTTTACCTATATGTTCATGGAAATTTTAGAACCATATGAAGTTGAATTCATGTTTATGTACTTTCTTAATGTGAATACTATTTCAGAAATGTAGCAAAAAGTTCATGTTGATGTGCCTTCTTAATATGAAAACAATTTAAAAATGTTGGAAAATGCTTGAGAAATTTTGTCTGAAAAGAAATCGACAAAAGATACATATGGCACATTGGAAGACTCTAATCCCCAGAAATGACTTGTAAAATAAAAATACCTTAGTGTTTCTTTGTACTTTTTGAATTAATGAAATCTGTTTAGCAAAGTAAAATGCACATTATCATAAAAAAAGTCACCACGATATAAACTGCGCAAAAATATTTCAGTTTTTACGTAAAAAAAAAAAAGAGGGTGTATTTTCCAATTGTAGGGGGTATAGCTCAGTGCTAGAGCATTTGACTGCAGATCAAGAGGTCCTTGGTTCAACTCCGAGTGCCCCCTCCAGATTCTTTTTCAACAGATTAAACATGCTTTTTACCTATATGTTCATGGAAATTTTAGAACCATATGAAGTTGAATTCATGTTTATGTACTTTCTTAATGTGAATACTATTTCAGAAATGTAGCAAAAAGTTCATGTTGATGTGCCTTCTTAATATGAAAACAATTTAAAAATGTTGGAAAATGCTTGAGAAATTTTGTCTGAAAAGAAATCGACAAAAGATACTTATGGCTCATTGGAAGACTCTAATCCCCAGAAATGAGTTGTAACATAAAAATACCTTAGTGTTTCTTTGTACCTTTTGAATTAATGAAATCTGTTTAGCAAAGTAAAATGCACATTATCATAAAAAAAGTCACCACGATATAAACTGCGCAAAAATATTTCAGTTTTTACGTAAAAAAAAAAAAAAAGAGGGTGTGTTTTCCAAATGTAGGGGGTATAGCTCAGTGGTAGAGCATTTGACTGCAAATCAAGAGGTCCTTGGTTCAACTCTGAGTGCCCCCTCCAGATACTTTTTCAACAGATTAAACATGCTTTTTTACCTATATGTTCATGGAAATTTTAGAACCATATGAAGTTGAATTCATGTTTATGTACTTTCTTAATGTGAATACTATTTCAGAAATGTAGCAAAAAGTTCATGTTGATGTGCCTTCTTAATATGAAAACAATTTAAAAATGTTGGAAAATGCTTGAGAAATTTTGTCTGAAAAGAAATCGACAAAAGATACATATGGCACATTGGAAGACTCTAATCCCCAGAAATGAGTTGTAAAATATAAGTACCTTAGTGTTTCTTTGTACTTTTTGAATTAATGAAATCTGTTTAGCAAAGTAAAATGCACATTATCATAAAAAAAGTCACCACGATATAAACTGCGCAAAAATATTTCAGTTTTTACGTAAAAAAAAAAAAAGAGGGTGTGTTTTCCAAATGTAGGGGGTATAGCTCAGTGGTAGAGCATTTGACTGCAGATCAAGAGGTCCTTGGTTCAACTCCGAGTGCCCCCTCCAGATACTTTTTCAACAGATTAAACATGCTTTTTTACCTATATGTTCATGGAAATTTTAGAACCATATGAAGTTGAATTCATTTTTATGTACTCTCTTAATGTGAATACTATTTCAGAAATGTAGCAAAAAGTTCATGTTGATGTGCCTTCTTAATATGAAAACAATTTAAAAATGTTGGAAAATGCTTGAGAAATTTTGTCTGAAAAGAAATCGACAAAAGATACATATGGCACATTGGAAGACTCTAATCCCCAGAAATGACTTGTAAAATAAAAATACCTTAGTGTTTCTTTGTGCTTTTTGTATTAATGAAATCTGTTTAGCAAAGTAAAATGCACATCATCGTAAAAAAAGTCACCACAATATAAAACTGTGCAAAAATATTTCAGGTTTTATGTAAAAAAAAAAAAAAAAAAAGAGGGTGTGCGTTCCAAATGTAGGGGGTATAGCTCAGTGGTAGAGCATTTGACTGCAGATCAAGAGGTCCTTGGTTCAACTCCGAGTGCCCCCTCCAGATACTTTTTCAACAGATTAAACATGCTTTTTTACCTATATGTTCATGGAAATTTTAGAACCATATGAAGTTGAATTCATGTTTATGTACTTTCTTAATGTGAATACTATTTCAGAAATGTAGCAAAAAGTTCATGTTGATGTGCCTTCTTAATATGAAAACAATTTAAAAATGTTGGAAAATGCTTGAGAAATTTTGTCTGAAAAGAAATCGACAAAAGATACATATGGCACATTGGAAGACTCTAATCCCCAGAAATGAGTTGTAAAATATAAGTACCTTAGTGTTTCTTTGTACTTTTTGAATTAATGAAATCTGTTTAGCAAAGTAAAATGCACATTATCATAAAAAAAGTCACCATAATATAAACTGCGCAAAAATATTTCAGTTTTTACGTAAAAAAAAAAAAAAAAGAGGGTGTGTTTTCCAAATGTAGGGGGTATAGCTCAGTGGTGGAGCATTTGACTGCAGATCAAGAGGTCCTTGGTTCAACTCCGAGTACCCCCTCCAGACACTTTTTCAACAGATTAAACATGCTTTTTTACCTATATGTTCATGGAAATTTTAGAACCATATGAAGTTGAATTCATGTTTATGTACTTTCTTAATGTGAATACTATTTCAGAAATGTAGCAAAAAGTTCATGTTGATGTACCTTCTTAATATGAAAACAATTTAAAAATGTTGGAAAATGCTTGAGAAATTTTGTCTGAAAAGAAATCGACAAAAGATACATATGGCACATTGGAAGACTCTAATCCCCAGAAATGAGTTGTAAAATAAAAATACCTTAGTGTTTCTTTGTACTTTTTGAATTAATGAAATCTGTTTAGCAAAGTAAAATGCACATTATCATTAAAAAAAGTCACCACGATATAAACTGCGCAAAAATATTTCAGTTTTTACGTAAAAAAAAAAAAAGAGGGTGTGTTTTCCAAATGTAGGGGGTATAGCTCAGTGGTAGAGCATTTGACTGCAGATCAAGAGGTCCTTGGTTCAACTCCGAGTGCCCCCTCCAGATACTTTTTCAACAGATTAAACATGCTTTTTTACCTATATGTTCATGGAAATTTTAGAACCATATGAAGTTGAATTCATGTTTATGTACTTTCTTAATGTGAATACTATTTCAGAAATGTAGCAAAAAGTTCATGTTGATGTGCCTTCTTAATATGAAAACAATTTAAAAATGTTGGAAAATGCTTGAGAAATTTTGTCTGAAAAGAAATCGACAAAAGATACATATGGCACATTGGAAGACTCTAATCCCCAGAAATGAGTTGTAAAATAAAAATACCTTAGTGTTTCTTTGTACTTTTTGAATTAATGAAATCTGTTTAGCAAAGTAAAATGCACATTATCATAAAAAAAGTCACCACGATATAAAGTGCGCAAAAATATTTCAGTTTTTACGTAAAAAAAAAAAAAAAGAGGGTGTGTTTTCTGAATGTAGGGGGTATATCTCAGTGGTAGAGCATTTGACTGCAGATCAAGAGGTACTTGGTTCAACTCCGAGTGCCCCCTCCAGATACTTTTTCAACAGATTAAACATGCTTTTTTACCTATATGTTCATGGAAATTTTAGAACCATATGAAGTTGAATTCATGTTTATGTACTTTCTTAATGTGAATACTATTTCAGAAATGTAGCAAAAAGTTCATGTTGATGTGCCTTCTTAATATGAAAACAATTTAAAAATGTTGGAAAAAGCTTGAGAAATTTTGTCTGAAAAGAAATCGACAAAAGATACATATGGCACATTGGAAGACTCTAATCCCCAGAAATGACTTGTAAAATAAAAATACCTTAGTGTTTCTTTGTACTTTTTGAATTAATGAAATCTTTTTAGCAAAGTAAAATGCACATCATCGCAAAAAAAAGTCACCACGATATAAAACTGTGCAAAAATATTTCAGGTTTTATGTAAAAAAAAAAAAAAAAAAGAGGGTGTGCTTTCCAAATGTAGGGGGTATAGCTCAGTGGTAGAGCATTTGACTGCAGATCAAGAGGTCCTTGGTTCAACTCCGAGTGACCCCTCCAGATACTTTTTCAACAGATTAAACATGCTTTTTTACCTATATGTTCATGGAAATTTTAGAACCATATGAAGTTGAATTCATGTTTATGTACTTTCTTAATGTGAATACTATTTCAGAAATGTAGCAAAAAGTTCATGTTGATGTGCCTTCTTAATATGAAAACAATTTAAAAATGTTGGAAAATGCTTGAGAAATTTTGTCTGAAAAGAAATCGACAAAAGATACATATGGCACATTGGAAGACTCTAATCCCCAGAAATGACTTGTAAAATAAAAATACCTTAGTGTTTCTTTGTACTTTTTGAATTAATGAAATCTGTTTAGCAAAGTAAAATGCACATCATCGTAAAAAAAAGTCACCACGATATAAAACTGTGCAAAAATATTTCAGGTTTTATGTAAAAAAAAAAAGAGGGTGTGCTTTCCAAATGTAGGGGGTATATCTCAGTGGCAGAGCATTTGACTGCAGATCGAGAGGTCCTTGGTTCAACTCTGAGTGCCCCGTCCAGAAACTCTTTCAACAGATTAAACATGCTTTTTTACCTATATGTTCATGGAAATTTTAGAACCATATGAAGTTGAATTCATGTTTATGTACTTTCTTAATGTGAATACTATTTCAGAAATGTAGCAAAACGTTCATGTTGATGTGCCTTCTTAATATGAAAACAATTTAAAAATGTTGGAAAATGCTTGAGAAATTTTGTCTGAAAAGAAATCGAGAAAAGATACATATGGCACATTGGAAGACTCTAATCCCCAGAAATGAGTTGTAAAATATAAGTACCTTAGTGTTTCTTTGTACTTTTTGAATTAATGAAATCTGTTTAGCAAAGTAAAATGCACATTATCATAAAAAAAAGTCACCATGATATAAACTGCGCAAAAATATTTCAGTTTTTACATAAAAAAAAAAAAAAAGAGGGTGTATTTTCCAAATGTAGGGGGTATCGCTCAGTGGTAGAGCATTTGACTGCAGATCAAGAGGTCCTTGGTTCAACTCCGTGTGCCCCTTCCAGATACTTTTTCAACAGATTAAACATGCTTTTTACCTATATGTTCATGGAAATTTTAGAACCATATGAAGTTGAATTCATGTTTATGTACTTTCTTAATGTGAATACTATTTCAGAAATGTAGCAAAAAGTTCATGTTGATGTGCCTTCTTAATATGAAAACAATTTAAAAATGTTGGAAAATGCTTGAGAAATTTTGTCTGAAAAGAAATCGACAAAAGATACATATGGCACATTGGAAGACTCTAATCCCCAGAAATGACTTGTAAAATAAAAATACCTTAGTGTTTCTTTGTACTTTTTGAATTAATGAAATCTGTTTAGCAAAGTAAAATGCACATCATCGTAAAAAAAAAAAAAGTCACAAAGATATAAAACTGTGCAAAAATATTTCAGGTTTTATGTAAAAAAAAAAAAGAGGGTGTGCGTTCCAAATGTAGGGGGTATAGCTCAGTGGTAGAGAATTTGAATGCAGATCAAGAGGTCCTTGGTTCAACTCCGAGTGCCCCCTCCAGATACTTTTTCAACAGATTAAACATGCTTTTTTACCTATATGTTCATGGAAATTTTAGAACCATATGAAGTTGAATTCATGTTTATGTACTTTCTTAATGTGAATACTATTTCAGAAATGTAGCAAAAAGTTCATGTTGATGTGCCTTCTAAATATGAAAACAATTTAAAAATGTTGGAAAATGCTTGAGAAATTTTGTCTGAAAAGAAATCGACAAAAGATACATATGGCACATTGGAAGACTCTAATCCCCAGAAATGACTTGTAAAATAAAAATACCTTAGTGTTTCTTTGTACTTTTTGAATTAATGAAATCTGTTTAGCAAAGTAAAATGCACATTATCATAAAAAAAGTCACCACGATATAAACTGCGCAAAAATATTTCAGTTTTTACGTAAAAAAAAAAAAGAGGGTGTATTTTCCAATTGTAGGGGGTATAGCTCAGTGCTAGAGCATTTGACTGCAGATCAAGAGGTCCTTGGTTCAACTCCGAGTGCCCCCTCCAGATTCTTTTTCAACAGATTAAACATGCTTTTTACCTATATGTTCATGGAAATTTTAGAACCATATGAAGTTGAATTCATGTTTATGTACTTTCTTAATGTGAATACTATTTCAGAAATGTAGCAAAAAGTTCATGTTGATGTGCCTTCTTAATATGAAAACAATTTAAAAATGTTGGAAAATGCTTGAGAAATTTTGTCTGAAAAGAAATCGACAAAAGATACTTATGGCTCATTGGAAGACTCTAATCCCCAGAAATGAGTTGTAACATAAAAATACCTTAGTGTTTCTTTGTACCTTTTGAATTAATGAAATCTGTTTAGCAAAGTAAAATGCACATTATCATAAAAAAAGTCACCACGATATAAACTGCGCAAAAATATTTCAGTTTTTACGTAAAAAAAAAAAAAAAGAGGGTGTGTTTTCCAAATGTAGGGGGTATAGCTCAGTGGTAGAGCATTTGACTGCAAATCAAGAGGTCCTTGGTTCAACTCTGAGTGCCCCCTCCAGATACTTTTTCAACAGATTAAACATGCTTTTTTACCTATATGTTCATGGAAATTTTAGAACCATATGAAGTTGAATTCATGTTTATGTACTTTCTTAATGTGAATACTATTTCAGAAATGTAGCAAAAAGTTCATGTTGATGTGCCTTCTTAATATGAAAACAATTTAAAAATGTTGGAAAATGCTTGAGAAATTTTGTCTGAAAAGAAATCGACAAAAGATACATATGGCACATTGGAAGACTCTAATCCCCAGAAATGACTTGTAAAATAAAAATACCTTAGTGTTTCTTTGTGCTTTTTGTATTAATGAAATCTGTTTAGCAAAGTAAAATGCACATCATCGTAAAAAAAGTCACCACAATATAAAACTGTGCAAAAATATTTCAGGTTTTATGTAAAAAAAAAAAAAAAAAAAGAGGGTGTGCGTTCCAAATGTAGGGGGTATAGCTCAGTGGTAGAGCATTTGACTGCAGATCAAGAGGTCCTTGGTTCAACTCCGAGTGCCCCCTCCAGATACTTTTTCAACAGATTAAACATGCTTTTTTACCTATATGTTCATGGAAATTTTAGAACCATATGAAGTTGAATTCATGTTTATGTACTTTCTTAATGTGAATACTATTTCAGAAATGTAGCAAAAAGTTCATGTTGATGTGCCTTCTTAATATGAAAACAATTTAAAAATGTTGGAAAATGCTTGAGAAATTTTGTCTGAAAAGAAATCGACAAAAGATACATATGGCACATTGGAAGACTCTAATCCCCAGAAATGAGTTGTAAAATATAAGTACCTTAGTGTTTCTTTGTACTTTTTGAATTAATGAAATCTGTTTAGCAAAGTAAAATGCACATTATCATAAAAAAAGTCACCATAATATAAACTGCGCAAAAATATTTCAGTTTTTACGTAAAAAAAAAAAAAAAAGAGGGTGTGTTTTCCAAATGTAGGGGGTATAGCTCAGTGGTGGAGCATTTGACTGCAGATCAAGAGGTCCTTGGTTCAACTCCGAGTACCCCCTCCAGACACTTTTTCAACAGATTAAACATGCTTTTTTACCTATATGTTCATGGAAATTTTAGAACCATATGAAGTTGAATTCATGTTTATGTACTTTCTTAATGTGAATACTATTTCAGAAATGTAGCAAAAAGTTCATGTTGATGTACCTTCTTAATATGAAAACAATTTAAAAATGTTGGAAAATGCTTGAGAAATTTTGTCTGAAAAGAAATCGACAAAAGATACATATGGCACATTGGAAGACTCTAATCCCCAGAAATGAGTTGTAAAATAAAAATACCTTAGTGTTTCTTTGTACTTTTTGAATTAATGAAATCTGTTTAGCAAAGTAAAATGCACATTATCATTAAAAAAAGTCACCACGATATAAACTGCGCAAAAATATTTCAGTTTTTACGTAAAAAAAAAAAAAGAGGGTGTGTTTTCCAAATGTAGGGGGTATAGCTCAGTGGTAGAGCATTTGACTGCAGATCAAGAGGTCCTTGGTTCAACTCCGAGTGCCCCCTCCAGATACTTTTTCAACAGATTAAACATGCTTTTTTACCTATATGTTCATGGAAATTTTAGAACCATATGAAGTTGAATTCATGTTTATGTACTTTCTTAATGTGAATACTATTTCAGAAATGTAGCAAAAAGTTCATGTTGATGTGCCTTCTTAATATGAAAACAATTTAAAAATGTTGGAAAATGCTTGAGAAATTTTGTCTGAAAAGAAATCGACAAAAGATACATATGGCACATTGGAAGACTCTAATCCCCAGAAATGAGTTGTAAAATAAAAATACCTTAGTGTTTCTTTGTACTTTTTGAATTAATGAAATCTGTTTAGCAAAGTAAAATGCACATTATCATAAAAAAAGTCACCACGATATAAAGTGCGCAAAAATATTTCAGTTTTTACGTAAAAAAAAAAAAAAAGAGGGTGTGTTTTCTGAATGTAGGGGGTATATCTCAGTGGTAGAGCATTTGACTGCAGATCAAGAGGTACTTGGTTCAACTCCGAGTGCCCCCTCCAGATACTTTTTCAACAGATTAAACATGCTTTTTTACCTATATGTTCATGGAAATTTTAGAACCATATGAAGTTGAATTCATGTTTATGTACTTTCTTAATGTGAATACTATTTCAGAAATGTAGCAAAAAGTTCATGTTGATGTGCCTTCTTAATATGAAAACAATTTAAAAATGTTGGAAAAAGCTTGAGAAATTTTGTCTGAAAAGAAATCGACAAAAGATACATATGGCACATTGGAAGACTCTAATCCCCAGAAATGACTTGTAAAATAAAAATACCTTAGTGTTTCTTTGTACTTTTTGAATTAATGAAATCTTTTTAGCAAAGTAAAATGCACATCATCGCAAAAAAAAGTCACCACGATATAAAACTGTGCAAAAATATTTCAGGTTTTATGTAAAAAAAAAAAAAAAAAAGAGGGTGTGCTTTCCAAATGTAGGGGGTATAGCTCAGTGGTAGAGCATTTGACTGCAGATCAAGAGGTCCTTGGTTCAACTCCGAGTGACCCCTCCAGATACTTTTTCAACAGATTAAACATGCTTTTTTACCTATATGTTCATGGAAATTTTAGAACCATATGAAGTTGAATTCATGTTTATGTACTTTCTTAATGTGAATACTATTTCAGAAATGTAGCAAAAAGTTCATGTTGATGTGCCTTCTTAATATGAAAACAATTTAAAAATGTTGGAAAATGCTTGAGAAATTTTGTCTGAAAAGAAATCGACAAAAGATACATATGGCACATTGGAAGACTCTAATCCCCAGAAATGACTTGTAAAATAAAAATACCTTAGTGTTTCTTTGTACTTTTTGAATTAATGAAATCTGTTTAGCAAAGTAAAATGCACATCATCGTAAAAAAAAGTCACCACGATATAAAACTGTGCAAAAATATTTCAGGTTTTATGTAAAAAAAAAAAGAGGGTGTGCTTTCCAAATGTAGGGGGTATATCTCAGTGGCAGAGCATTTGACTGCAGATCGAGAGGTCCTTGGTTCAACTCTGAGTGCCCCGTCCAGAAACTCTTTCAACAGATTAAACATGCTTTTTTACCTATATGTTCATGGAAATTTTAGAACCATATGAAGTTGAATTCATGTTTATGTACTTTCTTAATGTGAATACTATTTCAGAAATGTAGCAAAACGTTCATGTTGATGTGCCTTCTTAATATGAAAACAATTTAAAAATGTTGGAAAATGCTTGAGAAATTTTGTCTGAAAAGAAATCGAGAAAAGATACATATGGCACATTGGAAGACTCTAATCCCCAGAAATGAGTTGTAAAATATAAGTACCTTAGTGTTTCTTTGTACTTTTTGAATTAATGAAATCTGTTTAGCAAAGTAAAATGCACATTATCATAAAAAAAAGTCACCATGATATAAACTGCGCAAAAATATTTCAGTTTTTACGTAAAAAAAAAAAAAAAGAGGGTGTATTTTCCAAATGTAGGGGGTATCGCTCAGTGGTAGAGCATTTGACTGCAGATCAAGAGGTCCTTGGTTCAACTCCGTGTGCCCCTTCCAGATACTTTTTCAACAGATTAAACATGCTTTTTACCTATATGTTCATGGAAATTTTAGAACCATATGAAGTTGAATTCATGTTTATGTACTTTCTTAATGTGAATACTATTTCAGAAATGTAGCAAAAAGTTCATGTTGATGTGCCTTCTTAATATGAAAACAATTTAAAAATGTTGGAAAATGCTTGAGAAATTTTGTCTGAAAAGAAATCGACAAAAGATACATATGGCACATTGGAAGACTCTAATCCCCAGAAATGACTTGTAAAATAAAAATACCTTAGTGTTTCTTTGTACTTTTTGAATTAATGAAATCTGTTTAGCAAAGTAAAATGCACATCATCGTAAAAAAAAAAAAAGTCACAAAGATATAAAACTGTGCAAAAATATTTCAGGTTTTATGTAAAAAAAAAAAAGAGGGTGTGCGTTCCAAATGTAGGGGGTATAGCTCAGTGGTAGAGAATTTGAATGCAGATCAAGAGGTCCTTGGTTCAACTCCGAGTGCCCCCTCCAGATACTTTTTCAACAGATTAAACATGCTTTTTTACCTATATGTTCATGGAAATTTTAGAACCATATGAAGTTGAATTCATGTTTATGTACTTTCTTAATGTGAATACTATTTCAGAAATGTAGCAAAAAGTTCATGTTGATGTGCCTTCTAAATATGAAAACAATTTAAAAATGTTGGAAAATGCTTGAGAAATTTTGTCTGAAAAGAAATCGACAAAAGATACATATGGCACATTGGAAGACTCTAATCCCCAGAAATGACTTGTAAAATAAAAATACCTTAGTGTTTCTTTGTACTTTTTGAATTAATGAAATCTGTTTAGCAAAGTAAAATGCACATTATCATAAAAAAAGTCACCACGATATAAACTGCGCAAAAATATTTCAGTTTTTACGTAAAAAAAAAAAAGAGGGTGTATTTTCCAATTGTAGGGGGTATAGCTCAGTGCTAGAGCATTTGACTGCAGATCAAGAGGTCCTTGGTTCAACTCCGAGTGCCCCCTCCAGATTCTTTTTCAACAGATTAAACATGCTTTTTACCTATATGTTCATGGAAATTTTAGAACCATATGAAGTTGAATTCATGTTTATGTACTTTCTTAATGTGAATACTATTTCAGAAATGTAGCAAAAAGTTCATGTTGATGTGCCTTCTTAATATGAAAACAATTTAAAAATGTTGGAAAATGCTTGAGAAATTTTGTCTGAAAAGAAATCGACAAAAGATACTTATGGCTCATTGGAAGACTCTAATCCCCAGAAATGAGTTGTAACATAAAAATACCTTAGTGTTTCTTTGTACCTTTTGAATTAATGAAATCTGTTTAGCAAAGTAAAATGCACATTATCATAAAAAAAGTCACCACGATATAAACTGCGCAAAAATATTTCAGTTTTTACGTAAAAAAAAAAAAAAAGAGGGTGTGTTTTCCAAATGTAGGGGGTATAGCTCAGTGGTAGAGCATTTGACTGCAAATCAAGAGGTCCTTGGTTCAACTCTGAGTGCCCCCTCCAGATACTTTTTCAACAGATTAAACATGCTTTTTTACCTATATGTTCATGGAAATTTTAGAACCATATGAAGTTGAATTCATGTTTATGTACTTTCTTAATGTGAATACTATTTCAGAAATGTAGCAAAAAGTTCATGTTGATGTGCATTCTTAATATGAAAACAATTTAAAAATGTTGGAAAATGCTTGAGAAATTTTGTCTGAAAAGAAATCGACAAAAGATACATATGGCACATTGGAAGACTCTAATCCCCAGAAATGAGTTGTAAAATATAAGTACCTTAGTGTTTCTTTGTACTTTTTGAATTAATGAAATCTGTTTAGCAAAGTAAAATGCACATTATCATAAAAAAAGTCACCATGATATAAACTGCGCAAAAATATTTTAGTTTTTACGTAAAAAAAAAAAAAAGAGGGTGTGTTTTCCAAATGTAGGGGGTATATTTCAGTGGTAGAGCATTTGCCTGCACATCAAGAGGTCCTTGGTTCAACTCCGTGTGCCCCCTCCAGATACTTTTTCAACAGATTAAACATGCTTTTTACCTATATGTTCATGGAAATTTTAGAACCATATGAAGTTGAATTCATGTTTATGTACTTTCTTAATGTGAATACTATCTCAGAAATGTAGCAAAAAGTTCATGTTGATGTGCCTTCTTAATATGAAAACAATTTAAAAATGTTGGAAAATGCTTGAGAAATTTTGTCTGAAAAGAAATCGACAAAAGATACATATGGCACATTGGAAGACTCTAATCCCCAGAAATGAGTTGTAAAATATAAGTACCTTAGTGTTTCTTTGTACTTTTTGAATTAATGAAATCTGTTTAGCAAAGTAAAATGCACATTATCATAAAAAAAAGTCACCATGATATAAACTGCGCAAAAATATTTTAGTTTTTACGTAAAAAAAAAAAAAAAAGAGGGTGTGTTTTCCAAATGTAGGGGGTATATCTCAGTGGTAGAGCATTTGCCTGCACATCAAGAGGTCCTTGGTTCAACTCCGTGTGCCCCCTCCAGATACTTTTTCAACAGATTAAACATGCTTTTTACCTATATGTTCATGGAAATTTTAGAACCATATGAAGTTGAATTCATGTTTATGTACTTTCTTAATGTGAATACTATCTCAGAAATGTAGCAAAAAGTTCATGTTGATGTGCCTTCTTAATATGAAAACAATTTAAAAATGTTGGAAAATGCTTGAGAAATTTTGTCTGAAAAGAAATCGACAAAAGATACATATGGCACATTGGAAGACTCTAATCCCCAGAAATGAGTTGTAAAATATAAGTACCTTAGTGTTTCTTTGTACTTTTTGAATTAATGAAATCTGTTTAGCAAAGTAAAATGCACATCATCGTAAAAAAAAAAAAAGTCACAAAGATATAAAACTGTGCAAAAATATTTCAGGTTTTATGTAAAAAAAAAAAAGAGGGTGTGCGTTCCAAATGTAGGGGGTATAGCTCAGTGGTAGAGAATTTGAATGCAGATCAAGAGGTCCTTGGTTCAACTCCGAGTGCCCCCTCCAGATACTTTTTCAACAGATTAAACATGCTTTTTTACCTATATGTTCATGGAAATTTTAGAACCATATGAAGTTGAATTCATGTTTATGTACTTTCTTAATGTGAATACTATTTCAGAAATGTAGCAAAAAGTTCATGTTGATGTGCCTTCTAAATATGAAAACAATTTAAAAATGTTGGAAAATGCTTGAGAAATTTTGTCTGAAAAGAAATCGACAAAAGATACATATGGCACATTGGAAGACTCTAATCCCCAGAAATGACTTGTAAAATAAAAATACCTTAGTGTTTCTTTGTACTTTTTGAATTAATGAAATCTGTTTAGCAAAGTAAAATGCACATTATCATAAAAAAAGTCACCACGATATAAACTGCGCAAAAATATTTCAGTTTTTACGTAAAAAAAAAAAAGAGGGTGTATTTTCCAATTGTAGGGGGTATAGCTCAGTGCTAGAGCATTTGACTGCAGATCAAGAGGTCCTTGGTTCAACTCCGAGTGCCCCCTCCAGATTCTTTTTCAACAGATTAAACATGCTTTTTACCTATATGTTCATGGAAATTTTAGAACCATATGAAGTTGAATTCATGTTTATGTACTTTCTTAATGTGAATACTATTTCAGAAATGTAGCAAAAAGTTCATGTTGATGTGCCTTCTTAATATGAAAACAATTTAAAAATGTTGGAAAATGCTTGAGAAATTTTGTCTGAAAAGAAATCGACAAAAGATACTTATGGCTCATTGGAAGACTCTAATCCCCAGAAATGAGTTGTAACATAAAAATACCTTAGTGTTTCTTTGTACCTTTTGAATTAATGAAATCTGTTTAGCAAAGTAAAATGCACATTATCATAAAAAAAGTCACCACGATATAAACTGCGCAAAAATATTTCAGTTTTTACGTAAAAAAAAAAAAAAAGAGGGTGTGTTTTCCAAATGTAGGGGGTATAGCTCAGTGGTAGAGCATTTGACTGCAAATCAAGAGGTCCTTGGTTCAACTCTGAGTGCCCCCTCCAGATACTTTTTCAACAGATTAAACATGCTTTTTTACCTATATGTTCATGGAAATTTTAGAACCATATGAAGTTGAATTCATGTTTATGTACTTTCTTAATGTGAATACTATTTCAGAAATGTAGCAAAAAGTTCATGTTGATGTGCATTCTTAATATGAAAACAATTTAAAAATGTTGGAAAATGCTTGAGAAATTTTGTCTGAAAAGAAATCGACAAAAGATACATATGGCACATTGGAAGACTCTAATCCCCAGAAATGAGTTGTAAAATATAAGTACCTTAGTGTTTCTTTGTACTTTTTGAATTAATGAAATCTGTTTAGCAAAGTAAAATGCACATTATCATAAAAAAAGTCACCATGATATAAACTGCGCAAAAATATTTTAGTTTTTACGTAAAAAAAAAAAAAAGAGGGTGTGTTTTCCAAATGTAGGGGGTATATTTCAGTGGTAGAGCATTTGCCTGCACATCAAGAGGTCCTTGGTTCAACTCCGTGTGCCCCCTCCAGATACTTTTTCAACAGATTAAACATGCTTTTTACCTATATGTTCATGGAAATTTTAGAACCATATGAAGTTGAATTCATGTTTATGTACTTTCTTAATGTGAATACTATCTCAGAAATGTAGCAAAAAGTTCATGTTGATGTGCCTTCTTAATATGAAAACAATTTAAAAATGTTGGAAAATGCTTGAGAAATTTTGTCTGAAAAGAAATCGACAAAAGATACATATGGCACATTGGAAGACTCTAATCCCCAGAAATGAGTTGTAAAATATAAGTACCTTAGTGTTTCTTTGTACTTTTTGAATTAATGAAATCTGTTTAGCAAAGTAAAATGCACATTATCATAAAAAAAAGTCACCATGATATAAACTGCGCAAAAATATTTTAGTTTTTACGTAAAAAAAAAAAAAAAGAGGGTGTGTTTTCCAAATGTAGGGGGTATATCTCAGTGGTAGAGCATTTGCCTGCACATCAAGAGGTCCTTGGTTCAACTCCGTGTGCCCCCTCCAGATACTTTTTCAACAGATTAAACATGCTTTTTACCTATATGTTCATGGAAATTTTAGAACCATATGAAGTTGAATTCATGTTTATGTACTTTCTTAATGTGAATACTATCTCAGAAATGTAGCAAAAAGTTCATGTTGATGTGCCTTCTTAATATGAAAACAATTTAAAAATGTTGGAAAATGCTTGAGAAATTTTGTCTGAAAAGAAATCGACAAAAGATACATATGGCACATTGGAAGACTCTAATCCCCAGAAA
Source organism: Ranitomeya variabilis (assembly GCF_051348905.1). Taxonomy (NCBI): domain Eukaryota; kingdom Metazoa; phylum Chordata; class Amphibia; order Anura; family Dendrobatidae; genus Ranitomeya; species Ranitomeya variabilis. Next base: position 1,003,401,196 of record NC_135232.1, on the reverse strand, counting down.
TGAGTTGTAAAATATAAGTACCTTAGTGTTTCTTTGTACTTTTTGAATTAATGAAATCTGTTTAGCAAAGTAAAATGCACATTATCATAAAAAAAGTCACCATGATATAAACTGCGCAAAAATATTTTAGTTTTTACGTAAAAAAAAAAAAAAAAGAGGATGTGTTTTCCAAATGCAGGGGGTATATCTCAGTGGTAGAGCATTTGCCTGCAGATCAAGAGGTCCTTGGTTCAACTCCGTGTGCCCCCTCCAGATACTTTTTCAACAGATTAAACATGCTTTTTACCTATATGTTCATGGAAATTTTAGAACCATATGAAGTTGAATTCATGTTTATGTACTTTCTTAATGTGAATACTATCTCAGAAATATAGCAAAAAGTTCATGTTGATGTGCCTTCTTAATATGAAAACAATTTAAAAATGTTGGAAAATGCTTGAGAAATTTTGTCTGAAAAGAAATCGACAAAAGATACATATGGCACATTGGAAGACTCTAATCCCCAGAAATGACTTGTAAAATATAAGTACCTTAGTGTTTCTTTGTACTTTTTGAATTAATGAAATCTGTTTAGCAAAGTAAAATGCACATTATCATAAAAAAAAAGTCACCATGATATAAACTGCGCAAAAATATTTCAGTTTTTACGTAAAAAAAAAAAAAAAAAAGAGGGTGTATTTTCCAAATGCAGGGGGTATATCTCAGTGGTAGAGCAATTGACTGCAGATCAAGAGGTCCTTGGTTCAACTCCGAGTTCCCCCTCCAGATTCTTTTTCAACAGATTAAACATGCTTTTTTACCTATATGTTCATGGAAATTTTAGAACCATATGAAGTTGAATTCATGTTTATGTACTTTCTTAATGTGAATACTATTTCAGAAATGTAGCAAAAAGTTCATGTTGATGTGCCTTCTTAATATGAAAACAATTTAAAAATGTTGGAAAATGCTTGAGAAATTTTGTCTGAAAAGAAATCGACAAAAGATACATATGGCACATTGGAAGACTCTAATCCCCAGAAATGACTTGTAAAATAAAAATACCTTGGTGTTTCTTTGTACTTTTTGAATTAATGAAATCTGTTTAGCAAAGTAAAATGCACATCATCGTAAAAAAAAGTCACCACGATATAAAAATGGGCAAAAATATTTCAGGTTTTATGTAAAAAAAAAAAAAGAGGGTGTGCTTTCCAAATGTAGGGGGTATATCTCAGTGGCAGAGCATTTGACTGCAGATCGAGAGGTCCTTGGTTCAACTCCGAGTGCCCCGTCCAGAAACTTTTTCAACAGATTAAACATGCTTTTTTACATATATGTTCATGGAAATTTTAGAACCATATGAAGTTGAATTCATGTTTATGTACTTTCTTAATGTGAATACTATTTCAGAAATGTAGCAAAATGTTCATGTTGATGTGCCTTCTTAATATGAAAACAATTTAAAAATGTTGGAAAATGCTTGAGAAATTTTGTCTGAAAAGAAATCGACAAAAGATACATATGGCACATTGGAAGACTCTAATCCCCAGAAATGACTTGTAAAATAAAAATACCTTAGTGTTTCTTTGTACTTTTTGAATTCATGAAATCTGTTTAGCAAAGTAAAATGCACATTATCATAAAAAAAGTCACCACGATATAAACTGCGCAAAAATATTTCAGTTTTTACGTAAAAAAAAAAAAAAAAGAGGGTGTATTTTCAAAATGTAGGGGGTATAGCTCAGTGGTAGAGCATTTGACTGCAGATCAAGAGGTCCTTGGTTCAACTCCGAGTGCCCCCTCCAAATACTTTTTCAACAGATTAAACATGCTGTTTTACCTATATGTTCATGGAAATTTTAGAACCATATGAAGTTGAATTCATGTTTATGTACTTTCTTAATGTGAATACTATTTCAGAAATGTAGCAAAAAGTTCATGTTGATGTGCCTTCTTAATATGAAAACAATTTAAAAATGTTGGAAAATGCTTGAGAAATTTTGTCTGAAAAGAAATCGACAAAAGATACATATGGCACATTGGAAGACTCTAATCCCCAGAAATGACTTGTAAAATAAAAATACCTTAGTGTTTCTTTGTACCTTTTGAATTAATGAAATCTGTTTAGCAAAGTAAAATGCACATCATCGTAAAAAAAAGTCACCATGATATAAACTGCGCAAAAATATTTCAGGTTTTACGTAACAAAAAAAAAAAAAAGAGGATGTGTTTTCCAAATGTAGGGGGTATATCTCAGTGGTAGAGCATTTGCCTGCAGATCAAGAGGTCCTTGGTTCAACTCCGTGTGCCCCCTCCAGATACTTTTTCAACAGATTAAACATGCTTTTTACCTATATGTTCATGGAAATTTTAGAACCATATGAAGTTGAATTCATGTTTATGTACTTTCTTAATGTGAATACTATCTCAGAAATATAGCAAAAAGTTCATGTTGATGTGCCTTCTTAATATGAAAACAATTTAAAAATGTTGGAAAATGCTTGAGAAATTTTGTCTGAAAAGAAATCGACAAAAGATACATATGGCACATTGGAAGACTCTAATCCCCAGAAATGACTTGTAAAATAAAAATACCTTAGTGTTTCTTTGTACTTTTTGAATTAATGAAATCTGTTTAGCAAAGTAAAATGCACATTATCATAAAAAAAAAGTCACCATGATATAAACTGCGCAAAAATATTTCAGTTTTTACGTAAAAAAAAAAAAAAAAAAGAGGGTGTATTTTCCAAATGCAGGGGGTATATCTCAGTGGTAGAGCAATTGACTGCAGATCAAGAGGTCCTTGGTTCAACTCCGAGTTCCCCCTCCAGATTCTTTTTCAACAGATTAAACATGCTTTTTTACCTATATGTTCATGGAAATTTTAGAACCATATGTAGTGTTGAGCGATACTTTCCGATATCGGAAAGTATCGGTATCGGAAAGTATCGGCCGATACCGTCAAAATATCGGATCCAATCCGATACCGATACCCGATCCCAATGCAAGTCAATGGGACGAAAATATCGGAATTAAAATAAACCCTTTATAAACTTGTAGGTTCATTCTACATGAAGGAAAACAACTAAGAATAATGTAGGATGTATTGGGGGACGTGGCGGAGATATTAAAGGGACAGAGGTTTAGCCCAATGTAATAGAATAGCAGGATTTTTAATTTTTTTTTATGAAGTTCGGCGTTAGAAAGAATTTGACTATGTTATTTTTTTTTTTTTTTATGTCAGATATTGATGTTTCACTACTTCCACGCCCTTCACCTTCTTTTTTACTTCTCCCACGCTTTCTTCTTAATTATCCTCATCATCAGCTTCTTTGACATCAACTTCTTCACCTTATTCATCTTCTTCTTCATCTTCTACCTATTATTTTTTGGGTTACATTGTTCATATTCTTTTTATTTTACTATTATCTTCATCATATTCAACTTCTTCATCATATTCTTATTTGTGACAGGCATTCCCGTAGTTGTTATCTATAAAAGTTTGAAGATTACACCTTCCGTTCTGCCTGTCACAAACCAGTTACATTTGTCCGCGTTCAGTTTGGCCTGCAGCATCAGGCTTTATCCAGGGGCACCACGAGGAGGAACGGACTCACCCCCATACACTGCTTAGTCTTCTTCTGCTTATAATTTACATAATATTTTTTTGCTCTGATATTTTGTGTTATGCTTAATGTCCTTCTGCTCTTTGTTCTGCAGCCTCTTGTTCTTCTGCTTCTCGGTCTTCCAGGTCGTCGTCGTCTCCAGGGTCGTCGTCTCCGGGGTCGTCGTCATCGGGGTGGTCTCCGGGGTCGTCGTCATCGGGGTGGTCTTCAGGGTCATCGTCTCCAGGGTCGTCGTCATCACGGTGGTTGTCGTCACAGTTCTTGTGTCTGCGTGGCTTTTGCAGGACACGTCGCCGGCTGCACAGCAGGGGAACAGCTGGCGGTGCTGGACCCCACTGACACATTGGCTGGTGTTTTTCTCTGTGCAGCTAGCACATCTGGGCAAAAACTGGCGGTGTGTTAGAGCCCAGGGACAGCAGGAGGAGGAGCAGGAGGAGGAGGAGCAGGGGGAGGGGAGTGTAGGCCGAAGCCTGCACAGGCGGCAGCTTTGGGTGTGTTGTGTCTGCGTGGCTTTTGCAGGACACGTTGCCGGCTACACAGCAGGGGAACAGCTGGCGGTGCTGGACCCCACTGACACATTGGCGAGGTGTTTGGCTCTGTGCAGCCAGCACTTCCGGACAGCAACTAGCGTTGTTGGAGCCCGGGCTCTGCAGGTGGAGCAGAGTGTAGGCCGAAGCCTAATTGAACCGATTTCAAAAGTCACCTTTAACCCCCCCTCAGGGGTTACAAAGTAGAAGAGCCACAGCTTATGCAGCAGCAGTGCTGCGCAAGTCAAAGGTTGCTCTTGTAATTTTTCTCCTTGCACACGCTGAATGGAACACGTATAACATTTAGCCCTTTATACAGTCAAACTGTGTAATGGAGGCGAGAGTTCCCTTTGTAATGAGACGCAGCACAGGTGTCAAGAATCCCACCTTGGTGCTGGGTGCAGCCTCCCGAGCGTTGTTATTTGCTGTACAGGAGTCTGCGCTGTCGTGTTATCCCCTGGCCTAGCGCCGTTAGCGCTGCCCATCTTCTGGCATCATGTAATGTCGGCCGGTGCGGTTCGCGATGACCATGAATCCCAGCCCCGCAGTGTCTTAACATTGTTAAAACACTGCGGGGCTGGGATTCAGGGCCTGGCGCAGCACATATGTTGGCCTCTCACACTCGGGTCCTTACACCCGCTTCAGACTGTGCGGCGTCATCTGATCCCTTATCGCATGCCACGGCCATGAAGCCGCACAGTCCGAAGAAGGCGGAAGGAGAGGAGGGACAGGCGAACTGATGCACTGATCCTGCCCATCAATCACACCCTCGCAGTCCCAATAAATAAGACACCGAGGGGCGTTGTGTGGGTCAGGGCGGCCGCAGAGGCGCAGCCAGCCAAACAATGATGCCAGAAGACGGGCAGCGCTACCAAGGGGGTTGCAGCGTGTCATTACAAAGGAAAGTCACACCACCGGGACGGTTAAATGGTCACACAGAGGACACATTGCAGACGTGTTTTCAGTTCCACATGTGCGAGGAGAATACGTTTCTGAGCCACCTTGCACACATGCAGCATTACCGCTGTACAAGGTGGCTGGATAACGTAAAAACGCCTGGGGGAGGGGGGACAGGTTCCCTTCAATTTCAGTTCTTGTGTCTGCGTGGCTTTTGCAGGACACGTCGCCGGCTGCACAGCAGGGGAACAGCTGGCGGTGCTGGACCCCACTGACACATTGGCTGGTGTTTTTCTCTGTGCAGCTAGCACATCTGGGCAAAAACTGGCGGTGTGTTAGAGCCCAGGGACAGCAGGAGGAGGAGCAGGAGGAGGAGGAGCAGGGGGAGGGGAGTGTAGGCCGAAGCCTGCACAGGCGGCAGCTTTGGGTGTGTTGTGTCTGCGTGGCTTTTGCAGGACACGTTGCCGGCTACACAGCAGGGGAACAGCTGGCGGTGCTGGACCCCACTGACACATTGGCGAGGTGTTTGGCTCTGTGCAGCCAGCACTTCCGGACAGCAACTAGCGTTGTTGGAGCCCGGGCTCTGCAGGTGGAGCAGAGTGTAGGCCGAAGCCTAATTGAACCGATTTCAAAAGTCACCTTTAACCCCCCCTCAGGGGTTACAAAGTAGAAGAGCCACAGCTTATGCAGCAGCAGTGCTGCGCAAGTCAAAGGTTGCTCTTGTAATTTTTCTCCTTGCACACGCTGAATGGAACACGTATAACATTTAGCCCTTTATACAGTCAAACTGTGTAATGGAGGCGAGAGTTCCCTTTGTAATGAGACGCAGCACAGGTGTCAAGAATCCCACCTTGGTGCTGGGTGCAGCCTCCCGAGCGTTGTTATTTGCTGTACAGGAGTCTGCGCTGTCGTGTTATCCCCTGGCCTAGCGCCGTTAGCGCTGCCCATCTTCTGGCATCATGTAATGTCGGCCGGTGCGGTTCGCGATGACCATGAATCCCAGCCCCGCAGTGTCTTAACATTGTTAAAACACTGCGGGGCTGGGATTCAGGGCCTGGCGCAGCACATATGTTGGCCTCTCACACTCGGGTCCTTACACCCGCTTCAGACTGTGCGGCGTCATCTGATCCCTTATCGCATGCCACGGCCATGAAGCCGCACAGTCCGAAGAAGGCGGAAGGAGAGGAGGGACAGGCGAACTGATGCACTGATCCTGCCCATCAATCACACCCTCGCAGTCCCATTAAATAAGACAACGAGGGCTGTTGTGTGGGTCAGGGCGGCCGCAGAAGCGCAGCCAGCCAAACAATGATGCCAGAAGACGGGCAGCGTTACCAAGGAGCTTGTTGCGTGTGTCAATACAAAGTCAAATCACACCTGAGGGACGTTTTAATGGTCACAGAGGACACATTTTAGACGTGTTCACTTCAACATGGGCAAGGAGAATAAGTTTCTGAGCCACCTTGAACACATGCAGCATTACTGCTGTTCAAGGTAGCTGTAAAACATAGAAACACCTGGGGGAGGGGGGACAGGTTCCCTTCAATTTCAGTTCTTGTGTCTGCGTGGCGGTCGCAGGACACGTTGCCGGCTACACAGCAGGGGAACAGCTGGCGGTGCTGGACCCCACTGACACATTGGCTGGTGTTTTTCTCTGTGCAGCTAGCACATCTGGGCAAAAACTGGCGGTGTTAGAGCCCAGGGTCAGCAGGAGGAGCAGGGGGAGCGGAGTGTAGGCCGAAGCCTGCACTCGAGCAAGTTGAAAGGAAACCTTTAACCCCCCCCCCCCCAGGCGTTTGTAGCTGAAAGAGCCATTGTGTACAGCACTAATGCTGGAAAAGGTAAACTTAGCTCTTTTAATTATGGTCCTTGTACATGCGGAACCTAACATTTATGAAATGTGTCCCCACACAGCGTTAAACCGTCCGGTAGGTGGAACTTTCCTTTGTCGTGTGACGCAGCACAGCCATCATTTTTACCCCCTTGTCGCCGTTCGCCCCCTCCTCAGCGTTGTTTGAATCTGTCCCGGAGCCTGCGCTGTTAGGTTAGCCCATGGCTATGCACACATGTTGCGCTGCCCGTCTTCTGACCTCATTTGGTGTCAGGCTGGCTGCGCCTGTGCGGGTGCGCTGGCCGAGATCCCGCCTCGCAGTGTCGTCTCATGTAATCCCACCGCGGGCCTGTGATCCGTGCCCGTGCGCAGTGCATATCCTCTCCTCTCACTCCCCTCCCTACGGCTTTTTCAGACTGTGCGGTGTCACGGCCGTGGCATGCTATTAGGGACCAGCTGACATCGCACAGTCTGAAGAAGCCGTAGGGAGGGGAGTGAGAGGAGAGGATATGCACTGCGCACGGGCACGGATCACAGGCCCGCGGTGGGATTACATTAGACGACACTGCGAGGCGGGATCTCGGCCAGCGCACCCGCACAGGCGCAGCCAGCCTGACACCAAATGAGGTCAGAAGACGGGCAGCGCAACATGTGTGCATGGCCAAGGGCTAACCTAACAGCGCAGGCTCCGGGACAGATTCAAACAACGCTGAGGAGGGGGCGCACGGCGCCAAGGGGGTAAAAATGATGGCTGTGCTGCGTCACACGACAAAGGAAAGTTCCACCTACCGGACGGTGTAACGCTGTGTGGGGACACATTTCATAAGTGTTTGGTTCAGCATGTGCAAGGAGCATCACGAAAAGAGGCACTTTTTCCCTTTGCATCATCATTACTGCTGCACAAGGTGGCTCCTTCAGTAACAAACGCCTGGGGGGGGGGGGGTGTCAGGTTCCCTTACATTTAACTTGTTGTGTCTGCGTGGCGGTCGCAGTACACGTTGCCGTATACACAGCAGGGGAACAGCTGGCGGTGCTGAACCCCACTAACACATTGGCGAGGTGTTTGGCTCTGTGCGTACAGCACTTCTGGACGGCAACTAGCGGTGTTGGAGCCCAGGGACACGTGGAGGAGGAGGAGGTTGGAGGAGGTAGGAGGAGGTAGGAGGGATTGCCACACACACAGCAGGGGAACAGCTGACGTTACTGAACCCCAATAACAGAGGAGGGACTGTTGACTGTGCGTACAGCACTTCTGGACGGCAACTGGCGGTGTTGGAGCCCAGGGACAGGTGGAGGAGGAGGAGGTTGGAGGAGGTAGGAGGAGGTAGGAGGGATTGCCACACACACAGCAGGGGAACAGCTGACGTTACTGAACCCCAATAACAGAGGAGGGACTGTTGACTGTGCGTACAGCACTTCTGGACGGCAACTGGCGGTGTTGGAGCCCAGGGACAGGTGGAGGAGGAGGAGGTTGGAGGAGGTAGGAGGAGGTAGGAGGGATTGCCACACACACAGCAGGGGAACAGCTGACGTTACTGAACCCCAATAACAGAGGAGGGACTGTTGACTGTGCGTACAGCACTTCTGGACGGCAACTGGCGGTGTTGGAGCCCAGGGACAGGTGGAGGAGGAGGACGTAGGAGGAGGTAGGAGGGATTGCCACACACACAGCAGGGGAACAGCTGACGTTACTGAACCCCAATAACAGAGGAGGGACTGTTGACTGTGCGTACAGCACTTCTGGACGGCAACTGGCGGTGTTGGAGCCCAGGGACAGGTGGAGGAGGAGGAGGTTGGAGGAGGTAGGAGGAGGTAGGAGGGATTGCCACACACACAGCAGGGGAACAGCTGACGTTACTGAACCCCAATAACAGAGGAGGGACTGTTGACTGTGCGTACAGCACTTCTGGACGGCAACTGGCGGTGTTGGAGCCCAGGGACAGGTGGAGGAGGAGGAGGTAGGAGGAGGTAGGAGGGATTGCCACACACACAGCAGGGGAACAGCTGACGTTACTGAACCCCAATAACAGAGGAGGGACTGTTGACTGTGCGTACAGCACTTCTGGACGGCAACTGGCGGTGTTGGAGCCCAGGGACAGGTGGAGGAGGAGGAGGTTGGAGGAGGTAGGAGGGATTGCCACACACACAGCAGGGGAACAGCTGACGTTACTGAACCCCAATAACAGAGGAGGGACTGTTGACTGTGCGTACAGCACTTCTGGACGGCAACTGGCGGTGTTGGAGCCCAGGGACAGGTGGAGGAGGAGGAGGTTGGAGGAGGTAGGAGGGATTGCCACACACACAGCAGGGGAACAGCTGACGTTACTGAACCCCAATAACAGAGGAGGGACTGTTGACTGTGCGTACAGCACTTCTGGACGGCAACTGGCGGTGTTGGAGCCCAGGGACAGGTGGAGGAGGAGGAGGTTGGAGGAGGTAGGAGGGATTGCCACACACACAGCAGGGGAACAGCTGACGTTACTGAACCCCAATAACAGAGGAGGGACTGTTGACTGTGCGTACAGCACTTCTGGACGGCAACTGGCGGTGTTGGAGCCCAGGGACAGGTGGAGGAGGAGGAGGTTGGAGGAGGTAGGAGGGATTGCCACACACACAGCAGGGGAACAGCTGACGTTACTGAACCCCAATAACAGAGGAGGGACTGTTGACTGTGCGTACAGCACTTCTGGACGGCAACTGGCGGTGTTGGAGCCCAGGGACAGGTGGAGGAGGAGGAGGTTGGAGGAGGTAGGAGGGATTGCCACACACACAGCAGGGGAACAGCTGACGTTACTGAACCCCAATAACAGAGGAGGGACTGTTGACTGTGCGTACAGCACTTCTGGACGGCAACTGGCGGTGTTGGAGCCCAGGGACAGGTGGAGGAGGAGGAGGTTGGAGGAGGTAGGAGGGATTGCCACACACACAGCAGGGGAACAGCTGACGTTACTGAACCCCAATAACAGAGGAGCGACTGTTGGGACTGTGCGTACAGCACTACCAGGCAACAACTAGCGGTGTTGGAGCCCAGGGACAGGTGGAAAAGCAGAGGAACACAATGTAGGCCGAAGCCTGAGAAAGTCGAAAGGGAACCTTTAACCCCCCCCCAAGGCGTTTGTAGCTGAAAGAGCCAGCTTGTGCAGCACAAAAGATGCAAAAGGAAAAGGTGGCTCTTTTCATCATGCTCCTTGCAAACACAGAACTAAACACTTATAAAATGTGTCCCCTGCAACCGTAAAACCGTCCCGGAGGTGGGACTTTCCTTCGTAATGTGACGCAGCCCAGCCGTCATTCCTACCCCCCCGGCGCCGCGCACCGGCTCCTCAGCGTTGTTTTATTCCGTCCAGGAGCCTGCGCTGTTATGTTATCCCGTGGCCAGGCACACTTAGCGCTGCCCGTCTTCTGGCATCATTTGGTGTCTGGATGGCTGCGCCTGTGCGGCCGCGCTGGCAGAGAGCCCGCCTCGCAGTGTCTTCTGATTTAATCCCACTGGGGGCCTGGGATCCATGGACATGCGCAGTGCATATCTGAACCTCCACCTCTCACTCATCTCCCTATGGCTTCTTCAGACTGTGCGGTGTCACGGCCGTGGCATGCTGTTAGGGACCAGCTGACACCGAACAGTCTGAAGAAGCCATAGGGAAATGAGTGAGAGGTGGAGGTTCAGATATGCACTGCGCATGTCCATGGATCCCAGGCCCCCAGTGGGATTAAATCAGAAGACACTGCGAGGCGGGCTCTCTGCCAGCGCGGCCGCACAGGCGCAGCCATCCAGACACCAAATGATGCCAGAAGACGGGCAGCGCTAAGTGTGCCTGGCCACGGGATAACATAACAGCGCAGGCTCCTGGACGGAATAAAACAACGCTGAGGAGCCGGTGCGCGGCGCCGGGGGGGTAGGAATGACGGCTGGGCTGCGTCACATTACGAAGGAAAGTCCCACCTCCGGGACGGTTTTACGGTATCAGTGGACACATTTTATAAGTGTTAAGTTCTGCGTGTGCAAGGAGCTAAACAAAAATAGCTACCTTTTCCTTGGGCAGCATTACTGCTGCACAAGGTGGCTCTTTCAGTAACAAACGCCTTGGGGGGGGGGGGACAGATTCCCTTACATTTCAGTTGTTGTGTCAGCGTGGCGGTCGCATGACACATTGCCGGCTACACAGCTGGGGATCAGCTGACGTTACTGAAACCCAATAACACTGGGTCGTATGTTTTGACTGTGCAGACGGCACGTCTGAGCCTCAACTGGCGGTGTTGGAGCCCAGGAATTTAAGTTCAGGTGGTAGAAAGATGAACACAACAGGAGACCTGGATAACGTATACAGTGACCTAATTATTCAATCAGGAGGAGGAGTGGCAAATTCCGGCGAGATCCAGGCCTTGTTCATTTTCAGGAAAGTAAGCCGGTCAACGTTATCGGAGGATAGTCGCATGCGACGGTCAGTTAGTACACCACCTGCAGCACTAAAGACACGTTCCGATAATACACTGGCCGCAGGGCAAGACAGCACCTCCAATGCATACTGGCTTAGCTCTGGCCATGTATCCAGCTTTGAGACCCAAAACTTGAAAGGGGAAGAGCCGTCTGGGAGTACAGCAAGAGGGCAAGACATGTAGTCTGTCACCATCTGACGGAACCGTTGCCTCCTGCTGACTGGAGCCGTCTGTGATGGTGTAGACTTTTGTGGCGGGCACAGAAAACTGTGCCACAGTTCGGCCATACTGGTCTTGCCTTGGGCAGAGGCACTGCTTCTGCTCCCTCTTTGTGCAGAGCCTCCACCACGGCCTGGACGCACTGAGCTGCTTTGGAATGCACTAGCAGCACTTCTCTCAGTTGGAATGGAGAAGATGATGGAATTGACCAGTGTGTCTTGGTACTCCCGCATTTTTCGCTCCCGGTTCAACGGTGTGATGAGGCTTTCTACGTTGTCCCGGTAGCGAGGATCGAGGAGGGTGAACACCCAATAATCAGACATGTTGAGAATGTGGGCGATGCGGCGGTCGTTTCTCAGGCACTGCAGCATGTAATCCACCATGTGCTGCAGACTGCCAACTGCCCAAGAAACGCTGTCCCCTGCTGGAGGCGTGATCTCTGCCCGCTCGTCATCACCCCACCCTCGCTGTACACACTGAGTACTGGACAATTGTGTAACTCCCTCCTCTGGACGGATGTCTTCCTCCTCCATTGACTCCTCCTCATCCTCCTCACAAACGGTCCCCTGCCTACGCGTTTGTGAGGAACCACGTGGCGCTGACTGTCCAGAAGATGATGGAAATGGTGAATCCTCATCCTCCACCTCTTCCACAACATCATCCCTTAGCGCTTGCAGTGATTTTTCAAGCAGGCAGATAAGGGGGACAGTCATGCTGACTAGTGCATCATCTGCACTCGCCATCCGCGTGGAATAATCAAAGGGACGCAAAACCTGGCAGACGTCATTCATAGTGGCCCACTCTGTGGTTGTGAAGTCTGTACGGCGCTGACTGCGACTTTTTTGCGCCTGAAGCAGCTGGTACTCCATTACAGCTTGCTGCTGCTCACACAACCGCTCCAACATATGTAACGTGGAATTCCACCTGGTAGGTAGGTCACATATGATGCGATGTTCCGGCAGGCGGTGTCGGCGCTGCAGAGCCGCAATGCGCGCTTTTGCCGTGCTGGAACGCCGCAAGTGAGCACACTCTAGGCGGACCTTGTGCAGCAGTGCATCAAGATCCGGATAGTCCCTCAAAAAGCTCTGCACGACCAAATTGAGCACATGTGCCAGACATGGGATGTGAGTGAGGTTGCCGAGGCCCAGAGCTGCCACCAGATTTCGGCCATTATCACACACTACCATGCCTGGCTGGAGATTCGCTGGCACAAACCACACATCGCTCTCCTGCTTGATGGCATTCCAGAGCTCCTGCGCTGTGTGGCTACGATTCCCCAAGAAAATTAATTTCAAGACGGCCTGTTGACGTTTGGCCACGGCTGTGCTCATGTCGGTCGTAACAGGTACACGTTCATCACGGGTCCATGTGGAGGTGGACTGTGACGGCTCCTGCAGCGATGATTCTGAGGAACTGGTGTAAGAGGAGGAGTCAATGCGTACAGAATGGATTCCTGCAATCCTTGGAGTGGGCAGGACACGTCCTGCGCCACTCGCACGGTCTGTACCCGGCTCAACGACATTAACCCAATGGGCAGTGAGGGAAAGGTATCGCCCCTGTCCATGTTGACTGGTCCACGCATCGGTGGTGAGGTGGACCTTGCTACTGACGGCGTTCAGTAGCGCGTGTTTTATGTGTCCCTCCACATGCTTCTGCAGGGCAGGGACGGCTTGCCTGCTGAAGTAAAAGCGGCTGGGCACATTGTACTGTGGGACTGCCAATGACATCAAGTCACGGAAGCTGTCAGTCTCCACCAGCCTGAATGACAGCATTTCCAGTGACAGAAGTTTGGCAATGCCTGCAGTCAGAGCCTGTGCTCGTGGGTGGTTTGACGAGAAAGGCCGCCTTTTCTCCCATGCCTGTACTACCGATGGCTGTAGACTGGGCTGGGAGTGTGTGGATGACTGGGAAAGTGGCGCTGCGGGTGGAATTACAGCGGGTCTCTGGACAACAGGGGCAGAGGTTCTTCCACGGCGATCCTGGGAGGACGCCGAACCAGCTGCGTGTGAGGTAGAGGAAGAGGCAACACGAGCTGAAGAGGTGGTAGCTGCCGCTGTTGGTTGGCCTACCTCTTCAGTGTGTTTTTCTAACTCCGCCGGGTGCCTGTTGCGCACATGTTTCCACATGTTGGAGGTATTGAGGTTGCTGACATTTTTCCCTCTTTTGACTTTTTGATGACACACGTTGCATCTGACATAGCAAATGTCATCTGCAACTGTGTCAAAAAAGGACCAGGCACTGCAAGTCTTGGGAGCGCCCTTTTTGGCTTTTGGAAGAGACATGCTCCTAACGGGTGCCAAAGCGGAGGCTGCAGGATCCGCAGTCTTCCCCCTCCCTCTCCCTCTTTGGGCCGTACGGGGAATCTCTTCCTCAGAGCTGCTCCCACCACCTTCCTGTCCCTCACGCCAAGATGGGTCGAGGACCTCATCATCTACACTACCCTCTGCCCCCAACTGCTCCTCCTGGGTAGTCTCAGCAGCAGAGCACGCACCAGTAAGTGGCACCTGAGTGTCATCATCAGCTGATGCGGCCTGCGATGTGGTGACCGGAGCCACTGGCCCACCCGCCTCTTCAGAGGAAGACAGAAAAAGCTGTTGGGCATCACTGCACCCTGCCTCTTCTTCCATTTCTCCAATGCTGCTTGGCTGGCCCCCTGTTTCCAAGCCAAGAGATTCAGAGAACAGAAGTAGAGACGGCTCCTGTCCTGGGCTCTCTGTCTGCCTGGGCAATTTGGCAGGTGGTGAAGAGACAGATGGCTGCTCTCCAGTGCTCTGTGTCTGAGAGGATGTGGCACTAATGGAAGTTGATGCATTAGCTGCCATCCATCCGACAACAGCTTCAATTTGTTCTTCACGCAGCAGCGGTGTACGGCGCTCGGACACAAAGCTTCGCATGAACGACTGTTGCCTGGTGAAAGTGGGTGCTGATGAGTCACCGGTGCCCGCAGCAGGCACAGAATCCCCACGTCCCCTCCCTGCTCCGCGACGGCTCCCACGCCCCCGTGCCTTACTCACTGCCTTCTTCATCTTGGTTGACTGATAAAGATAAGCAGAAAAGTACTAACGGATTTGTGTGCTTATTCCTGAGCAACTCCTCCTAACAGGTATAAGAAGCACTAATTATCTAAAGTGTGGACTAGACTTTAATATGAGCTAATGTGGCCTACAGAAATGTAAAGTGGTGTAACTGGTGTGTTTGGTGAACTTTATTATTTATTTATTTTTTGGGGGCTGAACTGACAACAGATAGAGCTGCAGTCACACGGAGACCGTGCAGACAGACGTAAACGGCGCTACAAGGCCCAAAAACCCTCCTCTACTTTATCCTATGTAGTGTTTTTCCACAAATTAGCTGGAGACGGGTGGAAAGACACTAATAGGATTTTTTTGAATAAATTAGCAGCAGACTACACTATTTGGAAAAAAAAGAAAATTGATTTGGCGGTATGACGCAGTGAAAAACCCTGAGCTGGAGACAACCAGGCTATAGCTGCTCACAGATTACAGGGCGAGCTGCAGTCACACGGAGACCGTGCAGACAGCCGTAAACGGCGCTGCAAGGCCCAAAAACCCTCCTCTACTTTATCCTATGTAGTGTTTTTCCACAAATTAGCTGGAGACGGGTGGAAAGACACTAATAGGATTTTTTTAAATTAATTAGCAGCAGACTACACTACTTTGAAAAAAAAGAAAATTGATTTGGCAGTATGACGCAGTGAAAAACCCTGAGCTGGAGACAACCAGGCTATAGCTGCTCACAGATTACAGGGCGAGCTGCAGTCACACGGAGACCGTGCAGACAGCCGTAAACGGCGCTGCAAGGCCCAAAAACCCTCCTCTACTTTATCCTATGTAGTGTTTTTCCACAAATTAGCTGGAGACGGGTGGAAAGACACTAATAGGATTTTTTTAAATTAATTAGCAGCAGACTACACTACTTTGAAAAAAAAGAAAATTGATTTGGCGGTATGACGCAGTGAAAAACCCTGAGCTGGAGACAACCAGGCTACAGCTGCTCACAGATTACAGGGCGAGCTGCAGTCACACGGAGACCGTGCAGACAGCCGTAAACGGCGCTGCAAGGCCCAAAAACCCTCCTCTACTTTATCCTATGTAGTGTTTTTCCACAAATTAGCTGGAGACGGGTGGAAAGACACTAATAGGATTTTTTAAAATTAATTAGCAGCAGACTACACTACTTTGAAAAAAAAGAAAATTGATTTGGCGGTATGACGCAGTGAAAAACCCTGAGCTGGAGACAACCAGGCTACAGCTGCTCACAGATTACAGGGCGAGCTGCAGTCACACGGAGACCGTGCAGACAGCCGTAAACGGCGCTGCAAGGCCCAAAAACCCTCCTCTACTTTATCCTATGTAGTGTTTTTCCACAAATTAGCTGGAGACGGGTGGAAAGACACTAATAGGATTTTTTTGAATAAATTAGCAGCAGACTACACTACTTGGGAAAAAAAAAAAAAAAGGAACAGTATGAGGCAATGAACCACCCTCCCTGAACTGAATACAACCAACTATGGATGGCCTATGTGGCTGCACTCAGACTGGAGACTGGGCTGCACTCACACACACACACACACAGACCCTGCAGATCGCTGTGAAAACAGCGCTACAAGGCAAAAGCAAGGTGAATAGTAGGTGAACACAGCGGTTGCTAAATTAGCCTTTGGAAAGCACAAAGAAGCAAATCGCTATCTCTAAACTGTCCCTCAGTCAGCAAACAGCGTCCTGTCACTAACTGAATTCACAGCAGAGTGATCGCAAAATGGCGCCAGCGACTTTTAAACTGCATCATGACATCATTACACCAGCCAATCACAGCCTTGCCAGTAGTTTCATGCCCTCCATGCTAAACAGGATGTGCCCACACTTGGAATCAATCTCATTGGCTGAATTTCTGCTTTTTGAATCTTAGAACTTCCGATTCCGGTATCCGATACGCGGCAAGTATCGGAATCCCGGTATCGGAATTCCGATACCGCAAGTATCGGCCGATACCCGATACTTGCGGTATCGGAATGCTCAACACTAACCATATGAAGTTGAATTCATGTTTATGTACTTTCTTAATGTGAATACTATTTCAGAAATGTAGCAAAAAGTTCATGTTGATGTGCCTTCTTAATATGAAAACAATTTAAAAATGTTGGAAAATGCTTGAGAAATTTTGTCTGAAAAGAAATCGACAAAAGATACATATGGCACATTGGAAGACTCTAATCCCCAGAAATGACTTGTAAAATAAAAATACCTTGGTGTTTCTTTGTACTTTTTGAATTAATGAAATCTGTTTAGCAAAGTAAAATGCACATCATCGTAAAAAAAAGTCACCACGATATAAAAATGGGCAAAAATATTTCAGGTTTTATGTAAAAAAAAAAAAAAGAGGGTGTGCTTTCCAAATGTAGGGGGTATATCTCAGTGGCAGAGCATTTGACTGCAGATCGAGAGGTCCTTGGTTCAACTCCGAGTGCCCCGTCCAGAAACTTTTTCAACAGATTAAACATGCTTTTTTACATATATGTTCATGGAAATTTTAGAACCAAATGAAGTTGAATTCATGTTTATGTACTTTCTTAATGTGAATACTATTTCAGAAATGTAGCAAAATGTTCATGTTGATGTGCCTTCTTAATATGAAAACAATTTAAAAATGTTGGAAAATGCTTGAGAAATTTTGTCTGAAAAGAAATCGACAAAAGATACATATGGCACATTGGAAGACTCTAATCCCCAGAAATGACTTGTAAAATAAAAATACCTTAGTGTTTCTTTGTACTTTTTGAATTCATGAAATCTGATTAGCAAAGTAAAATGCACATTATCATAAAAAAAGTCACCACGATATAAACTGCGCAAAAATATTTCAGTTTTTACGTAAAAAAAAAAAAAAAAGAGGGTGTATTTTCAAAATGTAGGGGGTATAGCTCAGTGGTAGAGTATTTGACTGCAGATCAAGAGGTCCTTGGTTCAACTCCGAGTGCCCCCTCCAAATACTTTTTCAACAGATTAAACATGCTGTTTTACCTATATGTTCATGGAAATTTTAGAACCATATGAAGTTGAATTCATGTTTATGTACTTTCTTAATGTGAATACTATTTCAGAAATGTAGCAAAAAGTTCATGTTGATGTGCCTTCTTAATATGAAAACAATTTAAAAATGTTGGAAAATGCTTGAGAAATTTTGTCTGAAAAGAAATCGACAAAAGATACATATGGCACATTGGAAGACTCTAATCCCCAGAAATGACTTGTAAAATAAAAATACCTTAGTGTTTCTTTGTACCTTTTGAATTAATGAAATCTGTTTAGCAAAGTAAAATGCACATCATCGTAAAAAAAAGTCACCACGATATAAAACTGTGCAAAAATATTTCAGGTTTTATGTAAAAAAAAAAAAAAAATGTGTGCTTTCCAAATGTAGGGGGTATATCTCAGTGGTAGAGCATTTGACTGCAGATCAAGAGGTCCTTGGTTCAACTCCGTGTGCCCCCTCCAGATACTTTTTCAACAGATTAAACATGCTTTTTACCTATATGTTCATGGAATTTTAGAACCATATGAAGTTGAATTCATGTTTATGTACTTTCTTAATGTGAATACTATTTCAGAAATGTAGCAAAAAGTTCATGTTGATGTGCCTTCTTAATATGAAAACAATTTAAAAATGTTGGAAAATGCTTGAGAAATTTAGTCAGAAAAGAAATCGACAAAAGATACATATGGCACATTGGAAGACTCTAATCCCCAGAAATGACTTGTAAAATAAAAATACCTTAGTGTTTCTTTGTACTTTTTGAATTAATGAAATCTGTTTAGCAAAGTAAAATGCACATCATCGTAAAAAAAAGTCACCACGATATAAAACTGTGCAAAAATATTTCAGGTTTTATGTAAAAAAAAAAAAAAAAAAAAAAAAAAGAAGGTGTGTGTTCCAAATGTAGCGGGTATAACTCAGTGGTAGAGCATTTGACTGCAAATCAAGAGGTCCTTGGTTCAACTCTGAGTGCCCCCTCCAGATACTTTTTCAACAGATTAAACATGCTTTTTTACCTATATGTTCATGGAAATTTTAGAACCATATGAAGTTGAATTCATGTTTATGTACTTTCTTAATGTGAATACTATTTCAGAAATGTAGCAAAAAGTTCATGTTGATGTGCCTTCTTAATATGAAAACAATTTAAAAATGTTGGAAAATGCTTGAGAAATTTTGTCTGAAAAGAAATCGACAAAAGATACATATGGCACATTGGAAGACTCTAATCCCCAGAAATGAGTTGTAAAATATAAGTACCTTAGTGTTTCTTTGTACTTTTTGAATTAATGAAATCTGTTTAGCAAAGTAAAATGCACATTATCATAAAAAAAAGTCACCATGATATAAACTGCGCAAAAATATTTTAGTTTTTACGTAAAAAAAAAAAAAAAAGAGGGTGTGTTTTCCAAATGTAGGGGGTATATCTCAGTGGTAGAGTATTTGCCTGCACATCAAGAGGTCCTTGGTTCAACTCAGTGTGCCCCCTCCAGATACTTTTTCAACAGATTAAACATGCTTTTTACCTATATGTTCATGGAAATTTTAGAACCATATGAAGTTGAATTCATGTTTATGTACTTTCTTAATGTGAATACTATCTCAGAAATGTAGCAAAAAGTTCATGTTGATGTGCCTTCTTAATATGAAAACAATTTAAAAATGTTGGAAAATGCTTGAGAAATTTTGTCTGAAAAGAAATCGACAAAAGATACATATGGCACATTGGAAGACTCTAATCCCCAGAAATGAGTTGTAAAATATAAGTACCTTAGTGTTTCTTTGTACTTTTTGAATTAATGAAATCTGTTTAGCAAAGTAAAATGCACATTATCATAAAAAAAAGTCACCACGATATAAACTGCGCAAAAATATTTTAGTTTTTACGTAAAAAAAAAAAAAAAAGAGGGTGTGTTTTCCAAATGTAGGGGGTATATCTCAGTGGTAGAGCATTTGCCTGCACATCAAGAGGTCCTTGGTTCAACTCCGTGTGCCCCCTCCAGATACTTTTTCAACAGATTAAACATGCTTTTTACCTATATGTTCATGGAAATTTTAGAACCATATGAAGTTGAATTCATGTTTATGTACTTTCTTAATGTGAATACTATCTCAGAAATGTAGCAAAAAGTTCATGTTGATGTGCATTCTTAATATGAAAACAATTTAAAAATGTTGGAAAATGCTTGAGAAATTTTGTCTGAAAAGAAATCGACAAAAGATACATATGGCACATTGGAAGACTCTAATCCCCAGAAATGAGTTGTAAAATATAAGTACCTTAGTGTTTCTTTGTACTTTTTGAATTAATGAAATCTGTTTAGCAAAGAAACATGCACATTATCATAAAAAAAGTCACCATGATATAAACTGCGCAAAAATATTTTAGTTTTTATGTAAAAAAAAAAAAAAAAGAGGGTGTGTTTTCCAAATGTAGGGGGTATATCTCAGTGGTAGAGCATTTGCCTGCAGATCACGAGGTCCTTGGTTCAACTCCGAGTGCCCCCTCCAGATACTTTTTCAACAGATTAAACATGCTTTTTACCTATATGTTCATGGAAATTTTAGAACCATATGAAGTTGAATTCATGTTTATGTACTTTCTTAATGTGAATACTATCTCAGAAATATAGCAAAAAGTTCATGTTGATGTGCCTTCTTAATATGAAAACAATTTAAAAATGTTGGAAAATGCTTGAGAAATTTTGTCTGAAAAGAAATCGACAAAAGATACATATGGCACATTGGAAGACTCTAATCCCCAGAAATGACTTGTAAAATATAAGTACCTTAGTGTTTCTTTGTACTTTTTGAATTAATGAAATCTGTTTAGCAAAGTAAAATGCACATTATCATAAAAAAAAAGTCACCATGATATAAACTGCGCAAAAATATTTCAGTTTTTACGTAAAAAAAAAAAAAAAAAAAGAGGGTGTATTTTCCAAATGCAGGGGGTATATCTCAGTGGTAGAGCAATTGACTGCAGATCAAGAGGTCCTTGGTTCAACTCCGAGTTCCCCCTCCAGATACTTTTTCAACAGATTAAACATGCTTTTTACCTATATGTTCATGGAAATTTTAGAACCATATGAAGTTAAATTCATGTTTATGTACTTTCTTAATGTGAATACTATTTTAGAAATGTAGCAAAAAGTTCATGTTGATGTGCCTTCTTAATTTGAAAACAATTTAAAAATGTTGGAAAATGCTTGAGAAATTTTGTCTGAAAAGAGATCGACAAAAGATACATATGGCACATTGGAAGACTCTAATCCCCAGAAATGAGGTGTAAAATAAAAATACCTTAGTGTTTCTTTGTACCTTTTGAATTAATGAAATCTGTTTAGCAAAGTAAAATGCACATTATCATAAAAAAAGTCACCACGATATAAACTGCGCAAAAATATTTCAGTTTTTACGTAAAAATCAAAAACAAAAAAGAGGGTGTGTTTTCCAATTGTAGGGGGTATACCTCAGTGGTAGAGCATTTGACTGCACATCAAGAGGTCCTTGGTTCAATTCCAAGTGCCCCTTCCAGATACTTTTTCAACAGATTAAACATGCTTTTTTACCTATATGTTCATGGAAATTTTAGAACCATATGAAGTTGAATTCATGTTTATGTACTTTCTTAATGTGAATACTATTTCAGAAATGTAGCAAAAAGTTCATGTTGATGTGCCTTCTTAATATGAAAACAATTTAAAAAAAGTTGGAAAATGCTTGAGAAATTTTGTCTGAAAAGAAATCGACAAAAGATACATATGGCACATTGGAAGACTCTAATCCCCAGAAATGAGTTGTAAAATAAAAATACCTTAGTGTTTCTTTGTACTTTTTGAACTAATGAAATCTGTTAAGCAAAGTAAAATGCACATTATCATAAAAAAAGTCACCACGATATAAACTGCGCAAAAATATTTCAGTTTTTACGTAAAAAAAAAAAAAAAAGAGGGTGTGTTTTCAAAATGTAGGGGGTATAGCTCAGTGGTAGAGCATTTGACTGCAGATCAAGAGGTCCTTGGTTCAACTCCGAGTGCCCCCTCCAGATACTTTTTCAACAGATTAAACATGCTTTTTTACCTATATGTTCATGGGAATTTTAGAACCATATGAAGTTGAATTCATTTTTATGTACTTTCTTAATGTGAATACTATTTCAGAAATGTAGCAAAAAGTTCATGTTGATGTGCCTTCTTAATATGAAAACAATTTAAAAATGTTGGAAAATGCTTGAGAAATTTTGTCTGAAAAGAAATCGACAAAAGATACATATGGCACATTGGAAGACTCTAATCCCCAGAAATGACTTGTAAAATAAAAATACCTTAGTGTTTCTTTGTACTTTTTGAATTCATGAAATCTGTTTAGCAAAGTAAAATGCACATTATCATAAAAAAAGTCACCACGGTATAAACTGCGCAAAAATATTTCAGTTTTTACGTAAAAAAAAAAAAAAAAGAGGGTGTATTTTCCAAATGTAGGGGGTATAGCTCAGTGGTAGAGCATTTGACTGCAGATCAAGAGGTCCTTGGTTCAACTCTGAGTGCCCCCTCCAAATACTTTTTCAACAGATTAAACATGCTTTTTTACCTATATGTTCATGGAAATTTTAGAACCATATGAAGTTGAATTCATGTTTATGTACTTTCTTAATGTGAATACTATTTCAGAAATGTAGCAAAAAGTTCATGTTGATGTGCCTTCTTAATATGAAAACAATTTAAAAATGTTGGAAAATGCTTGAGAAATTTTGTCTGAAAAGAAATCGACAAAAGATACATATGGCACATTGGAAGACTCTAATCCCCAGAAATGACTTGTAAAATAAAAATACCTTAGTGTTTCTTTGTACCTTTTGAATTAATGAAATCTGTTTAGCAAAGTAAAATGCACATCATCGTAAAAAAAAGTCACCACGATATAAAACTGTGCAAAAATATTTCAGGTTTTATGTAAAAAAAAAAAAAAAAAAAAAAAGAGGGTGTGCTTTCCAAATGTAGGGGGTATAGCTCAGTGGTAGAGCATTTGACTGCAGATCAAGAGGTCCTTGGTTAAACTCTGAGTGCCCCCTCCAGATACTTTTTCAACAGATTAAACATGCTTTTTTACCTATATGTTCATGGAAATTTTAGAACCATATGAAGTTGAATTCATGTTTATGTACTTTCTTAATGTGAATACTATTTCAGAAATGTAGCAAAAAGTTCATGTTGATGTGCCTTCTTAATATGAAAACAATTTAAAAATGTTGGAAAATGCTTGAGAAATTTTGTCTGAAAAGAAATCGACAAAAGATACTTATGGCACATTGGAAGACTCTAATCCCAAGAAATGAGTTGTAAAATAAAAATACCTTAGTGTTTCTTTGTACTTTTTGAATTAATGAAATCTGTTTAGCAAAGTAAAATGCACATTATCATAAAAAAAAGTCACCACGATATAAACTGCGCAAAAATATTTTAGTTTTTACGTAAAAAAAAAAAAAAAAGAGGGTGTGTTTTCCAAATGTAGGGGGTATATCTCAGTGGTAGAGCATTTGCCTGCACATCAAGAGGTCCTTGGTTCAACTCCGTGTGCCCCCTCCAGATACTTTTTCAACAGATTAAACATGCTTTTTACCTATATGTTCATGGAAATTTTAGAACCATATGAAGTTGAATTCATGTTTATGTACTTTCTTAATGTGAATACTATCTCAGAAATGTAGCAAAAAGTTCATGTTGATGTGCATTCTTAATATGAAAACAATTTAAAAATGTTGGAAAATGCTTGAGAAATTTTGTCTGAAAAGAAATCGACAAAAGATACATATGGCACATTGGAAGACTCTAATCCCCAGAAATGAGTTGTAAAATATAAGTACCTTAGTGTTTCTTTGTACTTTTTGAATTAATGAAATCTGTTTAGCAAAGAAAAATGCACATTATCATAAAAAAAGTCACCATGATATAAACTGCGCAAAAATATTTTAGTTTTTATGTAAAAAAAAAAAAAAAAGAGGGTGTGTTTTCCAAATGTAGGGGGTATATCTCAGTGGTAGAGCATTTGCCTGCAGATCAAGAGGTCCTTGGTTCAACTCCGAGTGCCCCCTCCAGATACTTTTTCAACAGATTAAACATGCTTTTTACCTATATGTTCATGGAAATTTTAGAACCATATGAAGTTGAATTCATGTTTATGTACTTTCTTAATGTGAATACTATCTCAGAAATATAGCAAAAAGTTCATGTTGATGTGCCTTCTTAATATGAAAACAATTTAAAAATGTTGGAAAATGCTTGAGAAATTTTGTCTGAAAAGAAATCGACAAAAGATACATATGGCACATTGGAAGACTCTAATCCCCAGAAATGACTTGTAAAATATAAGTACCTTAGTGTTTCTTTGTACTTTTTGAATTAATGAAATCTGTTTAGCAAAGTAAAATGCACATTTTCATAAAAAAAAAGTCACCATGATATAAACTGCGCAAAAATATTTCAGTTTTTACGTAAAAAAAAAAAAAAAAAAGAGGGTGTATTTTCCAAATGCAGGGGGTATATCTCAGTGGTAGAGCATTTGCCTGCACATCAAGAGGTCCTTGGTTCAACTCCGTGTGCCCCCTCCAGATACTTTTTCAACAGATTAAACATGCTTTTTACCTATATGTTCATGGAAATTTTAGAACCATAGGAAGTTGAATTCATGTTTATGTACTTTCTTAATGTGAATACTATCTCAGAAATGTAGCAAAAAGTTCATGTTGATGTGCCTTCTTAATATGAAAACAATTTAAAAATGTTGGAAAATGCTTGAGAATTTTTGTCTGAAAAGAAATCGACAAAAGATACATATGGCACATTGGAAGACTCTAATCCCCAGAAATAAGTTGTAAAATAAAAATACCTTAGTGTTTCTTTGTACCTTTTCAATTAATGAAATCTGTTTAGCAAAGTAAAATGCACATTATCATAAAAAAAGTCACCACGATATAAACTGCGCAAAAATATTTCAGTTTTTACGTAAAAAACAAAAAAAAGAGGTTGTGTTTTCCAAATGTAGGGGGTATAGCTCAGTGGTAGAGCATTTGACTGCAGATCAAGAGGTCCTAGGTTCAACTCCGTGTTCCTCCTCCAGATACTTTTTCAACAGATTAAACATGCTTTTTACCTATATGTTCATGGAAATTTTAGAACCATATGAAGTTGAATTCATGTTTATGTACTTTCTTAATGTGAATACTATTTCAGAAATGTAGCAAAAAGTTCATGTTGATGTGCCTTCTTAATATGAAAACAATTTAAAAATGTTGGAAAATGCTTGAGAAATTTTGTCTGAAAAGAAATCGACAAAAGATACATATGGCACATTGGAAGACTCTAATCCCCAGAAATGACTTGTAAAATAAAAATACCTTAGTGTTTCTTTGTACTTTTTGAATTAATGAAATCTGTTTAGCAAAGTAAAATGCACATCATCGTAAAAAAAAGTCACCACGATATAAAACTGTGCAAAAATATTTCAGGTTTTATGTAAAAAAAAAAAAAAAAAAAAAAAAAAGAGGGTTTGCGCATTCCAAATGTAGGGGGTATAGCTCAGTGGTAGAGCATTTGACTGCAGATCAAGAGGTCCTTGGTTCAACTCCGAGTGCCCCCTCCAGATACTTTTTCAACAGATTAAACATGCTTTTTTACCTATATGTTCATGGAAATTTTAGAACCATATGAAGTTGAATTCATGTTTATGTACTTTCTTAATGTGAATACTATTTCAGAAATGTAGCAAAAAGTTCATGTTGATGTGCCTTCTTAATATGAAAACAATTTAAAAATGTTGGAAAATGCTTGAGAAATTTTGTCTGAAAAGAAATCGACAAAAGATACATATGGCACATTGGAAGACTCTAATCCCCAGAAATGATTTGTAAAATATAAGTACCTTAGTGTTTCTTTGTACTTTTTGAATTAATGAAATCTGTTTAGCAAAGTAAAATGCACATTATCATAAAAAAAAGTCACCATGATATAAACTGCGCAAAAATATTTTAGTTTTTACGTAAAAAAAAAAAAAAAAGAGGGTGTGTTTTCCAAATGTAGGGGGTATATCTCAGTGGTAGAGCATTTGCCTGCACATCAAGAGGTCCTTGGTTCAACTCCGTGTGCCCCCTCCAGATACTTTTTCAACAGATTAAACATGCTTTTTACCTATATGTTCATGGAAATTTTAGAACCATATGAAGTTGAATTCATGTTTATGTACTTTCTTAATGTGAATACTATCTCAGAAATATAGCAAAAAGTTCATGTTGATGTGCCTTCTTAATATGAAAACAATTTAAAAATGTTGGAAAATGCTTGAGAAATTTTGTCTGAAAAGAAATCGACAAAAGATACATATGGCACATTGGAAGACTCTAATCCCCAGAAATGACTTGTAAAATAAAAATACCTTAGTGTTTCTTTGTACTTTTTGAATTAATGAAATCTGTTTAGCAAAGTAAAATGCACATTATCATAAAAAAAAAGTCACCATGATATAAACTGCGCAAAAATATTTCAGTTTTTACGTAAAAAAAAAAAAAAAAAAGAGGGTGTATTTTCCAAATGCAGGGGGTATATCTCAGTGGTAGAGCAATTGACTGCAGATCAAGAGGTCCTTGGTTCAACTCCGAGTTCCCCCTCCAGATTCTTTTTCAACAGATTAAACATGCTTTTTTACCTATATGTTCATGGAAATTTTAGAACCATATGAAGTTGAATTCATGTTTATGTACTTTCTTAATGTGAATACTATTTCAGAAATGTAGCAAAAAGTTCATGTTGATGTGCCTTCTTAATATGAAAACAATTTAAAAATGTTGGAAAATGCTTGAGAAATTTTGTCTGAAAAGAAATCGACAAAAGATACATATGGCACATTGGAAGACTCTAATCCCCAGAAATAAGTTGTAAAATAAAAATACCTTAGTGTTTCTTTGTACCTTTTCAATTAATGAAATCTGTTTAGCAAAGTAAAATGCACATTATCATAAAAAAAGTCACCACGATATAAACTGCGCAAAAATATTTCAGTTTTTACGTAAAAAACAAAAAAAAGAGGGTGTGTTTTCCAAATGTAGGGGGTATAGCTCAGTGGTAGAGCATTTGACTGCAGATCAAGAGGTCCTAGGTTCAACTCCGTGTGCCTCCTCCAGATACTTTTTCAACAGATTAAACATGCTTTTTACCTATATGTTCATGGAAATTTTAGAACCATATGAAGTTGAATTCATGTTTATGTACTTTCTTAATGTGAATACTATTTCAGAAATGTAGCAAAAAGTTCATGTTGATGTGCCTTCTTAATATGAAAACAATTTAAAAATGTTGGAAAATGCTTGAGAAATTTTGTCTGAAAAGAAATCGACAAAAGATACATATGGCACATTGGAAGACTCTAATCCCCAGAAATGACTTGTAAAATAAAAATACCTTAGTGTTTCTTTGTACTTTTTGAATTAATGAAATCTGTTTAGCAAAGTAAAATGCACATCATCGTAAAAAAAAGTCACCACGATATAAAACTGTGCAAAAATATTTCAGGTTTTATGTAAAAAAAAAAAAAAAAAAAAAAAAAAAAGAGGGTTTGCGCATTCCAAATGTAGGGGGTATAGCTCAGTGGTAGAGCATTTGACTGCAGATCAAGAGGTCCTTGGTTCAACTCCGAGTGCCCCCTCCATATACTTTTTTAACAGATTAAACATGCTTTTTTACCTATATGTTCATGGAAATTTTAGAACCATATGAAGTTGAATTCATGTTTATGTACTTTCTTAATGTGAATACTATTTCAGAAATGTAGCAAAAGTTCATGTTGATGTGCCTTCTTAATATGAAAACAATTTAAAAATGTTGGAAAATGCTTGAGAAATTTTGTCTGAAAAGAAATCGACAAAAGATACATATGGCACATTGGAAGACTCTAATCCTCAGAAATGAGTTGTAAAATAAAAATACCTTAGTGTTTCTTTGTACCTTTTGAATTAATGAAATCTGTTTAGCAAAGTAAAATGCACATTATCATAAAAAAAGTCACCACGATATAAACTGCGCAAAAAAATTTCAGTTTTTACGTAAAAAAAAAAAAAGAGGGTGTGTTTTCCAAATGTAGGGGGTATAGTTCAGTGGTAGAGCATTTGACTGCAGATCAAGAGGTCCTTGGTTCAATTCCAAGTGCCCCCTCCAGATACTTTTTCAACAGATTAAACATGCTTTTTTACCTATATGTTCATGGAAATTTTAGAACCATATGAAGTTGAATTCATGTTTATGTACTTTCTTAATGTGAACACTATTTCAGAAATGTAGCAAAAACTTCATGTTGATGTGCCTTCTTAATATGAAAACAATTTAAAAATGTTGGAAAATGCTTGAGAAATTTTGTCTGAAAAGAAATCGACAAAAGATACATATGGCACATTGGAAGACTCTAATCCCCAGAAATGAGTTGTAAAATATAAGTACCTTAGTCTTTCTTTGTACTTTTTGAATTAATGAAATCTGTTTAGCAAAGTAAAATGCACATTATCATAAAAAAAGTCACCATGATATAAACTGCGCAAAAATATTTCAGTTTTTACGTAAAAAAAAAAAAAAAAGAGGGTGTGTTTTCCAAATGTAGGGGGTATATCTCAGTGGTAGAGCATTTGACTGCAGATCAAGAGGTCCTTGGTTCAACTCCGTGTGCCCCCTCCAGATACTTTTTCAACAGATTAAACATGCTTTTTACCTATATGTTCATGGAATTTTAGAACCATATGAAGTTGAATTCATGTTTATGTACTTTCTTAATGTGAATACTATTTCAGAAATGTAGCAAAAAGTTCATGTTGATGTGCCTTCTTAATATGAAAACAATTTAAAAATGTTGGAAAATGCTTGAGAAATTTAGTCTGAAAAGAAATCGACAAAAGATACATATGGCACATTGGAAGACTCTAATCCCCAGAAATGACTTGTAAAATAAAAATACCTTAGTGTTTCTTTGTACTTTTTGAATTAATGAAATCTGTTTAGCAAAGTAAAATGCACATCATCGTAAAAAAAAGTCACCACGATATAAAACTGTGCAAAAATATTTCAGGTTTTATGTAAAAAAAAAAAAAAAGAGGATGTGCGTTCCAAATGTAGGGGGTATAGCTCAGTGGTAGAGCATATGACTGCAGATCAAGAGGTCCTTGGTTCAACTCCGAGTGCCCCCTCCAGATACTTTTTTAACAGATTAAACATGCTTTTTTACCTATATGTTCATGGAAATTTTAGAACCATATGAAGTTGAATTCATGTTTATGTACTTTCTTAATGTGAATACTATCTCAGAAATGTAGCAAAAAGTTCATGTTGATGTGCCTTCTTAATATGAAAACAATTTAAAAATGTTGGAAAATGCTTGAGAAATTTTGTCTGAAAAGAAATCGACAAAAGATACTTATGGCTAGTGTTGAGCGATACCGTCCGATACTTGAAAGTATCGGTATCGGAATGTATCGGCCGATACCGGCAAAGTATCGGATCCAATCCGATACCGATACCCGATACCAATACAAGTCAATGGGACTCAAGTATCGGACGGTATTCCAGATGGTTCCCAGGGTCTGAAGGAGAGGAAACTCTCCTTCAGGCCCTGGGATCCATATAAATGTGTAAAAGAAAGAATTAAAATAAAAAATATCGCTATACTCACCTCTCCGACGCAGCCTGGACCTCAGCGAGGGAACCTGCAGCGTTGTTTGTTTAAAATTCGCGCTTTTACTTGGTTACGTGAAGTCCGGGCTTGTGATTGGTCAGGGCGGCCATGTTGCCGGGACGCGGACCAATCACAGCAAGCCGTGACGAAATTACGTCACGGCTTGCTGTGATTGGTCCGCGTCCCGGCAACATGGCCGCCATTAACCAATCACAAGCCGGGACGTCACGGGAGGCTGGACACGCGCCCATTTTAAAATGCGCGCGTGTCCAGCCTCCAGTGACGTCCCGGCTTATGATTGGTCACGGCGCCATGTTGCCGGGACGCGGACCAATCACAGCAAGCCGTGACGAAATTACGTCACGGCTTGCTGTGATTGGTCCGCGTCCCAGCAACATGGCCGCCATTAACCAATCACAAGCCGTGACGTCACGGGAGGCTGGACACGCGCGCTTTTTAAAATGGGCGCGTGTCCAGCCTCCCGTGACGTCCCGGCTTGTGATTGGTTGCGCCGCGGTCAACCAATCACAAGCCGGGAGGCTGGACACGCGCGCATTTTAAAATTTTAAAATGGGCGCGTGTCCAGCCTCCCGGCTTGTGATTGGTTGACCGCGGCGCAACCAATCACAAGCCGGGACGTCACGGGAGGCTGGACACGCGCCCATTTTAAAATGCGCGCGTGTCCAGCCTCCCGTGACGTCCCGGCTTGTGATTGGTTGCGCCGCGGTCAACCAATCACAAGCCGGGAGGCTGGACACGCGCGCATTTTAAAATTTTAAAATGGGCGCGTGTCCAGCCTCCCGGCTTGTGATTGGTTGATCGCGGCGCAACCAATCACAAGCCGGGACGTCACGGGAGGCTGGACACGCGCCCATTTTAAAATGCGCGCGCGTCCAGCCTCCCGTGACGTCACGGCTTGTGATTGGTTGCGTCTCCCATGTGACTGCGACGCAACCAATCACAAAGCCGGGACGTAATTTTAAAATCCTTAAGGACCTGAAATTACGTCACGGCTTGCTGTGATTGGTTGCGTCGCCCATGTGACTGCGACGCAACCAATCACAACGCCGGAACGTAATTTTAAAATCCTGAAGGACCTGAAATTACGTCACGGCTTGCTGTGATTGGTTGCGTCCCGGTCACATGGGCGGCACGCAACCAATCACAAGCCGGGACTCACGTAAAGGAAAGAAAAGCGTGAATTTTAAACAAAGAACGCTGCCGCTTCCCTCGGTAAGGTGCAGGCTGCGTCGGAGAGGTGAGTATAGCAATATTTTTTATTTTAATTCTCTCTTTTACACATTTTTACATTAATGTTGTTTCGATACTGATACCCGATATCACAAAAATATCGGATCTCGGTATCGGAATTCCGATACAGCAAGTATCGGCCGATACCCGATACTTGCAGTATCGGAATGCTCAACACTACTTATGGCTCATTGGAAGACTCTAATCCCCAGAAATGAGTTGTAACATAAAAATACCTTAGTGTTTCTTTGTACCTTTTGAATTAATGAAATCTGTTTAGCAAAGTAAAATGCACATTATCATAAAAAAAGTCACCACGATATAAACTGCGCAAAAATATTTCAGTTTTTACGTAAAAAAAAAAAAAGAGGGTGTGTTTTCCAAATGTAGGGGGTATAGCTCAGTGGTAGAGCATTTGACTGCAGATCAAGAGGTCCTTGGTTCAACTCTGAGTGCCCCCTCCAGATACTTTTTCAACAGATTAAACATGCTTTTTTACCTATATGTTCATGGAAATTTTAGAACCATATGAAGTTGAATTCATGTTTATGTACTTTCTTAATGTGAATACTATTTCAGAAATGTAGCAAAAAGTTCATGTTGATGTGCCTTCTTAATATGAAAACAATTTAAAAATGTTGGAAAATGCTTGAGAAATTTTGTCTGAAAAGAAATCGACAAAAGATACATATGGCACATTGGAAGACTCTAATCCTCAGAAATGAGTTGTAAAATAAAAATACCTTAGTGTTTCTTTGTACTTTTTGAATTAATGAAATCTGTTTAGCAAAGTAAAATGCAAATCATCGTAAAAAAAAGTCACCACGATATAAAACTGTGCAAAAATATTTCAGGTTTTATGTAAAAAAAAAAAAAAAAAAAAAAAAGATGGTGTGCGTTCCAAATGTAGGGGGTATAGCTCAGTGGTAGAGCATTTGACTGCAGATCAAGAGGTCCTTGGTTCAACTCCGAGTGCCCCCTCCAGATACCTTTTTAACAGATTAAACATGCTTTTTTACCTACAGGTCCTTCTCAAAAAATTAGCATATAGTGTTAAATTTCATTATTTACCATAATGTAATGATTACAATTAAACTTTCATATATTATAGATTCATTATCCACCAACTGAAATTTGTCAGGTCTTTTATTGTTTTAATACTGATGATTTTGGCATACAACTCCTGATAACACAAAAAACCTGTCTCAATAAATTAGCATATTTCACCCGTCCAATCAAATAAAAGTGTTTTTTAATAACAAACAAAAAAACCATCAAATAATAATGTTCAGTTATGCACTCAATACTTGGTCGGGAATCCTTTGGCAGAAATGACTGCTTCAATGCGGCGTGGCATGGAGGCAATCAGCCTGTGACACTGCTGAGATGTTATGGAGGCCCAGGATGCTTCAATAGCGGCCTTAAGCTCATCCAGAGTGTTGGGTCTTGCGTCTCTCAACTTTCTCTTCACAATATCCCACAGATTTTCTATGGGGTTCAGGTCAGGAGAGTTGGCAGGCCAATTGAGCACAGTAATACCATGGTCAGTAAACCATTTACCAGTGGTTTTGGCACTGTGAGCAGGTGCCAGGTCATGCTGAAAAATGAAATCTTCATCTCCATAAAGCATTTCAGCCGATGGAAGCATGAAGTGCTCCAAAATCTTTTGATAGCTAGCTGCATTGACCCTGCCCTTGATGAAACACAGTGGACCAACACCAGCAGCTGACATGGCACCCCACACCATCACTGACTGTGGGTACTTGACACTGGACTTCAGGCATTTTGGCATTTCCTTCTCCCCAGTCTTCCTCCAGACTCTGGCACCTTGATTTCCGAATGACATGCAAAATTTGCTTTCATCAAAAAAAAGTACTTGGGACCACTTAGCAACAGTCCAGTGCTGCTTCTCTGTAGCCCAGGTCAGGCGCTTCTGCCGCTGTTTATGGTTCAAAAGTGGCTTTACCTGGGAAATGCGGCACCTGTAGCCCATTTCCTGCACACGCCTGTGCACGGTGGCTCTGGATGTTTCCACACCAGACTCAGTCCACTGCTTCCTCAGGTTCCCCAAGGTCTGGAATCGGTCCTTCTCCACAATCTTCCTCAGGGTCCGGTCACCTCTTCTCGTTGTACAGCGTTTTCTGCCACATTGTTTCCTTCCAACAGACTTACCATTGAGGTGCCTTGATACAGCACTCTGGGAACAGCCTATTTGTTGAGAAATTTCTTTCTGGGTCTTACCCTCTTGCTTGAGGGTGTCAATGATGGCCTTCTTGACATCTATCAGGTCGCTAGTCTTACCCATGATGGGGGTTTTGAGTAATGAACCAGGCAGGGAGTTTTTAAAAGCCTCAGGTATCTTTTGCATGTGTTTAGAGTTAATTAGTTGATTCAGAAGATTAGGGAAATAGGTCATTTAGAGAACCTTTTCTTGATATGCTAATTTATTGAGACAGGTTTTTTGGGTTATCAGGAGTTGTATGCCAAAATCATCAGTATTAAAACAATAAAAGACCTGACAAATTTCAGTTGGTGGATAATGAATCTATAATATATGAAAGTTTAATTGTAATCATTACATTATGGTAAATAATGAAATTTAACACTATATGCTAATTTTTTGAGAAGGACCTGTATATGTTCATGGAAATTTTAGAACCATATGAAGTTGAATTCATGTTTATGTACTTTCTTAATGTGAATACTATCTCAGAAATGTAGCAAAAAGTTCATGTTGATGTGCCTTCTTAATATGAAAACAATTTAAAAATGTTGGAAAATGCTTGAGAAATTTTGTCTGAAAAGAAATCGACAAAAGATACTTATGGCACATTGGAAGACTCTAATCCCCAGAAATGAGTTGTAAAATAAAAATACCTTAGTGTTTCTTTGTACCTTTTGAATTAATGAAATCTGTTTAGCAAAGTAAAATGCACATTATCATAAAAAAAGTCACCACGATATAAACTGCGCAAAAATATTTCAGTTTTTACGTAAAAAACAAAAAAAAGAGGGTGTGTTTTCCAAATGTAGGGGGTATAGCTCAGTGGTAGAGCATTTGACTGCAGATCAAGAGGTCCTTGGTTCAACTCCGTGTGCCCCCTCCAGATACTTTTTCAACAGATTAAACATGCTTTTTACCTATATGTTCATGGAAATTTTAGAACCATATGAAGTTGAATTCATGTTTATGTACTTTCTTAATGTGAATACTATTTCAGAAATGTAGCAAAAAGTTCATGTTGATGTGCCTTCTTAATATGAAAACAATTTAAAAATGTTGGAAAATGCTTGAGAAATTTTGTCTGAAAAGAAATCGACAAAAGATACATATGGCACATTGGAAGACTCTAATCCCCAGAAATGACTTGTAAAATAAAAATACCTTAGTGTTTCTTTGCACTTTTTGAATTAATGAAATCTGTTTAGCAAAGTAAAATGCACATCATCGTAAAAAAAAGTCACCACGATATAAAACTGTGCAAAAATATTTCAGGTTTTATGTAAAAAAAAAAAAAAAAAAAAAAAAAAAAAAAAAAAAAAAAAAAAAAAGAGGGTTTGCGCATTCCAAATGTAGGGGGTATAGCTCAGTGGTAGAGCATTTGACTGCAGATCAAGAGGTCCTTGGTTCAACTCCGTGTGCCCCCTCCAGATACTTTTTTAACAGATTAAACATGCTTTTTTACCTATATGTTCATGGAAATTTTAGAACCATATGAAGTTGAATTCATGTTTATGTACTTTCTTAATGTGAATACTATTTCAGAAATGTAGCAAAAGTTCATGTTGATGTGCCTTCTTAATATGAAAACAATTTAAAAATGTTGGAAAATGCTTGAGAAATTTTGTCTGAAAAGAAATCGACAAAAGATACATATGGCACATTGGAAGACTCTAATCCTCAGAAATGAGTTGTAAAATAAAAATACCTTAGTGTTTCTTTGTACCTTTTGAATTAATGAAATCTGTTTAGCAAAGTAAAATGCACATTATCATAAAAAAAGTCACCACGATATAAACTGCGCAAAAATATTTCAGTTTTTACGTAACAAAAAAAAAAAGAGGGTGTGTTTTCCAAATGTAGGGGGTATAGTTCAGTGGTAGAGCATTTGACTGCAGATCAAGAGGTCCTTGGTTCAACACCGAGTGCCCCCTCCAGATACTTTTTTAACAGATTAAACATGCTTTTTTACCTATATGTTCATGGAAATTTTAGAACCATATGAAGTTGAATTCATGTTTATGTACTTTCTTAATGTGAATACTATCTCAGAAATGTAGCAAAAAGTTCATGTTGATGTGCCTTCTTAATATGAAAACAATTTAAAAATGTTGGAAAATGCTTGAGAAATTTTGTCTGAAAAGAAATCGACAAAAGATACTCATGGCTAGTGTTGAGCGATACCGTCCGATACTTGAAAGTATCGGTATCGGAAAGTATCGGCCGATACCGGCAAAGTATCGGATCCAATCCGATACCGATACCCGATACCAATACAAGTCAATGGGACTCAAGTATCGGACGGTATTCCTGATGGTTCCCAGGGTCTGAAGGAGAGGAAACTCTCCTTCAGGCCCTGGGATCCATATAAATGTGTAAAAGAAAGAATTAAAATAAAAAATATCGCTATACTCACCTCTCCGACGCAGCCTGGACCTCAGCGAGGGAACCGGCAGCGTTGTTTGTTTAAAATTTGCGCTTTTACTTGGTTACGTGAAGTCCGGGCTTGTGATTGGTCAGGGCGGCCATGTTGCCGGGACGCGGACCAATCACAGCGAGCCGTGACGAAATTACGTCACGGCTTGCTGTGATTGGTCCGCGTCCCGGCAACATGGCCGCCATTAACCAATCACAAGCCGGGACGTCACGGGAGGCTGGACACGCGCCCATTTTTAAAAGCGCGCGTGTCCAGCCTCCAGTGACGTCCCAGCTTATGATTGGTCACGGCGCCATGTTGCCGGGACGCGGACCAATCACAGCAAGCCGTGACGAAATTACGTCACGGCTTGCTGTGATTGGTCCACGTCCCAGCAACATGGCCGCCATTAACCAATCACAAGCCGTGACGTCACGGGAGGCTGGACACGCGCGCTTTTTAAAATGGGCGCGTGTCCAGCCTCCCGTGACGTCCCGGCTTGTGATTGGTTGCGCCGCGGTCAACCAATCACAAGCCGGGAGGCTGGACACGCACGCATTTTAAAATTTTAAAATGGGCGCGTGTCCAGCCTCCCGGCTTGTGATTGGTTGACCGCGGCGCAACCAATCACAAGCCGGGACGTCACGGGAGGCTGGAGACGCGCCCATTTTAAAATGCGCGCGTGTCCAGCCTCCCGTGACGTCCCGGCTTGTGATTGGTTGCGCCACGGTCAACCAATCACAAGCCGGGAGGCTGGACACGCGCGCATTTTAAAATTTTAAAATGGGCGCGTGTCCAGCCTCCCGGCTTGTGATTGGTTGATCGCGGCGCAACCAATCACAAGCCGGGACGTCACGGGAGGCTGGACACGCGCCCATTTTAAAATGCGCGCGCGTCCAGCCTCCCGTGACGTCACGGCTTGTGATTGGTTGCGTCTCCCATGTGACTGCGACGCAACCAATCACAAAGCCGGGACGTAATTTTAAAATCCTTAAGGACCTGAAATTACGTCACGGCTTGCTGTGATTGGTTGCGTCGCCCATGTGACTGCGACGCAACCAATCACAACGCCGGAACGTAATTTTAAAATCCTGAAGGACCTGAAATTACGTCACGGCTTGCTGTGATTGGTTGCGTCCCGGTCACATGGGCGGCACGCAACCAATCACAAGCCGGGACTCACGTAAAGGAAAGAAAAGCGTGAATTTTAAACAAAGAACGCTGCCGCTTCCCTCGGTAAGGTGCAGGCTGCGTCGGAGAGGTGAGTATAGCAATATTTTTTATTTTAATTCTCTCTTTTACACATTTTTACATTAATGTTGTTTCGATACTGATACCCGATATCACAAAAATATCGGATCTCGGTATCGGAATTCCGATACAGCAAGTATCGGCCGATACCCGATACTTGCAGTATCGGAATGCTCAACACTACTTATGGCTCATTGGAAGACTCTAATCCCCAGAAATGAGTTGTAACATAAAAATACCTTAGTGTTTCTTTGTACCTTTTGAATTAATGAAATCTGTTTAGCAAAGTAAAATGCACATTATCATAAAAAAAGTCACCACGATATAAACTGCGCAAAAATATTTCAGTTTTTACGTAAAAAAAAAAAAAGAGGGTGTGTTTTCCAAATGTAGGGGGTATAGCTCAGTGGTAGAGCATTTGACTGCAGATCAAGAGGTCCTTGGTTCAACTCTGAGTGCCCCCTCCAGATACTTTTTCAACAGATTAAACATGCTTTTTTACCTATATGTTCATGGAAATTTTAGAACCATATGAAGTTGAATTCATGTTTATGTACTTTCTTAATGTGAATACTATTTCAGAAATGTAGCAAAAAGTTCATGTTGATGTGCCTTCTTAATATGAAAACAATTTAAAAATGTTGGAAAATGCTTGAGAAATTTTGTCTGAAAAGAAATCGACAAAAGATACATATGGCACATTGGAAGACTCTAAGGCTACGTTCACACGATCCGTTTTTCACTGCGGATTTTTCCGGTCCTTTTTCGGGGAAATCCGCAGTGGAAAACGGCGGTGCTTCTCTCGGCGGATTTGTGTCCTTTTTCTTCTGCGGATTCCACTGCGGGTTTCCAACTGCAGTTTCCTATTGGTGCTGTTGGAAACCCGCAGCGGAATCCGCTGAAAGAATTGACATGGTACTTCTTTTTTCCGTTGGCAAATCCGCGCGGATTTTCCAGCGAAAAAAAGGATCGTCGGCACAGCGGGTTTTGTTTTCCATAGGGTAACATTGTACTGTACCCTGCATGGAAAACGGCTGCGGATCCGTAGCTGCAATTCCGCTACGGATCCGCAGCAAAAAACGGATCATGTGAACGTAGCCTTATCCCCAGAAATGAGTTGTAAAATATAAGTACCTTAGTGTTTCTTTGTACTTTTTGAATTAATGAAATCTGTTTAGCAACGTAAAATGCACATTATCATAAAAAAAAGTCACCATGATATAAACTGCGCAAAAATATTTCAGTTTTTACGTAAAAAAAAAAAAAAAAAAGAGGGTGTGCGTTCCAAATGTAGGGGGTATAGCTCAGTGGTAGAGCATTTGACTGCAGATCAAGAGGTTCTTGGTTCAACACCGAGTGCCCCCTCCAGATACCTTTTTAACAGATTAAACATGCTTTTTTACCTATATGTTCATGGAAATTTTAGAACCATATGAAGTTGAATTCATGTTTATGTACTTTCTTAATGTGAATACTATTTCAGAAATGTAGCAAAAAGTTCATGTTGATGTGCCTTCTTAATATGAAAACAATTTAAAAATGTTGGAAAATGCTTGAGAAATTTTGTCTGAAAAGAAATCGACAAAAGATACATATGGCACATTGGAAGACTCTAATCCCCAGAAATGAGTTGTAAAATATAAGTACCTTAGTGTTTCTTTGTACTTTTTGAATTAATGAAATCTGTTTAGCAACGTAAAATGCACATTATCATAAAAAAAAGTCACCATGATATAAACTGCGTAAAAATATTTCAGTTTTTACGTAAAAAAAAAAAAATAAAAGAGGGTGTGCGTTCCAAATGTAGGGGGTATAGCTCAGTGGTAGAGCATTTGACTGCAGATCAAGAGGTTCTTGGTTCAACACCGAGTGCCCCCTCCAGATACCTTTTTAACAGATTAAACATGCTTTTTTACCTATATGTTCATGGAAATTTTAGAACCATATGAAGTTGAATTCATGTTTATGTACTTTCTTAATGTGAATACTATTTCAGAAATGTAGCAAAAAGTTCATGTTGATGTGCCTTCTTAATATGAAAACAATTTAAAAATGTTGGAAAATGCTTGAGAAATTTTGTCTGAAAAGAAATCGACAAAAGATACTTATGGCTAGTGTTGAGCGATACCGTCCGATACTTGAAAGTATCGGTATCGGAAAGTATCGGCCGATACCGGCAAAGTATCGGATCCAATCCGATACCGATACCCGATACCAATACAAGTCAATGGGACTCAAGTATCGGACGGTATTCCTGATGGTTCCCAGGGTCTGAAGGAGAGGAAACTCTCCTTCAGGCCCTGGGATCCATATAAATGTGTAAAAGAAAGAATTAAAATAAAAAATATCGCTATACTCACCTCTCCGACGCAGCCTGGACCTCAGCGAGGGAACCGGCAGCGTTGTTTGTTTAAAATTCGCGCTTTTACTTGGTTACGTGAAGTCCGGGCTTGTGATTGGTCAGGGCGGCCATGTTGCCGGGACGCGGACCAATCACAGCAAGCCGTGACGAAATTACGTCACGGCTTGCTGTGATTGGTCCGCGTCCCGGCAACATGGCCGCCATTAACCAATCACAAGCCGGGACGTCACGGGAGGCTGGACACGCGCCCATTTTAAAAAGCGCGCGTGTCCAGCCTCCAGTGACGTCCCGGCTTATGATTGGTCACGGCGCCATGTTGCCGGGACGCGGACCAATCACAGCAAGCCGAGACGAAATTACGTCACGGCTTGCTGTGATTGGTCCGCGTCCCAGCAACATGGCCGCCATTAACCAATCACAAGCCGTGACGTCACGGGAGGCTGGACACGCGCGCTTTTTAAAATGGGCGCGTGTCCAGCCTCCCGTGACGTCCCGGCTTGTGATTGGTTGCGCCGCGGTCGACCAATCACAAGCCGGGAGGCTGGACACGCGCGCATTTTAAAATTTTAAAATGGGCGCGTGTCCAGCCTCCCGGCTTGTGATTGGTTGACCGCGGCGCAACCAATCACAAGCCGGGACGTCACGGGAGGCTGGACACGCGCCCATTTTAAAATGCGCGCGTGTCCAGCCTCCCGTGACGTCCCGGCTTGTGATTGGTTGCGCCGCGGTCAACCAATCACAAGCCGGGAGGCTGGACACGCGCGCATTTTAAAATTTTAAAATGGGCGCGTGTCCAGCCTCCCGGCTTGTGATTGGTTGATCGCGGCGCA
This sequence comes from Ranitomeya variabilis, assembly GCF_051348905.1. Classification (NCBI taxonomy): domain Eukaryota; kingdom Metazoa; phylum Chordata; class Amphibia; order Anura; family Dendrobatidae; genus Ranitomeya; species Ranitomeya variabilis. The sequence continues at coordinate 1,003,361,589 of NC_135232.1, read as the reverse complement.
ACCAATCACAAGCCGGGACGTCACGGGAGGCTGGACACGCGCCCATTTTAAAATGCGCGCGCGTCCAGCCTCCCGTGACGTCACGGCTTGTGATTGGTTGCGTCTCCCATGTGACTGCGACGCAACCAATCACAAAGCCGGGACGTAATTTTAAAATCCTTAAGGACCTGAAATTACGTCACTGCTTGCTGTGATTGGTTGCGTCGCCCATGTGACTGCGACGCAACCAATCACAACGCCGGAACGTAATTTTAAAATCCTGAAGGACCTGAAATTACGTCACGGCTTGCTGTGATTGGTTGCGTCCCGGTCACATGGGCGGCACGCAACCAATCACAAGCCGGGACTCACGTAAAGGAAAGAAAAGCGTGAATTTTAAACAAAGAACGCTGCCGCTTCCCTCGGTAAGGTGCAGGCTGCGTCGGAGAGGTGAGTATAGCAATATTTTTTATTTTAATTCTCTCTTTTACACATTTTTACATTAATGTTGTTTCGATACTGATACCCGATATCACAAAAATATCGGATCTCGGTATCGGAATTCCGATACAGCAAGTATCGGCCGATACCCGATACTTGCAGTATCGGAATGCTCAACACTACTTATGGCTCATTGGAAGACTCTAATCCCCAGAAATGAGTTGTAACATAAAAATACCTTAGTGTTTCTTTGTACCTTTTGAATTAATGAAATCTGTTTAGCAAAGTAAAATGCACATTATCATAAAAAAAAGTCACCACGATATAAACTGCGCAAAAATATTTCAGTTTTTACGTAAAAAAAAAAAAAAGAGGGTGTGTTTTCCAAATGTAGGGGGTATAGCTCAGTGGTAGAGCATTTGACTGCAGATCAAGAGGTCCTTGGTTCAACTCTGAGTGCCCCCTCCAGATACTTTTTCAACAGATTAAACATGCTTTTTTACCTATATGTTCATGGAAATTTTAGAACCATATGAAGTTGAATTCATGTTTATGTACTTTCTTAATGTGAATACTATTTCAGAAATGTAGCAAAAAGTTCATGTTGATGTGCCTTCTTAATATGAAAACAATTTAAAAATGTTGGAAAATGCTTGAGAAATTTTGTCTGAAAAGAAATCGACAAAAGATACATATGGCACATTGGAAGACTCTAATCCTCAGAAATGAGTTGTAAAATAAAAATACCTTAGTGTTTCTTTGTACTTTTTGAATTAATGAAATCTGTTTAGCAAAGTAAAATGCAAATCATCGTTAAAAAAAGTCACCACGATATAAAACTGTGCAAAAATATTTCAGGTTTTATGTAAAAAAAAAAAAAAAAAAAAAAAAAAAAAGATGGTGTGCATTCCAAATGTAGGGGGTATAGCTCAGTGGTAGAGCATTTGACTGCAGATCAAGAGGTCCTTGGTTCAACTCCGAGTGCCCCCTCCAGATACCTTTTTAACAGATTAAACATGCTTTTTTACCTACAGGTCCTTCTCAAAAAATTAGCATATAGTGTTAAATTTCATTATTTACCATAATGTAATGATTACAATTAAACTTTCATATATTATAGATTCATTATCCACCAACTGAAATTTGTCAGGTCTTTTATTGTTTTAATACTGATGATTTTGGCATACAACTCCTGATAACACAAAAAACCTGTCTCAATAAATTAGCATATTTCACCCGTCCAATCAAATAAAAGTGTTTTTTAATAACAAACAAAAAAACCATCAAATAATAATGTTCAGTTATGCACTCAATACTTGGTCGGGAATCCTTTGGCAGAAATGACTGCTTCAATGCGGCGTGGCATGGAGGCAATCAGCCTGTGACACTGCTGAGATGTTATGGAGGCCCAGGATGCTTCAATAGCGGCCTTAAGCTCATCCAGAGTGTTGGGTCTTGCGTCTCTCAACTTTCTCTTCACAATATCCCACAGATTTTCTATGGGGTTCAGGTCAGGAGAGTTGGCAGGCCAATTGAGCACAGTAATACCATGGTCAGTAAACCATTTACCAGTGGTTTTGGCACTGTGAGCAGGTGCCAGGTCATGCTGAAAAATGAAATCTTCATCTCCATAAAGCATTTCAGCCGATGGAAGCATGAAGTGCTCCAAAATCTTTTGATAGCTAGCTGCATTGACCCTGCCCTTGATGAAACACAGTGGACCAACACCAGCAGCTGACATGGCACCCCACACCATCACTGACTGTGGGTACTTGACACTGGACTCAGGCATTTTGGCATTTCCTTCTCCCCAGTCTTCCTCCAGACTCTGGCACCTTGATTTCCGAATGACATGCAAAATTTGCTTTCATCAAAAAAAAGTACTTGGGACCACTTAGCAACAGTCCAGTGCTGCTTCTCTGTAGCCCAGGTCAGGCGCTTCTGCCGCTGTTTATGGTTCAAAAGTGGCTTTACCTGGGGAATGCGGCACCTGTAGCCCATTTCCTGCACACGCCTGTGCACGGTGGCTCTGGATGTTTCCACACCAGACTCAGTCCACTGCTTCCTCAGGTTCCCCAAGGTCTGGAATCGGTCCTTCTCCACAATCTTCCTCAGGGTCCGGTCACCTCTTCTCGTTGTACAGCGTTTTCTGCCACATTGTTTCCTTCCAACAGACTTACCATTGAGGTGCCTTGATACAGCACTCTGGGAACAGCCTATTTGTTGAGAAATTTCTTTCTGGGTCTTACCCTCTTGCTTGAGGGTGTCAATGATGGCCTTCTTGACATCTATCAGGTCGCTAGTCTTACCCATGATGGGGGTTTTGAGTAATGAACCAGGCAGGGAGTTTTTAAAAGCCTCAGGTATCTTTTGCATGTGTTTAGAGTTAATTAGTTGATTCAGAAGATTAGGGAAATAGGTCATTTAGAGAACCTTTTCTTGATATGCTAATTTATTGAGACAGGTTTTTTGGGTTATCAGGAGTTGTATGCCAAAATCATCAGTATTAAAACAATAAAAGACCTGACAAATTTCAGTTGGTGGAAAATGAATCTATAATATATGAAAGTTTAATTGTAATCATTACATTATGGTAAATAATGAAATTTAACACTATATGCTAATTTTTTGAGAAGGACCTGTATATGTTCATGGAAATTTTAGAACCATATGAAGTTGAATTCATGTTTATGTACTTTCTTAATGTGAATACTATCTCAGAAATGTAGCAAAAAGTTCATGTTGATGTGCCTTCTTAATATGAAAACAATTTAAAAATGTTGGAAAATGCTTGAGAAATTTTGTCTGAAAAGAAATCGACAAAAGATACATATGGCACATTGGAAGACTCTAATCCCCAGAAATGAGTTGTAAAATAATAGTACCTTAGTGTTTCTTTGTACCTTTTGAATTAATGAAATCTGTTTAGCAAAGTAAAATGCACATTATCATAAAAAAAGTCACCACGATATAAACTGCGCAAAAATATTTCAGTTTTTACGTAAAAAAAAAACAAAACAGGGTGTGTTTTCCAAATGTAGGGGTTATAGCTCAGTGGTAGAGCATTTGACTGCAGATTAAGAGGTCCTTGGTTCAATTCCGGGTGCCCCCTCCAGATACTTTTTCAACAGATTAAACATGCTTTTTTACCTATATGTTCATGGAAATTTTAGAACCATATGAAGTTGAATTCATGTTTATGTACTTTCTTAATGTGAATACTATTTCAGAAATGTAGCAAAAAGTTCATGTTGATGTGCCTTCTTAATATGAAAACAATTTAAAAATGTTGGAAAATGCTTGAGAAATTTTGTCTGAAAAGAAATCGACAAAAGATACATATGGCACATTGGAAGACTCTAATCCCCAGAAATGACTTGTAAAATAAAAATACCTTAGTGTTTCTTTGTACTTTTTGAATTAATGAAATCTGTTTAGCAAAGTAAAATGCACATCATCGTAAAAAAAAGTCACCACGATATAAAACTGTGCAAAAATATTTCAGGTTTTATGTAAAAAAAAAAGAAAAAAAAAAAGAGGGTTTGCGCGTTCCAAATGTAGGGGGTATAGCTCAGTGGTAGAGCATTTGACTGCAGATCAAGAGGTCCTTGGTTCAACTCCGAGTGCCCCCTCCATATACTTTTTTAACAGATTAAACATGCTTTTTTACCTATATGTTCATGGAAATTTTAGAACCATATGAAGTTGAATTCATGTTTATGTACTTTCTTAATGTGAATACTATTTCAGAAATGTAGCAAAAAGTTCATGTTGATGTGCCTTCTTAATATGAAAACAATTTAAAAATGTTGGAAAATGCTTGAGAAATTTTGTCTGAAAAGAAATCGACAAAAGATACATATGGCACATTGGAAGACTCTAATCCCCAGAAATGACTTGTAAAATAAAAATACCTTAGTGTTTCTTTGTACTTTTTGAATTAATGAAATCTGTTTAGCAAAGTAAAATGCACATCATCGTAAAAAAAAGTCACCACGATATAAAACTGTGCAAAAATATTTCAGGTTTTATGTAAAAAAACAAAAAAAAAAAAAAGAGGGTTTGCGCGTTCCAAATGTAGGGGGTATAGCTCAGTGGTAGAGCATTTGACTGCAGATCAAGAGGTCCTTGGTTCAACTCCGAGTGCCCCCTCCATATACTTTTTTAACAGATTAAACATGCTTTTTTACCTATATGTTCATGGAAATTTTAGAACCATATGAAGTTGAATTCATGTTTATGTACTTTCTTAATGTGAATACTATTTCAGAAATGTAGCAAAAGTTCATGTTGATGTGCCTTCTTAATATGAAAACAATTTAAAAATGTTGGAAAATGCTTGAGAAATTTTGTCTGAAAAGAAATCGACAAAAGATACATATGGCACATTGGAAGACTCTAATCCTCAGAAATGAGTTGTAAAATAAAAAGACCTTAGTGTTTCTTTGTACCTTTTGAATTAATGAAATCTGTTTAGCAAAGTAAAATGCACATTATCATAAAAAAAGTCACCACGATATAAACTGCGCAAAAATATTTCAGTTTTTACGTAAAAAAAAAAAAAGAGGGTGTGTTTTCCAAATGTAGGGGGTATAGTTCAGTGGTAGAGCATTTGACTGCAGATCAAGAGGTCCTTGATTCAATTCCAAGTGCCCCCTCCAGATATTTTTTCAACAGATTAAACATGCTTTTTTACCTATATGTTCATGGAAATTTTAGAACCATATGAAGTTGAATTCATTTTTATGTACTTTCTTAATGTGAATACTATTTCAGAAATGTAGCAAAAAGTTCATGTTGATGTGCCTTCTTAATATGAAAACAATTTAAAAATGTTGGAAAATGCTTGAGAAATTTTGTCTGAAAAGAAATCGACAAAAGATACATATGGCACATTGGAAGACTCTAATCCCCAGAAATGACTTGTAAAATATAAGTACCTTAGTGTTTCTTTGTACTTTTTGAATTAATGAAATCTGTTTAGCAAAGTAAAATGCACATTATCATAAAAAAAAGTCACCATGATATAAACTGCGCAAAAATATTTCAGTTTTTACGTTAAAAAAAAAAAAAAAGAGGGTGTGTTTTCCAAATGTAGGGGGTATATCTCAGTGGTAGAGCATTTGACTGCAGATCAAGAGGTCCTTGGTTCAACTCCGTGTGCCCCCTCCAGAAACTTTTTCAACAGATTAAACATGCTTTTTACCTATATGTTCATGGAAATTTTAGAACCATATGAAGTTGAATTCATGTTTATGTACTTTCTTAATGTGAATACTATTTCAGAAATGTAGCAAAAAGTTCATGTTGATGTGCCTTCTTAATATGAAAACAATTTAAAAATGTTGGAAAATGCTTGAGAAATTTTGTCTGAAAAGAAATTGACAAAAGATACATATGGCACATTGGAAGACTCTAATCCCCAGAAATGAGTTGTAAAATAAAAATACCTTAGTGTTTCTTTGTACTTTTTGAATTAATGAAATCTGTTTAGCAAAGTAAAATGCACATCATCGTAAAAAAAAGTCACCACGATATAAAACTGTGCAAAAATATTTCAGGTTTTATGTAAAAAAACAAAAAAAAAAAAAAGAGGGTTTGCGCGTTGCAAATGTAGGGGGTATAGCTCAGTGGTAGAGCATTTGACTGCAGATCAAGAGGTCCTTGGTTCAACTCCGAGTGCCCCCTCCATATACTTTTTTAACAGATTAAACATGCTTTTTTACCTATATGTTCATGGAAATTTTAGAACCATATGAAGTTGAATTCATGTTTATGTACTTTCTTAATGTGAATACTATTTCAGAAATGTAGCAAAAGTTCATGTTGATGTGCCTTCTTAATATGAAAACAATTTAAAAATGTTGGAAAATGCTTGAGAAATTTTGTCTGAAAAGAAATCGACAAAAGATACATATGGCACATTGGAAGACTCTAATCCTCAGAAATGAGTTGTAAAATAAAAAGACCTTAGTGTTTCTTTGTACCTTTTGAATTAATGAAATCTGTTTAGCAAAGTAAAATGCACATTATCATAAAAAAAGTCACCACGATATAAACTGCGCAAAAATATTTCAGTTTTTACGTAAAAAAAAAAAAAGAGGGTGTGTTTTCCAAATGTAGGGGGTATAGTTCAGTGGTAGAGCATTTGACTGCAGATCAAGAGGTCCTTGGTTCAATTCCAAGTGCCCCCTCCAGATATTTTTTCAACAGATTAAACATGCTTTTTTACCTATATGTTCATGGAAATTTTAGAACCATATGAAGTTGAATTCATTTTTATGTACTTTCTTAATGTGAATACTATTTCAGAAATGTAGCAAAAAGTTCATGTTGATGTGCCTTCTTAATATGAAAACAATTTAAAAATGTTGGAAAATGCTTGAGAAATTTTGTCTGAAAAGAAATCGACAAAAGATACATATGGCACATTGGAAGACTCTAATCCCCAGAAATGACTTGTAAAATATAAGTACCTTAGTGTTTCTTTGTACTTTTTGAATTAATGAAATCTGTTTAGCAAAGTAAAATGCACATTATCATAAAAAAAAGTCACCATGATATAAACTGCGCAAAAATATTTCAGTTTTTACGTTAAAAAAAAAAAAATAGAGGGTGTGTTTTCCAAATGTAGGGGGTATATCTCAGTGGTAGAGCATTTGACTGCAGATCAAGAGGTCCTTGGTTCAACTCCGTGTGCCCCCTCCAGAAACTTTTTCAACAGATTAAACATGCTTTTTACCTATATGTTCATGGAAATTTTAGAACCATATGAAGTTGAATTCATGTTTATGTACTTTCTTAATGTGAATACTATTTCAGAAATGTAGCAAAAAGTTCATGTTGATGTGCCTTCTTAATATGAAAACAATTTAAAAATGTTGGAAAATGCTTGAGAAATTTTGTCTGAAAAGAAATTGACAAAAGATACATATGGCACATTGGAAGACTCTAATCCCCAGAAATGAGTTGTAAAATAAAAATACCTTAGTGTTTCTTTGTACCTTTTGAATTAATGAAATCTGTTTAGCAAAGTAAAATGCACATTATCATAAAAAAGTCACCACGATATAAACTGCGCAAAAATATTTCAGTTTTTACGTTAAAAAAAAAAAAAAAAGAGGGTGTGTTTTCCAAATGTAGGGGGTATAGCTCAGTGGTCGAGCATTTGACTGCTGATTAAGAGGTCCTTGGTTCAATTCCGGGTGCCCCCTCCAGATACTTTTTCAACAGATTAAACATGCTTTTTTACCTATATGTTCATGGAAATTTTAGAACCATATGAAGTTGAATTCATGTTTATGTACTTTCTTAATGTGAATACTATTTCAGAAATGTAGCAAAAAGTTCATGTTGATGTGCCTTCTTAATATGAAAACAATTTAAAAATGTTGGAAAATGCTTGAGAAATTTTGTCTGAAAAGAAATCGACAAAAGATACATATGGCACATTGGAAGACTCTAATCCCCAGAAATGAGTTGTAAAATATAAGTACCTTAGTGTTTCTTTGTACTTTTTGAATTAATGAAATCTGTTTAGCAAAGTAAAATGCACATTATCATAAAAAAAAGTCACCATGATATAAACTGCGCAAAAATATTTCCGGTTTTATGTAAAAAAAAAAAAAAAAAAAAAAAAAAAGAGGGTGTGCGTTTCAAATGTAGGGGGTATAGCTCAGTGGTAGAGCATTTGACTGCAGATCAAGAGGTCCTTGGTTCAACTCCGAGTGCTCCCTCCAGATACTTTTTTAACAGATTAAACATGCTTTTTTACCTATATGTTCATGGAAATTTTAGAACCATATGAAGTTGAATTCATGTTTATGTACTTTCTTAATGTGAATACTATTTCAGAAATGTAGCAAAAAGTTCATGTTGATGTGCCTTCTTAATATGAAAACAATTTAAAAATGTTGGAAAATGCTTGAGAAATTTTGTCTGAAAAGAAATCGACAAAAGATACATATGGCACATTGGAAGACTCTAATCCCCAGAAATGACTTGTAAAATAAAAATACCTTAGTGTTTCTTTGTACTTTTTGAATTAATGGAATTTGTTTAGCAAAGTAAAATGCACATTATCATAAAAAAAGTCACCACGATATAAACTGTGCAAAAATATTTCAGTTTTTACGTTAAAAAAAAAGGGTGCGTTTTCCAAATGTAGGGGGTATAGCTCAGTGGTAGAGCATTTGACTGCAGATCAAGAGGTCCTTGGTTCAACTCCGAGTGCCCCCTCCAGATGCTTTTTCAACAGATTAAACATGCTTTTTTACCTACCGTATTTTCCGGCGTACAAGACGACTTTTTAACCCCTGAAAATCTTCTTAAAAGTCGGGGGTCGTCTTGTACGCCGGGAATCGCCTTGTACGCCGGGTGTATATGGTGGGTGGGGGGGGATTGATCCTGATGACGACGAGGGGGCGTCTCACAGGAAAGTGAGTATCCCCCATTACCTTATCATAGCGCTGCAGCGTGGGGTCTCTGTGCTGGGAGCGGCGGCTGCTGTGCTGTGGCGGCTCCTCTTCTGCAGTGTGGGGCCTCTGGTGCTGTGGGGCGGTGGCGGCGGTGGCGTATCTTCATGCAGTCGGGGCTCCTCCGGCATCTCAAAGCCTAGAAGCCCCGCCGGCAACTCCATCGGTGTAATGCGCTGGCCTCCGGGAAAATGGCCGCTGCTTAGATTCAGATCTCGTGTCCCGAGATTTCGGGACGAGATCTGAATCTGAGCATGCACAGCCCCCAGCGGCCGGGCCACCGCATCGCACCTATTGAGCTGCCTCCGGGAAAATGGCCGCTGCTCAGATTCAGATCTCGTCTCCCGAGATCTCGGGACGAGATCTGAATCTGAGCAGCGGCCATTTTCCCGGAGGCCACCTGACCGCATTGTACCGATGGAGTTGCCGGCGGGGCTTCCAGGCTGAGATGCCGGAGGAGCCCCGACTGCATGAAGATACGCCGCCGCCACTGCCCCACAGCACCAGAGGCCCCACACTGCAGAAGAGGAGCCGCCACAGCACAGCAGCCGCCGCTCCCAGCACAGAGACCCCACGCTGCAGCGCTATGATAAGGTAATGGGGGATACTCACTTTCCTGTGAGACGCCCCCTCGTCCTCATCAGGATCACTCCCCCCCCCCCCAAAAGGCACATATTCACCGGCCCTATAAGACGACATACGGTGTATAAGAAGACCCCCAACTTTTAAGAAGATTTTATTTTTTAACTGGTAAAGTTGGGGGGTCGTCTTATACGCCCAGTCGTCTTATACGCCGGAAAATACGGTATATGTTCATGGAAATTTTAGAACCATATGAAGTTGAATTCATGTTTATGTACTTTCTTAATGTGAATACTATTTCAGAAATGTAGCAAAAAGTTCATGTTGATGTGCCTTCTTAATATGAAAACAATTTAAAAATGTTGGAAAATGCTTGAGAAATTTTGTCTGAAAAGAAATCGACAAAAGATACATATGGCACATTGGAAGACTCTAATCCCCAGAAATGACTTGTAAAATAAAAATACCTTAGTGTTTCTTTGTACTTTTTGAATTAATGAAATCTGTTTAGCAAATAAAATGCACATTATCAAAAAAAAAAGTCACCACGATATAAACTGTGCAAACTTATTTCAGTTTTTACGTTAAAAAAAAAAGAGGGTCTGTTTTCCAAATGTAGGGGGTATAGCTCAGTGGTAGAGCATTTGACTGCAGATCAAGAGGTCCTTGGTTTAACTCCGAATGCCCCCTCCAGATACTTTTTCAACAGATTAAACATGCTTTTTTACCCATATGTTCATGGAAATTTTAGAACCATATGAAGTTGAATTCATGTTTATGTACTTTCTTAATGTGAATACTATTTCAGAAATGTAGCAAAAAGTTCATGTTGATGTGCCTTCTTAATATGAAAACAATTTAAAAATGTTGGAAAATGCTTGAGAAATTTTGTCTGAAAAGAGATCGACAAAAGATACATATGGCACATTGGAAGACACTAATCCCCAGAAATGACTTGTAAAATAAAAATACCTTAGTGTTTCTTTGTACTTTTTGAATTAATGAAATCTGTTTATCAAAGTAAAATGCACATTATCATAAAAAAGTCACCACGATATAAACTGTGCAAAAATATTTCAGTTTTTACGTTAAAAAAAAAAAAAAAAAAGAGTGTGTGTTTTCCAAATGTAGGGGGTATAGCTCAGTGGTAGAGCATTTGACTGCAGATCAAGAGGTCCTTGGTTCAACTCTGAGTGCCCCCTCCAGATACTTTATCAACAGATTAAACATGCCTTTTTACCTATATGTTCATGGAAATTTTAGAACCGTATGAAGTTGAATTCATGTTTATGTACTTTCTTAATGTGAATACTATTTCAGAAATGTAGCAAAAAGTTCATGTTGATGTGCCTTCTTAATATGAAAACAATTTAAAAATGTTGGAAAATGCTTGAGAAATTTTGTCTGAAAAGAAATTGACAAAAGATACATATGGCACATTGGAAGACTCTAATCCCCAGAAATGACTTTTAAAATGAAAATACCTTAGTGTTTCTTTGTACTTTTTGAATTAATTGAATCTGTTTAGCAAATAAAATGCACATTATCATAAAAAAAGTCACCACGATATAAACTGTGCAAAATTATTTCAGTTTTTACGTTAAAAAAAAAAGAGGGTCTGTTTTCCAAATGTAGGGGGTATAGCTCAGTGGTAGAGCATTTGACGGCAGATCAAGAGGTCCTTGGTTCAACTCCAAGTGCCTCCTCCAGATGCTTTTTCAACAGATTAAGCATGCTTTTTTACCTATATGTTCATGGAAATTTTAGAACCATATGAAGTTGAATTCATGTTTATGTACTTTCTTAATGTGAATACTATTTCAGAAATGTAGCAAAAAGTTCATGTTGATGTGCCTTCTTAATATGAAAACAATTTAAAAATGTTGGAAAATGCTTGAGAAATTTTGTCTGAAAAGAAATCGACAAAAGATACTTATGGCACATTGGAAGACTCTAATCCCCAGAAATGAGTTGTAAAATAAAAATACCTTAGTGTTTCTTTGTACCTTTTGAATTAATGAAATCTGTTTAGCAAAGTAAAATGCACATCATCGTAAAAAAAAGTCACCACGATATAAAACTGTGCAAAAATATTTCAGGTTTTATGTAAAAAAAAAAAAAAAAAAAAAAGAGGGTGTGCGTTCCAAATGTAGGGGGTATAGCTCAGTGGTAGAGCATTTGACTGCAGATCAAGAGGTCCTTGGTTCAACTCCGAGTGCCCCCTCCAGATACCTTTTTAACAGATTAAACATGCTTTTTTACCTATATGTTCATGGAAATTTTAGAACCATATGAAGTTGAATTCATGTTTATGTACTTTCTTAATGTGAATACTATCTCAGAAATGTAGCAAAAAGTTCATGTTGATGTGCCTTCTTAATATGAAAACAATTTAAAAATGTTGGAAAATGCTTGAGAAATTTTGTCTGAAAAGAAATCGACAAAAGATACTTATGGCACATTGGAAGACTCTAATCCCCAGAAATGAGTTGTAAAATAAAAATACCTTAGTGTTTCTTTGTACCTTTTGAATTAATGAAATCTGTTTAGCAAAGTAAAATGCACATTATCATAAAAAAGTCACCACGATATAAACTGCGCAAAAATATTTCAGTTTTTACGTTAAAAAAAAAAAAAAAAGAGGGTGTGTTTTCCAAATGTAGGGGGTATAGCTCAGTGGTCGAGCATTTGACTGCTGATTAAGAGGTCCTTGGTTCAATTCCGGGTGCCCCCTCCAGATACTTTTTCAACAGATTAAACATGCTTTTTTACCTATATGTTCATGGAAATTTTAGAACCATATGAAGTTGAATTCATGTTTATGTACTTTCTTAATGTGAATACTATTTCAGAAATGTAGCAAAAAGTTCATGTTGATGTGCCTTCTTAATATGAAAACAATTTAAAAATGTTGGAAAATGCTTGAGAAATTTTGTCTGAAAAGAAATCGACAAAAGATACATATGGCACATTGGAAGACTCTAATCCCCAGAAATGAGTTGTAAAATATAAGTACCTTAGTGTTTCTTTGTACTTTTTGAATTAATGAAATCTGTTTAGCAAAGTAAAATGCACATTATCATAAAAAAAAAGTCACCATGATATAAACTGCGCAAAAATATTTCCGGTTTTATGTAAAAAAAAAAAAAAAAAAGAGGGTGTGTGTTTCAAATGTAGGGGGTATAGCTCAGTGGTAGAGCATTTGACTGCAGATCAAGAGGTCCTTGGTTCAACTCCGAGTGCTCCCTCCAGATACTTTTTTAACAGATTAAACATGCTTTTTTACCTATATGTTCATGGAAATTTTAGAACCATATGAAGTTGAATTCATGTTTATGTACTTTCTTAATGTGAATACTATTTCAGAAATGTAGCAAAAAGTTCATGTTGATGTGCCTTCTTAATATGAAAACAATTTAAAAATGTTGGAAAATGCTTGAGAAATTTTGTCTGAAAAGAAATCGACAAAAGATACATATGGCACATTGGAAGACTCTAATCCCCAGAAATGACTTGTAAAATAAAAATACCTTAGTGTTTCTTTGTACTTTTTGAATTAATGGAATTTGTTTAGCAAAGTAACATGCACATTATCATAAAAAAAGTCACCACGATATAAACTGTGCAAAAATATTTCAAGTTTTTACGTTAAAAAAAAGGGTGCGTTTTCCAAATGTAGGGGGTATAGCTCAGTGGTAGAGCATTTGACTGCAGATCAAGAGGTCCTTGGTTCAACTCCGAGTGCCCCCTCCAGATGCTTTTTCAACAGATTAAATATGCTTTTTTACCTATATGTTCATGGAAATTTTAGAACCATATGAAGTTGAGTTCATGTTTATGTACTTTCTTAATGTGAATACTATTTCAGAAATGTAGCAAAAAGTTCATGTTGATGTGCCTTCTTAATATGAAAACAATTTAAAAATGTTGGAAAATGCTTGAGAAATTTTGTCTGAAAAGAAATCGACAAAAGATACATATGGCACATTGGAAGACTCTAATCCCCAGAAATGACTTGTAAAATAAAAATACCTTAGTGTTTCTTTGTACTTTTTGAATTAATGAAATCTGTTTAGCAAATAAAATGCACATTATCAAAAAAAAAAAGTCACCACGATATAAACTGTGCAAACTTATTTCAGTTTTTACGTAAAAAAAAAAAGAGGGTCTGTTTTCCAAATGTAGGGGGTATAGCTCAGTGGTAGAGCATTTGACTGCAGATCAAGAGGTCCTTGGTTTAACTCCGAATGCCCCCTCCAGATACTTTTTCAACAGATTAAACATGCTTTTTTACCCATATGTTCATGGAAATTTTAGAACCATATGAAGTTGAATTCATGTTTATGTACTTTCTTAATGTGAATACTATTTCAGAAATGTAGCAAAAAGTTCATGTTGATGTGCCTTCTTAATATGAAAACAATTTAAAAATGTTGGAAAATGCTTGAGAAATTTTGTCTGAAAAGAGATCGACAAAAGATACATATGGCACATTGGAAGACACTAATCCCCAGAAATGACTTGTAAAATAAAAATACCTTAGTGTTTCTTTGTACTTTTTGAATTAATGAAATCTGTTTATCAAAGTAAAATGCACATTATCATAAAAAAGTCACCACGATATAAACTGTGCAAAAATATTTCAGTTTTTACGTAAAAAAAAAAAAAAAAAAAGAGGGTGTGTTTTCCAAATGTAGGGGGTATAGCTCAGTGGTAGAGCATTTGACTGCAGATCAAGAGGTCCTTGGTTCAACTCCGAGTGCCTCCTCCAGATGCTTTTTCAACAGATTAAGCATGCTTTTTTACCTATATGTTCATGGAAATTTTAGAACCATATGAAGTTGAATTCATGTTTATGTACTTTCTTAATGTGAATACTATTTCAGAAATGTAGCAAAAAGTTCATGTTGATGTGCCTTCTTAATATGAAAACAGTTTAAAAATGTTGGAAAATGCTTGAGAAATTTTGTCTGAAAAGAAATCGACAAAAGATACATATGGCACATTGGAAGACTCTAATCCCCAGAAATGACTTGTAAAATAAAAATACCTTAGTGTTTCTTTGTACTTTTTGAATTAATGGAATTTGTTTAGCAAAGTAAAATGCACATTATCATAAAAAAAGTCACCACGATATAAACTGTGCAAAAATATTTCAGTTTTTACGTTAAAAAAAAAGGGTGCGTTTTCCAAATGTAGGGGGTATAGCTCAGTGGTAGAGCATTTGACTGCAGATCAAGAGGTCCTTGGTTCAACTCCGAGTGCCTCCTCCAGATGCTTTTTCAACAGATTAAGCATGCTTTTTTACCTATATGTTCATGGAAATTTTAGAACCATATGAAGTTGAATTCATGTTTATGTACTTTCTTAATGTGAATACTATTTCAGAAATGTAGCAAAAAGTTCATGTTGATGTGCCTTCTTAATATGAAAACAGTTTAAAAATGTTGGAAAATGCTTGAGAAATTTTGTCTGAAAAGAAATCGACAAAAGATACATATGGCACATTGGAAGACTCTAATCCCCAGAAATGACTTGTAAAATAAAAATACCTTAGTGTTTCTTTGTACTTTTTGAATTAATGGAATCTGTTTAACAAAGTAAAATGCACATTATCATAAAAAAAGTCACCACGATATAAACTGTGCAAAAATATTTCAGTTTTTACGTTAAAAAAAAGGGTGCGTTTTCCAAATGTAGGGGGTATAGCTCAGTGGTAGAGCATTTGACTGCAGAGCAAGAGGTCCTTGGTTCAACTCCGAGTGCCCCCTCCAGATACTTTTTCAACAGATTAAACATGCTTTTTTACCTATATGTTCATGGAAATTTTAGAACCATAGGAAGTTGAATTCATGTTTATGTACTTTCTTAATGTGAATATTATTTCAGAAATGTAGCAAAAAGTTCATGTTGATGTGCCTTCTTAATATGAAAACAATTTAAAAATGTTGGAAAATGCTTGAGAAATTTTGTCTGAAAAGAAATCGACAAAAGATACATATGGCACATTGGAAGACTCTAATCCCCAGAAATGACTTGTAAAATAAAAATACCTTAGTGTTTCTTTGTACTTTTTGAAATAATAAAATCTGTTTTGCAAAGTAGAATGCACATCATTGTAAAAAAAAGTCACCACGATATAAACTGCAAAAATATTTCAGGTTTTATGTAAAAAAGAAAAAAAAAAAGAGGGCGTGTTTTTCAAATAATGGGGGTGTAACTCAGTGGTAGAGCATTTGACTGCAGATCAAGAGGTCCTTGGTTCAACTCCGAGTGCCCCCTCCAGATACTTTTTCAACAGATTAAACATGCTTTTTTACCTATATGTTCATGGAAATTTTAGAACCATATGAAGTTGAATTCATGTTTATGTACTTTCTTAATGTGAATACTATTTCAGAAATGTAGCAAAAAGTTCATGTTGATGTGCCTTCTTAATATGAAAACAATTTAAAAATGTTGGAAAATGCTTGAGAAATTTTGTCTGAAAAGAAATTGACAAAAGGTACATATGGCACATTGGAAGACTCTAATCCCCAGAAATGACTTGTAAAATAAAAATACCTTAGTGTTTCTTTGTACTTTTTGAATTAATGAAATCTGTTTAGCAAAGTAAAATGCACATCATCGTAAAAAAAAGTCACCACAATATAAAACTGTGCAAAAATATTTCAGGTTTTATGTAAAAAAGCAAAAAAAAAGAGGGCATGTTTTTCAAATATAGGGGGTGTAGCTCAGTGGTAGAGCATTTGACTGCAGATCAAGAGGTCCTTGGTTCAACTCCGAGTGCCCCCTCCAGATACTTTTTCAACAGATTAAACATGCTTTTTTACCTATATGTTCATGGAAATTTTAGAACCATATGAAGTTGAATTCATGTTTATGTACTTTCTTAATGTGAATACTATTTCAGAAATGTAGCAAAAAGTTCATGTTGATGTGCCTTCTTAATATGAAAACAATTTAAAAATGTTGGAAAATGCTTGAGAAATTTTGTCTGAAAAGAAATTGACAAAAGGTACATATGGCACATTGGAAGACTCTAATCCCCAGAAATGACTTGTAAAATAAAAATACCTTAGTGTTTCTTTGTACTTTTTGAATTAATGAAATCTGTTTAGCAAAGTAAAATGCACATCATCGTAAAAAAAAGTCACCACAATATAAAACTGTGCAAAAATATTTCAGGTTTTATGTAAAAAAGCAAAAAAAAAGAGGGCATGTTTTTCAAATATAGGGGGTGTAGCTCAGTGGTAGAGCATTTGACTGCAGATCAAGAGGTCCTTGGTTCAACTCCGAGTGCCCCCTCCAGATACTTTTTCAACAGATTTAACATGCTTTTTTACCTACATGTTCATGGAAATTTTAGAACCATATGAAGTTGAATT
Source organism: Ranitomeya variabilis (assembly GCF_051348905.1). Classification (NCBI taxonomy): domain Eukaryota; kingdom Metazoa; phylum Chordata; class Amphibia; order Anura; family Dendrobatidae; genus Ranitomeya; species Ranitomeya variabilis. Next base: position 1,003,344,725 of record NC_135232.1, on the reverse strand, counting down.
CATGTTTATGTACTTTCTTAATGTGAATACTATTTCAGAAATGTAGCAAAAAGTTCATGTTGATGTGCCTTCTTAATATGAAAACAATGTAAAAATGTTGGAAAATGCTTGAGAAATTTTGTCTGAAAAGAAATCGACAAAAGATACATATGGCACATTAGAAGACTCTAATCCCCAGAAATGACTTGTAAAATAAAAATATCTTAGTGTTCCTTTGAATTTTTGAATTAATGAAATCTGCTTAGCAAAGTAAAATGCACATCATCGTAAAAAAAAAGTCACCACGATATAAAACTGTGCAAAAATATTTCAGGTTTTATGTAAAAAAGAAAAAAAAAAAAAGAGGGCAGGTTTTTCAAATATAGGGAATATAGCTCAGTGGTAGAGCATTTGACTGCAGATCAAGAGGTCCTTGATTCAACTCTGAGTACCCCCTCCAGATACTTTTTCAACATATTAAACATGCTTTTTTACCTATATGTTCATGGAAATTTTAGAACCAAATGAAGTTGAATTCATGTTTATGTACTTTCTTAATGTGAATACTATTTCAGAAATGTAGCAAAAAGTTCATGTTGATGTGCCTTCTTAATATGAAAACAATTTAAAAATGTTGGAAAATGCTTGAGAAATTTGGTCTGAAAAGAAATCGACAAAAGATACATATGGCACATTGGAAGACTCGAATCCCCAGAAATGACTTGTAAAATAAAAATACCTTAGTGTTTCTTTGTACTTTTTGAATTAATGAAATCTGTTTAGCAAAGTAAAATGCACATCATCGTAAAAAATGTCACCACGATATAAATCTGTGCAAAAATATTTCAGGTTTTATGTAAAAAAGGAATAATAAAAAGAGGGGGTGTTTTTCAAATATAGGGGGTATAGCTCAGTGGTAGAGCATTTGACTGCAGATCAAGAGGTCCTTTTTTCAACTCCGAGTGCCCCCTCCAGATACTTTTTCAACAGATTAAACATGCTTTTTCACCTATATGTTCATGGAAATTTTAGAACCATATGAAGTTGAATTCATGTTTATGTACTTTCTTAATGTGAATACTAATTCAGAAATGTAGCAAACAGTTCATGTTGATGTGCCTTCTTAATATGAAAACAATTTAAAAATGTTGGAAAATGCTTGAGAAATTTTGTCTGAAAAGAAATCGACAAAAGATACATATGGCACATTGGAAGACTCTAATCCCCAGAAATGACTTGTAAAATAAAAATTCCTTAGTGTTTCTTTGTACTTTTTGAATTAATGAAATCTGTTTAGAAAAGTAAAATGCACATCATCGTAAAAAAAAGTCACCACGATATAAAACTGTGCAAAAATACTTCGGGTTTAATGTAAAAAAGAAAAAAAAAGAGGGCGTGTTTTTCAAATATAGGGGGTATAGCTCAGTAGTAGAGCATTTGACTGCAGATAAAGAGGTACTTGGTTCAACTCCGAGTGCCCCCTCCAGATACTTTTTCAACAGATTAAACATGCTTTTTTACCTATATGTTCATGGAAATTTTAGAACCATATGAAGTTGAATTCATGTTTACGTACTTTCTTAATGTGAATACTATTTCAGAAATGTAGCAAAAAGTTCATGTTGATGTGCCTTCTTAATATGAAAACAATTTAAAAATGTTGGAAAATGCTTGAGAAATTTTGTCTGAAAAGAAATCGACAAAAGATACATATGGCACATTAGAAGACTCTAATCCCCAGAAATGACTTGTAAAATAAAAATATCTTAGTGTTCCTTTGAATTTTTGAATTAATGAAATCTGCTTAGCAAAGTAAAATGCACATCATCGTAAAAAAAAAGTCACCACGATATAAAACTGTGCAAAAATATTTCAGGTTTTATGTAAAAAAGAAAAAAAAAAGAGGGCAGGTTTTTCAAATATAGGGGTTATATATCAGTGGTAGAGCATTTGACTGCAGATCAAGAGGTCTTTGGTTCAACCCCGAGTGCCCCCTCCAGATACTTTTTCAACAGATTAAACATGCTTTTTTACCTATATGTTCATGGAAATTTTAGAACCATATGAAGTTGAATTCATGTTTATGTACTTTCTTAATGTGAATACTATTTCAGAAATGTAGCAAAAAGTTCATGTTGATGTGCCTTCTTAATATGAAAACAATTTAAAAATGTTGGAAAATGCTTGAGAAATTTTGTCTGAAAAGAAATCGACAAAAGATACATATGGCACATTGGAAGACTCTAATCCCCAGAAATGACTTGTAAAATAAAGATACCTTAGTGTTTCTTTGTACTTTTTGAATTAATGAAATCTGTTTAGCAAAGTAAAATGCACATCATCGTAAAAAAAAGTCACCACAATATAAAACTGTGCAAAAATATTTCAGGTTTTATGTACAAAAGAAAAAAAAAAGAGGGCGTGGTTTTCAAATATAGGGGGTATAGCTCAGTGGTAGAGCATTTGACTGCAGATCAAGAGGTCCTTGGTCCAACTCCGAATGCACCCTCCAGATACTTTTTCAACAGATTAAACATGCTTTTTTACCTATATGTTCATGGAAATTTTAGAACCATATGAAGTTGAATTCATGTTTATGTACTTTCTTAATGTGAATACTATTTCAGAAATGTAGCAAAAAGTTCATGTTGATGTGCCTTCTTAATATGAAAACAATTTAAAAATGTTGGAAAATGCTTGAGAAATTTTGTCTGAAAAGAAATCGACAAAAGATACCTATGGCACATTGGAAGACTCTAATCCCCAGAAATGACTTGTAAAATAAAAATACCTTATTGTTTCTTTGTACTTTTTGAATTAATGAAATCTGTTTAGCAAAGTAAAATGCACATCATTGTAAAAAAAAAGTCACCACAATATAAAACTGTGCAAAAATATTTCAGGTTTTATGTAAAAAAGAAAAAAAAAAAAGAGCGCGTGTTTTTCAAATATAGGGGGTATAGCTCAGTGGTAGAGCATTTGACTACAGATCAAGAGGTCCTTGGTTCAACTCCGAGTGCCCCCTCCAGATACTTTTTCAACAGATTAAACATGCTTTTTTACCTATATGTTCATGGAAATTTTAGAACCATATGAAGTTGAATTCATGTTCATGTACTTTCTTAATGTGAATACTATTTCAAAAATGTAGCAAAAAGTTCATGTTGATGTGCCTTCTTAATATGAAAACAATTTAAAAATGTTGGAAAATGCTTGAGAAATTTTGCCTGAAAAGAAATCGACAAAAGATACATATGGCACATTGGAAGACTCTAATCCCCAGAAATGACTTGTAAAATAAAAATACCTTAGTGTTTCTTTGTACTTTTTGAATTAATGAAATCTGTTTAGCAAAGTAAAATGCACATCATCGTAAAAAGAAGTCACCACAATATAAAACTGTGCAAAAATTTTTCAGGTTTTATGTAAAAAAAAAAAAAGAGGGCATGTTTTTTCAAATATAGGGGGTGTAGCTCAGTGGTAGAGCATTTGACTGCAGATCAAGAGGTCCTTGGTTCAACTCCGAGTGCCCCCTCCAGATACTTTTTCAACAGATTTAACATGCTTTTTTACCTACATGTTCATGGAAATTTTAGAACCATATGAAGTTGAATTCATGTTTATGTACTTTCTTAATGTGAATACTATTTCAGAAATGTAGCAAAAAGTTCATGTTGATGTGCCTTCTTAATATGAAAACAATGTAAAAATGTTGGAAAATGCTTGAGAAATTTTGTCTGAAAAGAAATCGACAAAAGATACATATGGCACATTGGAAGACTCTAATCCCCAGAAATGACTTGTAAAATAAAAATATCTTAGTGTTCCTTTGAATTTTTGAATTAATGAAATCTGTTTAGCAAAGTAAAATGCACATCATCGTAAAAAAAAAGTCACCACGATATAAAACTGTGCAAAAATATTTCAGGTTTTATGTAAAAAAGAAAAAAAAAAAAAAGAGGGCAGGTTTTTCAAATATAGGGAATATAGCTCAGTGGTAGAGCATTTGACTGCAGATCAAGAGGTCCTTGATTCAACTCTGAGTACCCCCTCCAGATACTTTTTCAACAGATTAAACATGCTTTTTTACCTATATGTTCATGGAAATTTTAGAACCAAATGAAGTTGAATTCATGTTTATGTACTTTCTTAATGTGAATACTATTTCAGAAATGTAGCAAAAAGTTCATGTTGATGTGCCTTCTTAATATGAAAACAATTTAAAAATGTTGGAAAATGCTTGAGAAATTTGGTCTGAAAAGAAATCGACAAAAGATACATATGGCACATTGGAAGACTCGAATCCCCAGAAATGACTTGTAAAATAAAAATACCTTAGTGTTTCTTTGTACTTTTTGAATTAATGAAATCTGTTTAGCAAAGTAAAATGCACATCATCGTAAAAAATGTCACCACAATATAAATCTGTGCAAAAATATTTCAGGTTTTATGTAAAAAAGGAATAATAAAAAGAGGGGGTGTTTTTCAAATATAGGGGGTATAGCTCAGTGGTAGAGCATTTGACTGCAGATCAAGAGGTCCTTTTTTCAACTCCGAGTGCCCCCTCCAGATACTTTTTCAACAGATTAAACATGCTTTTTTACCTATATGTTCATGGAAATTTTAGAACCATATGAAGTTGAATTCATGTTTATGTACTTTCTTAATGTGAACACTAATTCAGAAATGTAGCAAACAGTTCATGTTGATGTGCCTTCTTAATATGAAAACAATTTAAAAATGTTGGAAAATGCTTGAGAAATTTTGTCTGAAAAGAAATCGACAAAAGATACATATGGCACATTGGAAGACTCTAATCCCCAGAAATGACTTGTAAAATAAAAATACCTTAGTGTTTCTTTGTACTTTTTGAATTAATGAAATCTGTTTAGAAAAGTAAAATGCACATCATCGTAAAAAAAAGTCACCACGATATAAAACTGTGCAAAAATATTTCGGGTTTAATGTAAAAAAGAAAAAAAAAAGAGGGCGTGTTTTTCAAATATAGGGGGTATAGCTCAGTAGTAGAGCATTTGACTGCAGATAAAGAGGTACTTGGTTCAACTCCGAGTGCCCCCTCCAGATACTTTTTCAACAGATTAAACATGCTTTTTTACCTATATGTTCATGGAAATTTTAGAACCATATGAAGTTGAATTCATGTTTACGTACTTTCTTAATGTGAATACTATTTCAGAAATGTAGCAAAAAGTTCATGTTGATGTGCCTTCTTAATATGAAAACAATTTAAAAATGTTGGAAAATGCTTGAGAAATTTTGTCTGAAAAGAAATCGACAAAAGATACATAGGGCACATTGGAAGACTGTAATCCCCAGAAATGACTTGTAAAATAAAAATACAGATTAAACATGCTTTTTTACCTATATGTTCATGGAAATTTTAGAACCATATGAAGTTGAATTCATGTTTGTGTACTTTCTTAATGTGAATACTATTTCAGAAATGTAGCAAAAAGTTCATGTTGATGTGCCTTCTTAATATGAAAACAATTTAAAAATGTTGGAAAATGCTTGAGAAATTTTGTCTGAAAAGAAATCGACAAAAGATACATATGGCACTTTGGAAGACTCTAATCCCCAGAAATGACTTGTAAAATAAAAATACCTTAGTGTTTCTTTGTACTTTTTGAATTAATGAAATCTGTTTAGCAAAGTAAAATGCACATCATTGTAAAAAAAAAGTCACCACAATATAAAACTGTGCAAAAATATTTCAGGTTTTATGTAAAAAAGAAAAAAAAAAGAGGGCGTGTTTTTTAACTATAGGGGTTATATCTCAGTGGTAGAGCATTTGACTGCAGATCAAGAGGTCTTTGGTTCAACCCCGAGTGCCCCCTCCAGATACTTTTTCAACAGATTAAACATGCTTTTTTACCTATATGTTCATGGAAATTTTAGAACCATATGAAGTTGAATTCATGTTTATGTACTTTCTTAATGTGAATACTATTTCAGAAATGTAGCAAAAAGTTCATGTTGATGTGCCTTCTTAATATGAAAACAATTTAAAAATGTTGGAAAATGCTTGAGAAATTTTGTCTGAAAAGAAATCGACAAAAGATACATATGGCACATTGGAAGACTCTAATCCCCAGAAATGACTTGTAAAATAAAGATACCTTAGTGTTTCTTTGTACTTTTTGAATTAATGAAATCTGTTTAGCAAAGTAAAATGCACATTATCGTAAAAAAAAGTCACCACAATATAAAACTGTGCAAAAATATTTCAGGTTTTATGTACAAAAGAAAAAAAAAAAAAGAGGGCGTGGTTTTCAAATATAGGGGGTATAGCTCAGTGGTAGAGCATTTGACTGCAGATCAAGAGGTCCTTGGTCCAACTCCGAATGCACCCTCCAGATACTTTTTCAACAGATTAAACATGCTTTTTTACCTATATGTTCATGGAAATTTTAGAACCATATGAAGTTGAATTCATGTTTATGTACTTTCTTAATGTGAATACTATTTCAGAAATGTAGCAAAAAGTTCATGTTGATGTGCCTTCTTAATATGAAAACAATTTAAAAATGTTGGAAAATGCTTGAGAAATTTTGTCTGAAAAGAAATCGACAAAAGATACCTATGGCACATTGGAAGACTCTAATCCCCAGAAATGACTTGTAAAATAAAAATACCTTATTGTTTCTTTGTACTTTTTGAATTAATGAAATCTGTTTAGCAAAGTAAAATGCACATCATTGTAAAAAAAAAGTCACCACAATATAAAACTGTGCAAAAATATTTCAGGTTTTATGTAAAAAAGAAAAAAAAAAAAGAGCGCGTGTTTTTCAAATATAGGGGGTATAGCTCAGTGGTAGAGCATTTGACTACAGATCAAGAGGTCCTTGGTTCAACTCAGAGTGCCCCCTCCAGATACTTTTTCAACAGATTAAACATGCTTTTTTACCTATATGTTCATGGAAATTTAGAACCATATGAAGTTGAATTCATGTTCATGTACTTTCTTAATGTGAATACTATTTCAAAAATGTAGCAAAAAGTTCATGTTGATGTGCCTTCTTAATATGAAAACAATTTAAAAATGTTGGAAAATGCTTGAGAAATTTTGCCTGAAAAGAAATCGACAAAAGATACATATGGCACATTGGAAGACTCTAATCCCCAGAAATGACTTGTAAAATAAAGATACCTTAGTGTTTCTTTGTACTTTTTGAATTAATGAAATCTGTTTAGCAAAGTAAAATGCACATCATCGTAAAAAAAAGTCACCACAATGTAAAACTGTGCAAAAATATTTCAGGTTTTATGTAAAAAAGAAAAAAAAAAAAAAAGGGCGTGTTTTTCAAATATAGGGGGTATAGCTCAGTGGTAGAGCATTTGACTGCAGATCAAGAGGTCCTTGGTTCAACTCCGAGTGTCCCCTCCAGATAATTTTTCAACAGATTAAACATGCTTTTTTACTTATATGTTCATGGAAATTTTAGAACCATATGAAGTTGAATTCATGTTCATGTACTTTCTTAATGTGAATACTATTTCAGAAATGTAGCAAAAAGTTCATGTTGATGTGCCTTCTTAATATGAAAACAATTTAAAAATGTTGGAAAATGCTTGAGAAGTTTTGTCTGAAAAGAAATCGACAAAAGATACATATGGCACATTGGAATACTCTAATCCCCAGAAATGACTTGTAAAATAAAAATACCTTAGTGTTTCTTTGTACTTTTTGAATTAATGAAATCTGTTTAGCAAAGTAAAATGCACATCATCGTAAAAAAAAGTCACCACAATATAAAACTGTGCAAAAATATTTCAGGTTTTATGTAAAAAAGGAAAAAAAAAGAGGACGTGTTTTTCAACTATAGGGGGTATAGCTCAGTGGTAGAGCATTTGACTGCAGATCAAGAGGTCCTTGGTTCAACTCCGAGTGCCCCCTCCAGATACCTTTTCAACAGATTAAACATGCTTTTTTACCTATATGTTCATGGAAATTTTAGAACCATATGAAGTTGAATTCATGTTTATGTACTTTCTTAATGTGAATACTATTTCAGAAATGTAGCAAAAAGTTCATGTTGATGTGCCTTCTTAATATGAAAACAATTTAAAAATGTTGGAAAATGCTTGAGAAATTTTGTCTGAAAAGAAATCGACAAAAGATACATATGGCACATTGGAAGACTCTAATCCCCAGAAAAGACTTGTAAAATAAAGATACCTTAGTGTTTTTTTGTACTTTTTGAATTAATGAAATCTGTTTAGCAAAATAAAATCACATCATCGTAAAAAAAATGTCACCACAATAAAAAACTGTGCAAAAATATTTCAGGTTTTATGAAAAAAAGAAAAAAAAAAAAGCGCGTGTTTTTCAAATATAGGGGGTATAGATCAGTGGTAGAGCATTTGACTGCTGATCAAGAGGTCCTTGGTTCAACTCCGAGTGCCTGCTCCAGATACTTGTTCAACAGATTAAACATGCTTTTTTACCTATATGTTCATGGAAATTTTAGAACCATATGAAGTTGAATTCATGTTTATGTACTTTCTTAATGTGAATATTATTTCAGAAATGCAGCAAACAGTTCCTCTTGATGTACCTTGCTAATATGAATACAATTTAAAAAATGTAGGAAAATGCTTGAGAAATTTTGTCTGAAGAGAAATCTACAAAAGATGCATATGGCACATTGGAAGACTCTAAACCCAAGAAATGACTTGCAAAATAAAAATACCTTAGTGTTTCTTTGTACTTTTGGAATTAACCCCTTTCTGACCTCGGACGGGATAGTACGTCTGAGGTCAGAAGCCCCTCTTTGATGCGGGCTCCGGCGGTGAGCACGCATCAAAGCCAAGACATGTCAGTTGTTTTGAACAGCTGACATGTGCCCATAATAGGCACGGGCAGAATCGCGATCTGCCCGCACCTATTAACTAGTTAAATGCCGCTGTCAAACACAGACAGCGGCATTTAACCGGCGCTTCCGGCCGGAAATGAGCGCATCGCCAACCCCCATCACATGATCGGAGGTCGGCGATGCTTGTACATTGTAACCATAGAGGTCCTTGAGACCTCTATGATTACTGATGCCGGCCTGCTGTGAGCGCCACCCTGTTGTCGGCGCTCATAGCACACCTGCATTTCTGCTACATAGCAGAGAACATCAGATCGCTGCTATGTAGCAGAGCCTGATCGCGTTGTGCCTACTTTTAGCCTCCCATGGAGGCTATAGAAGCATGGCAAAAGTACAAAAAAAGTAAAAAAAATGTGAAAAAAATAAAAAAATATAAAAGTTTAAATTACCCCCCTTTCACCCCAATCAAAATACACTGTGTTCCAAATTATTATGCAAATGAAATTTTTCTCTGATTTTCCTATATGGTCAGTGCAAATGACAGTCAGTCTAATAATAGTCATCACCTGTTAAAGTATACATCAAATTTTAATGAAGAAACCTTCCAATGATAACAGTATAATCTCCAAAATGAATAAAAACTCACAATGCACTGTTCCAAATTATTAGGCACAGTAGAATTTCTAGACATTTGATGTTTTGAAGAACTGAAAATGGTCATTTGTGGAATTTGCAGCATTAGGAGGTCACATTCACTGAACAAAAAAGCTATTTAACTCCAAAACATCCTAACAGGCCAAGTTACGTCTTAACATAGGTCCCCTTTTTTTATATCATCCTTCACAATTCTTGCATCCATTGAACTTGTGAGTTTTTGGAGAGTTTCTGCTTGTATTTCTTGCATGAAGTCAGAATAGCCTCCCAGAGCTGCTGTTTTGATGTGAACTGCCTCCCACACTCCTAGATCTTTTGATTGATGATACTCCAATGGTTCTCTATAGGGTTGAGGTCAGGGGAAGATGGTGGCCACACTATGAGTTTATCTCCTTTTATGCCTATAGCAGCCAATGACTCAGATGTATTCTTTGCAGCATGAGATGGTGCATTGTCAGCATGAAGATGATTTTACTCCTGAAGGCACATTTCTTCTTTTTCTACCATGGAAGAAAGTTGTCAGTCAGAAACTCTATATCCTTTGCAGAGGTTATTTTCACACCTTCAGGAACCTTAAAGGCCCTACCAGCTGTTTCCCCATTTCTGCCACAAAACATGACTCCTCCACCTCCTTGATGACTTTGCAGCCTTGTTGGGACATGGTGGCCATCCACCAACCATTCACTACTCCATCCATCTTGACCATCAGTAAACAAGACTGTTTGAAAATTAGTCTTCATGTATGTCTGGGCCCACTGCAACCGTTTCTGCTTGTGAACACTGTTTAGGGGTGGCCGAATAGTAGGTTTATGCACCACAGCAAGCCTTTGAGGATCCTACACCTTGAGGTTCGAGGGACTCCAGAGGCACCAGCAGCTTCAAATAACTGTTTGCTGCTTTGTAATGGTATTTTGGCAGCTGCTCTCTTAATCCAATTAATTTGTCTGGCAGAAACCTTCCTCATTATGCCTTTATCTGCATGAACTCTGTCTGTGCTCTGATTCAGTCACAAATCTCTTCACAGTATGATGATCACTCTTAAGTTTTCATGAAATATCTAATTTTTTCATACCTTGTCCAAGGCATTGCACTATTTAATGCTTTTCAGCAGCAGAGAGATCCTTTTTATTTCCCATATGGCTTGAAACCTGTGGCCTGCTTAATAATGTGGAACATCATTTTCAAGTAGTTTTCCTTTAATTAGAATCACCTGGAAAACTATTTATCACATGTGTTTAAGATTGATTTCTGTGATCCATTGAGCCCTGAGACACAATACCATCCACGAGTTTATTTGAAAAACAAAACAATTAAATCTTTATGATGCTTAAATCCAATTTGCATAATAATTTGGAACACAGTGTAAATCAATAAAAAAAAATCAAACCTACACTAGGGTTGAGCGAAACGGATCGGTCATTTTCATAAGTCGCCGACTTTTGGCAAAGTCGGGTTTCATGAAACCCGACCCGATCCCAGTGTGGAATTGGCCATGCGGTACACGATCTTCGCGCCAAAGTCGCGTTTCATATGACGCTTAAAGCGCCATTTCTCAGCCAATGAAGGTGCACGCAGAGTGTGGGTAGCGCGATGACATAGGTCCTGGTCCCCACCATCTTAGAGAAGGGCGTGGCAGTGATTGGCTTGCTTTCTGCAGCGTCACAGGGGCTATAAAAGGGCGTTCCCGCTGACCGCCATCTTACTGCTGCTGATCTGAGCGTAGGGAGAGGTTGCTGCCGCTTCATCAGAAGCAGGGATAGCGTTAGGCAGGGTACATAAAGCCCCAAACTGCTTGTGCTGTAGCGATTTCCACTGTCCAACACCACCTTTTCTTTTTGGGACAGTGGAGGCTCGATTTCTGTGTAACAGCTCTGTAGGTTATAAGGCTCCCTGATAGCTGCGTTGCTGTGTGTACGCCGCTGTGCAAACCAACTGCTTTTTTCAAAGCACAAATCCTGTTGCTCCTTCATCTCTGAACAGCTATCTATCTTGTTTGTTTGTCCACACTTTTGACTTTTGTGTGCAGCAGTCCTTTTTATTGCTGCCTGACATACTTTTCCGAGATAACTGTAGGGAGATAGTAATTGTAGTACAGTCCCTTTTTTTTTTTTTTTTTTTTGGTTATATCTCTTCAAGCCACTTTTTGCTACAGAAAATATACTCTAATACAGTGGCCCCGATTTATTCACAATTCTCCCAGAAAAAAAATAAAAGTGGGAGATTAAGATTGGCAAATCTGCATCAGTGCCAGTCCTGTGTGTGGCATCTGTCTTTGTTTTTCTGCCACAGAAAACCTACTTTTTAACAGTGGGCCTGATTTCTTCACAATTCTCCCAGAAAAAAAAATAAAAGTGGGAGATTAAGATTGGAAAATCTGCATTAGTGCCAGTCCTGTGTGTGGCATCTTTTTTTTTTTAATTTCTGCCACAGAAAGCCTACTGTGTAGCAGTGGGGCTCATTTCTTCCTAATTCTCCCAGAAAAAAAAATAAAAGTGGGAGATTAAGATTGGCAAATCTGCATTAGTGCCAGTCCTGTGTGTGGCATCTTTTTTTTTTTATTTCTGCCACAGAAAACCTACTGTGTAGCAGTGGGGCTGATTTCTTCCTAATTCTCCCAGGAAAAAAAAATAAAAGTGGGAGATTAAGACTGGCAAATCTGCATTAGTGCCAGTCCTGTGTGTGGCATCTTTTTTTTTTTTATTTCTGCCACAGAAAACCTACTGCGTAGCAGTGGGGCTGATTTCTTCCTAATTCTCCCAGAAAAAAAATGAAAGTGGGAGATTAAGATTGGCAAATCTGCATTAGTGCCAGTCGTGTGTGTGGCATCTTTTTTTTTTTTAATTTCTGCCACAGAAAACCTACTGTGTAGCAGTGGGGCTGATTTCTTCCTAGTTCTCTCAGAAAAAAAAATAAAAGTGGGAGACTAAGATTGGCAAATCTGCATTAGTGCCAGTCCTGTGTGTGGCAACTTTTTTTTTTTTTATTTCTGCCACAGAAAACCTACTGTGTAGCAGTGGGGCTGATTTCTTCCTTATTCTCCCAGAAAAAAAAATAAAAGTGGGAGACTAAGATTGGCAAATCTGCATTAATGCCAGTCGTGTGTGTGGCATCTTTTTTTTTTTTTTATTTCTGCCACAGAAAACCTACTGTGTAGCAGTGGGGCTGATTTCTTCCTAATTCTCCCAGAAAAAAAAATAAAAGTGGGAGATTAAGATTGGCAAATCTGCATTAGTGCCAGTCGTGTGTCTGGCATCTTTTTTTTTTTTTTTTATTTCTGCCACAGAAAACCTACTGTGTAGCAGTGGGGCTGATTTCTTCCTAATTCTCCCAGAAAAAAAAATAAAAGTGGGAGATTGAGATTGGGACAATAGGCAATTTCTATTGCCAGTGTTTTTATCTGCGTCACTCTTGTTAGTGCCATATCTGCCAGCCTCTTTCTGCAAATCAAACTGTGTTGTTGTGTAATACAGTGGGCCTGATTTTTCCCTGGATTCTCCCACACATAAAAAAGGGAGATTTAAATTCACAACCAGTTCACGTACACCTTCTTCCTGGTTTTACTGGACCACATAACGGTTGTTAGTTTGATTACATTTTTCCAATAATGAGGAAGTCTGGTGGAAGAGGTCGTGGCCGTGGGCATTCATTGCCAGCTGGTAATGATGTTAGTGGTGGTGGTCGTGGAGCATCAGGTGGTCGTGGGAAAAGCAATATAGCCCCTAAGTCTTGAGTTGTTGAGCCAGCGTCATCGTCTGGCTACACAAGGCCTCGAAGGCTCCCTTTTCTGGGAGTAGGAAAACCCCTTTTGAAGCTGGAGCAGCAGGAACAAGTATTGGTTTTCATTGCTGACTCTGCCTCTACCTCTTTCTCCTCCTCCTCGGAAAGTGCCAAATGTCAGAGCAATGTGTCGTCAGTGGATGCTCCCGCTCAGGAACAAGTCGCTTCCTTGCGTCCTTCACCCAGAACAACAGTGAAGGATGCGTCAGGCGACACAACTGGTTACTCCATGGAGCTCTTTACACATACCGTGCCTGGGTTTGAAAGGGAAATTGTTAACAGGTCATTCCCATTACAAGATGAATCGGACATGGAGTGCGCAGATGCACAGCCACAGCCAGATTATAATGCTGTTCCTTTGACTCAGATCAGAACATTGCCCTTGCAGTGTACTGATCCAGAATCTGACCCCGAGGAGACTATGGATCTCCATCACGAACGCTATAGCACCGGCTTACACGGTGACCCAGAGGAAGGTGCACAGAACATAGAAGAGTAGGTCATAGATGACCCAGTTGTTGACCCCGATTGGCAGCCATTGGGGGAACAGGGTGCAGGCTGCAGTAGCTCTGAAGCAGAGGAGGAGGAGCCGCAGCAGACATCAACATCGCAACAGGTTCCATCTGGCAGGCCCGTATCTGACCAAAAACGTGTGGCAAAACCAAAAACAGTTGTAGGACAGCATGGCCATCAGGTTCAAGTAGCTCAGTGTGCAATGCCTGAAAAGGTATCCGATAGGAAGAGTGCAGTGTGGAATTTTTTTAACCAAGATCCCAATGATCAGCACAAAGTCATCTGTAAGAAATGCTCCAGGACCTTCAGCAGAGGTCAGAATGTTAAAAATTTAAATACAAGTTGCATGCATCGACATTTAACCACCATGCACTTGCAAGCCTGGACACACTACCAAACATCCCTTAATGTTGTAGCACCCTCTCACAACGAAGCTAATAAGCAAGGCGACATCCCTTCCCTCCCTGTAAGCCCACCGTTTACCACACCACCTGCAGGTAATGTGGCGGTTTCGTCGCAAGGCCAAAGCAGTCAGGGAATCACCAGGTTCGTGGTCGGAAAAACTGTATGTAGGGCACCATCAAGAATAACGTCACCAACCCTCTCTCAGTCACCCATGTCCACCGGCACCCCCGCTAGTTCCACCATATGCAGCTCTCCAGTCCAGCTCACCCTACATGAGACTCTCGTTAGGAAAAGGAAGTACTCATCCTCGCATCCGCGTACACAGGGTTTGAACGCCCACATTGCTAGACTAATCTCATTAGAGATGATGCCCTACCGGTTAGTTGAAACTTTCAAAGCCCTGATGGACTACGCTGTACCACGCTACGAGCTACCCAGTCGACACTTCTTTTCGAGAAAAGCCATCCCAGCCCTCCACCAGCATGTAAAAGACCGCATTGTCCATGCGCTCAGGCAATCTGTGAGTAGAAAGGTGCACCTGACAACAGATGCATGGACCAGTAGGCATGGCCAGGGGCGTTATGTCTCCATCATGGCACACTGGGTTAATGTGGTGGATGCAGGGTCCAGAGGGGACAGTAATATTGGGACAGTTCTGCTTAGCCCACGGTGTAGGAAACATTTGGCTGTAGGCGTTTGTCCCCCCTCCTCCTCCTTGTCCTCCAGCAGAAGCGAGAGCTCGTCCACAGACCGCAGTCGCACCACCACTCCATCCGCAGCTGCCACTGTTGCACACGATGTGTCCAATTATGGAACAGCTTGTGGCAAGCGTCAGCAGGCTGTATTGGCAATGAAGTGTTTGGGCGACAACAGACACACCGCGGAAGTTCTGTCCGAGTTCTTGCAGAAAGAAACTCAGTCATGGCTGGGCACTGTACATCTTGAGACAGGCAAGGTAGTCAGTGACAACGGAAGGAATTTTATGGCTGCCATAGCCCTTTCACAACGGAAACACATTCCTTGCCTGGCTCACACCTTAAACCTGGTGGTGCAGTGCTTCCTGAAAAGTTATCCGGGGTTACCCGACCTGCTGCTGAAAGTGCGCAGACTTTGCTCTCACATCGCCTGTACACTCCAGCCGTATGCATAACCATCAGCGGGCTTTGAACCTTCCACAGCATCGCCTAATCATTGACGTTGCAACAAGGTGGAACTCCACACTGCACATGCTTCAAAGACTGTGCGAACAGAGGCGTGCTGTTATGTATTTGTGGGAGGATACACATACATGGGCAGGCAGTTGGATGGCAGACATGGAGTTGTCAGCTGTGCAGTGGTCGAAGCTCCAAGACCTGTGTCAAGTCCTTCAGTGTTTTGAGGAATGCACATGGCTGGTTAGAGCAGACAACGCCATAATAAGCATGAGCATCCCCCTAATGCGTCGGCTGATGCAAAGTTTGATGCACATAAAGGAACAGGCGTCTGCAGCCGAGGACGAGGGAAGCCTTGATGACAGTCAGCCATTGTCTGCTCAGGGATGTCTACAGGATGAGGTGGCGGGCGAAGAGGAGGAGGACGAGGAGGATGATGGGGATGACTATTTGTTGGATGAGGAAGCTTCTCAGGGGGCAATAGAAACTGCTGGCGGTGCAAGGCTGGGTTCTGGGTTTTTGAGGGAGACAAGTGAGGTGGATTTGCCAGAAAGTGCTCCTCAACCCAGCATAAGCACTGACTTCACAACTGGAACATTGGCCCACATGGTGGATTATGCCTTGCGTAACCTCAAAAGGGACCCACGCATTTTAAAAATGATGACAGATGACGATTACTGGTTGGCCTGCCTCCTTGATCCTCGCTATAAAGGCAAATTGCAAAATATCATGCCACATGAGAACCTCGAACAGATATTGGCAACCAAACAAGCTACTTTTGTAGACCGTTTGATGCAGGCATTCCCAGCACACAGCGCCGGTGATGGTTCTCACACGAGCCGCAGGGGGCACCAGGGCAGAGGTGTTAGAGGTGCACAGATCAGAAGTGGTGTAGGACAGAGGGGTTTTCTGACAAGGTTGTGGAGTGATTTCGCAATGACCGCAGACACGACAGGTACAGCAGCATCCATTCAAAGTGACAGGAGACAACATTTGTCCAGTATGGTTACTAACTATTTTTCCTCCATTACCGATGTGCTCCCTCAACCGTCATTCCCCTTTGATTACTGGGCATCCAAAATAGACACCTGGCCTGAATTGGCTGAATATGCATTGCAGGAGCTTGCTTGCTCAGCAGCTAGTGTGCTATCAGAAAGAGTATTCAGTGCTGCTGGTTCAATACTGACCGAAAAAAGGACTCATCTGGCTACCCAAAATGTTGATGAGCTAACCTTCATAAAAATGAACCACTCATGGATTTCAAATTATTTTGCACCACCTTTCCCGGCTGACACCTAGCTTTCCTGTAAAAAGGTCTTGCTTTGGGACTGGTGTTACTGACTGTTCCAATCTCTTAATTTGCAGCTGCTGTTTGTCCAGAATACGACATGTTTTCACCTCCCTAAATGCACTAACTCCCCCCACGGGGCCGTGGTCTCGCCACTTGTCGCAAGCACCCGTCAGAGTGCTGTTTGTCTGAAGAGGTGCGTGTGCCCACTTTTGGTCGACGGGACTGGCACTGGGTCCCTCATAGTACAATGAAGTGTCTCTGGCGGTGGTGGCGCGCACCCAACGTCAGACACACCGTTGTAACATGAGGGGCCCTGGGCTTGTACCGCCGGCCAGGAGAGAGTGTCCCCCCCAAGGTCAAACAATGCTCTACCACTTGCTAAATTATCTGTCGCTGCTCCACCACTGTTTAGTATAGGCGCTGAAATCCTTCCATGCCTGGCACAGACAATAACAGTTTGTTGACATGAATGATGCTAGTTAAAATAGTCAGGGGCCCTGTCCTACATTTGCACCAGTAAATACTTTGCGCCAAATTACAATGTCTGAAAGTCAGCATAGGAGCACACCCCTGTACCTAAGTATGCCACTCTTTTTTTTTTTGTGGGGGTTATCTTTGTTTTGGATACATTAACATCACTTTACTGTGTCAGACACTCCTTCCAATTGTCCTCCACTGACCACACCAATGCTGCCTGTGTACCCCTGCCACATAATGGAACCTGCATAGAGCCTAATTTATTATTTTAGGCCTAGGAAGTCTGTCTGCGGTCCCTCCTTCCAATTGTCCTCCGCTGACCACACCAATGCTGCCTGTGTATTCCTGTTGCCAAATTTAAGCTGCATAGAGCCTAATTTATTATTTTAGGCCTAGGAAGTCTGTCTGCGGTCCCTCCTTCCAATTGTCCTCCGCTGACCACACCAATGCTGCCTGTGTATTCCTGTTGCCAAATTTAAGCTGCATAGAGCCTAATTTATTATTTTAGGCCTAGGAAGTCTGTCTGCGGTCCCTCCTTCCAATTGTCCTCCACTGACCACACTAATGCTGCCTGTGTATTCCTGTTGCCAAATTTAAGCTGCATAGAGCCTAATTTATTATTTTAGGCCTAGGAAGTCTGTCTGCGGTCCCTCCTTCCAATTGTCCTCCACTGACCACACCAATGCTGCCTGTGTACCCCTGCCACATAATGGAACCTGCATAGAGCCTAATTTATTATTTTAGGCCTAGGAAGTCTGTCTACGGTCCCTCCTTCCAATTGTCCTCCACTGACCACACCAATGCTGCCTGTGTATTCCTGTTGCCAAATTTAAGCTGCATAGAGCATAATTTATTATTTTAGGCCTAGGAAGTCTGTCTGCGGTCCCTCCTTCCAATTGTCCTCCACTGACCACACCAATGCTGTCTGTGTATTTCTGTTGCCAAATTTAAGCTGCATAGAGCCTAATTTATTAGTTTAGGCCTAGGAAGTCTGTCTGCGGTCCCTCCTTCAAATTGTCCTCCACTGACCACACCAATGCTGCCTGTGTATTCCTGTTGCAAATTTAAGCTGCATAGAGCCTAATTTATTATTTTGGGCCTAGGAAGTCTGTCTGCGGTCCCTCCTTGCAATTGTCCTCCACTGACCACAACAATGCTGCCTGTGTACCCCTGTAACCAATTTAAAACTGCATAGAGCCAACTTTTTTAGTTAACACATGCGATACTACCTTTGTCTGTCTGCGCCACTAAATCACGCTGTCCTCCACTGAAAAAAGCTGAGCTTCAATCTTCCGGCTCTCATTAAGTATTTTTAAATGTAACACTACAGTTGCCATACTACTTGGTTTGGGGCCTAGTAACGGGGTCTGCCGCTCCTTGGTGTTCTCCTCCTCCTTGGTGTTCTCCTCCGGGTTTCCTTGTCTGAGCTTCAATCTTCCGGCTCTCATTAAGTATTTTTAAATTTAACACTACAGTTGCCATACTACTTGGGTTGGGGCCTAGTAACGGGGTTTGCCACTCCTTGGTGTTCTCCTCCACTGAACAAAGCAGTGCCGCCTGTTTCCTACTGTTAGCAATTTGGAACTGCATTTAGCCTAGTTACTTATTTGGCTCTACTCACTCTGTCAGCCTCTCATTACAGTGGTCCTCCACTGAACAAAGCAATGCCGCCTGGTTAGTCCTGTTACCAATTTTGAACTGTATTTAGGCCACTCTATTATTTGGGCCTAGATCTGTGTTTCCTCCTCATCCTGCCCATTGACCAGCCACTGCTAGATTAGCCCGCTGGTACATTGACCCAGACCACTACATTCCCCTTGCACTCTACACAGCCTGAATCTGACCCTGCTGAAAGTCAGGTTCCTCTTCCCGCATACTATACCACCTTACACGGGGACAAAGAGGAAGGTGCAGGTGAAAGTGCAGGTTCCTTTATCAGGTGGGGGGCACACTCGTTGGCGACGTCACTGGCATAGGGCCCCTCATAGTATGCAAAGTGTCGCTGCCGGTGGGAGGCGCCCCTGCCGTGCAAACACACCGCCGTACTGTGAGGGGCCCTGTGCCAGTGCCAATGCAAACGAGTGGGACCCCCTGCTTGCTCAGGATCACAGCACTTGCAACATTGCAATACTTATCTCTAACTGCTCCACCGCCGTGACATACTCCACGTTTCCTGAGCCCACTGAAAACTTGAACCAGCCCTACCCCCCACAACTTTAGCCAAATGACCCCCCCAATTTTCAATGGCTACCTATTATTGTAAGGTAAATTAAGATTGACAAGCTTAAGTAACAAGAATTGATGTTTTTGGCATTAAAATGGGCACTGTAGGTGTTTTCCTGGCCTCCACTCACTGCCGACTAAGCTTCCCCATTGACTTGCATTGGGTTTCGTGTTTCTTTGTACTTTTTGAATTAATGAAATCTGTTTAGCAAAGTAAAATGCACATCATCGTAAAAAAAGTCACCACGATATAAAACTGTAAAAATCTTTCAGGTTTTATGTAAAAAAAAAAAAGTTAATGTTTTTCAAATATAGGGGGTATAGCTCAGTGGTAGAGCATTTGACTGCAGATCAAGAGGTCCTTGGTTCATTTCTGAATGTGCCCCATGAAGATACTTTCTCAACAGATTAAACATGCATTTTTACCTATGTGTTCATGGAAGTTTTAGAACCATATGAAGTCGAATTCATGTTTATGTACTTTCTTAATGTGAATACTATGCAAGAAATGTAGCAAAAAG
The DNA here is from genome assembly GCF_051348905.1 of Ranitomeya variabilis. Classification (NCBI taxonomy): domain Eukaryota; kingdom Metazoa; phylum Chordata; class Amphibia; order Anura; family Dendrobatidae; genus Ranitomeya; species Ranitomeya variabilis. The sequence goes on along the minus strand of NC_135232.1, from coordinate 1,003,324,900 downwards.
ATTATGTTGATGTGCCTTCTTAATATAAAAACAACTTAAAAAATGTACGAAAATGCTTGAGAAATTTTGTCTGAAAAGAAATCGACAAAAGATACATATGGCACATTGGAAGAATCTAAACCCCAGAAATGTCTTGTAAAATTAAAATATCTTAGTGTTTCATTGTACTTTTTGAATTAATGAACTATATTTAACAAAGTAAAATGCACATCAAATTTAAAACAAGTCACAAAGATATAAAACTGTAAAAAGCTTTCAGATTTCATATATATAAAAAAGAGGTTCAGTATTTCAAATATAGGGGTTATAGCTCAGTGGTAGAGCATTTGACTGCAGATTAAGAGGTCCTTGGTTCAACTCCGAGTGCCCCCTGAAAATACTTTTTCAACAGATTAAACATGCTTTTTTACCAATATGTTCATGGAAATTTTTTAACCATATGAAGGTGAATTTATGTTTACGTACTTTCATGGATTTTCATGGGCCCATCCAGTATATGAGTTCCAAGGCATAATGGGGTGCATATGACTATGCAGCAGGGATGGCCTTGCTACCAATGTGTAAAACAAGGGAGTATGGGAGTACAAAATGCATATTGTGAAGTGGATTTTCATGGGCCCATCCAGTATGTGGGTTCCAAGGCGTATTGGAGTTTATATGACTGACTATGACTGACTATGCAGCAGGGCTGGCCTTGCTGCCAATGTGTAAAACATAGGAGTACGGAGTACGGAGTACAAAATGCATATTGTGAAGTGGATTTTCATGGGCCCATCCAGTATGTGGGTTCCAAGGCGTAATGGGGTTCATAAGACTGACTATGCAGCAGGGCTGGCCTTGCTGCCAATGTGTAAAACAAAGGAGTACAGGAGTACAAAATGCATATTGTGAAGTGGATTTACCGGGGCTCATCCAGTATGTGGGTTCCAAGGCGTAATGGGGTTCATATGACTGACTATGCAGTAGGGCTGGCCTTGCTGCCAATGTCTAAAACAAAGGAGTACTGTAGTACAAAATGAATATTGTGAAGTGGATTTTCAGGGGCCCATCCAGTATGTGGGTTCAATGGCATAATGGGGTGCATATGAATTGGTAGCAGGGCAGGCCTTGAATTCAATGCAACACTCTTTCAGGAGTCCCCCCTGGACATCTTATGAAAGGGGTATTGTAGTGCGTCGTAATTCTTGGCTGCCCATCCACTCCCAGCAAAGGTTACAACAGCTTAGCCCTTTAAGAAGATTAATGCCACCTGATGCACCAGTAAAAATAGGCTCTGTGACTTTAAGAGTCCCTCCTTCATAAATGAAACAAGATGGGTCTGCGTATGGGTTGCTAAATGTTACAATGACATTTCCAAGTGAATGCATTTGTAGTGGTTGAAAGCAATGTTAAAGTTGAAACACGCTTCAAAAACGCTACGTTTGAACAAAGCCTAAGTGGAGGAGGAAATTTTCGGTCTGGGGTTAAATATTTGGCCTTACAAATATGTACCTTGACATATTTCCCAGCAAAATCCATTTTGGTTTTGTTTTAATGTGTTTTTTGTGGCACTGGGAAAAATGGCATGAATCTCTGAAAAATTGATTAAAGCTGTGAAGTAGAAGTCAGGAATGCTTCCAGGGGGCAATCCCCATGATGTCCCTGTATCATTTGAGCAGTGTTTCCATCATTTTGAGACGTTTTTAGACCTTAAAAGGACCCCCAGGGGGATTGCGGTAAAAATACTCAGGTCTACCATAGACTTACATTGGGCTCGTTGTTCTGGCCGAGTACCTGAGTATTCCAATCTGCTTGACCCGAGCAATGAGCACCCGAGCATTTTAGTGCTCGCTCATCACTAGTCATAGCCAGGCGGGCAAAAAATTTGGAGGACCATCTAACATCTAGCCATTTTAAAAGACCTACAATCAAATTGGGTACAGGAAGTCGACTTTCAGGATCTTTCCCATGTGGGGGTGTAATATTTGTCCGTATATGATTGCCAATGACAACATCACCCTTCCTATTTTTCCAGAAATTATTACGACCAAGCTTTATTCGAGTTGCCGATCAAAAAATGTGATCTATCTGTTGATCTGCCCATGTCCTAGGATTTATATGAAGGAACAGATGAATGACCTCGGGGAGACCAAAACATCCAACACTGCGGAGACACCATCACGTGTTTCTCAATGCAGTGATCCAGAACACTGCCCCCATCCCTTATGGGAAATATGCAAACGCATGTAAAGTAAGCTGCGGAGACACCATCACGCGTTTCTCAACGCAAGCAATGAATAGCCAGGCCTTTCTCCGGGAAGGAACAACCACGGGAAGGGCAGCATCCAATAAAGGAGAATATCCAATAAAGGAAGACCACCTATGCCAAGCATGGTATCCATCCACAAACAGCTGTTTCGGGGTTTTTGCCCCTCATCAGTGTGGAGTAGGAAACTGGCTATTAGGAGCAGTGCCTGGTGAAAGGCTATGAAGGAACAGATGAATGACCTCGGGGAGACCAAAACATCCAACACTGCGGAGACACCATCACGTGTTTCTCAACGCAGTGATCCAGAACACTGCCCCCATCCCTTATGGGAAATATGCAAACGCATGTAAAGTAAGCTGCGGAGACACCATCACGTGTTTCTCAACGCAAGCAATGAATAGCCAGGCCTTTCTCCGGGAAGGAACAACCACGGGAAGGGCAGCATCCAATAAAGGAGAATATCCAATAAAGGAAGACCACCTATGCCAAGCATGGTATCCATCCACAAACAGCTGTTTCTGGGTTTTTGCCCCTCATCAGTGTGGAATAGGAAACTGGCTATTAGGAGCAGTGCCTGGTGAAAGGCTATGAAGGAACAGATGAATGACCTCGGGGAGACCAAAACATCCAACACTGCGGAGACACCATCACGTGTTTCTCAACGCAGTGATCCAGAACACTGCCCCCATCACTTATGGGAAATATGCAAACGCATGTAAAGTAAGCTGCGGAGACACCATCACGTGTTTCTCAACGCAAGCAATGAATAGCCAGGCCTTTCTCCGGGAAGGAACAACCACGGGAAGGGCAGCATCCAATAAAGGAGAATATCCAATAAAGGAAGACCACCTATGCCAAGCATGGTATCCATCCACAAACAGCTGTTTCGGGGTTTTTGCCCCTCATCAGTGTGGAGTAGGAAACTGGCTATTTGATCTCCCCGAGGTCATTCATCTGTTCCTTCATAGCCTTTCACCAGGCACTGCTCCTAATAGCAGCTTACTTTACATGCGTTTGCATATTTCCCATAAGGGATGGGGGCAGTGTTCTGGATCACTGCATTGAGAAACACGTGATGGTGTCTCCGCAGTGTTGGATGTTTTGGTCTCCCCGAGGTCATTCATCTGTTCCTTCATAGCCTTTCACCAGGCACTGCTCCTAATAGCCAGTTTCCTACTCCACACTGATGAGGGGCAAAAAACCCGAAACAGCTGTTTGTGGATGGATACCATGCTTGGCATAGGTGGTCTTCCTTTATTGGATATTCTCCTTTATTGGATGCTGCCCTTCCCGTGGTTGTTCCTTCCCGGAGAAAGGCCTGGCTATTCATTGCTTGCGTTGAGAAACACGTGATGGTGTCTCCGCAGCTTACTTTACTAGGATTTATATGGGCCAAACTAGCCAAGAAGTCCGACGAAGGATTCAGCAACATATTTGCAACATTGGGAAAGCAAAGAATGATTTGGAAAAGGGTAAGTCCATTACCTCAATAGCATCCCATTGTTTGTATCTCTATTAGGGTAAACAACATGGCTTACGTATAATGGTGGTGGACCAGGTCCATGGTAACATCCGAGGTGGAAATATAACTAAGGAATTGCTTCGGCAGGTATCACGGTGGATCTATGAGTTTGGCACCGAACGGTCTCAATGAAGAATTGTTATTCTTTGGCTTTTATGGCGAGTTGTGATGGGTTCTCTGACCTAATATATTCTCTGGTTCTGTCTCCAGGTTATTCCTATTTGCATCTTCAATTACCATCCTCTCGCTGAATAAATTTCATCGTATGATGTACTTACCTTTCTTCAACCTGACCAAGAATACGGCCCTTTTTCCTTCGACCTGTCAGGATTCTCCAAGTACCAAATTCTACTGTGTATGTCCGTCTGAAAATTGGCTCATAGTGGCATCATTTTCATTGTTTCCCAGCATAACCTACTTCAACTTCTGGTTTAATGCCACTCTTTGGGACATCATTGCCTGGACAATAGGGGCGGATATACCCTCATGGATGTATATATTGAGGTACGTACTCCATACATGTTATAGGTGGTTAACATGATTTATAGCTTATATTTTGATTGCTATTCACAGTATCATATTGTCATCATTAATATTTTTGGGGGGATTTTTCCTGGGATCTTTTGCAAATGTTTTCTTGAATATAAGATCTTCCAGCAATACTTTCCCCATTGGGAACTTCTGGTTCAATGCTCTTTTTTGGGACATCATTGCCTAGACAATAGGGGTGGATATCCCCTCATGGATGTATATATTGAGGCATGGACCCCGTACATGTTATAGGTGGTTAACATGATTTATAGCTTCTATTTTGATTGCTATTCACAATATCATATTGCCATCAACATCAGGATACTGACCCATGGAAGCGCAAGCACAGAGCGAAACGGCCGTCATCCTCCCCTGCTCACAAGCATTCCTACTCCCCTGGCCATGAATCATGCTTTGAAGATGGAATAAAGTGGTTATACATGAAATCGGTGAGTGCCTTCTCTCTTTTTTCTCTTGCATATGGACTGAAAATATGGCTACTTTCTTAGAAGATGCAGATGCAGTGGCTGCCTCACACACGTTGTGTATATATCACCCCGATTGTTATCTCAAAAGAATTTATTCAGCTACCAAACAGTGCCATCCTGGCTTTTTTTCTTTTTCCTTTTGAATATATATACCATATTTTCCGGCGTATAAGACGACTTTTTAACCCCTAAAAATTGTCCCAAAAGTCGGGGGTCGTCTTATACGCCAGGTACGGCATGTGCAGGGAGCGATCCTGGATGTTCCCAGGGTCTGAAGGAGAGGAAACTCTCCTTCAGGCCCTGGGATCCATATTCATGTAAAAAATAAAGAATACAAATAAAAAATATGTATATACTCACCCCTCCGAGAAGCCTGGCTGTCACCGCTGCAAGCGTCTGCCTCCGTTCCTAAGAATTGCAGAGCGTGAAGGACCTTCGATGACGTCACGGTCAGGTGACCGGTCACATGAGCGGTCACGGACAAATCACAGGACTGCGACGTCATCGAGGGTCCTTCATGCTCTGCAATTCTTAGGAACGGAGGCAGACGCTTGCAGCAGTGACAGCCAGGCTTCTCGGAGGGGTGAGTATATACATATTTTTTATTTGTATTCTTTATTTTTAACATGAATATGGATCCCAGGGCCTGAAGGAGAGTCTCCTCTCCTTCAGACCCTGGGAACCACACGCCGTATAAGATGACTGGGTGTATAAGATGACCCCCGTCTTATACAGCGGGCATATCCCAAATTCTATATTTTATATGGAAAAGTTGGGGGTCGTCTTATACACCAGAAAATATGGTATATATATATATATATATATATATATATATATATGTATATCCTTATCGTTTGGGTGATTATGTCTTTAAGCAATAGACGGGCCACTCTGTGGATCTTTTGTATGTCTGTTTTGGTCCTTTCCTGGCGTCAAGCTGGGTCCTGTTGCTATGTATTATCATTGCATTTGGGTAAGCTTTAAGTCCCCTCTGCCTGCATCATGAATGCTGCGTTACCACATGGCGCCTACGCTCTATGTTTCATTGTAGATTCTTCAATTTTCAAATGCGCATGCGCGAGTGCAGGCTGTTTGATGCTTGCGCAGTGAGGTGCGTTTCACTCTGGGATCCCCTCGCTTTCAGGGCGCGTGCATGGAGCACAGTCCATCTGACTCCTGCGCTATTGTGACACGGATTAACTTTATTGACAATAACATCACATTGCTTCTTAAAAGATGGCCGCGATCACCTTTTCCTCTCTTGCTCTGCCACATTATCGGTTAGTATGCCCCCAGATGTTTTTCATTATACAATTAGTGATGGTGTATATACCTGACACTGGTTGGGGTGCTCACCCACTTCCATTTTTCTCAGCTCACATGGCTCCTTATCGGACATATTCTCTCCCTTATTGCTGAGTTTGAGCTCTGGTCTTCCTTTCCTTTCCATTTGGTGGATACAAGTTTTGTATGGTTACATATTCCTGATCATATTGTTTCTCCCTTTGCATGCTATTTTGCATTTTTTTGCAGATTCTTCCTGGGGTCCTAGGATTGAAGGGACTTTTTGAATATATTAGATCTAAGATCTTATATATGTCATCTGTCCGTGGCTAAGCACATTTTGAAATCCACTGGACTGCTTTTGTCCTATCCAATGGCTAATATGATACTGTGAATTGGTTGACTATTTTATAATTGCACATGTGTAGTGTTGAGCATTCCGATACTGCAAATATTGGGTATCGGCTGATATTCGCTGTATCGGAATTCCGATACCGAGTTCCGATATTTTTGTGATATCGGAAATCGGAATCGGAAGTTCCTATAAGTTCCCAGGCGTGTGCGGTGCATATGGTTCCCAGGGTCTGGAGGAGAGGAGACTCTCCTTCAGGCCCTGGGATCCATATTCATGTAAAAAATAAATAATAAAAATAAAAAATATGGATATACTCACCCCTCCGACGGACCCTGGACCTCAGCGGTGCAACCGGCAGCCTCCGTTCCTAAGAATGCAGTGAGTGTAGGACCTGCGATGACGTCGCGGCTTGTGATTGGTCGCGTGACCGCTCATGTGGCCGCTCACATGACCACGACTTCATCGAAGGTCCTTCACTTTGCATTCTTAGGAACGGAGGCAGACGCTTGCAGCGGTGACAGCCAGGACTCGTCCGAGGGTGAGTATATCCAAATTTTTTATTTTTATTCTTTATTTTTTACATGAATATGGATCCCAGGGCCTGAAGGAGAGTTTCCTCTCCTTCAGATCCTAGGAACCATCCAGGATCACTTCCGATATTTGTGTCCCATTGACTTGTATTGGTATCGGGTATCGGTATCGGCGATATCCGATATTTTTTGGATATCGGCCGATCCAATCCGATACCGATACTTTCAAATATCGGAAGGTATCGCTCAACACCACACATGTGTAGTGTATATATATACATCAATATATTTTTCCTGTTTAAGCATGTGTATCTTTATCCAGTGTATATAACATCTAAGTCTGAGAAATTTGTTGTGGCTGGTCATTGCCTATACCACACGGCATGACTGTTTGATATTGATAATAAAAGCTACAAACACTTTTTACTCAGCCTGGGTGTTCCCACCTTATGGGCATTCTTTTCTTCTCTTTTTTTGTTATACCTTTACAATTGCCCATGGTGAACCCATTTTAGTATTAATAGGGTGGTGCCCTCCACGCCTCCTCTTTTTTTAAATACTTTAGCACCAGCGCAAATATTTTCCTGCACTTTTACCGAATGTTACCGATTTTATGAAAATTTGCTTGTGTTTCCGATCACGAATCCGAATGTGCCATATATTGATGCCGAACTTTTGTTTGGTGATCATTTTTCAAACATATTCACTCATCTATACTCTTGGGGGGATCTGCTGGAAAAATGCTTGAATTTCCCATGACTTCCATTATACTCATTACTTGAGTCGAGTACCCAAGCAGTCTGACGTACTACATTCAAGTAACAAGCTCCCATGCATTTTAGTGCTTGCTCATCACTACAGATAATGTAGTAATCCAAACTTTACACAGAAGAAAATAGTAGAATATGGTGGAAAACATTTATGTACATCATTCAAACTGTTTACATCAAGGCCACAGCCCATTTTACTTATATAATGTTTATTTTGCTTGTGTAGTTTATTTTTTTTACATTCTTTGTAAACTCTATTTATTCAATACTATTGTAACCAACTGCTTTACATATGAAATATAACTTTTTTTGTTGGCTCACGTAACCAGTACAATGACACATTTTATTGTAGAATATTATTTTATTATTGTTTTAATAAAAAACAAAAAAGAATACTTTCAGATTTAAGGATAAATTAAATATTCCATCATCTTATAGTCCATTACATGCTTCACCTTAAATTCCTCTTTGAATGTTTATTGTCCCTGTCTCAGGAACCAACATCAGATTGGAGAGGTATAGGGTGCTTTCCAAAAGCATTTTCAGACTTAAGAGAGTTAATCCTGTTAACCTCAGTGTTTTAAGAAACAAAAATCCACAAACTAGGAGACATGGGGCTTTAAAAGACTCCTGTTTTATCATGCAGCCCATTCCTGACTACCTGTCCACAAAGGAAAAAAAATGAAAATGTAAAACTATAACGGAAGATCATTACTCCTAGTTTCCATTTACAGTTATACACTACAGCAGGAAGTGTCCTGAGAAAGATTAAAAATGCATTTCACTGTGATAGCATAGACTATTATTCCAAAGGTTATTTCTGCCCTTGAACCAGCAAGGAAAGTCTAATTAAGTTCTCAGCAGCTGCGTCAGCTCTCAATTTTATCCAAGTTCTTTGGATATGATGACATGTCGACATACTTGCCTATGAATGGCATATTTCAATAATATCCTCAGAAAGAGGAGATGGCATTTTAGATATCAAAATGATTGATTCTTGTAGCCCAATTGCAATCCACCTTATATGGTTCCGCACGGTTTACAAGATCTTTAAGAGTTATTATAAATGTTGAACTTTTGTAGTATTGTCATGTTTATATGTTCAAAAATCCACTGCTGTGTCTCAGACAGAGGGTCGCATCTGTTCATGAACAATTTTTTTTCAGCCGGATTACAATCAACACAGCTGTTGCTTACGGGATGAAACAATGTTTTATCCTAAGGATAAAAGGAAAAAAAAGGAAACATTTAGTTTGCATATTATTCAAGCAAATTATTGTACGTCTTATCTAAAAACAGCATGGATATAAATTTATCTCTGCATTTTCATTGTGTACTAATGTTTACAGCATTTTTATGTAAAGATGAAGAGGTGACCAGAAATGTATTATTATTATCAACTCAATTTGGAACTTTAAGTAACATTTGTATCTAGCATATGAGCACCACATTTCCATTTATTGCCTAATGGACTACTAGTACAGTTCATGGCTATCTCAACCAAACCAATAGACAATGAATAGAGTGGTGACATACATTTCTGATCACTGTTCAATTTCAAAGTGTCACTCCAGAGACTTGCTCTTGAATGGAAATAATACCATTAGGAGTAAAAGTACAGTTATAGAGTAGAAATTACATATAAAGTCACAGACATTGGAAATAATAAATCAAAATTCACTTAGCATAAACATATTCTACAATATTACAAACAATTCCATGTAAATACTGGCAAAAAAAACAAAATTGCAACAAAAAAGTGCAACAAAAACAAAACCAGAAGTGCCGCCTGTGGCCACAACTCGTGTTATTGCAGTATCTTAAACATACTCAGGCTCCTGCTCATAGTTTGGCATAGGCTAGACTATTTCCACATGGAAACCTGAAGTTTATAATTACAATGATAAATTCAGGTTTCTTTCTAGAATGTTTCTTTAAAGAAGATACCATGAGTTTTTTTTCCTTTCAGAAACAGCAGCAATCTTTATTTATAAATATACAAAGAAATATAACATCAGAGACCATTTTGGTCGACAACCCCCAGAGCCCTTCCTCCCAACTGCCCAGCCCTCCACCTCCAAAACCAACTTCTCCACCATTACAGAAGATCAACTCTCCACTCTACTCTATAGATCGCATCTCACCACCTGCGCACTTGACCCGATCCCATCCCACTTCATCCCAAACCTCGCCACAGTCTTCATCCCAACTCAACTTTTCAATCTATCACTAACAACTGGTGTTTTCCCCTCAAGCTTTAAACATGCCTCAATCACACCTATCCTCAAAAAGCCCTCTCTTGACCCATCCTCTGTATCTAGCTATTGCTTCTATATCACTTCTCCCCTATGGCTCAAAACTACTGGAACAACATGTCCATCTTGAACTATCCTCCCATTTCTCTTCCTGCTCCCTCTTCGACCGCTTACAATCTGGCTTCCGGTCACACCACTCCACTGAAACTGCCCTACCTAAGGTCACCAATGACCTATTAACTGCCAAGAGCAAGCGACACTACTCTGTCCTCCTCCTCCTGGACTTGTCCTCTGCCTTTGACACAGTGGACCATTCCCTATTATTACAGACCCTCTCATCCCTTGGCATCACAGACTTGGCCCTATCCAGGATCTTGTCATACCTAGCAGACCAGACATTCAATGTCTCCCACTCACACACCACCTCACCCCCTATCTGTTGGAGTCCCGCAAGGTTCAGTCCTAGGGCCCCTGCGCTTATCCATTTACTCCTTTTGGATGGGACAGCTCATAGAATCTCACGGCTTTCAGTATCACCTCTATGCTGATGACACACAGATCTACAACTCTGGACCAGATACCACCACCCTACTAACCAAAATCCCTCAATGTCTGTCCACTATTTCATCCTTCTTCTCTGCTAGATTTCTAAAACTTAACATGGACAAAACAGAATTCATCATCTTTCCCCCATCTCACACGACCCCCCAATGGACCTATCCATTACAGTAAATGGCTGCCCACTCTCCCCAGTCCCACAAGCTCACTGCCTCGGGGTAATCCTTGACACTGATCTCTCCTTCAAACCACATATCCAAGCACTTTCCACTTCCTGCCGACTTCAATTCAAAAATATTTCACAGATTCATACATTCCTAAACCAAGAATCTGCAAAAACCCTAGTCCATGCCCTCATCATCTCCCGCCTTGACTACTGCAACCTCCTGCTCTGTGGCCTCCCCTCGAACACTCTCGCACCCCTTCAAACTATCCTAAACTCTGCTGCCCGACTAATTCACCTGTCCCCCCGCTATTCCCTGGCCTATCCCCTCTGTCAATCCCTTCACTGGCTCCCCAATGCCCAGAGACTCCAGTACAAAACCCTAACCATGACCTACAAAGCCATCCATAACCTGTCTTCTCCATACATCTGTGACCTCGTCTCTCGGTACTTACCTGCAGGCAACCTCCAATCCTCACAAGATCTCCTTCTCTACTTCCCTCTTATCTCCTCCTCCCATAATCCCATACAAGATTTCTATCGCACATCACCCCTACTCTGGAACTCTCTACTACAACATATCAGACCCTCGCCTACCATAGAAACCTTCAAAAAGAACCTGTAGACCTACTTTTTCTGACAAGCCTACAACCTGCAGTAACCACCAATTGACCAAACCGGTGCGCGACCAGCTCTACTCTCATCTACTGTATCCTCACCCATCCCTTGTAGATTGTGAGCCCTTGCAGGCAGGGTCGTATCTCCTACTGTATCAGTCGTAACTTGTATTGTTTAAGATTATTGTACTTGTTTTTACTATGTATACCCCTCTTCACATGTAAAGTGCCATGGAATAAATGGCGATATAATAATGATTAATAATAATAATAAAAAAAGATATATATATATAGACACATATTTGCAGTAGTTGTCATGACTGTTGGGTGTCCCAGGACCAGGGGCTCCTTCCATGTCCCTAAAGTTTCTAGCTTGCCCTTTTCCCCAGATTGCTTCTGATAGGAAGATGCCAGGGCAATGTACCTTGCCTAAGCTCCTGAATCCACCCTCAGTCTGTACCCTTACCCCACCCAGGGAAGAGGGGAGTAGTAGGATACCATAATACACCAGCCATACTAACATGGTAATACAAACAGGGATAAAGGAAAATACCAATCAGGCAAATATACTCAAACAAGCAACAGAGGTAAACACTGGACAGTGGAGGATGGAGTAAAATCGAAGCAGGAAAGGGGCATTAGCACACACCCAAAACCTAGCAACAGTCTCAGATAAATCCACCAAATGCATTCTCAAACAACAACCACAAACCACCATCTCCTAACCATACAGCATAAGCTAGCTCTGGCAATGTGTGCTAGCCAGGGCCCAGATTATATAGGAGAATAAGAATATTCTAATATATAAGAATTATTGTTACTATTACCCAAAACCACCAATTCTGACCCGTTTACGGATTCGATCTCACTCCCACATGCACTTACTGACCCGATCACTAGTGCAAAAAATAGTGAGACCCCTTTGCTTACTTATTTTCAAGATTTATCTGCTTATTCAAACTCTTTAAAACAAATTCAAAATGACATATCGTTCTTTAAGGCTTGTCTTGCCGGATACGAGGACATACAGAGGGAAAATAATTTGAAAGTTAGAGGTGTCCCGGAGTCGGTCCACCCTCCCAATTGGAAGACTATTTTACAAAAATGATTTCTCACCTTCTCCCACAAATGAAGGGAAAAATTTGATAGAAAAGACTTTTAGAATCCGCAGGCCGATCAATCTCCCACCAAATGCAACAAGAGATGTGATAGTGTCGTTTCGGTCAACCCGAGTAAGAAGAGAATTAATGGCGCTAACAAAAGATTCCAGGGAACTCCGAGCTCCCTACCATGACAGTACTCTGTTCAAGGCCTTGTCAAGGGCCACGATGCAACTGAGAAAATCTTTTCATCAAGTCACTAAGGAACTCCTCCGTGCCAAAATAATATACCACTGGACTCAAACGTCAAATTTACAAATTAAATATGCAGCCAAATCCTTTTAGTCTCCTCCCCAGAAGAAGGTATTATTTTTCTGAGACAAATTGGTTTAAAACCATAACACTTCTTTTGATCTACTTCATTGTTCCCACATGATAATCATACAATTCCACTTATTTTTACTACGGAGTCTGAACCGGATATTATTATTATTATTATTTATTTATATAGCACCATTATTTCCATGGTGCTGTACATGAGAAAGGGGTTACATACAGGGTAATTGGGGATATTGCCCCAACGGGTCCAAGGGTCATCTGGAGGTGACCCGGACAAGACAGGCCATCATATACCCCCTACACTAATGTCAAACAATGGCTATATCAGTGTTCTACAGGGCTTAATTTGTCCAGTGTTGCCTATACCAATGTGTATGTTACCTCTTATAGCTTCAGTTACTAATCTTAAGAAAGTTTATAGGTGGCTTCAGATGCTATAGGGCTTAATTCGTCCAGTATTACCTAGACTAATGTGTATGTTAAATCTCTAGCTTCAGATGCTAATTTAAGAAAATTTATATGTAGCTTTAGCCCTTTCAAGTTTTGTATTTAAGCTACAGCTATTTTGCATATACTGAGAGTATTATATGATTGCTTGTCTCCCCTATTTTTATAGGGTTTCTTTTTTTTCCTATTCTCATATCCCTTCCCTTCCCCTCTTCTCCCTCCTTGTCTATCCTTCCCGGTTATAATTTAAAATTTCAATAAAATGTTTGGAAAAGAATTGCAAAAAACGGCCAGGTCATTAAGGTCAAAATAGGCTGGGTCATGAAAGGGTTAAAACATTTGTATTGTTGTTTCTTAATGATTATGAACTTGTTTTCTTTGCATTATTTGAGGTCTGAAAGCACTCAGTTTTTTATTAATTTTGACCATTTTTCTTTATCAGGAACAAAATACAAAATGTATTGCTTGGAAATTCGGAGACATGTCAGAAGTTTATAGAATAAAAGAACAATTTACATTTTACTAAAAAATATACCTATAAAGAGAAAAATCAGAGAAACTGAACTGAACATTAGGCAGTGGTCTCTTAATTTTTGTCAGAGCTGTATATTAGATTTGTATCCATGGAGTATAGAGAATGCAATAAAAAACAAAGCTGATGTGTGCATGCACTGAATGGATATACAGTGGTTTTAAAATTTTGTCAAGTAGAGATGCAAAGTAATGTTATACCATCAGTATGTATCAGCTTTCATCTAGTGTGCATGAGATAAAGTGACAGCAGAGCAATATGTTTCAATACTGGAAGTAGTTTCATGCATGATAGGTAGTCATGCATAATCATCATATATACAGTGGGTATGGAAAATTTTTGCAAATTTATTAAAAAGAAAAACTGAAATATCACATGATCCTAAGTATTCAGACACTCATATTTAAGTCATATGCTGTCCATTTCCTTGTGATCCTCCCTGAGATGATTCTACTCCTTCACTGGAGTCCAGCTGTGTTTAATTAAACTGATAAGACTTGATTTGGAAAGGCACACACCTGTCTATATAAGACCTGAAAGCTCACAGTGCATGTCAGACCAAATGAGAATCATGAGGTCAAAGGAAATGGCCATGGAGCTCAGAGAAAAAATTGTGGCAAGCCACAGATCTGGCCAAGGTTACAAAAAATTTCTGCAGTACTCAAGGTCCCTAAGAGCACAGTGGTCTCCATAATCCTTAAATGGACAAAGTTTGGGACCATCAGAAGTCTTCCTAGACCTGGCCTTCCAGCAAAACTGAGCAATCGTGAGAGAAGAGCCTTGGTGACAGAGGTAAAGAAGAACCCCAAGATCACTGTGGCTGAGCTCCAGAGATGCAGTAGGGAGATGGGAGAAAGTTTCAAAGTCAACTATCACTGCAGTGTTCCACCAATAGGGCCTTTATGGCAGAGTGGCCCGACGGAAGCCTCTCCTTAGGGCAAAACATATGAAAGCCTGCACAGAGTTTGCTAAAAAAAAAACACCTGAATGACTCCCAGACTAGGAAAAATAAAATCTCTGGTCTGAGACAAAGATAGACATTTTTGGTGATCATTCTAAATTGTATGTGTGGAGAAAACCAGGCACTTCTCATCACCTACCCAATACAAACTCAACAGTGAAGCATGGTGGTGCCAGCATCATGCTATGGGGGTGTTCTTCCGCTGCAGGTACAGGATGACTAGTTGCCATTGAAGAAAACATGAATGTGACAAAGTACAAAGCTATCCTGGATGAAAACCTCGTCCAGAGTGCTCTGGGCCTCAGACTTGGCCAAAGGTTCACCTTCCAACAAGACAATGACCCTAATCACACAGCTAAAATAACAAAGGAGTGGCTTAAGATCAACTCTGCGACCATTCTTGAATGGCCCATTCAGAGCCCTGACTTAAACCCAATTGAGCATCTCTGGAGAGACCTGAAAATGGTGGTCCACCAACATTCATCATCCAACCTGACAGAACTGGAGAAGATCTGCAAGGAAAAATGGCAGAGGATCTCCAAATCCAGGTGTGAAAAACTTGTTGCATCATTCCCAAGAAGACTCATGGCTGTACCAGCTCAAAAAGGTGCTTCTACTCAATACTGAGCAAAGGGTCTGAATACTTATGACCATGCAATATTTCAGTTTTACTTTTTTTAATAAATTTGCAAAAATTTCTACATTTCTGTTTTTTCAGTCAAGATGGGGTGCAGATTGATGAGAAATTTTTTTAACTTTTTTGAATTTACCAAATGGCTGCAATGAGTGTATGTGGGGTATAACTAGCAAGAGTAACGTATTTGAAACAGAATATTACACCATCAGTATATGTAGGCAAAAAAAGAAGAGAAGCCAGCACTGCTGAAGGTCAAAACGCAATATCTAAAGTGCACATGCACATAATAAGTTCTGACTGTATTTCAAATACGAGATATTTAGCAAATAATTGATCAATTCTTTGAGCTACCCCGCCACTTAGGACTGCCCCATTATGAGATTGCCGTAAGTGGCGGGGTAGCTCAAAGAATTGATCAATTATTTGCTAAATATCTCATATTTGAAATACAGTCAGAACTTATTATGTGCATGTGCACTTTAGATATTGCGTTTTGACCTTCAGCAGTGCTGGCTTCTCTTCTTTTTTTGCTTCTGTATTGGTATGTGGCTGACCACCACTGTTGCCGCGCACGCTGGGTCATATGCGCCATTCTGTCTGGGTTCACTATGATTGATAGGCTGCTGTGCACACACACACAGCAGCCCTGCCCTGCCTCAGGCTCTAGTTAATTAGGCAGCTGTGCCTCAGCCAGTTTCATCCTTTAACTTTGGTGTTGGTTTGGCAGTGTGGAGGCCAGATCTGATATGTCCGCACAGGACCTGATCGGCCTTTATCCGCGCTCGCCTTCCTGGCACTAAGGCAGTGATTCTGTCAATGCTCCAGGTACAGTTTGTCATGTAATGTTATGTAATGTGGTTTGTCCTTTTTTTTTTTTTTCCTCACTCTCTATACATTTAGGAGGCCGTAATGGCACAATGTAAATAAAAAATGTAGAGTTAGGACTGCCCCATTATGAGATTGCCGTGAAGTGGCGGGGTAGCTCAAAGAATTGATCAATCATTTGCTAAATATCTCATATTTGAAATACAGTCAGAACTTATTATGTGCATGTGCACTTTAGATATTGCGTTTTGACCTTCAGCAGTGCTGGCTTCTCTTCTTTTTTTGCATCAGTATATGTAGGTATTCATCTTATGTGCATGAAGAAAAGTGACAACAGTGCAATAGAATTAAATGTTGGAAATAGTTTCATGTATACTGCCTAAATCATCAAGTACATATGTAGTATAGCAAGCATAAGGCACATAGTGTACAGCATCACATTCATATATACAAACAGAACCAAAAGTAGTATATTTACCCAGGGAAAGATCAGAGAAGCAAATCCCTAATGCACATTTCGCGATAGCTTCTTCAGAGGGGTCGTACATGAGATGTCCCCTACTGTATTACGCTAATAACAGAAGAATTTTGGGGGGGGCCTGTCGATGAGGCCTGTATAACATTGACTACGTGTTCCAAACTATTTCAAAGTGAGATGTCCCCTACTCTATGACGTTAATAACAAAAGAAAGAAAGAAAGAATTGTTTAAGTATTGATAAGAACTGGATGACAAAGAAGATATGCTCTAAAAATGTATTGAAGTAAATGTCCCCTACTGTATGACATTAGTAACCAACAACTTTTTTGGGGTCTGGGGATGAGACCTATACATTGACTAGATGCTACAAACAATTCCTAAGTGAGATGGCCCTTACTATAATACGTTACTAACAGAAGAATTTTGGGGGGGCCTGTCGATGAGGCTTGTATAACATTGTCTAGATGCTCAAAACAATTTCAAACTGACATCTCCCTTTCTGTATCACGTTAGTAACATAACATTTTTTTTTAGTGTGGATGAAGCCTGTATAATCTAGAAGATTGTCTGTGGCCTTGGCATGCCCTCTTTTCTGCTGGTAAAGTGTAGGTTTGCTGGACAAATATGGCCGACGTGTTGTTAGGTGCACTGATCTGGAAAAGGGGCATGAAGACAGCGGGAATGGGACGTACAATAGCATCAATAACAGGGTGGCTATGGGAGGTATGAGATACAGGATCCAACCTACAACAATTACTCGTTTACCCTGCCAACAATTATCAGAGAGCATTTGATGCTCATTAGAAGGTGTAACAGATGAGCGTCTCAAACTAGGCATAAAAGATGCCCAAGAAATTGGTTACCGAAGATGCACATAATCTAAAAGATAAACTCAAAACAATTCCAAACTCAGATCTCGGCTGCTGTAATACATTTGCAAAAAAAAAAAAATAATGAGCCACAGCTCTGCACAAAGAAGAATTTTAAAGCCACTAAATGACAAGGTTGAATATAGCAGGCTGTATCACATTTAGCAACAGAAAAAAATATATATATTTTAATGTGCATTAGGTGTGCAGACAGCTTCATATCACCACCACAAAATGACAATGTAGGATACAATTGGCTATATCACATTTTAGAACAGAATAATATTATAATTTTTGTTTTTAATGTGTGTTAGGTCTGCAGCCAGCTTCATATCAGCACCATAAAATTAGAACTTGGGTTACGGCGGGCTGTATAACATTTTGCAACACAAAAAAGTTATAATTTTCTTTTTAGTGTGCATTAGGTCTGCAGACAGCTTCACATCACAACCACAAAATAACAAACAGGGATACGGCTGTCTGTGTCACGTTTTGCAATAGTAAAAAAATTATGCTTTTTTGCTTTTTAATGTATGTTAGGTCTGCCGACATCTTCATAATCACCGCCATAAAATTACAACATGGGATATGGCAGGCTGTATCAGGTTTTGAAACAGAAAAAAATAGAATTGTTTTTTTCAATGTGCATTAGGTCTGCAGACAGCTTCTGATCACTGCCACAAAATGACAAAGTGGTCTCTGGTGGGCTGTATCACGTTCAACAGAAAAAAATATTTTTTTTTACTATGCGTTTGGTGTTATGGACCTGGTGGTTAGGTGCACCTGGAATGACCTGATAGTTAAACTAAAAGACAGGATGAGCTCTGGGAAGTGGGAACTCTGCTGACTGCAAATCCTAATCCTATAACACACACACTAGAAATAGCTGTGGAGCGTACCTAACTCTCCCTAGATGCCTCTTCACAGCCTAAGAGCTAACTACCCCTAAAGATAGGAAAATAAGCCTTACCTTGCCTCAGAGAAAATTCCCCAAAGGTAAAGGCAGCCCCCCACATATATTAACTGTGAGGTAAGAGGAAAGTCACAAACACAGGGATGAAACAGGTTTCAGCAAAGGAGGCCAGACTTACTAGATAGACTGAGGATAGGAAAGGGATCTATGTGGTCAGCACAAAAAACTACAAAAAGCCACGCAGAGTGTGAAAAAAGACCCCCGCACCGACTCACGGTGCGGAGGTGCCACTCTGCAACCCAGAGCTTCCAGCTAGCAAGGAAATATCATGTTAGCAAGCTGGACTAGAACTTAGCAAGTACTAAGAAATATATTCAGAACACAATGAACAACAAATGAACTAGCAGGGACTTAGCTTCTGCTGGAGTAGACAGGTCATCAGAAAGATCCGAGAGAGATCTGAACCAGTGCTAATACATTGACAGCTGACAAATCAGACAGTAGAGGCAAAGGGTACTGAAATTTGACCGTGATTTTATTGAGAAGGCGGTAATCTATACAAGGTCTCAGAGAACCATCCTTCTTGGCCACAAAAAAGAACCATGCTCCCAACGGTGACGACGACGGGCGAATATGCCCTTTCTCCAAGGACTCCTTTATATAACTCTGCATAGCGGCGTGTTCCGGCACAGATAAATTGAAAAGTCGTCCCTTAGGAAATTTACTACCAGGAATCAAATTAATAGCACAATCACAATCCCTATGAGGAGGTAGAACACTGGATTTGGGCTCATCGAATACATCTCGGTAATCCGACAAAAACTCAGGGACTTCAGAAGGAGTAGAAGGAGAAATTGACAACAACGGAACGTCACCATGTACCCCTTGACAACCCCAACTGGACACAGACATTGATTTCCAATCCAATACTGGATTATGGACCTGTAGCCATGGCAAACCCAACACGACCACATCATGCAAATTATGTAACACCAAAAAGTGAACATCTTCCTGATGTGCAGGAGCCATGCACATGGTCAATTGAGTCCAGTACTGAGGCTTATTCTTGGCCAAAGGCGTAGCATCAATTCCCCTTAATCGAATAGGATACTGCAAGGGCTCCAAGAAAAAACCACAGCGCCTGGCAAACTCTAAGTCCATCAAATTCAGGGCAGCGCCTGAGTCCACAAATGCCATAACAGAGTAGGACGACAAAGAGCAAATCAGAGTAACGGACAAAAGAAATTTAGGCTGTACAGTACCAATGGTGACGGACCTAGCGAACCGCTTAGTGTGCTTAGGACAATCAGAGATAGCATGAGTGGGGTCACCACAGTAAAAACACAGCCCATTCTGACGTCTGTGTTCTTGCTGTTCAGCTCTGGTCAAAGTCCTATCACATTGCATAGGCTCAGGCCTCTGCTCAGAGGACACCGCCAAATGGCGCACAACCTTGCGTTCACGCAAGCGCCGATCGATCTGAATGGCCAAGGACATTGATTCATTCAGACCAGCAGGCATGGGAAACCCCACCATAACATCCTTAAGGGCTTCAGAAAGACCTTTTCTGAAAATTGCTGCAAGAGCACACTCATTCCATTGAGTAAGCACAGACCACTTTCTAAACTTCTGGCAATATACCTCCGCTTCATCCTGACCTTGACACAAAGCTAGCAAGATTTTCTCTGCATGATCCACAGAGTTAGGTTCGTCATAAAGCAATCCAAGCGCCAGAAAAAAACACATCTACATTAAGCAATGCAGGATCTCCTGGAGCAAGGGAGAATGCCCAGTCTTGGGGGTCGCCACGTAACAAAGAAATAATGATTTTTACTTGCTGTATGGGGTCACCAGAGGAGCGGGGTTTCAAAGCAAGAAACAGTTTACAATTATTTTTGAAATTCAGAAATTTTGATTTATCTCCAAAAAACAAATCAGGAATTAGAATTCTAGGCTCTAACATAGGATTCTGAACTACATAATCTTGAATGCTTTGTACCCTCGCAGTGAGGTGATCAACACAAGAGGACAGACCTTGAATGTCCATATCTACACCTGAGTCCTGAACCACCCAGAGGTTAAGGGGAAAAAAAAGACAAAACACACTGCAGAGAAAAAAAAATGGTCTCAGAACTTCTCTTATCCCTCTATTGAGATGCATTAACACTTTGTGGGCCAGCTGTACTGTTATGGACCTGGTGGTTAGGTGCACCTGGAATGACCTGATAGTTAAACTAAATGACAGGATGAGCTCTGGGAAGTGGGAACTCTGCTGACCGCAAATCCTAATCCTATAACACACACACTAGAAATAGCTGTGGAGCGTACCTAACTCTCCCTAGACGCCTCTTCACAGCCTAAGAGCTAACTACCCCTAAAGATAGGAAAATAAGCCTTAACTTGCCTCAGAGAAAATTCCCCAAAGGTAAAGGCAGCCCCCCACATATATTAACTGTGAGTTAAGAGGAAAGTCACAAACACAGGGATGAAACAGGTTTCAGCAAAGGAGGCCAGACTTACTAGATAGACTGAGGATAGGAAAGGGATCTATGTGGTCAGCACAAAAAACTACAAAAAGCCACGCAGAGTGTGCAAAAAGACCCCCGCACCGACTCACGGTGCGGAGGTGCCACTCTGCAACCCAGAGCTTCCAGCTAGCAAGGAAATATCATGTTAGCAAGCTGGACTAGAACTTAGAAAGTACTAAGAAATATATTCAGAACACAATGAACAACAAATGAACTAGCAGGGACTTAGCTTCTGCTGGAGTAGACAGGTCATCAGAAAGATCCGACAGAGATCTGAACCAGTGCTAATACATTGACAGCTGGCATGGAGTAACAATCTGAGTGGAGTTAAATAGAGAAGCCAACCCAGCCGCAAACGAGAGCAGCTGAGGAAGCAACCTCAGAACCAGCAGTTCCACTCACAGCCACCAGAGGGAGTCCACGGACAAAACTCGCCGAAGTATCATTCATGACCACAGGAGGGAGTTCAAGAACGGAATTCACAACAGTTTGGACTGCAGACTGCTTCATATCACCGCCACAAAATGACAGCTTAGAATACGGCAGGCTGTATCACATTTACCAACAGAAACAATGGATATACTTTTTAAATGTGCATGAGCTATGCACACTGTTGAATTTCACCACCACTAAATAACAAGGTGAGATATGGCATGGTGAATCACATAAGCAACTGCCCCCCAAAAATATTTCTTCATGCACAACAGCTCAAATCACAGAATAATATCGCCACAACGCTAAATGACCAAGTGGGATATAGCATGCTGTTTTACATTTAGCTAGTGAAAAAATAAGATTTAAAATGCTATACTCGTGCATGGAGCACAATAGAAGCAGTGCACAACAGACTTGTATGACATGTGCCCTGCTGGCTTTGTCTGTCAACCTTAGTTATGGCAAAAAACATTGCTGGAAGGTCAATTTTCACAGCCACTCAGGACACTACCTAGCTAAACTATTTGAGCAAGAAACAACAACCTTGCTAGCTAGTTAACCCCTTCCCGACCTGCCACATAGGCGTCATGAAAACCCGTGCCAATCCGACCCATGACGCCTATGTGGCGTCATGGAAAGATCGCATCCCTGCAGATCGGGTGAAAGGGTTAACTCCATTTTCACCCGATCTGCAGAGACAGGGGGAGTGGTACTTCAGCCCAGGGGGGGTGGCTTCACCCCCCCGTGGCTACGATCGCTCTGATTGGCTGTTGAAAGTGAAACAGCCAATCAGAGCGATTTGTAATATTTCACCTATGAAAATGGTGAAATATTACAATCCAGCCATGGCCGATGCTGCAATAGCATCTGCCATGGCTGGAGACCCTGATCTGCCCCCCCCACCCCACCGATCGCCCCCCCAGTCGTCCTTTCTGCCCCGATCTCCTGTCCGCTCCCCTCCTCCCTCCTGTCCGCTTTCCCGGTCCTCTTGTCCGCTCCCCTGGTCCTCCGATCCCCCCCCGTGTTCCGATCCCACCCCCCCATACTTACCTAGCTTCGATGTCCCTCCCGGTGTCCGGCCGTCTTCTCCATGGGCGCCGCCATCTTGGAAAATGGCGGGTGCATGCGCAGTGCGCCCGCCGAATCTGCCAGCCGGCAGATTCATTACAAGTACATTTTGATCGCTGTGGTAAGTTCTATCGCAGCGATCAAAATAAAAAAATAATAAATAAACCCCCCCCTTTATCACCCTCATAGGTAGGGACAATAATAAAATAAAGAAAATATTTTTTTTTCTTTTTCCACTAGGGTTAGGGTTAGAACTAGGGTTAGAACTAGGGGTAGGGTTAGGGTTAGGGGTAGGGTTAGGGTTACGGGTAGGGTTAGGGTTAGGGGTAGGGTTATGGCATGTGCACACAGTGCGGATTTGGCTGCGGATCCGCAGTGGATCCGCAGCGGATTGGCCGCGGATCCGCAGCGGATTGGCCGCGGATCCGCAGCGGATTGGCAGCGGATCCGCAGCGGATTGGCCGCGGATCCGCAGCGGATTGGCCGCTGCGAATTCGAAGCAGTTTTCCATCAGGTTTACAGTACCATGTACACCTATGGAAAACCAAATCCGCTGTGCCCATGGTGCAGAAAATTCCGTGCAGAAACGCTGCGTTGTATTTTCCGCAGCATGTCAATTCTTTGTGCGGATTCCGCAGCGTTTTACACCTGTTCCTCAATAGGAATCCGCAGGTGAAATCCGCACAAAAAAACACTGGAAATCTGCTGTAAATCCGCAGGTAAAATGCAGTGCCTTTTACCTGCAGATTTTTCAAAAATCGTGCGGAAAAATCTCACACGAATCCGCAACGTGGGCACATAGCCTTAGGGTTAGGGTTGGAATTAGAGTTAGGGTTGGAATTAGGGCTAGGGTTTGAAAAAGGGTTAAGATTAGGCTTGTGGTTAGGGTTACGGATAGGGTTAGGGGTGTGTTGGGGTTACAGTTGTGGTTAGGGTTGGGATTAGGGTTACGGTTGGGATTAGGGTTAGGATTAGGGTTAGGGTTGGAATTAGGGTTACGGGTGTGTTGCGGTTAGGGTTGTGGTTAGGGGTGTGTTGGGGTTAGGGTTGTGATTAGGGTTATGGCTACAGTTGGGATTAGGATTAGGGGTGTGTTGGGGTTAGTGTTGAAGTTAGAATAGAGGGGTTTCCACTGTTTAGGCACATCAGTGGTCTCCAAACGCAACATGGCGCCACCATTGATTCCAGCCAATCTTGCGTTCAAAAAGTCAAATGGTGCTCCCGCCCTTCCAAGCCCCGACGTGCGCCCAAACAGTGGTTTACCCCCACATTTGGGGTACCAGCGTACTCAGGACAAACTGGGCAACAACTGTTGGGGTCCAATTTCTCCTGTTACCCTTGCAAAAATAAAAAATTACTTGCTAAAACATAATGTTTGAGGAAAGAACAATTATTTTTTATTTTCACGGCTCTGCATTATAAACTTCTGTGAAGCACTTGGGGGTTGAAAGTGCTCACCACACATCTAGATAAGTTCCTTCGGGGGTCTAGTTCCAAAATGGGGTCACTTGTGGGGTGTTTCTACTGTTTAGGCACATCAGGGGCTCTGCAAATGCAATGTGACGCCCGCAGACCATTCCATCAAAGTCTGCATTTCAAATGTCACTACTTCCCTTCCGAGCCCTGACGTGTGCCCAAACAGTGGGTTACCCCCACATATGGGGTATCAGCGTACTCACAACACACTGGGCAACAAATATTGGGGTCCAAATTCTCCTGTTACCCTTGTGAAAATAAAAAATTGCTTGCTAAAACATCTTTTTTGAGGAAAGAAAAATGATTTTTTATTTTCACGGCTCTGCGTTGTAAACTTCTGTGAAGCACTTGAGGGTTCAAAGTGCTCACTACACATCTAGATAAGTTCCCTTGGGGGTCTAGTTTCCAAAATGGAGTCACTTGTGGGGAGTTCCTACTGTTTAGGCACATCAGGGGCTCTGCAAACGCAACCTGATGCCCGCAGAGCATTCCATAAAAGTCTGCATTTCAAAACATCACTACTTCCCTTCCGAACCCCGACGGGTGCCAAAACAGTGGTTTACCCCCACATATGGGGTATAAGCGTACTCAGGAGAAACTGGACAACAACTTTTGGGGTCCAATTTCTCCTGTTACTCTTGCAAAAATAAAAAATTCTGGGCTAAAAAAATATTTTTGAGGAAAGGAAACACATTTTTTATTTTCATGGCTCTGCGTTATAAACTTCTGTGAAGCACTTGGGGGTTTAAAGTGCTCACTACACATCTAGATAAGTTCCCTTTGGGGTCTAGTTTCCAAAATGGAGTCACTTGTGGGGAGTTCCTACTGTTTAGGCACATCAGGGGCTCTGCAAACGCAACCTGACGCCCGCAGAGCATTCCATCAAAGTCTGCATTTCTAAACGTCACTACTTCCCTTCCGAACCCCGACGTGTGCCAAAACAGTGGTTTACCCCCACATATGGGGTATCAGCGTACTCAGGAGAAACTGGACAACAACTTTTGGAGTCCAATTTCTCCTGTTACCCTTGGGAAAATAAAAAATTGTGGGCTAAAAAATCATTTTTGAGAAAAGAAAAATTATTTTTTATTTTCATGGCTCTGCGTTATAAACTTCTGTGAAGCACTTGGGGGTTCAAAGTGCTCACCACACATCTAGATTAGTTCCTTGGGAGGTCTAGTTTCCAAAATGGGGACACTTGTGCGGGAGCTCCAATGTTTAGGCACACAGGGGCTCTCCAAACGCGACATGGTGTCCGCTAATGATTGGAGCTAATTTTCCATTCAAAAAGCCAAATGGCGTGCCTTCCCTTCCGAGCCCTGCCGTGCGCCCCAATCAGTGGTTTACCCCCACATATGGGGTATCATCGTACTGAGGACAAACTGGACAACAACATTTGGGGTCCAATTTCTCCTATTACCCTTGGGAAAATAAAAAATTCTGGGCTAAAAATCATTTTTGAGGAAAGAAAAATTATTTTTTTATTTTCACGGCTCTGCGTTATAAACTTCTGTGAAGCACCTGGGGGTTGTAAGTGCTCACTATGCATCTAGATAAGTTCCTTGGGGGGGTCTAGTTTCCAAAATGGGGTCACTTGTAGGGGAGCTCCAATGTTTAGGCACACAGGGGATCTCCAAACGCGACATGGTGCCCGCTAACGATTGGAGCTAATTTTCCATTCAAAAAGTCAAATGCCACGCCTCCCCTTCCGAGCCTTGCCGTGCACCCAAACAGTGGTTTACCCCCACATATGAGGTATCAGCATACTCAGGAGAAATTGCCCGACAAATTTTAGGATCCATTTTATCCTGTTGCCCATGTGAAAATGAAAGAATTGAGGCTAAAAGAAATTTTGTGTGAAAAAAAAGTACTTTTTCATTTTTGCGGATCAATTTGTGAAGCACCTGGGGGTTTAAAGTGCTCACTATGCCTCTAGATAAGTTCCTTGGGGGGTCTAGTTTCCAAAATGGGGTCACTTGTGGAGGAGCTCCAATGTTTAGGCACACAGGGGCTTTCGAAACGCGACATGGTGTTCGCTAACGATGGAGATAATTTTTCATTCAAAAAGTCAAATGGCGCTCCTTCCCTTCCGAGCCTTACCATGTGCCCAAACAGTGGTTTACCCCCACATGTGAGGTATTGGTGTACTCAGGAGAAATTGCCCAATAAAATTTAGGATCCATTTTATCCTGTTGCCCATGTGAAAATGAAAAAAATTGAGGCTAAAATAATTTTTTTGTGAAAAAAAGTACTTTTTCATTTTTACGGATCAATTTGTGAAGCACCTGGGGGTTTAAAGTGCTCACTATGCTTCTCGATAAGTTCCTTGGGGGGTCTAGTTTCCAAAATGGGGTCACTTGTGGGGGAGCTCCAATGTTTAGGCACACGGGGGCTCTCCAAACGCGACATGGTGTCTGCTAAAGATTGGAGCCAATTTTTCATTCAAAAAGTCAAATGGCGCTCCTTCCCTTCCGAGCCCTGCCGTGCGCCCAAACAGTGGTTTACCCCCACATATGAGGTATCAGCGTACTCAGGAGAAATTGGACAACAACGTCCGTGGTCCAGTTTCTCCTTTTACCCTTGGGAAAATAAAAAAATTGTTGCTAAAAGATTATTGTTGTGACTAAAAAGTTAAATGTTCATTTTTTACTTCCATGTTTCTTCTGCTGCTGTGAAACACCTGAAGGGTTAATAAACTTCTTGAATGTGGTTTTGAGCACCTTGAGGGGTGCAGTTTTTAGAATGGTGTCACTTTTGGGTATTTTCAGCCATATAGAATCCTCAAAATGACTTCAAATGTGAGGTGGTCCCTAAAAAAAATGGTTTTGTAAATTTTGTTGTAAAAATGAGAAATCACTGGTCAAATTTTAACCCTTATAACTTCCTAGCAAAAAAAAAAATTGTTTCCAAAATTGTGCTGATGTAAAGTAGACATGTGGGAAACGTTATTTATTAACTATTTTGTGTCACATAACTCTCTGGTTTAACAGAATAAAAATTCAAAATGTGAAAATTGCGAAATTTTCAAAATTTTCGCCAAATTTCCGTTTTTTTCACAAATAAACTCAGAAATTATCGACCTAAATTTACCACTAACATGAAGCCCAATATGTCACGAAAAAACAATCTCAGAATCGCTAGGATCCGTTGAAGCGTTCCTGAGTTATTACCTCATAAAGGGACACTGGTCAGAATTGCAAAAAACGGCAAGGTCATTAAGGCCAAAATAGGCTGGGTCATGAAGGGGTTAATATCTAGCTGCTAGCAGTGCCAGCTGTCTCTGTGCTGTTAGTGTAAAAATGGAGCTAAAACAAGATGTCCACTCTTTATATGGAGAGGGACATGTGCTTTCAGCAGCCAATGACACAAGCTTTTGTGTCAGGAAATTGTGGATGTTTCCTGCGCCCTGATTGGCTATGTGCCACAATGCGCACATATAAAGTTAGGAAAAAATTACTGTTTACAAGAACATCGCACCACTGATCTCTGCAAACTCACACCACCATTATCATTGCAAAAGTGCTGAAAATACTTTTGTGGCAATGCAAATATTGCCCTGAACTTTTTACTTGTATTATTGCATTTTGTGCAAGCTGGGGTGTGGCCACCCTTTTCTGAGCTGGAGATTGTATATAAAACTCCCCCAGGCTGGTCTTCTACTGGTTGGGCCCAGTCCTGTTGTCTGCCCTTATTCACTCTGAGGTCAACTTTGAAACATGGTAAGGTGCTTAATATTAAACAATGTAGGAATGTCCCAATCATAGTTACCGTGTCGTGGTGGGATAGCTTTTATGCTATTTTCAATCAAAAACAGTATTACTAAAAACTCTCATTATTTCCATGCACTTTTTGCTTTTTACTTATTTACAGCACGGTTTTTGCGCATTTTTTTCTCTTGTAGGTTTTATATGTTTTATTGCCAATGTGAACATGTGTTTATGTGCTGCATGTGTACCAACTTAAGTCAAGCTCAGTTTTTGTGTTTCTACTTTTTACTGAATGTTACCGATTTCTGATCACGGATAAGAATGTGCTATATTGGTGCCGAATTTATGTTTGGCGATCATTTTCCAAACAAATTCGCTCATCACTAGTCATTATCTCTTTCATCATTGTTTCTCTTAATAAAGTCATGGCTGAATGTGTTGGCACACTTGAAATTGTTCCAGAAAATCAAGTATTTCTCCCTCAAAATTATTACAATCACAAATGTTTTGTTATACATGTGTCTATTTCCTTTATGTATATTATAACAACACAAAAAACAGAGAAAAAAAAGGCAAATTAGACAAACTTTCACACAAAACCCCAAACTTTGAACAGGGCTTCACACACTTAAAGACAGAGATAAGGATTGTCGTGGATGATATTAATAGGCTGGAAAGGTCCAGTGATATGGACCACTCACCAGCAAAATAAGACCAGCTCACTGTCTGCTTTTCCTTGGCTTGTTATTAAATTAGGGGGGACCACATGTCATCTTTTTTAAATTATTTATTTTCCTTATTTTACATTGTTCCTCACTCAAGCAGCGTTGCCACCAGTGAGCAGGCCTGTATTATCGCCGGATCACTGGTGGCAATTAGACATGTCTGTGATGGCTCTGGAAATGCCCAAGGCTTAAAAGATTGCTGATTGGCTGCACAGCAGCCTTTCAACAAGCTTTTTTAAGCATCCAAATTCCCAACAGTAACACAGACTTCCGGAAGAAGGTGTCCGATACGAACCCCAAACTTTACAGTTTGGGTTCACTCATCCTTACTTAATACCTTTGAAAAATGAGCACACTTGCATTTACTTAAAGTAATCACTTGTTTTCAGGAAAACTAATTTAAATCAAACTATTCACGATAATTAGGCACAAACACTACATGAGCGGGCACTGTGCTAACAACCCGGCCTTCTATTCTGAGGGGGTGGCAATTGCTATCCATAAAGTCTTTCAAGCTGGAGAGTAGTGGGTTAAATCTGTGCTGCCAGCGATACAATGATGAGAAGAAAAAAAATGTGTAGAAATGCAGTTTATTTGTTAATGCGTTTCAAAGTAATATACAAGAATCTGATGGTTATGGTTTGTCCTGATGAAGAAGTACACTCACCGGCCACTTTATTAGGTACACCTGTCCAACTTCTTGTTAACACTTAATTTCTAATCAGCCAATCACATGGCGGCAACTCAGTGCATTTAGGCATGTAGACATGGTCAAGACAATCTCCTGCAGTTCAAACCGAGCATCAGTATGGGGAAGAAAGGTGATTTGAGTGCCTTTGAACGTGGCATGGTTGTTGGTGCCAGAAGGGCTGGTCTGAGTATTTCAGAAACTGCTGATCTACTGGGATTTTCACGCACAACCATCTCTAGGGTTTACAGAGAATGGTCCGAAAAAGAAAAAAAATCCAGTGAGCGGCAGTTCTGTGGGCGGAAATGCCTTGTTGATGCCAGAGGTCAGAGGAGAATGGGCAGACTGGTTCGAGCTGATAGAAAGGCAACAGTGACTCAAATCGCCACCCGTTACAACCAAGGTAGGCCTAAGAGCATCTCTGAACGCACAGTGCGTCGAACTTTGAGGCAGATGGGCTACAGCAGCAGAAGACCACACCGGGTACCACTCCTTTCAGCTAAGAACAGGAAACTGAGGCTACAATTTGTACAAGCTCATCGAAATTGGACAGTAGAAGATTGGAAAAATGTTGCTTGGTCTGATGAGTCTTGATTTCTGCTGCGACATTCGGATGGTAGGGTCAGAATTTGGCGTAAACAACATGAAAGCATGGATCCATCCTGCCTTGTATGGAGCATCTTTGGGATGTGCAGCCGACAAATCTGCGGCAACTGTGTGATGCCATCATGTCAATATGGACCAAAATCTCTGAGGAATGCTTCCAGCACCTTGTTGAATCTATGCCACGAAGAATTGAGGCAGTTCTGAAGGCAAAAGGGGGTACAACCCGTTACTAGCATGGTGTACCTAATAAAGTGGCCGGTGAGTGTATATTACTTTGAAATGAGTTGACAAATGAACCGCATTTCTACACAGTTTTTTCTGCTCATCACTATATCCCTAGCAGCACAGATTTAACCGATTACTCTTCAGCTTGCTATGCTTCCAACATTGTGGATCTGCAGAAGCTTTTTTCTCAAGCTTTAATGGGGTTGTGACTTCACAACTCTTTCAGGTGAGCAGCATTCCTGTTGGTTTCCCTAGCTCTTCTCAGATAAGAGCCTATTGCGCCCTTTGTTTTTTCCAGTTTTTCCCTTTGCTCATCAATAAGTCTTTTACACATCACATAATTTAAGAGGTTGACCACTACATTATAAGTGCTGCAATTTAAATAACTAAAACAAGCACTTCTTTAAATACTTTCTGCAGTCATTTCAATCACTGACCGGCGCTATTCCTGCACTCTCAGTTCTGATCACATGACCCTGGATGCTACCTGCACTCAGATTCTGGGATTTCACATCAATTTTAGGGCTCTGGAAGTTGACATTGCATCACAAGCACATGACCTAGTCTCGCCTCGCATCAGAAACACGTGATCCAATCTCACGTCATCCTGATTGACTGGGCGGTGGGCAATGTTTCACCGCACTTCACAGCCTAGTTGCCAGCAAACACTGGGAACACAGACTGTCAGGTCTAGACTAGAGCTTCTCCTGTGAGGGCATTATTCCACAGCAGTGGGAGAGTCATCTATCTAGTGCAAACCCAATAACAGGAAGCAGTGTTGTGTGGTGGCTACTGGAGAAATCCTGATCCTGAGCTGTAACATAATGGAACTATGTGGAGACTAGAATGAGGTTCCTTTCATAGGACTGAGCGTACATGGCCTGAAAATGTATTTTAGAGGCAAAGAAACATGGATGATGTTACCACATGGGGCTAAATGTTGGAGGGTTGCACAGGGAAGGAGCTTCTGTTTCTTGTATGGAGCTTGCATAGGAAAGGGTTTGATATTACTTGAGTGGGGTTACATGCTGGGGATCTATGTGGGCAAGGTGATAATGCTGCATGCTGGGGAGCTGTGTAGAGAAGGTGATGATGCTGCATGCTTGAAGGTTGTGCAGTGAAGTGGGTGTTGCTGCATTCTGTGAAGATGATGTTGTATTCTGGGGGCTGTGTGGAGAAGATGATGCTTCATGCTGGGGAGCCCTGCAGGGAAGAAGATGATGCCACATTCTGGAGGTTGTGTGGAGAAACAGGTGATGATGCTTGCTAAGGGGCTATGCTAAGAAGGGGTTGATGTTCTTTGTGTGGGGCTGCATGCTTAGTGACTGCATTGGGAAGGAGAGGATGTTGTTAATGCATGCTGGGGACTGTGCAAGAAAGGGGATGATAATGGAATGCTGTGTGGAGCTGCATGCAATATGCCTGTCAAAGAAGGGTGTGATATCACTTGCGTGGGGCTGCATTCTGGCAACTACATTGGAAATAGGGTTATGGCTCTTGCGTGGGATGCATGCTGGGTGTCTGCGTGGTGAAGGATAATGTCACTCATGTGGGGCTGTGTGCTTGGAGGGAAAAGGGTAATGTGATTCTCATGCTATTTGCTTTTATTGGCACTTATCTCCAATATGCCTTAATTGTACTTATTGATTTGAAAAGTTCATTGTTCTACATTTGTCTGCATAAATATATTTATATCTTTCTCCTTTTGTTAGACTTATTTATATATGTGTTTTAATAAAACCATTTGAAAACTATGGGTTGAATTTTCAATTCTATAATTTTAAAGCTTGGTGTGACATTAGCGAATTGTAACTGCCAGTTGGATCTCTATCAGGGTGTGTTCTATCAGGGTGTGTTCAAACTATGGGTTGAATTTTCAATTCTATAATTTTAAAGCTTGGTGTGACATTAGCGAATTGTAACTGCCAGTTGGATCTCTATCAGGGTGTGTTCACACATTGCAATTGGTTGGGGAAACTACTTTCAGCAACGAAAAAAATAGACAAAATCAGCTCACCGTACCATAGAATCCAGTATGCAGGGAACAATGCTCTGACAGGTGTGGAGAATAAGGAAGAAAAAATGGTGGTTCCAGCTTCTGGTTGAATAATAAAACTTTAAAATTAAAATAAAATTTTCAAAGTAATAGTGCAGGGGACAAGGAAACAACAGGCAACGCATTTCAAATGCTCTCTGATGTTCTTCTTCGGCAATATCATCACCTGTAGACACACACAATCTTTTAGATCTAGCCAACAACTTGCATTCCTTTCTTCAGCAGCTTTTAAAGCTTTATTCCAATGTTTTTTTTATCGCAGCCCTGCCATGGTGCTTCTAACTTAAGATCCCTTCTGTTACTATCATACTGTAATTACCCAAACCCATCTTCAACTTCTATTGCTGCCACTTCCATCAGTGTATTGCAGAATTTGACCTGCCAGTTCATTCCAGTGTCTGGCAAGCCGTAGGTCAATTTTCAATTCAAGTCTGTAAGAGTTTTGTTCTGGCTCTCATAGACTCACATTGAGAGATTGTGACATAGCTTCTGACTTCCAGCAAGTCAGAAGTTGCCATTTCAAGGTGGCACCTCTGGACCAGAGCGACATCCATAAAAGGTGGGGGAAGATGGTAGAGGATGAGTATAAGACTACACTGAGGGAACCTATGTTAGTACATTACAGGTGAGTGAGCACTAAAATGCTTGGATGCTCATTACTCGAACCAAGCAATTCCTAATGCTTGGGTTCTCATTTCAAGTAACAAGTATTATAGGAGTTAATTGGCGTCAATTGGAAATCTGAGCATTTTTCCTACAGACCCTACAAGGAGGTATGTGGGGGAGTGAAAATGTTGAAATAGATTGAAAAAGTGCTGAATGGAAGGAGAACAGCAAGGGGAAGAGCCTGGGATGCTGCTTTGATCTGGTGATGCAGAAAAGCCATGACTAATCCAGGCTTTGTTAATTTTTATCACAGTGAGCCTGTCAGCACTTTCTGTTGATAGGTGAAAGCACCTCTTCCATTATAATCCCCCCGGTGGCACTAAAAAAATTCTCAGAAAAGACACTAGTGGCAGGCCAGCATGACACTTTCAAGGCATAGAAGGATAGCTCATGCCAGGTGTCCAGTTTTGACGCTCAATATTTGAAGGTCGAAGAGGAATTAGGGAGTACTGTGCTTTGGTCAGCCAAGTATTTCATATCATCAGGCCTTGGACATTGCGATGGCCTTATGTAATTGGCTCAGGCCATTGACAATGTATTCCTGCTAGTGATGAAAGAATATACTCGTTACTCAATATTTCCCGTGCACTTTCAGGTGTCCTCCGAGTATTTGTCAGTGTTCGGAGATTTAGTTTTCCTTGCGGAAGCTGAATGATTTACATCTGTTACCCAGCTTGATTACATGTGGGGATTCCCTAGGAACCAGGCAACCCTCACATGTACTTATGCTGGCTAGTAGCTGTAAATCATTCAGCTGCGGCGATGAAAACTAAATCTTCGAGCACTGACAAATACTTGGAGGACACCCGAGCATGCTCAGGAAATCTCAAGTAACGAGTATATTCGCTCATCACTAATTTCTGCCTCTGCTGTGTCTCTCCCTCACCTATCCTTCTTGATTGGACAAGGAGGAAGCTTGCCCCCTGCCGCTAGCATCATCTGATGGAAATTTTTTCAATATATTTTCAACAGCGGCTATTTTCCGCTATAACACTATTTAATAAGACTTCTCAAGAAGAAAAGATTCAAATTTCTGCTTGTTCTATGGGTCTGGCAGAGTGAACAACCCGTACTCTCTTCCTCCATCTCTACTTCCTTCATCCCCTTCCTCAGCCCATCCAAGTAGGAGAGACAGAAAGGAGCTTGTGTGGGTACTATCCTCTGTTGTGCTATCAGCCAGTGCTATTCCTTCTCCTCCTCATCCTCCACCTCCTCATTGTATCCCAATCCCTGAGCTGTGCAATGGCAACAGTGTGTGTCAATTATAGCGGCGCCTGTCCTTTTATATCCTCTGATTTGGTAATGCGGACAGTCAATCACAGTGATGCCACTACCAAGATGGCTACAGCATTACAGTGACTGGCAGGCAATCCCGGCAGGCAATCCCCGCCTGTTTATCAGCTGTGTAACAGGCACCAAACATGTGGAATGGGGATTCTAGCATTACATCCGAGCATCTGCCAATGCTCGTTGATTAACGTGCACATCCAAGCACACAGATACTCGAGTGATATCAGAAAATCACCAAACACGCTCGCTCATCCCTAATAAATATTCTTAATTATATTGTCTTTTTGTCGCCAGATTAATTTAATTTGTGTTCATATTATCAATGCCCTTAATAGTATCCAAAAATGATTTGTTTGGAAGATTGGAAATAATCATAAACATTTACTTTAATGTGGATTGCTAATGTGCACACCAAATCACTTGACTATAATAATGTGGCCTTGCAATAATTATGTAAATACTACTTCAGTAATTGGATATGATTATAAAGCAGTTAAAATGCATAACATTCTGTTTTTGTAATTTGAAAATAAATAGCATATAAATTCCACGGAAATGTCACTGAAAGTGCCCGCATCTCCTTTATTTTTTAGCGCCAAAATGCTAATGATATGTTCATAGTGCTGCATTGCATACAAACATATTGGTTTCATTCTTTTCCTGCCAATGTCTAGGTTACATCATACTAATGACCATGATGGTCAGTTAGAAAATAATTTAAAAGAAAGACAACTGAAAACCAAGATTGTGTTTCCTGATTTCACTTTTGGTTAATACTAGAGATAACCTAATTAATTTAATGCAAGTCAAATTCATGTAGAAATTCACAGGTCTTCTTGAAAGTCATAAAAAATGCCCTCTACCATTTTACTGATTGTAGAAGTTGACATCAGCCATAAAAGGCTCACATGACTTAAGGTGCAACCACACAGACATTTCCTTAATACCTTGCAGATATCTAATACATAAGTGAATGGTAAAGCATTGCTAATTATGAGGGATCATCATACCCTGTATAAAGTCAGGGTTTGCAGTTGCCATTTTAGAGTGTTTTAGAACAGTAAGAGACTGTCAACAGTAGAAATATGAAAATAAGTTCCTAAAACATTGGACAGTGATGCATTTTGCAACTGCAGCATTAAAGAAGATGAATGCAGTAGAATGTGAATAACAAAGAGATTCAATTGATAGGGAGAGAAATATACGAGAGGCGAACAGTAGGGTTGAGCGACTTTCATTTTTTTAAGATCGAGTCGGGTTTTGCGAAACCCGACTTTGTCCAAAGTCGAGTCGAGTGAAGTCGGACGATTATCGCGAAAAGTCGGGGATCGACCGAAACATGAAACCCAATGCATGTCAATGGGGAAGCATAGTCGGCAGTGAGTGGAGGCCAGGAAAACACCTACAGTGCCCATTTTAATGCCAAAAACATCCATTCTTGTTCCTGAAGCTTGTCAATCTTAATTAACTTTCTAATAATAGTTGGGCATTGGAAATTGGGGGTCATTTGGCAAAAGTTGTGGGGGGTAGGGCTGGTTCAAGGTTTTAGTGGGCCCAGGAAAGGAGAGCAGTGAGAGGTAAGTATTTCAACTTTGCAAGTGCTGTGATCCTGAGCAAGTAGGGAGGCCCACTCGTTCGCATTGGCACTGGCACAGGGCCCCTCAAAGTACGGTGGTGTGTTTGCATGGCGGGGGCGCCTCCCACCGGCAGCAACACTTTTGCGTACTCTGAGGGGCCCTGTGCCTGTGACGTCGCCAACAAGTATGCCCCCCTACCTGTTGAAGAAACCTGCTCTTTCATCTGCACCTTCCTCTTTGTCCCTGTGTAAGGTGGTATAGTATGCGGGAAGGGGAACCTGACTTTCAGCAGGGTCAGATTGTGGCTGTTTAGCGTGCAAGGGGAATGTAGTGGTCTGGGTCAAAGTACCACAAGACTCATCTAGCACCGGCTGGGCAATGGGCAGGATGAGGACGAAACACTGATATAGGCCCAAATAATAAAGTGGGTAAAATGCAGTTCAAAATTGGTAACAGGACTAACCAGGTGGCATTGCTTAGTTCAGTGGAGTAGAAAACCCAGGAGCGGCAGACACCGTTAGTAGGGCCGAACCACACTAGTAGGCCCTATGCAGTTTAATATTACAAATGAAGGCCGAAAGCCTGAAGATTAAAGGTCAGGAAAATAACACAGGACAACACCAAGGTGCGGCACACACCGTTACTAGGCCCAACCAAAGTAGTAGGCCAACTGCAGTTTAATTATTTAAAATGTAAGCAGAAAGCCTGAACATTGAAGGTCGGAACAACAAAACAGGAGAAAACCCAGTAGAGTCAGACACCGTTTTAAGGGCCCAACCACACATTTTAAAAACAACTACTTAACGAGAGCCTTAAGAATGTAGCTCAGCTTTAAACAGTGGAGGACAACACCATGGAGCGGCACACACCGTTAGTAGGCCCCAACCACCAATTTTTAAAAACAACTACTTAATGAGAGCCTTAAGGTTGAAGCTCAGCTTTATACAGTGGAGGACAACACCATGGAGCGGCACACACCGTTAGTAGGCCCCAACCACCAATTTTTAAAAACAAATACTTAA
Organism: Ranitomeya variabilis; assembly: GCF_051348905.1. NCBI lineage: Eukaryota > Metazoa > Chordata > Amphibia > Anura > Dendrobatidae > Ranitomeya > Ranitomeya variabilis. The sequence goes on along the minus strand of NC_135232.1, from coordinate 1,003,288,408 downwards.
TGAGAGCCTGAAGGTTGAAGCTCAGCTTTATACAGTGGAGGACAACACCAGGGAGCGGCACATACCGTTAGTAGGCCCCAACCACCAATTTTTAAAAACAAATACTTAATGAGAGCCTGAAGGTTGAAGCTCAGCTTTATACAGTGGAGGACAACACCAGGGAGTGGCACACACCGTTAGTAGGCCCCAACCACCAATTTTTAAAAACAAATACTTAATGAGAGCCTGAAGGTTGAAGCTCAGACAAGGAAACCTGGAGGAGAACACCCAGGAGGAGGAGAACACCCAGGAAGAGGAGAACACCCAGTAGCGTCAGACACCGTTTTAAGGGCCCAACCACACATTTTAAAAACAACTACTTAATGAGAGCCTGAAGGTTGAAGCTCAGCTTTATACAGTGGAGGACAACACCAGGGAGCGGCACACACCGTTAGTAGGGCCCAACCAAAGTTGAAGGCCAAATGCAGTTTAATATCTGCTACTATAGGCCGAAAGCCTAAAGACTGAAGCTCAGCTTTATACAGTGGAGGACAACACCAGGGAGCGGCACACACCGTTACTAGGGCCCAACCAAAGTTGAAGGCCAAATGCAGTTTAATATCTGCTACTATAGGCCGAAAGCCTAAAGACTGAAGCTCAGCTTTATACAGTGGAGGACAACTCCAGGGAGCGGCACACACCGTTAGTAGGCCCCAACCACCAATTTTTAAAAACAAATACTTAATGAGAGCCTGAAGTTGAAGCTCAGACAAGGAAACCTGGAGGAGAACACCCAGGAGGAGGAGAACACCCAGGAGCGTCAGACACCGTTAGTAGGCCCCAACCACCAATTTTTAAAAACAACTACTTAATGAGAGCCTGAAGGTTGAAGCTCAGCTTTATACAGTGGAGGACAACACCAGGGAGCGGCACACACCATTAGTAGGGCCCAACCAAAGTTGAAGGCCAAATGCAGTTTAAGATCTGCTACTAAAGGCCGAAAGCCTAAAGACTGAAGCTCAGCTTTATACAGTGGAGGACAACACCAGGGAGCGGCACACACCGTTAGTAAGGCCCAACCAAAGTTGAAGGCCAAATGCAGTTTAATATCTGCTACTATAGGCCGAAAGCCTAAAGACTGAAGCTCAGCTTTATACAGTGGAGGACAACAACAGGGAGCGGCACACACCGTTAGTAGGACCCAACCACCAATTTTTAAAAACAAATACTTAATGAGAGCCTGAAGGTTGAAGCTCAGACAAGGAAACCTGGAGGAGAACATCCAGGAGGAGCAGAACACCCAGGAGGAGAAGAACACCCAGGAGGAGGAGAACACCCAGGAGCGTCAGACACCGTTAGTAGGCCCCAACCACCAATTTTTAAAAACAACTACTTAATGAGAGCCTGAAAGTTGAAGCTCAGCTTTATACAGTGGAGGACAACACCAGGGAGCGGCACACACCGTTAGTAGGCCCCAACCACCAATTTTTAAAAACAAATACTTAATGAGAGCCTGAAGGTTGAAGCTCAGCTTTATACAGTGGAGGACAACACCAGGGAGCGTCAAACACCGTTAGTAGGCCCCAACCACCAATTTTTAAAAACAACTACTTAATGAGAGACTGAAGGTTGAAGCTCAGCTTTATACAGTGGAGGACAACACAAGGGAGCGGCACACACTTTTAGTAGGGCCAAACCAAAGTTGAAGGCCAAATGCAGTGTGATATCTGCTACTATAGGCCGAAAGCCTAAAGACTGAAGCTCAGCTTTATACAGTGGAGGACAACACCAGGGAGCGGCACACACCGTTAGTAGGCCCCAACCACCAATTTTTAAAAACAAATACTTAATGACAGCCTGAAGGTTGAAGCTCAGCTTTATACAGTGGAGGACAACACCAGGGGGCGGCACACACCGTTAGTAGGCCCCAATCACCAATTTTTAAAAAACAAATACTTAATGAGAGCCTGAAGGTTGAAGCTCAGACAAGGAAACCAGGAGGAGAACACCAAGGAGGAGGAGAACACCAAGAAGCGGCAGACACCATTACTAGGCCCCAACCCAGGTAGCAGGGCAACTGCAGTGTTACATTTAAAAATACTTTATGAGAGCCTGAAGGTTGAAGCTCAGACAAGGAAACCTGGAGGAGAACACCAAGGAGGAGGAGAACACCAGGGAGCGGCAGACACCGTTACTAGGCCCCAACCCAGGTAGCAGGGCAACTGCAGTGTTACATTTAAAAATACTTTATGAGAGCCTGAAGGTTGAAGCTCAGACAAGGAAACCAGGAGGAGAACACCAAGGAGGAGGAGAACACCCAGGAGGAGGAGAACACCCAGGAGGAGGAGAACACCCAGGAGCGGCAGACATCAAACAGTAGGCCCCAACCAAACTAGTAGCCCAAATGCAGTTTCCTATTTTTAAAAAAGCCAGAAAACCTGAATTGAGGACAATTTGAATTAGGGACTGCAGACAGAGTTAGTAGGCTGTCCCCTGTGGACCATGCATCCACCAAATTAACCCATTGCGCCGTAATGGACACATAACCTTCCGTGGCTAGGGTTGAGCGAAACGGGTCGATCATTTTCAAAAGTCGCCGACTTTTGGCTAAGTCGGCGTCTCATGAAACCCGATCCGACCCCTGTGCTTGTCGGCCATGCGGTACGCGACTTTCGCGCCAAAGTCGCGTTTCAATGACGCGAAAAGCGCCATTTCTCAGCCAATGAAGGTGAACGCAGAGTGTGGGCAGCGTGATGACATAGATCCTGGTCCCCACCATCTTAGAGAAGGGCATTGCAGTGATTGGCTTGCTGTCTGCAGCGTCACAGGGGCTATAAAGGGGCGTTCCCGCCGACCGCCATCTTACTGCTGCTGATCTGAGCTTAGGGAGAGGTTGCTGCCGCTTCGTCAGAAGCAGGGAGAGCGTTAGGCAGGGTCCACTAACCACCAAACCGCTTGTGCTGTAGCGATTTCCACTGTCCAACACCACCTTCGGTGTGCAGGAACAGTGGAAGCTATTTTTTTTTTTTTTCCTCAGCGCTGTAGCTCATTGGGCTGCCCTAGAAGGCTCCGTGATAGCTGTATTGCTGTGTGTACGCCACTGTGGAAACCAACTGCTTTTTTCAAAGCACATATCCTCTTGTTCCTTTCTGCACAGCTATCTTTTTTGTTTGTCCACACTTTTTATTTAATTTGTGCATCAGTCCACTCCTATTGCTGCCTGCCATACCTGGCTTAGATTACTGCAGGGAGATAGTAATTGTAGGACAGTCCCTGTTTTTTTTTTTTTTTTTTTTTGTGGGAGATTAAGATTGGCATTTCTGCTACAGTGCCATCCCTGTGTGTGCAATCTCTCACTGAGTGGGCCATAGAAAGCCTATTTATTTTTTCCGTGATTTGTGTTCTAAATTCTACCTCAACACAAAAACACTACATCAATCAGTGGTAGAAAAATATTGGCCTCAGTCAGGGCTTGTGTGCCACTGCTGTGTGTGCTATCTCTTATTCAGTGGGCTATAGAAAGCCTATTTATTTATTTATTTTTTTTCTTATTATTTGGTTTCTAAAGTCTCCCTGAAAAAAAAATAAAAAAATAAAAAAACAGTGGGAGAGTAATATTGCCCTTTCAGCTTGTGTGCCAGTCTTGACTCCTGGGTGTGCCACCTCTCTCTCTAATTGTGGGCCATAGAAAGCCTTTTTTTTTTTTTTTTAAATATTATTGGGTTTCTAAAGTCTCCCTTAAAAAACAAAAAATACATAAAAAAACAGTGGGAGAGTAATATTGCCCTTTCAGCTTGTGTGCCAGTCTTGACTCCTGGGTGTGCCACCTCTCTCTCTCATTCAGTGGGCCATAGAAAGGCTATTTATTTTTTTGGTTTTTTTAATATTATTTGGTTTCTAAAGTCTCCCTGAAAAAAAAAAAAACATAAAAAAACAGTGGGAGAGTAATATTGCCCTTTCAGCTTGTGTGCCAGTCTTGACTCCTGGGTGTGCCACCTCTCTCCCTCTCATTCAGTGGGCCATAGAAAGCCTATTTATTTATTTTTTTAAATATTATTGGGTTTCTAAAGTCTCCCTTAAAAAACAAAAAATACATAAAAAAACAGTGGGAGAGTAATATTGCCCTTTCAGCTTGTGTGCCAGTCTTGACTCCTGGGTGTGCCACCTCTCTCTCATTCAGTGGGCCATAGAAAGCATTTTTATTTTTTTTTCCTTGATTTGTGTTCTAAAATCTACCTCAACACAAAAACACTACATCAATCAGTGGGAGAAAAATATTGGCCTCAGTCAGGGCTTGTGTGCCACTGCTGTGTGTGCTATCTCTCATTCAGTGGGCTATAGAAAGCCTATTTATTTATTTTTTTTTTTTCTTATTATTTGGTTTCTAAAGTCTCCCTGAAAAAAAAAAAAACATAAAAAAACAGTGGGAGAGTAATATTGCCCTTTCAGCTTGTGTGCCAGTCTTGACTCCTGGGTGTGCCACCTCTCTCTCATTCAGTGGGCCATAGAAAGGCTATTTATTTTTTTGGTTTTTTTTAATATTATTTGGTTTCTAAAGTCTCCCTGAAAAAAAAAAAAAAACATAAAAAAACAGTGGGAGAGTAATATTGCCCTTTCAGCTTGTGTGCCAGTCTTGACTCCTGGGTGTGCCACCTCTCTCCCTCTCATTCAGTGGGCCATAGAAAGCCTATTTATTTTTTTTTTTAAAATATTATTGGGTTTCTAAAGTCTCCCTTAAAAAACAAAAAATACATAAAAAAATAGTGGGAGAGTAATATTGCCCTTTCAGCTTGTGTGCCAGTCTTGACTCCTGGGTGTGCCACCTCTCTCTCTCATTCAGTGGGCCATAGAAAGGCTATTTATTTTTTTGGTTTTTTTAATATTATTTGGTTTCTAAAGTCTCCCTGAAAAAAAAAACAGTGGGAGAGTAATATTGCCCTTTCAGCTTGTGTGCCAGTCTTGACTCCTGGGTGTGCCACCTCTCTCCCTCTCATTCAGTGGGCCATAGAAAGCCTATTTATTTTTTTTTTTAAATATTATTGGGTTTCTAAAGTCTCCCTTAAAAAACAAAAAATACATAAAAAAACAGTGGGAGAGTAATATTGCCCTTTCAGCTTGTGTGCCAGTCTTGACTCCTGGGTGTGCCACCTCTCTCTCATTCAGTGGGCCATAGAAAGCATTTTTTTTTTTTTTCCTTGATTTGTGTTCTAAAATCTACCTCAACACAAAAACACTACATCAATCAGTGGGAGAAAAATATTGGCCTCAGTCAGGGCTTGTGTGCCACTGCTGTGTGTGCTATCTCTCATTCAGTGGGCTATAGAAAGCCTATTTATTTATTTATTTTTTTTCTTATTATTTGGTTTCTAAAGTCTCCCTGAAAAAAAAAAAAACATAAAAAAACAGTGGGAGAGTAATATTGCCCTTTCAGCTTGTGTGCCAGTCTTGACTCCTGGGTGTGCCACCTCTCTCTCATTCAGTGGGCCATAGAAAGGCTATTTATTTTTTTGGTTTTTTTAATATTATTTGGTTTCTAAAGTCTCCCTGAAAAAAAAACAAACATAACAAAACAGTGGGAGAGTAATATTGCCCTTTCAGCTTGTGTGCCAGTCTTGACTCCTGGGTGTGCCACCTCTCTCTCTCATTCAGTGGGCCATAGAAAGGCTATTTATTTTTTTGGTTTTTTTTAATATTATTTGGTTTCTAAAGTCTCCCTGAAAAAAAAAAAAAACATAAAAAAACAGTGGGAGAGTAATATTGCCCTTTCAGCTTGTGTGCCAGTCTTGACTCCTGGGTGTGCCACCTCTCTCTCATTCAGTGGGCCATAGAAAGGCTATTTATTTTTTTTGTTTTTTTAATATTATTTGGTTTCTAAAGTCTCCCTGAAAAAAAAAAACATAAAAAAACAGTGGGAGAGTAATATTGCCCTTTCAGCTTGTGTGCCAGTCTTGACTCCTGGGTGTGCCACCTCTCTCCCTCTCATTCAGTGGGCCATAGAAAGCCTATTTATTTATTTTTTTAAATATTATTGGGTTTCTAAAGTCTCCCTTAAAAAACAAAAAATACATAAAAAAACAGTGGGAGAGTAATATTGCCCTTTCAGCTTGTGTGCCAGTCTTGACTCCTGGGTGTGCCACCTCTCTCTCTCATTCAGTGGGCCATAGAAAGGCTATTTATTTTTTTGGTTTTTTTTATATTATTTGGTTTCTAAAGTCTCCCTGAAAATAAAAAAAAAAAAACTTAAAAAAACAGTGGGAGAGTAATATTGCCCTTTCAGCTTGTGCGCCAGTCTTGACTCCTGGGTGTGCCACCTCTCTCTCTCTAATTGTGGGCCATAGAAAGCCTTTTTTTTTTTGTTTTTTTTTTAATATTATTTGGTTTCTAAAGACTCCCTGAGAAAAAAAAATAAATAAATTAGGTGGGAGATTAATATTGACATTAGTGCTTGAGTGACAGTCCTGCGTGTGTGTCATCTCTGTGATTTTGTGCCACAGAAAACAGAGTGTGTAACATTGTGCCTGATTTTCCTTGTGGTCTCACCAACCTGTTAAGGGATATTGAAATCATACTGAAGTTATAGCTCACCGTGTAAGTTGTTTGACAGCAACAAATAAAGTTACTTTGGTTAAGATTTTAAAACAATGAGGAAGTCTGGTGCAAGAGGTCGTCGTGGGCGTTCATTGTCAGCTGGTAATGATGGTAGTGGTAGTGGAGCATCAGGTGGTCGTGGGGATAAAAATATTCCACCTAAGTCTGGAGCTGTGGAGCCAGTTTCGTCGTCAGGCTACACAAGGCCTCGAACGCTCTCTTTTCTGGGAGTAGGAAAACCGCTTTTAAAGGCGGAGCAGCAACAGCAAGTTTTGGCTTACATTGCAGACTCAGCCTCTAGCTCTTTTGCCTCCTCTTCAGAAACTGGTAAATGTAAAAGCAGCGCGTCGCTTGTGGATGTTCACAGTCAGGGACAAGTCGCTTCCTTGTCCTCCTCAGCAAAAACTACAACAAGAGAGAAGGATGCAGCAGGCGACACAACGGGTCACTCCATGGAGCTCTTTACACATACCATCCCTGGCTTAGAAAGTGAAACATTTAACAGGCCATGCCCATTACAAGTAGATTCTGACATGGAGTGCACTGATGCACAGCCACAGCCAGAGTACTATGCTGCTCCTTTGACTCAGACCACCACATTGCCCTCTCAGGGTACAGATCCACAATCAGACCCTGATGAGACTATGTTGCCCCGCCACGAACGCTATACCACCGACCGACACAGTGACACAGACGAAGTTGCACACGAGCTCGAAGAGGAGGTAATAGATGACCCAGTTATTGACCCCGATTGGCAGCCATTGGGGGAACAGGGTGCAGGCGGCAGTAGTTCAGAAGCGGAGGTGGAGGAGGGGCCGCAGCAGGCATCAACATCGCAACAGGTTCCATCTGCCGGGCCCGTATCTGGCCCAAAACGCGTGTCAAAGCCAAAACCTGTTGGAGGACAGCGTGGCCATCCGGTTAAAGCTCAGTCTGCAATCCCTGAAAAGGGATCCGAGTCTAGGAAGAGTGCAGTCTGGCATTTTTTTAAACAACATCCAACTGATCAGCGCAAAGTCATCTGTCAAAAATGTTCAACTAGCTTAAGCAGAGGTCAGAATCTGAAAAGTCTAAATACTAGTTGCATGCATAGACACTTAACCACCATGCATTTTCAAGCCTGGACTAACTACCAAACGTCCCTTAAGGTTGTAGCACCCTCGGCCAATGAAGCTAGTCAGCAATGCAACATTCCTTCCGTCACTGTAAGGCCACCATTTTCCGCACCACCGGCAGTATCTGTGCAGGTTTCTTTGCCAGCCAAAAGCAGTCAGGGTCAGGGAATCACCAGTTTTGTAGGAGGAAATATTGCATCTAGGGCACCGGCAGAAACAATACCGTCTCCAACCGTCTCTCAGTCTGCCATGTACACCGGCACACCCGAAAGTTCCACGATCTCCAGCTCTCCAGTCCAGCTCACCCTACATGAGACTCTGGTTAGAAAAAGGAAGTACTTATCCTCGCATCCGCGTACACAGGGTTTTAACGCCCACATAGCTAGACTAATCTCGTTAGAGATGATGCCCTACCGGTTAGTTGAAAGCGAAGCTTTCAAAGCCCTGATGGAGTACGCTGAACCACGATATGAGCTACCCAGTCGACACTTTTTTTCCAGAAAAGCCATCCCAGCCCTGCACCAGCATGTTAAACAGCGCATCGTCCATGCACTCAGGCAATCTGTGAGTACAAAGGTGCACCTGACTACAGATGCATGGACCAGTAGGCATGGCCAGGGACGTTATGTGTCCATCACGGCACACTGGGTGAATGTGGTGGATGCAGGGTCCACAGGCGACATCAATTTAGGGACAGTTGTGCCTAGCCCACGGTCTAGGAAACAGTTGGCTGTAGGCGTTCGCACCCCCTCCTCCTCCTCCTCCTCGTCCTCCTGCAGAAGCTACAGCTCTTCCACAGAACGCAGTCTGCCAACCACTCCATCGGCAGATGACACTGTTGCACACCAGTTGTCCCATTATGGGCCAGCTACTGCCAAGCGTCAGCAGGCTGTATTGGCTATGAAGTGTTTGGGCGACAACAGACACACCGCGGAAGTTCTGTCCGAGTTCTTGCAACAAGAAACGCAGTCGTGGCTGGGCACAGTAGATCTTGAGGCAGGCAAGGTAGTGAGTGATAACGGAAGGAATTTCATGGCTGCCATCTCCCTTTCCCAACTGAAACACATTCCTTGCCTGGCTCACACCTTAAACCTGGTGGTGCAGTGCTTATTGAAAACTTATCCTGGGTTCTCCGACCTGCTCCTCAAAGTGCGTGCACTTTGCTCACATATCCGACGTTCGCCTGTACACGCCAGCCGTATGCAGACCTATCAGCGGTCTTTGAACCTTCCCCAGCATCGCCTAATCATAGACGTTGCAACAAGGTGGAACTCAACACTGCACATGCTTCAGAGACTGTGCGAACAGAGGCGTGCTGTTATTTATTTGTGGGAGGATACACGGGCAGGCAGTAGGATGGCAGACATGGAGTTGTCAGGTGTGCAGTGGTCTAAGATACAAGACATGTGTCAAGTCCTTCAGTGTTTTGAGGAATGCACACGGCTGGTTAGTGCAGACAACGCCGTAATAAGCATGAGCATCCCCCTAATGCGTCTGCTGATGCAAAGTTTGACGCACATAAAGGAGCAGGCGTCTGCACCAGAGGAAGAGGAAAGCCTTGATGACAGTCAGCCATTGTCTGGTCAGGGCAGTGTACAGGACGAGGTAGCGGGCGAAGAGGAGGTGGAGGACGAGGAGGATGATGGGGATGAGTATATTTTTAATGCCGAACCTTTCCCGGGGGCACAGGAAATTGGTTGCGTGTCACGGCCGGGTTCTGGTTTTTTGAGGGACACAAGTGACGTAGATTTGCCTGCAACTGCCCCTCAACCAATCACAACCGGAGATTTGACAACTGGAACTTTGGCCCACATGGCGGATTATGCCTTACGTATCCTAAAAAGGGACACACGCATTATGAAAATGATGAACGATGACGATTACTGGTTGGCCTGCCTCCTTGATCCACGCTATAAAGGCAAATTGCAAAATATTATGCCACATGAGAACTTGGAACTAATATTAGCAACCAAACAATCAACTCTTGTTGACCGTTTGCTTCAGGCATTCCCAGCACACAGCGCACGTGATCGTTCTCACACAAGCTCCAGGGGGCAGCAGACTAGGAGTGTTAGGGGTGCACACATCAGAAGTGGCGTTGGACAGAGGGGTTTTCTGACCAGGTTGTGGAGTGATTTTGCTATGACCGCAGACAGGACAGGTACTGCTGCATCAATTGAAAGTGACAGGAGACAACATTTGTCCAGTATGGTTACTACTTTTCATCCCTTATCGATGTTCTCCCTCAACAGTCATTCCCATTTGATTACTGGGCCTCCAAATTAGACACCTGGCCAGAATTGGCAGAATATGCATTGCAGGAGCTTGCTTGCCCGGCAGCAAGTGTCCTATCAGAAAGAGTATTCAGTGCTGCAGGTTCAATATTAACCGAAAAAAGGACTCGTCTGGCTACCCAAAATGTTGACGATCTAACATTCATTAAAATGAACCACAACTGGATTTCGAAATCTTTTGCCCCACCTTGCCCGGCCGACACCTAGCTTTCCTATGAAAAGCTCTTGCCTGTGAATTACTTTTCTAATGTCTAATTTGCTGCAGCTGATTGTACAGCATACGACATGTTTACACCTCCCTAAATGGCCAAACTCCCCACACGGGGCCGTGGTATCGCGACTTGGCGCAAGCACCCGTGAGACTGCTGTTTGTCTGAAGAGGTGGGTGTGCTCGCTTTTGGTTGACGGCATTGCTACTGGGTCCCTCATAGTACAATGTAGTGTCTCTGGCGGTGGTGGTGCGCACCCAACGTCAGACACACCGTTGTAACATGAGGGGCCCTGGGGCGGTCCCGCCGGCCTCAAGAGAGTTCCCCCCTACCCCAGCTCAAAATGTGCTCTACCACGTGCAAAATTATGTCGCACAGCTCCACCAATCTTTAGTCTATTCGCTGACATCATTCAATGTCTGGCACTGACAATACAAATTTGTAGACATCTATGATGCAACTTAAAGTAGTCTGTGTCTGTGTCCTATATTGGCACCATTAAATAGTTACTGCCAAATTACTATGTCAGAAACTCAGTAGATGAGCCCACCCCTGTACCTAAGTATGCCACCTTTTTTTTTGTTTTGGTTGTTTTGCGAGACATTAACATCTATTTATATTTTGGGAGTACTGGGACAGACACTCCTTGCACTACTCCTCCACTCACCACCAAGCTGCCTGTGTATCCATGTAACCGCTGTAAAGCTGCCATGAGCCTATTGTTTGTTATTTTAGGCCTTTGATAGCCTGTCTGCAGTCCCTACTTTAAATACTCCTCCACTCACCACCAAGCTGCCTGTGTATCCATGTAACCGCTGTAAAACTGCCATGAGCCTATTGTTTGTTATTTTAGGCCTTTGATAGCCTGTCTGCGGTCCCTACTTTAAATACTCCTCCACTCATCACCAGCTGCCTGCCCGTGTATCCATGTAACCGCTGTAAAACTGCCATGAGCCTATTGTTTGTTATTTTAGGCCTTTGATAGCCTGTCTGCGGTCCCTACTTTAAATACTCCTCCACTCACCACCAAGCTGCCTGCCCGTGTATCCATGTAACCGCTGTAAAACTGCCATGAGCCTATTGTTTGTTATTTTAGGCCTTTGATAGCCTGTCTGCGGTCCCTACTTTAAATACTCCTCCACTCACCACCAAGCTGCCTGCCCGTGTATCCATGTAACCGCTGTAAAACTGCCATGAGCCTATTGTTTGTTATTTTAGGCCTTTGATAGCCTGTCTGCGGTCCCTACTTTAAATACTCCTCCACTCATCACCAGCTGCCTGCCCGTGTATCCATGTAACCGCTGTAAAACTGCCATGAGCCTATTGTTTGTTATTTTAGGCCTTTGATAGCCTGTCTGCGGTCCCTACTTTAAATACTCCTCCACTCATCACCAGCTGCCTGCCCGTGTATCCATGTAACCGCTGTAAAACTGCCATGAGCCTATTGTTTGTTATTTTAGGCCTTTGATAGCCTGTCTGCGGTCCCTACTTTAAATACTCCTCCACTCACCACCAAGCTGCCTGCCCGTGTATCCATGTAACCGCTGTAAAACTGCCATGAGCCTATTGTTTGTTATTTTAGGCCTTTGATAGCCTGTCTGCGGTCCCTACTTTAAATACTCCTCCACTCACCACCAAGCTGCCTGCCCGTGTATCCATGTAACCGCTGTAAAACTGCCATGAGCCTATTGTTTGTTATTTTAGGCCTTCGAAGCCTGTCTGCGGTCCCTCCTTCCACTAGGCCTCCACTGACCAGACCACTGCTGCCCGTGTACCCCTGGAACCAATTTTAAAGTGCCTACAGCCAGCCCATTTTATTGTGTTAGACCTTCGAAGCCTGTCTGCGGTCCCTCCTTCCACTAGGCCTCCACTGACCAGACCACTGCTGCCCGTGTACCCCTGGAACCAATTTTAAAGTGCCTACAGCCAGCCCATTTTATTGTGTTAGGCCTTCGAAGCCTGTCTGCGGTCCCTCCTTCCACTAGGCCTCCACTGACCAGACCACTGCTGCCCGTGTACCCCTGGAACCAATTTTAAAGTGCCTACAGCCAGCCCATTTTATTGTGTTAGGCCTTCGAAGCCTGTCTGCGGTCCCTCCTTCCACTAGGCCTCCACTGACCAGACCACTGCTGCCCGTGTACCCCTGGAACCAATTTTAAAGTGCCTACAGCCAGCCCATTTTATTGTGTTAGGCCTACGAAGCCTGTCTGCGGTCCCTCCTTCCACTAGGCCTCCACTGACCAGACCACTGCTGCCCGTGTACCCCTGGAACCAATTTTAAAGTGCCTACAGCCAGCCCATTTTATTGTGTTAGGCCTTCGAAGCCTGTCTGCGGTCCCTCCTTCCAATAGGCCTACACTGACAAAGGTACACCTGACAACAGACACATGGACCTGTAGGCATGGCCACGGAAGGTTACGTGTCCTTTGTGGCTCAATGGGTTAATGTATTGGATGCATGGTCCACACAGGGGACAGCCTGCTAAGTCTGTCTGCAGTCCCTAATTCAAGTTGTCCTCAACTGAATAAAGCTGAGCTTCTACCTTCCGGCTCTGATTAACTGCTGTTTTTAAACACATTGGTGGTTCCGGCCTACTAACGGTGTCTGCCCCTGCCTGGTGTTGCCCTCAACTGAATAAAGCTGAGCTTCAACCTTCTGGCTCTCATTAAGTGTTTTTTAAAAAACAAAATGGTGGTTAGGGCCTACTAACGGCTTCTGCCCCTCCCTGGTGTTGCCCTCAACTGAATAAAGCTGAGCTTCTACCTTCCGGCTCTGATTAACTGCTGTTTTTAAACACATTGGTGGTTCCGGCCTACTAACGGTGTCTGCCCCTGCCTGGTGTTGCCCTCAACTGAATAAAGCTGAGCTTCAACCTTCTGGCTCTCATTAAGTGTTTTTTAAAAAACAAAATGGTGGTTAGGGCCTACTAACGGCTTCTGCCCCTCCCTGGTGTTGCCCTCAACTGAATAAAGCTGAGCTTCTACCTTCCGGCTCTGATTAACTGCTGTTTTTAAACACATTGGTGGTTCCGGCCTACTAACGGTGTCTGCCCCTGCCTGGTGTTGCCCTCAACTGAATAAAGCTGAGCTTCTACCTTCCAGCTCTGATTAACTGCTGTTTTTAAACACATTGGTGGTTCCGGCCTACTAACGGTGTCTGCCCCTGCCTGGTGTTGCCCTCAACTGAATAAAGCTGAGCTTCTACCTTCCGGCTCTGATTAACTGCTGTTTTTAAACACATTGGTGGTTCCGGCCTACTAACGGTGTCTGCCCCTGCCTGGTGTTGCCCTCAACTGAATAAAGCTGAGCTTCAACCTTCTGGCTCTCATTAAGTGTTTTTTAAAAAACAAAATGGTGGTTAGGGCCTACTAACGGTGTCTGCCCCTGCCTGGTGTTGCCCTCAACTGAATAAAGCTGAGCTTCAACCTTCTGGCTCTCATTAAGTGTTTTTTAAAAAACAAAATGGTGGTTAGGGCCTACTAACGGCTTCTGCCCCTCCCTGGTGTTGCCCTCAACTGAATAAAGCTGAGCTTCTACCTTCCGGCTCTGATTAACTGCTGTTTTTAAACACATTGGTGGTTCCGGCCTACTAACGGTGTCTGCCCCTGCCTGGTGTTGCCCTCAACTGAATAAAGCTGAGCTTCAACCTTCTGGCTCTCATTAAGTGTTTTTTAAAAAACAAAATGGTGGTTAGGGCCTACTAACGGCTTCTGCCCCTCCCTGGTGTTGCCCTCAACTGAATAAAGCTGAGCTTCTACCTTCCGGCTCTGATTAACTGCTGTTTTTAAACACATTGGTGGTTCCGGCCTACTAACGGTGTCTGCCCCTGCCTGGTGTTGCCCTCAACTGAATAAAGCTGAGCTTCAACCTTCTGGCTCTCATTAAGTGTTTTTTAAAAAACAAAATGGTGGTTAGGGCCTACTAACGGCTTCTGCCCCTCCCTGGTGTTGCCCTCAACTGAATAAAGCTGAGCTTCTACCTTCCGGCTCTGATTAACTGCTGTTTTTAAACACATTGGTGGTTCCGGCCTACTAACGGTGTCTGCCCCTGCCTGGTGTTGCCCTCAACTGAATAAAGCTGAGCTTCTACCTTCCGGCTCTGATTAACTGCTGTTTTTAAACACATTGGTGGTTCCGGCCTACTAACGGTGTCTGCCCCTGCCTGGTGTTGCCCTCAACTGAATAAAGCTGAGCTTCAACCTTCTGGCTCTCATTAAGTGTTTTTTAAAAAACAAAATGGTGGTTAGGGCCTACTAACGGTGTCTGCCCCTGCCTGGTGTTGCCCTCAACTGAATAAAGCTGAGCTTCAACCTTCTGGCTCTCATTAAGTGTTTTTTAAAAAACAAAATGGTGGTTAGGGCCTACTAACGGCTTCTGCCCCTCCCTGGTGTTGCCCTCAACTGAATAAAGCTGAGCTTCTACCTTCCGGCTCTGATTAACTGCTGTTTTTAAACACATTGGTGGTTCCAGCCTACTAACGGTGTCTGCCCCTGCCTGGTGTTGCCCTCAACTGAATAAAGCTGAGCTTCAACCTTCTGGCTCTCATTAAGTGTTTTTTAAAAAACAAAATGGTGGTTAGGGCCTACTAACGGCTTCTGCCCCTCCCTGGTGTTGCCCTCAACTGAATAAAGCTGAGCTTCAACCTTCTGGCTCTCATTAAGTGTTTTTTAAAAAACAAAATGGTGGTTAGGGCCTACTAACGGTGTCTGCCCCTCCCTGGTGTTGCCCTCAACTGAATAAAGCTGAGCTTCTACCTTCCGGCTCTGATTAACTGCTGTTTTTAAACACATTGGTGGTTCCGGCCTACTAACGGTGTCTGCCCCTGCCTGGTGTTGCCCTCAACTGAATAAAGCTGAGCTTCAACCTTCTGGCTCTCATTAAGTGTTTTTTAAAAAACAAAATGGTGGTTAGGGCCTACTAAGGGCTTCTGCCCCTCCCTGGTGTTGCCCTCAACTGAATAAAGCTGAGCTTCTACCTTCCGGCTCTGATTAACTGCTGTTTTTAAACACATTGGTGGTTCCGGCCTACTAACGGTGTCTGCCCCTGCCTGGTGTTGCCCTCAACTGAATAAAGCTGAGCTTCAACCTTCTGGCTCTCATTAAGTGTTTTTTAAAAAACAAAATGGTGGTTAAGGCCTACTAACGGTGTCTGCCCCTGCCTGGTGTTGCCCTCAACTGAATAAAGCTGAGCTTCAACCTTCTGGCTCTCATTAAGTGTTTTTTAAAAAACAAAATGGTGGTTAGGGCCTACTAACGGCTTCTGCCCCTCCCTGGTGTTGCCCTCAACTGAATAAAGCTGAGCTTCTACCTTCCGGCTCTGATTAACTGCTGTTTTTAAACACATTGGTGGTTCCGGCCTACTAACGGTGTCTGCCCCTGCCTGGTGTTGCCCTCAACTGAATAAAGCTGAGCTTCAACCTTCTGGCTCTCATTAAGTGTTTTTTAAAAAACAAAATGGTGGTTAGGGCCTACTAACGGCTTCTGCCCCTCCCTGGTGTTGCCCTCAACTGAATAAAGCTGAGCTTCTACCTTCCGGCTCTGATTAACTGCTGTTTTTAAACACATTGGTGGTTCCGGCCTACTAACGGTGTCTGCCCCTGCCTGGTGTTGCCCTCAACTGAATAAAGCTGAGCTTCAACCTTCTGGCTCTCATTAAGTGTTTTTTAAAAAACAAAATGGTGGTTAGGGCCTACTAACGGCTTCTGCCCCTCCCTGGTGTTGCCCTCAACTGAATAAAGCTGAGCTTCTACCTTCCGGCTCTGATTAACTGCTGTTTTTAAACACATTGGTGGTTCCGGCCTACTAACGGTGTCTGCCCCTGCCTGGTGTTGCCCTCAACTGAATAAAGCTGAGCTTCAACCTTCTGGCTCTCATTAAGTGTTTTTTAAAAAACAAAATGGTGGTTAGGGCCTACTAACGGCTACTGCCCCTCCCTGGTGTTGCCCTCAACTGAATAAAGCTGAGCTTCTACCTTCCGGCTCTGATTAACTGCTGTTTTTAAACACATTGGTGGTTCCGGCCTACTAACGGTGTCTGCCCCTGCCTGGTGTTGCCCTCAACTGAATAAAGCTGAGCTTCAACCTTCTGGCTCTCATTAAGTGTTTTTTAAAAAACAAAATGGTGGTTAGGGCCTACTAACGGCTTCTGCCCCTCCCTGGTGTTGCCCTCAACTGAATAAAGCTGAGCTTCTACCTTCCGGCTCTGATTAACTGCTGTTTTTAAACACATTGGTGGTTCCGGCCTACTAACGGTGTCTGCCCCTGCCTGGTGTTGCCCTCAACTGAATAAAGCTGAGCTTCAACCTTCTGGCTCTCATTAAGTGTTTTTTAAAAAACAAAATGGTGGTTAGGGCCTACTAACGGCTTCTGCCCCTCCCTGGTGTTGCCCTCAACTGAATAAAGCTGAGCTTCTACCTTCCGGCTCTGATTAACTGCTGTTTTTAAACACATTGGTGGTTCCGGCCTACTAACGGTGTCTGCCCCTGCCTGGTGTTGCCCTCAACTGAATAAAGCTGAGCTTCTACCTTCCGGCTCTGATTAACTGCTGTTTTTAAACACATTGGTGGTTCCGGCCTACTAACGGTGTCTGCCCCTGCCTGGTGTTGCCCTCAACTGAATAAAGCTGAGCTTCTACCTTCCGGCTCTGATTAACTGCTGTTTTTAAACACATTGGTGGTTCCGGCCTACTAACGGTGTCTGCCCCTGCCTGGTGTTGCCCTCAACTGAATAAAGCTGAGCTTCAACCTTCTGGCTCTCATTAAGTGTTTTTTAAAAAACAAAATGGTGGTTAGGGCCTACTAACGGTGTCTGCCCCTGCCTGGTGTTGCCCTCAACTGAATAAAGCTGAGCTTCAACCTTCTGGCTCTCATTAAGTGTTTTTTAAAAAACAAAATGGTGGTTAGGGCCTACTAACGGCTTCTGCCCCTCCCTGGTGTTGCCCTCAACTGAATAAAGCTGAGCTTCTACCTTCCGGCTCTGATTAACTGCTGTTTTTAAACACATTGGTGGTTCCGGCCTACTAACGGTGTCTGCCCCTGCCTGGTGTTGCCCTCAACTGAATAAAGCTGAGCTTCAACCTTCTGGCTCTCATTAAGTGTTTTTTAAAAAACAAAATGGTGGTTAGGGCCTACTAACGGCTTCTGCCCCTCCCTGGTGTTGCCCTCAACTGAATAAAGCTGAGCTTCAACCTTCTGGCTCTCATTAAGTGTTTTTTAAAAAACAAAATGGTGTTTAGGGCCTACTAACGGTGTCTGCCCCTCCCTGGTGTTGCCCTCAACTGAATAAAGCTGAGCTTCTACCTTCCGGCTCTGATTAACTGCTGTTTTTAAACACATTGGTGGTTCCGGCCTACTAACGGTGTCTGCCCCTGCCTGGTGTTGCCCTCAACTGAATAAAGCTGAGCTTCAACCTTCTGGCTCTCATTAAGTGTTTTTTAAAAAACAAAATGGTGGTTAGGGCCTACTAACGGCTTCTGCCCCTCCCTGGTGTTGCCCTCAACTGAATAAAGCTGAGCTTCTACCTTCCGGCTCTGATTAACTGCTGTTTTTAAACACATTGGTGGTTCCGGCCTACTAACGGTGTCTGCCCCTGCCTGGTGTTGCCCTCAACTGAATAAAGCTGAGCTTCAACCTTCTGGCTCTCATTAAGTGTTTTTTAAAAAACAAAATGGTGGTTAGGGCCTACTAACGGTGTCTGCCCCTGCCTGGTGTTGCCCTCAACTGAATAAAGCTGAGCTTCAACCTTCTGGCTCTCATTAAGTGTTTTTTAAAAAACAAAATGGTGGTTAGGGCCTACTAACGGCTTCTGCCCCTCCCTGGTGTTGCCCTCAACTGAATAAAGCTGAGCTTCTACCTTCCGGCTCTGATTAACTGCTGTTTTTAAACACATTGGTGGTTCCGGCCTACTAACGGTGTCTGCCCCTGCCTGGTGTTGCCCTCAACTGAATAAAGCTGAGCTTCAACCTTCTGGCTCTCATTAAGTGTTTTTTAAAAAACAAAATGGTGGTTAGGGCCTACTAACGGCTTCTGCCCCTCCCTGGTGTTGCCCTCAACTGAATAAAGCTGAGCTTCTACCTTCCGGCTCTGATTAACTACTGTTTTTAAACACATTGGTGGTTCCGGCCTACTAACGGTGTCTGCCCCTGCCTGGTGTTGCCCTCAACTGAATAAAGCTGAGCTTCAACCTTCTGGCTCTCATTAAGTGTTTTTTAAAAAACAAAATGGTGGTTAGGGCCTACTAACGGCTTCTGCCCCTCCCTGGTGTTGCCCTCAACTGAATAAAGCTGAGCTTCTACCTTCCGGCTCTGATTAACTGCTGTTTTTAAACACATTGGTGGTTACGGCATACTAACGGTGTCTGCCCCTGCCTGGTGTTGCCCTCAACTGAATAAAGCTGAGCTTCTACCTTCCGGCTCTGATTAACTGCTGTTTTTAAACACATTGGTGGTTCCGGCCTACTAACGGTGTCTGCCCCTGCCTGGTGTTGCCCTCAACTGAATAAAGCTGAGCTTCTACCTTCCGGCTCTGATTAACTGCTGTTTTTAAACACATTGGTGGTTCCGGCCTACTAACGGTGTCTGCCCCTGCCTGGTGTTGCCCTCAACTGAATAAAGCTGAGCTTCAACCTTCTGGCTCTCATTAAGTGTTTTTTAAAAAACAAAATGGTGGTTAGGGCCTACTAACGGTGTCTGCCCCTGCCTGGTGTTGCCCTCAACTGAATAAAGCTGAGCTTCAACCTTCTGGCTCTCATTAAGTGTTTTTTTAAAAAACAAAATGGTGGTTAGGGCCTACTAACGGCTTCTGCCCCTCCCTGGTGTTGCCCTCAACTGAATAAAGCTGAGCTTCTACCTTCCGGCTCTGATTAACTGCTGTTTTTAAACACATTGGTGGTTCCGGCCTACTAACGGTGTCTGCCCCTGCCTGGTGTTGCCCTCAACTGAATAAAGCTGAGCTTCAACCTTCTGGCTCTCATTAAGTGTTTTTTAAAAAACAAAATGGTGGTTAGGGCCTACTAACGGCTTCTGCCCCTCCCTGGTGTTGCCCTCAACTGAATAAAGCTGAGCTTCAACCTTCTGGCTCTCATTAAGTGTTTTTTAAAAAACAAAATGGTGTTTAGGGCCTACTAACGGTGTCTGCCCCTCCCTGGTGTTGCCCTCAACTGAATAAAGCTGAGCTTCTACCTTCCGGCTCTGATTAACTGCTGTTTTTAAACACATTGGTGGTTCCGGCCTACTAACGGTGTCTGCCCCTGCCTGGTGTTGCCCTCAACTGAATAAAGCTGAGCTTCAACCTTCTGGCTCTCATTAAGTGTTTTTTAAAAAACAAAATGGTGGTTAGGGCCTACTAACGGCTTCTGCCCCTCCCTGGTGTTGCCCTCAACTGAATAAAGCTGAGCTTCTACCTTCCGGCTCTGATTAACTGCTGTTTTTAAACACATTGGTGGTTCCGGCCTACTAACGGTGTCTGCCCCTGCCTGCTGTTGCCCTCAACTGAATAAAGCTGAGCTTCAACCTTCTGGCTCTCATTAAGTGTTTTTTAAAAAACAAAATGGTGGTTAGGGCCTACTAACGGCTTCTGCCCCTCCCTGGTGTTGCCCTCAACTGAATAAAGCTGAGCTTCTACCTTCCGGCTCTGATTAACTGCTGTTTTTAAACACATTGGTGGTTCCGGCCTACTAACGGTGTCTGCCCCTGCCTGGTGTTGCCCTCAACTGAATAAAGCTGAGCTTCTACCTTCCGGCTCTGATTAACTGCTGTTTTTAAACACATTGGTGGTTCCGGCCTACTAACGGTGTCTGCCCCTGCCTGGTGTTGCCCTCAACTGAATAAAGCTGAGCTTCTACCTTCCGGCTCTGATTAACTGCTGTTTTTAAACACATTGGTGGTTCCGGCCTACTAACGGTGTCTGCCCCTGCCTGGTGTTGCCCTCAACTGAATAAAGCTGAGCTTCAACCTTCTGGCTCTCATTAAGTGTTTTTTAAAAAACAAAATGGTGGTTAGGGCCTACTAACGGTGTCTGCCCCTGCCTGGTGTTGCCCTCAACTGAATAAAGCTGAGCTTCAACCTTCTGGCTCTCATTAAGTGTTTTTTAAAAAACAAAATGGTGGTTAGGGCCTACTAACGGCTTCTGCCCCTCCCTGGTGTTGCCCTCAACTGAATAAAGCTGAGCTTCTACCTTCCGGCTCTGATTAACTGCTGTTTTTAAACACATTGGTGGTTCCGGCCTACTAACGGTGTCTGCCCCTGCCTGGTGTTGCCCTCAACTGAATAAAGCTGAGCTTCAACCTTCTGGCTCTCATTAAGTGTTTTTTAAAAAACAAAATGGTGGTTAGGGCCTACTAACGGCTTCTGCCCCTCCCTGGTGTTGCCCTCAACTGAATAAAGCTGAGCTTCTACCTTCCGGCTCTGATTAACTACTGTTTTTAAACACATTGGTGGTTCCGGCCTACTAACGGTGTCTGCCCCTGCCTGGTGTTGCCCTCAACTGAATAAAGCTGAGCTTCAACCTTCTGGCTCTCATTAAGTGTTTTTTAAAAAACAAAATGGTGGTTAGGGCCTACTAACGGCTTCTGCCCCTCCCTGGTGTTGCCCTCAACTGAATAAAGCTGAGCTTCTACCTTCCGGCTCTGATTAACTGCTGTTTTTAAACACATTGGTGGTTCCGGCCTACTAACGGTGTCTGCCCCTGCCTGGTGTTGCCCTCAACTGAATAAAGCTGAGCTTCTACCTTCCGGCTCTGATTAACTGCTGTTTTTAAACACATTGGTGGTTCCGGCCTACTAACGGTGTCTGCCCCTGCCTGGTGTTGCCCTCAACTGAATAAAGCTGAGCTTCTACCTTCCAGCTCTGATTAACTGCTGTTTTTAAACACATTGGTGGTTCCGGCCTACTAACGGTGTCTGCCCCTGCCTGGTGTTGCCCTCAACTGAATAAAGCTGAGCTTCAACCTTCTGGCTCTCATTAAGTGTTTTTTAAAAAACAAAATGGTGGTTAGGGCCTACTAACGGTGTCTGCCCCTGCCTGGTGTTGCCCTCAACTGAATAAAGCTGAGCTTCAACCTTCTGGCTCTCATTAAGTGTTTTTTTAAAAAACAAAATGGTGGTTAGGGCCTACTAACGGCTTCTGCCCCTCCCTGGTGTTGCCCTCAACTGAATAAAGCTGAGCTTCTACCTTCCGGCTCTGATTAACTGCTGGTTTTAAACACATTGGTGGTTCCGGCCTACTAACGGTGTCTGCCCCTGCCTGGTGTTGCCCTCAACTGAATAAAGCTGAGCTTCAACCTTCTGGCTCTCATTAAGTGTTTTTTAAAAAACAAAATGGTGGTTAGGGCCTACTAACGGCTTCTGCCCCTCCCTGGTGTTGCCCTCAACTGAATAAAGCTGAGCTTCAACCTTCTGGCTCTCATTAAGTGTTTTTTAAAAAACAAAATGGTGTTTAGGGCCTACTAACGGTGTCTGCCCCTCCCTGGTGTTGCCCTCAACTGAATAAAGCTGAGCTTCTACCTTCCGGCTCTGATTAACTGCTGTTTTTAAACACATTGGTGGTTCCGGCCTACTAACGGTGTCTGCCCCTGCCTGGTGTTGCCCTCAACTGAATAAAGCTGAGCTTCAACCTTCTGGCTCTCATTAAGTGTTTTTTAAAAAACAAAATGGTGGTTAGGGCCTACTAACGGCTTCTGCCCCTCCCTGGTGTTGCCCTCAACTGAATAAAGCTGAGCTTCTACCTTCCGGCTCTGATTAACTGCTGTTTTTAAACACATTGGTGGTTCCGGCCTACTAACGGTGTCTGCCCCTGCCTGGTGTTGCCCTCAACTGAATAAAGCTGAGCTTCTGCCTTCCGGCTCTGATTAACTGCTGTTTTTAAACACATTGGTGGTTCCGGCCTACTAACGGTGTCTGCCCCTGCCTGGTGTTGCCCTCAACTGAATAAAGCTGAGCTTCTACCTTCCGGCTCTGATTAACTGCTGTTTTTAAACACATTGGTGGTTCCGGCCTACTAACGGTGTCTGCCCCTGCCTGGTGTTGCCCTCAACTGAATAAAGCTGAGCTTCAACCTTCTGGCTCTCATTAAGTGTTTTTTAAAAAACAAAATGGTGGTTAGGGCCTACTAACGGTGTCTGCCCCTGCCTGGTGTTGCCCTCAACTGAATAAAGCTGAGCTTCAACCTTCTGGCTCTCATTAAGTGTTTTTTAAAAAACAAAATGGTGGTTAGGGCCTACTAACGGCTTCTGCCCCTCCCTGGTGTTGCCCTCAACTGAATAAAGCTGAGCTTCTACCTTCCGGCTCTGATTAACTGCTGTTTTTAAACACATTGGTGGTTCCGGCCTACTAACGGTGTCTGCCCCTGCCTGGTGTTGCCCTCAACTGAATAAAGCTGAGCTTCAACCTTCTGGCTCTCATTAAGTGTTTTTTAAAAAACAAAATGGTGGTTAGGGCCTACTAACGGCTTCTGCCCCTCCCTGGTGTTGCCCTCAACTGAATAAAGCTGAGCTTCTACCTTCCGGCTCTGATTAACTGCTGTTTTTAAACACATTGGTGGTTCCGGCCTACTAACGGTGTCTGCCCCTGCCTGGTGTTGCCCTCAACTGAATAAAGCTGAGCTTCAACCTTCTGGCTCTCATTAAGTGTTTTTTAAAAAACAAAATGGTGGTTAGGGCCTACTAACGGCTTCTGCCCCTCCCTGGTGTTGCCCTCAACTGAATAAAGCTGAGCTTCAACCTTCTGGCTCTCATTAAGTGTTTTTTAAAAAACAAAATGGTGTTTAGGGCCTACTAACGGTGTCTGCCCCTCCCTGGTGTTGCCCTCAACTGAATAAAGCTGAGCTTCTACCTTCCGGCTCTGATTAACTGCTGTTTTTAAACACATTGGTGGTTCCGGCCTACTAACGGTGTCTGCCCCTGCCTGGTGTTGCCCTCAACTGAATAAAGCTGAGCTTCAACCTTCTGGCTCTCATTAAGTGTTTTTTAAAAAACAAAATGGTGGTTAGGGCCTACTAACGGCTTCTGCCCCTCCCTGGTGTTGCCCTCAACTGAATAAAGCTGAGCTTCTACCTTCCGGCTCTGATTAACTGCTGTTTTTAAACACATTGGTGGTTCCGGCCTACTAACGGTGTCTGCCCCTGCCTGGTGTTGCCCTCAACTGAATAAAGCTGAGCTTCAACCTTCTGGCTCTCATTAACCCCTTCCCGACCTGTGACACAGCGTATGCGTCATGAAAGTCGGTGCCTTCCCGACCTGTGACGCATATGCTGTGTCACAGAATGATCGCGTCCCTGCAGATCGGGTGAAGGGGTTAACTCCGATTTCACCCGATCTGCAGAGACAGGGGGAGTGGTGCTTCAGCCCAGGGGGGGTGGCTTCACCCCCCCGTGGCTACGATCGCTCTGATTGGCAGTTTCACTTTCAACAGCCAATCAGAGCGATTTGTAATATTTCACCCAAAAAAACGGTGAAATATTACAATCCAGCCATGGCCGATGCTGCAATATCATCGGCCATGGCTGGAAAACCTAATCTGCCCCCACCCCACCCCACCGATCACCCCCCCAGTGCTCCGGTGCGCGGTCCGCCCCCCTAATTCGTTCTGTCCGCTCCTCCGTCCTCCTGTCCGCTCCCCCCGTGCTCCGGTGCCCCCTCCCTGTGCTCCGGTCCCCCCCCCTGTGCTCCGGTCCCCCCCCCCGTGATCCGATCACCCCCCCTTCATACTTACCGGGCCTCCCGATGTCCATCTGGCTTCTCCATGGGCGCCGCCATCTTCCAATATGGCGGGCGCATGCGCACTGCGCCCGCAGAGTCTGCCGGCTGGCAGATTCATTTCAGAAGTATTTTGATCACTGCGATATAGCCTATCGCAGTGATCAAAATGAAAAAAAAGTAAATGACCCCCTTTATCACCCCCATAGGGACAATAATAAAAATAAATAAAATATATTTTTTTTTTTCTGCTAGGGTTAGGGTTAGAACTAGGGTTAGAATTAGGGTTAGAATTAGGGGTAGGGTTAGGGTTAGGGGTAGGGTTAGGGCATGTGCACACAGTGCGGATTTGGCTGCGAATCCGCAGCGGATTGCCGCGGATCCGCCGCGGATCCGCAGCGGATTGGCCGCTGCGAATTCGTAGCAGTTTTCCATCAGGTTTACAGTACCATGTACACCTATGGAAAACCAAATCTGCTGTGCCCATGGTGCGGAAAATACCGTGCGGAAACGCTGTGTATTTTCCGCAGCATGTCAATTTTGTGCGGATTCCGCAGCGTTTTACACCTGTTCCTCAATAAGAATCCGCAGGTGAAATCCGCACAAAAAAACACTGGAAATCCGCTGTAAATCCGTAGGTAAAACGCAGTGCCTTTTACCTGCGGATTTTTCAAAAATGGTGCGGAAAAATCTCACACGAATCCGCAAAGTGGGCACATAGCCTTAGGGTTAGGGTTGGAATTAGAGTTAGGGTACCGTCTCACAGTGGCACTTTGATCGCTACGACGGTACGATCTGTGACGTTCCAGGGATATCCATACGATATCGGTGTCTGACACGCAGCAGCGATCAGGGACCCTGCTGAGAATCGTACGTCGTAGCAGATCGTTTGGAACTTTCTTTCGTTCCTGGATCTCCCGCTGTCATCGCTGGATCGTTGTGTGTGACAGCTATCCAGCGATGCGTTCACTTGTAACCAGGGTAAACATCGGGTTACTAAGCGCAGGGCCGCGCTTAGTAACCCGATGTTTACCGTGGTTACCAGCGTAAAAGTAAAAAAAAAAAAAAAAAACGTACATACTCACATTCCGGTGTCCTTCAGGTCCCTTGCCGTCTGCTTCCCGCTCTGACTGTCTGCCGGCCGGAAAGTGAGAGCACAGCACAGCAGTGACGTCACCGCTGCGCTCTGCTCTCACTGTACGGCGGCACTCAGTCAGAGCGGGAAGCAGACGGCAAGGGACCTGAAGGACACTAAAATGTGAGTATGTACGTTTGTTTTTTTTTACTTTTACGCTGGTAACCACGGTAAACATCGGGTTACTAAGCGCGGCCCTGCGCTTAGTAACCCGATGTTTACCCTGGTTACCCGGGACCTTGGCATCGTTGGTCGCTGGAGAGCGGTCTGTGTGACAGCTCCCCAGCGACCACACAATGACTTTCCAACGATCACGGCCAGGTCGTATCGCTGGTCGTGATCGTTGGTAAATCGTTATGTGAGACGGTACCCTTAGGGTTGGAATTAGGGCTAGGGTTGGAAAAAGGGTTAAGATTAGGCTTGTGGTTAGGGTTAAGGATAGAGTTAGGGTTGTGTTGGGGTTACAGTTGTGGGTAGGGTTGGGATTAGGGTTAGGATTAGGGTTGGATTTAGGGTTACGGGTGTGTTGGGGTTAGGGTTGTGGTTAGGGGTGTGTTGGGGTTAGGGTTGTGATTAGGGTTATGGCTACAGTTGGGATTAGGGTTAGGGGTGTGTTGGGATTAGTGTTGAAGTTAGAATTGAGGGGTTTCCACTGTTTAGGCACATCAGGGGTCTCCAAACGCAACATGGCGCCACCAATGATTCCAGCCAATCTTGCGTTCAAAAAGTCAAATGGTGCGCCCTCCCTTCCAAGCCCCGACGTGCGCCCAAACAGTGGTTTACCCCCACATATGGGATACCAGCGTACTCAGGACAAACTGGGCAACAACTATTGGGGTCCAATTTCTCCTGTTACCCTTGCAAAAATAAAAAAATACTTGCTAAAACATAATTTTGAGGAAAGAACAATTATTTTTTATTTTCACGGCTCTACGTTATAAACTTATGTGAAACACTTGGGGGTTGAAAGTGCTCACCACACATCTAGATAAGATCCTTTTGGGGTCTAGTTTCCAAAATGGGGTCACTTGTGGGGTGTTTCTACTGTTTAGGCACATCAGGGGCTCTGCAAATGCAACGTGACGCCCGCAGACCATTCCATCAAAGTCTGCATTTCAAATGTCACTACTTCCCTTCCGAGCCCTGACGTGCGCCCAAACAGTGGTTTACCCCCACATATGGGGTACCAGCGTACTCACAACAAACTGGGCAACAAATATTGGGGTCCAATTTCTCCTGTTACCCTTGTGAAAATAAACAATTGCTTGCTAAAACATCTTTTTTGAGGAAAGAAAAATGATTTTTTATTTTCACGGCTCTGCGTTGTAAACTTCTGTGAAGCACTTGGGGGTTGAACGTGCTCACCACACATCTAGATAAGTTCCTTGGGGGATCTAGTTTCCAAAATGGGGTCACTTGTGGGGGGTTTCTACTGTTTAGGCACATCAGGGGCTCTGCAAACATAACATGATTCCCGCAGACCATTCCATCAAAGTCTGCATTCCAAATCGTCACTACTTCCCTTCCGAGCCCCGGCATGTGCCCAAACAGTGGTTTACCCCCACATATGGGGTATCAGCATACTCAGGAGAAACTGGACAACAACTTTTGGGGTCAAATTTTTCCTGTTACCCTTGGGAAAATTAAAAAATTCTGGGCTAAAAAAATATTTTTGAGGAAAGAAAACACATTTTTTATTTTCACGTCTCTGCGTTATAAACTTCTGTGAAGCACTTGGGGGTTCAAAGTGCTCACCACACATCTAGATAAGTTCCCTTGGGGGTCTAGTTTCCAAAGTGGGGTCAATTGTGGGGAGTTCCTACTGTTTAGGCACATCAGGGGCTCTGCAAACGCAACGTGACGCCCGCAGAGCATTCCATTAAAGTCTGCATTTCAAAACGTCACTACTTCCCTTCCGCTCCCCGACGTGTGCCAAAACAGTGGTTTACCCCCACATATGGGGTATCAGCGTACTCAGGAGAAACTGCACAACAACTTTTGGGGTCCAATTTCTCCTGTTACCCTTGGGAAAATAAAAAATTGTGGGTTAAAAAATCATTTTTGAGGAAAGAAAAATAATTTTATATTTTCATGGCTCTGCGTTATAAACTTCTGTGAAGCACTTGAGGGTTCAAAGTGCTCACCACACATCTAGATTAGTTCCTTGGGAGGTCTAGTTTCCAAAATGGGGTCACTTGTGTGGGAGCTCCAATGTTTAGGCACACAGGGGCTCTCCAAACGCGACATGGTGTCCGCTAATGATTGGAGCTAATTTTCCATTCAAAAAGCCAAATGGTGTGCCTTCCCTTCCGAGCCCTGCCGTGCGCCCAAACAGTGGTTTACCCCCACATATGGGGTATCATCGTACTCAGGACAAACTGGACAACAACATTTGGGGTCCAATTTCTCCTATTATCCTTGGGAAAATAAAAAACTCCGGGCTAAAAATCATTTTTGAGGAAAGAAAAATATTTTTTTATTTTCATGGCTCTGCGTTATAAACTTCTGTGAAGCACCTGGGGGTTTTAAGTGCTCACTATACATCTAGATTAGTTCCTTGGGGGGTCTAGTTTCCAAAATGGGGTCACTTGTAGGGGAGCTCTAATGTTTAGGCACACAGGGGCTCTCCGAACGCAACATGGTGTCCACTAACGATTGGAGCTAATTTTCCATTGAAAAAGTCAAATGGCGCGCCTTCCCTTCCAAGCCTTGCCGTGCACCCAAACAGTGGTTTACCCCCACATATGAGGTATCGGCGTACTCAAGAGAAATTGCCCAACAAATTTTAGGATCCACTTTATCCTGTTGCCCATGTGAAAATGAAAAAATTGAGGCTAAAAAAAATTTTTTGTGAAAAAAAAGTACTTTTTCATTTTTTACGGATCAATTTGTGAAGCACCTGAGAGTTTAAAGTGCTCACTATGCATCTAGATAAGTTCCTTGGGGGGTCTAGTTTCCAAAATGGGGTCACATGTGGGGGAGCTTCAATGTTTAGGCACACAGGGTCTCTCCAAACGCGACATGGTGTCCGCTAACGATGGAGATAATTTTTCATTCAAAAAGTCAAATGGCGCGCCTTCCCTTCCGAGCCTTGCCGTGCACCCAAACAGTGGTTTACCCCCACATATGAGGTATCGGCGTACTCAGGAGAAATTGCCCAACAAATTTTAGGATCCATTTTATCCTGTTGCCCATGTGAAAATGAAAAAATTGAGGCTAAAAAATTTTTTTGTGAAAACAAAAGTACTTTTTCATTTTTACGGATCAATTTGTGAAGCACCTGGGGGATTAAAGTGCTCACTATGCATCTAGATAAGTTCCTTGGGGCGTCTAGTTTCCAAAATGGGGTCACTTGTGGGGGAGCTCCAATGTTTAGGCACACGGGGGCTCTCCAAACGCGACATGGTGTCCGCTAAAGATTGGAGCCAATTTTTCATTGAAAAAGTCAAATGGCGCTCCTTCCCTTCCGAGCCCTGCCGTGCGCCCAAACAGTGGTTTACCCCCACATATGAGGTATCAACGTACTCAGGACAAATTGGACAACAACTTTTGTGGTCCAGTTTCTCCTTTTACCCTTGGGAAAATAAAAAAAATTGTTGCTAAAAGATCATTTTTGTGACTAAAAAGTTAAATGTTCACTTTTTCCTTCCATGTTGCTTCTGCTGTTGTGAAACACCTGAAGGGTTAATAAACTTCTTGAATGTGGTTTTGAGCACCTTGAGGGGTGCAGTTTTTAGAATGGTGTCACTTTTGGGTATTTTCAGCCATATAGAACCCTCAAACTGACTTCAAATGTGAGGTGGTCCCTAAAAAAAATGGTTTTGTAAATTTTGTTGTAAAAATGAGAAATCACTGGTCAAATTTTAACCCTTATAACTTCCTAGCAAAAAAAAAATTTCTTTCCAAAATTGTGCTGATGTAAAGTAGACATGTGGGAAATGTTATTTATTAACTATTTTGTGTCACATAACTCTCTGGTTTAACAGAATAAAAATTCAAAATGTGAAAATTGCGAAATTTTCAAAATTTTCGCCAAATTTCCGTTTTTTTCACAAATAAACTCAGAAATTATCGACCTAAATTTACCACTAACATGAAGCCCAATATGTGACGAAAAAACAATCTCAGAACCGCAAGGATCCGTTGAAGCGTTCCTGAGTTATTACCTCATAAAGGGACACTAGTCAGAATTGCAAAAAATGGCAAGGTCATTAAGGCCAAAATAGGCTGGGTCATGAAGGGGTTAAGTGTTTTTTAAAAAACAAAATGGTGGTTAGGGCCTACTAACGGTGTCTGCCCCTGCCTGGTGTTGCCCTCAACTGAATAAAGCTGAGCTTCAACCTTCTGGCTCTCATTAAGTGTTTTTTAAAAAACAAAATGGTGGTTAGGGCCTACTAACGGCTTCTGCCCCTCCCTGGTGTTGCCCTCAACTGAATAAAGCTGAGCTTCTACCTTCCGGCTCTGATTAACTGCTGTTTTTAAACACATTGGTGGTTCCGGCCTACTAACGGTGTCTGCCCCTGCCTGGTGTTGCCCTCAACTGAATAAAGCTGAGCTTCAACCTTCTGGCTCTCATTAAGTGTTTTTTAAAAAACAAAATGGTGGTTAGGGCCTACTAACGGCTTCTGCCCCTCCCTGGTGTTGCCCTCAACTGAATAAAGCTGAGCTTCTACCTTCCGGCTCTGATTAACTGCTGTTTTTAAACACATTGGTGGTTCCGGCCTACTAACGGTGTCTGCCCCTGCCTGGTGTTGCCCTCAACTGAATAAAGCTGAGCTTCAACCTTCTGGCTCTCATTAAGTGTTTTTTAAAAAACAAAATGGTGGTTAGGGCCTACTAACGGCTTCTGCCCCTCCCTGGTGTTGCCCTCAACTGAATAAAGCTGAGCTTCTACCTTCCGGCTCTGATTAACTGCTGTTTTTAAACACATTGGTGGTTCCGGCCTACTAACGGTGTCTGCCCCTGCCTGGTGTTGCCCTCAACTGAATAAAGCTGAGCTTCTACCTTCCGGCTCTGATTAACTGCTGTTTTTAAACACATTGGTGGTTCCGGCCTACTAACGGTGTCTGCCCCTGCCTGGTGTTGCCCTCAACTGAATAAAGCTGAGCTTCTACCTTCCGGCTCTGATTAACTGCTGTTTTTAAACACATTGGTGGTTCCGGCCTACTAACGGTGTCTGCCCCTGCCTGGTGTTGCCCTCAACTGAATAAAGCTGAGCTTCAACCTTCTGGCTCTCATTAAGTGTTTTTTAAAAAACAAAATGGTGGTTAGGGCCTACTAACGGTGTCTGCCCCTGCCTGGTGTTGCCCTCAACTGAATAAAGCTGAGCTTCAACCTTCTGGCTCTCATTAAGTGTTTTTTAAAAAACAAAATGGTGGTTAGGGCCTACTAACGGCTTCTGCCCCTCCCTGGTGTTGCCCTCAACTGAATAAAGCTGAGCTTCTACCTTCCGGCTCTGATTAACTGCTGTTTTTAAACACATTGGTGGTTCCGGCCTACTAACGGTGTCTGCCCCTGCCTGGTGTTGCCCTCAACTGAATAAAGCTGAGCTTCAACCTTCTGGCTCTCATTAAGTGTTTTTTAAAAAACAAAATGGTGGTTAGGGCCTACTAACGGCTTCTGCCCCTCCCTGGTGTTGCCCTCAACTGAATAAAGCTGAGCTTCAACCTTCTGGCTCTCATTAAGTGTTTTTTAAAAAACAAAATGGTGTTTAGGGCCTACTAACGGTGTCTGCCCCTCCATGGTGTTGCCCTCAACTGAATAAAGCTGAGCTTCTACCTTCCGGCTCTGATTAACTGCTGTTTTTAAACACATTGGTGGTTCCGGCCTACTAACGGTGTCTGCCCCTGCCTGGTGTTGCCCTCAACTGAATAAAGCTGAGCTTCATCCTTCTGGCTCTCATTAAGTGTTTTTTAAAAAACAAAATGGTGGTTAGGGCCTACTAACGGCTTCTGCCCCTCCCTGGTGTTGCCCTCAACTGAATAAAGCTGAGCTTCTACCTTCCGGCTCTGATTAACTGCTGTTTTTAAACACATTGGTGGTTCCGGCCTACTAACGGTGTCTGCCCCTGCCTGGTGTTGCCCTCAACTGAATAAAGCTGAGCTTCAACCTTCTGGCTCTCATTAAGTGTTTTTTAAAAAACAAAATGGTGGTTAGGGCCTACTAACGGTGTCTGCCCCTGCCTGGTGTTGCCCTCAACTGAATAAAGCTGAGCTTCAACCTTCTGGCTCTCATTAAGTGTTTTTTAAAAAACAAAATGGTGGTTAGGGCCTACTAACGGCTTCTGCCCCTCCCTGGTGTTGCCCTCAACTGAATAAAGCTGAGCTTCTACCTTCCGGCTCTGATTAACTGCTGTTTTTAAACACATTGGTGGTTCCGGCCTACTAACGGTGTCTGCCCCTGCCTGGTGTTGCCCTCAACTGAATAAAGCTGAGCTTCAACCTTCTGGCTCTCATTAAGTGTTTTTTAAAAAACAAAATGGTGGTTAGGGCCTACTAACGGCTTCTGCCCCTCCCTGGTGTTGCCCTCAACTGAATAAAGCTGAGCTTCAACCTTCTGGCTCTCATTAAGTGTTTTTTAAAAAACAAAATGGTGTTTAGGGCCTACTAACGGTGTCTGCCCCTCCATGGTGTTGCCCTCAACTGAATAAAGCTGAGCTTCTACCTTCCGGCTCTGATTAACTGCTGTTTTTAAACACATTGGTGGTTCCGGCCTACTAACGGTGTCTGCCCCTGCCTGGTGTTGCCCTCAACTGAATAAAGCTGAGCTTCATCCTTCTGGCTCTCATTAAGTGTTTTTTAAAAAACAAAATGGTGGTTAGGGCCTACTAACGGCTTCTGCCCCTCCCTGGTGTTGCCCTCAACTGAATAAAGCTGAGCTTCTACCTTCCGGCTCTGATTAACTGCTGTTTTTAAACACATTGGTGGTTCCGGCCTACTAACGGTGTCTGCCCCTGCCTGGTGTTGCCCTCAACTGAATAAAGCTGAGCTTCAACCTTCTGGCTCTCATTAAGTGTTTTTTAAAAAACAAAATGGTGGTTAGGGCCTACTAACGGCTTCTGCCCCTCCCTGGTGTTGCCCTCAACTGAATAAAGCTGAGCTTCAACCTTCTGGCTCTCATTAAGTGTTTTTTAAAAAACAAAATGGTGTTTAGGGCCTACTAACGGTGTCTGCCCCTCCATGGTGTTGCCCTCAACTGAATAAAGCTGAGCTTCTACCTTCCGGCTCTGATTAACTGCTGTTTTTAAACACATTGGTGGTTCCGGCCTACTAACGGTGTCTGCCCCTGCCTGGTGTTGCCCTCAACTGAATAAAGCTGAGCTTCATCCTTCTGGCTCTCATTAAGTGTTTTTTAAAAAACAAAATGGTGGTTAGGGCCTACTAACGGCTTCTGCCCCTCCCTGGTGTTGCCCTCAACTGAATAAAGCTGAGCTTCTACCTTCCGGCTCTGATTAACTGCTGTTTTTAAACACATTGGTGGTTCCGGCCTACTAACGGTGTCTGCCCCTGCCTGGTGTTGCCCTCAACTGAATAAAGCTGAGCTTCAACCTTCTGGCTCTCATTAAGTGTTTTTTAAAAAACAAAATGGTGGTTAGGGCCTACTAACGGTGTCTGCCCCTGCCTGGTGTTGCCCTCAACTGAATAAAGCTGAGCTTCAACCTTCTGGCTCTCATTAAGTGTTTTTTAAAAAACAAAATGGTGGTTAGGGCCTACTAACGGCTTCTGCCCCTCCCTGGTGTTGCCCTCAACTGAATAAAGCTGAGCTTCTACCTTCCGGCTCTGATTAACTGCTGTTTTTAAACACATTGGTGGTTCCGGCCTACTAACGGTGTCTGCCCCTGCCTGGTGTTGCCCTCAACTGAATAAAGCTGAGCTTCAACCTTCTGGCTCTCATTAAGTGTTTTTTAAAAAACAAAATGGTGGTTAGGGCCTACTAACGGCTTCTGCCCCTCCCTGGTGTTGCCCTCAACTGAATAAAGCTGAGCTTCTACCTTCCGGCTCTGATTAACTGCTGTTTTTAAACACATTGGTGGTTCCGGCCTACTAACGGTGTCTGCCCCTGCCTGGTGTTGCCCTCAACTGAATAAAGCTGAGCTTCAACCTTCTGGCTCTCATTAAGTGTTTTTTAAAAAACAAAATGGTGGTTAGGGCCTACTAACGGCTTCTGCCCCTCCCTGGTGTTGCCCTCAACTGAATAAAGCTGAGCTTCTACCTTCCGGCTCTGATTAACTGCTGTTTTTAAACACATTGGTGGTTCCGGCCTACTAACGGTGTCTGCCCCTGCCTGGTGTTGCCCTCAACTGAATAAAGCTGAGCTTCAACCTTCTGGCTCTCATTAAGTGTTTTTTAAAAAACAAAATGGTGGTTAGGGCCTACTAACGGCTTCTGCCCCTCCCTGGTGTTGCCCTCAACTGAATAAAGCTGAGCTTCTACCTTCCGGCTCTGATTAACTGCTGTTTTTAAACACATTGGTGGTTCCGGCCTACTAACGGTGTCTGCCCCTGCCTGGTGTTGCCCTCAACTGAATAAAGCTGAGCTTCTACCTTCCGGCTCTGATTAACTGCTGTTTTTAAACACATTGGTGGTTCCGGCCTACTAACGGTGTCTGCCCCTGCCTGGTGTTGCCCTCAACTGAATAAAGCTGAGCTTCTACCTTCCGGCTCTGATTAACTGCTGTTTTTAAACACATTGGTGGTTCCGGCCTACTAACGGTGTCTGCCCCTGCCTGGTGTTGCCCTCAACTGAATAAAGCTGAGCTTCAACCTTCTGGCTCTCATTAAGTGTTTTTTAAAAAACAAAATGGTGGTTAGGGCCTACTAACGGTGTCTGCCCCTGCCTGGTGTTGCCCTCAACTGAATAAAGCTGAGCTTCAACCTTCTGGCTCTCATTAAGTGTTTTTTAAAAAACAAAATGGTGGTTAGGGCCTACTAACGGCTTCTGCCCCTCCCTGGTGTTGCCCTCAACTGAATAAAGCTGAGCTTCTACCTTCCGGCTCTGATTAACTGCTGTTTTTAAACACATTGGTGGTTCCGGCCTACTAACGGTGTCTGCCCCTGCCTGGTGTTGCCCTCAACTGAATAAAGCTGAGCTTCAACCTTCTGGCTCTCATTAAGTGTTTTTTAAAAAACAAAATGGTGGTTAGGGCCTACTAACGGCTTCTGCCCCTCCCTGGTGTTGCCCTCAACTGAATAAAGCTGAGCTTCAACCTTCTGGCTCTCATTAAGTGTTTTTTAAAAAACAAAATGGTGTTTAGGGCCTACTAACGGTGTCTGCCCCTCCCTGGTGTTGCCCTCAACTGAATAAAGCTGAGCTTCTACCTTCCGGCTCTGATTAACTGCTGTTTTTAAACACATTGGTGGTTCCGGCCTACTAACGGTGTCTGCCCCTGCCTGGTGTTGCCCTCAACTGAATAAAGCTGAGCTTCAACCTTCTGGCTCTCATTAAGTGTTTTTTAAAAAACAAAATGGTGGTTAGGGCCTACTAACGGCTTCTGCCCCTCCCTGGTGTTGCCCTCAACTGAATAAAGCTGAGCTTCTACCTTCCGGCTCTGATTAACTGCTGTTTTTAAACACATTGGTGGTTCCGGCCTACTAACGGTGTCTGCCCCTGCCTGGTGTTGCCCTCAACTGAATAAAGCTGAGCTTCAACCTTCTGGCTCTCATTAAGTGTTTTTTAAAAAACAAAATGGTGGTTAGGGCCTACTAACGGTGTCTGCCCCTGCCTGGTGTTGCCCTCAACTGAATAAAGCTGAGCTTCAACCTTCTGGCTCTCATTAAGTGTTTTTTAAAAAACAAAATGGTGGTTAGGGCCTACTAACGGCTTCTGCCCCTCCCTGGTGTTGCCCTCAACTGAATAAAGCTGAGCTTCTACCTTCCGGCTCTGATTAACTGCTGTTTTTAAACACATTGGTGGTTCCGGCCTACTAACGGTGTCTGCCCCTGCCTGGTGTTGCCCTCAACTGAATAAAGCTGAGCTTCAACCTTCTGGCTCTCATTAAGTGTTTTTTAAAAAACAAAATGGTGGTTAGGGCCTACTAACGGCTTCTGCCCCTCCCTGGTGTTGCCCTCAACTGAATAAAGCTGAGCTTCTACCTTACGGCTCTGATTAACTGCTGTTTTTAAACACATTGGTGGTTCCGGCCTACTAACGGTGTCTGCCCCTGCCTGGTGTTGCCCTCAACTGAATAAAGCTGAGCTTCAACCTTCTGGCTCTCATTAAGTGTTTTTTAAAAAACAAAATGGTGGTTAGGGCCTACTAACGGCTTCTGCCCCTCCCTGGTGTTGCCCTCAACTGAATAAAGCTGAGCTTCTACCTTCCGGCTCTGATTAACTGCTGTTTTTAAACACATTGGTGGTTCCGGCCTACTAACGGTGTCTGCCCCTGCCTGGTGTTGCCCTCAACTGAATAAAGCTGAGCTTCAACCTTCTGGCTCTCATTAAGTGTTTTTTAAAAAACAAAATGGTGGTTAGGGCCTACTAACGGCTTCTGCCCCTCCCTGGTGTTGCCCTCAACTGAATAAAGCTGAGCTTCTACCTTCCGGCTCTGATTAACTGCTGTTTTTAAACACATTGGTGGTTCCGGCCTACTAACGGTGTCTGCCCCTGCCTGGTGTTGCCCTCAACTGAATAAAGCTGAGCTTCTACCTTCCGGCTCTGATTAACTGCTGTTTTTAAACACATTGGTGGTTCCGGCCTACTAACGGTGTCTGCCCCTGCCTGGTGTTGCCCTCAACTGAATAAAGCTGAGCTTCTACCTTCCGGCTCTGATTAACTGCTGTTTTTAAACACATTGGTGGTTCCGGCCTACTAACGGTGTCTGCCCCTGCCTGGTGTTGCCCTCAACTGAATAAAGCTGAGCTTCAACCTTCTGGCTCTCATTAAGTGTTTTTTAAAAAACAAAATGGTGGTTAGGGCCTACTAACGGTGTCTGCCCCTGCCTGGTGTTGCCCTCAACTGAATAAAGCTGAGCTTCAACCTTCTGGCTCTCATTAAGTGTTTTTTAAAAAACAAAATGGTGGTTAGGGCCTACTAACGGCTTCTGCCCCTCCCTGGTGTTGCCCTCAACTGAATAAAGCTGAGCTTCAACCTTCTGGCTCTCATTAAGTGTTTTTTAAAAAACAAAATGGTGTTTAGGGCCTACTAACGGTGTCTGCCCCTCCCTGGTGTTGCCCTCAACTGAATAAAGCTGAGCTTCTACCTTCCGGCTCTGATTAACTGCTGTTTTTAAACACATTGGTGGTTCCGGCCTACTAACGGTGTCTGCCCCTGCCTGGTGTTGCCCTCAACTGAATAAAGCTGAGCTTCAACCTTCTGGCTCTCATTAAGTGTTTTTTAAAAAACAAAATGGTGGTTAGGGCCTACTAACGGCTTCTGCCCCTCCCTGGTGTTGCCCTCAACTGAATCAAGCTGAGCTTCTACCTTCCGGCTCTGATTAACTGCTGTTTTTAAACACATTGGTGGTTCCGGCCTACTAACGGTGTCTGCCCCTGCCTGGTGTTGCCCTCAACTGAATAAAGCTGAGCTTCAACCTTCTGGCTCTCATTAAGTGTTTTTTAAAAAACAAAATGGTGGTTAGGGCCTACTAACGGTGTCTGCCCCTGCCTGGTGTTGCCCTCAACTGAATAAAGCTGAGCTTCAACCTTCTGGCTCTCATTAAGTGTTTTTTAAAAAACAAAATGGTGGTTAGGGCCTACTAACGGCTTCTGCCCCTCCCTGGTGTTGCCCTCAACTGAATAAAGCTGAGCTTCTACCTTCCGGCTCTGATTAACTGCTGTTTTTAAACACATTGGTGGTTCCGGCCTACTAACGGTGTCTGCCCCTGCCTGGTGTAGCCCTCAACTGAATAAAGCTGAGCTTCAACCTTCTGGCTCTCATTAAGTGTTTTTTAAAAAACAAAATGGTGGTTAGGGCCTACTAACGGCTTCTGCCCCTCCCTGGTGTTGCCCTCAACTGAATAAAGCTGAGCTTCTACCTTCCGGCTCTGATTAACTGCTGTTTTTAAACACATTGGTGGTTCCGGCCTACTAACGGTGTCTGCCCCTGCCTGGTGTTGCCCTCAACTGAATAAAGCTGAGCTTCTACCTTCCGGCTCTGATTAACTGCTGTTTTTAAACACATTGGTGGTTCCGGCCTACTAACGGTGTCTGCCCCTGCCTGGTGTTGCCCTCAACTGAATAAAGCTGAGCTTCTACCTTCCGGCTCTGATTAACCGCTGTTTTTAAACACATTGGTGGTTCCGGCCTACTAACGGTGTCTGCCCCTTGCCTGGTGTTGCCCTCAACTGAATAAAGCTGAGCTTCAACCTTCTGGCTCTCATTAAGTGTTTTTTAAAAAACAAAATGGTGGTTAGGGCCTACTAACGGTGTCTGCCCCTGCCTGGTGTTGCCCTCAACTGAATAAAGCTGAGCTTCAACCTTCTGGCTCTCATTAAGTGTTTTTTAAAAAACAAAATGGTGGTTAGGGCCTACTAACGGCTTCTGCCCCTCCCTGGTGTTGCCCTCAACTGAATAAAGCTGAGCTTCTACCTTCCGGCTCTGATTAACTGCTGTTTTTAAACACATTGGTGGTTCCGGCCTACTAACGGTGTCTGCCCCTGCCTGGTGTTGCCCTCAACTGAATAAAGCTGAGCTTCAACCTTCTGGCTCTCATTAAGTGTTTTTTAAAAAACAAAATGGTGGTTAGGGCCTACTAACGGCTTCTGCCCCTCCCTGGTGTTGCCCTCAACTGAATAAAGCTGAGCTTCAACCTTCTGGCTCTCATTAAGTGTTTTTTAAAAAACAAAATGGTGTTTAGGGCCTACTAACGGTGTCTGCCCCTCCCTGGTGTTGCCCTCAACTGAATAAAGCTGAGCTTCAACCTTCTGGCTCTCATTAAGTGTTTTTTAAAAAACAAAATGGTGGTTAGGGCCTACTAACGGTGTCTGCCCCTCCCTGGTGTTGTTCTCAACTGAACAAAGCTGAGCTTCCACATTCTGGCTTTCGGCCTATACTATCAGATATTAAACTGCATTTGGCCTACTAGTGTGGTTAGGCCCTTGAAACAGTGTCTGCTGCTCTTGGGTTTGCTACTCCACTGAACAAAGCAATGCCGCCTGTTTAGTCCTGTTACCAATTTTGATCTGCATTTAGCCTACTTTATTCTTTGGCCCTATATCTGTTTCCTCATCTTCCTGCCCATTGCCCAGCCACTGCTAGATGAGTCTGCTGGTACATTGACCTAGACCACTACATTCCCCTTGTACTCTACACAGCCAGAATCTGACCCTGCTGAAAGTAAGGTTCCCCTTCCCGCATATTATACCACCTTACACAGGGACAAAGAGGAAGGTGCAGATGAAAGTGCAGGTTCCTTCATCAGGTGGGGGGGCATACTCGTTGGCGACGTCACTGGCACAGGGCCACTCAGAGTACGCAAAAGTGTCGCTGCTGGTGGGAGGCGCCCCCGCCATGCAAACACACCGCCGTACTTTGAGGGGCCCTGTGCCAGTGCCAATGCGAACGAGTGGGCCCCCCTGCTTGCTCAGGATCACAGCACTTGCAACGTTGAAATACTTACCTCTCCCTGCTCCACCGCCATGACGTAGTCCATGTTTCCTGGGCCCACTAAAACCTTGAACCAGCCCTACCCCCACAACTTTTGCCAAATGACCCCCAATTTCCAGTGCCCAACTATTATTATAAAGTTAATTAAGATTGACAAGCTTCAGAAAACAAGAATGGATGTTTTTGGCAGTAAAATGTGCACTGTAGGTGTTTTCCTGGCCTCCACTCACTGCCGACTATGCTTCCCCATTGACTTGCATTGGGTTTCGTGTTTCGGTCGATCCCCGACTTTTAGCGATAATCGGCCGACTTCACTCGACTCGACTCTGGACTAAATCGGGTTTCACAAAACCAGACTCGATCTTAAAAAAATGAAAGTCGCTCAACCCTATCCGTGGCCATGCCTACAGGTCCATGCGTCTGTTGTCAGGTGCACCTTTGTACTCACAGATTGCCAGAGTGCATGGACAATGCGGTCTTTTACATGCTGGTGGAGGGTTGGGATGGCTTTTCTCGCAAAAGAAGTGTCAACTGGGTAGCTCGTAGCGTGGTACAGCGTAGTCCATCATGGCTTTATTAATATAAAATAAAATAAAAAAATAGGCTCTATGCACTTTAAAATAGGTTCCAGGGGTACACAGGCAGCATTGGTGTGGTCAGCGGAGGATGATTGCAAGGAGGGACCGCAGACAGGCTTACTAGGCCTAAAATAAATAAAAATAGGCTCAAGGCAGTTTTAAATAGGTTACATGGGTACACAGGTAGCATTGGTGTGGTCATTGGAGGAGGATTGCAAGGACAGACAGACAGGCTTACTAGGCCTAAAATAAATAAAAATAGGCTCAAGGCACTTAGAGTTATCTCGCAGGGGTACACAGGCAGCATTGGTGTGGTCAGCGGAGGACGATTGCAAGGAGGGACCGCAGACAGGCTTACTAGGCCTAAAATAAATAAAAATAGGCTCAAGGCAGTTTTAAATAGGTTACATGGGTACACAGGCAGCATTGGTGTGGTCAGTGGAGGAGGATTGCAAGGAGGGACCGTAGACAGGCTTACTAGGCCTAAAATAAATAAAAATAGGCTCAAGGCACTTAGAGTTATCTCGCAGGGGTACACAGGCAGCATTGGTGTGGTCAGCGGAGGATGATTGCAAGGAGGGACTGCAGACAGGCTTACTAGGCCTAAAATAAATAAAAATAGGCTCAAGGCAGTTTTAAATAGGTTACATGGGTACACAGGCAGCATTGGTGTGGTCAGTGGAGGAGGATTGCAAGGAGGGACCGCAGACAGGCTTACTAAGCCTAAAATAAATAAAAATAGGCTCAAGGCACTTAGAGTTATCTCGCAGGGGTACACAGGCAGCGTTGATGTGGTCAGCGGAGGACTATTGCAAGGAGTGTCTGACACAGTTAGTACTCCCAAAAAATAAATAGATGTTAATGTCTCGCAAAACAACAAAACAAAAAAAAAAAAGTGTGGCATACTTAGGTACAGGGGTGGGCGCCTCTACTGAGTTTCAGACATAGTAGTTTGGCAATACGTATTTACTGGTGTCAATATAGGACACTGACCCTGACTATTTTAACTAGCATCATACATGTCAACAAATTGGTATTGTCAGTGCCAGGCATTGAAGGATGTCAGCGCATAGACTAAACATTGTTGGAGCTGTGAGAGATAATTTTGCACGTGGTAGAGCACAGTTTGAGCTGGGGGGGAACTCTCTTGTGGCCGGCGGTACAGGCCCAGGGCCCCTCATGTTACAACGGTGTGTCTGATGTTGGTTGCGCGCCACCACCGCAAAAGACACTTTATTGTACTATGAGGGACCCAGTGGCAGTGCCGTCGACAAAAAGTGGGCACACCCACCTCTTCAGACAAACGGCACTCTAACAGGTGCTTGCGCCAAGTGGTGAGACCACGGCCCCGTGGGGGTAGTTTTCCCATTTAGGGAGGTGTAAACATGTCGTATGCTGGACAAACAGCTGCTGCAAATTAAGAGATTGGAACACTCAGTAAGACCAGTCCACAAGCAAGACCTTTTTATAGGAAAGCTAGGTGTCAGCCGGGAAAGGTGGGGCAAAATAATTTGAAATCCAGGAGTGGTTCATTTTAATGAAGGTTAGATCATCAACATTTTGGGTAGCCAGACGAGTCCTTTTTTCGGTTAATATTGAAACAACAGCACTGAATACTCTTTCTGATAGCACACTAGCTGCTGGGCAAGCAAGCTCCTGCAATGCATATTCTGCCAATTCAGGCCAGGTGTCTAATTTGGATGCCCAGTAATCAAATGGGAATGACGCTTGAGGGAGAACATCGATAAGGGCTGAAAAATAGTTAGTAACCATACTGGACAAATGTTGTCTCCTGTCACTTTGAATAGATGCTGCAGTACCTGTCCTGTCTGCGGTCATTGCGAAATCACTCCACAACCTGGTCAGAAAACCCCTCTGTCCAATGCCACTTCTGATTTGTGCACCTCTAACACCTCTGCCCTGCAGCCCCCTGCAGCTCGTGTGAGAACCATCACCGGCGCTGTGTGCTGGGAATGCTGAATCAAACGGTCTACAAGAGTTGCTTGTTTGGTTACTAATATTTGTTCGAGGTTCTCATGTGGCATAATATTTTGCAATTTGCCTTTATAGCGAGGATCAAGGAGGCAGGCCAACCAGTAATCATCATCGGTCATCATTTTAAGAATGCATGGGTCCCTTTTGAGGATACGTAAGGCATAATCCGCCATGTGAGCTAAAGATCCAGTAGTCA
Organism: Ranitomeya variabilis; assembly: GCF_051348905.1. Classification (NCBI taxonomy): domain Eukaryota; kingdom Metazoa; phylum Chordata; class Amphibia; order Anura; family Dendrobatidae; genus Ranitomeya; species Ranitomeya variabilis. Next base: position 1,003,247,096 of record NC_135232.1, on the reverse strand, counting down.
AATCTGCGGTTGTGCTGGTTTGAGGGGCAGTTACAGGCAAATCTACGTCACTTGTCTCCCTCAAAAAACCTGAACCCGGCCTTGCCACACCAGCAATTTCCATTGGACCCGGAGAAGCTTCCTCATTTAAAAAATACTCATCCCCATCATCCTCCTCGTCCTCCTCTTCGCCCGCTACCTCATCCTGTAGACTGCCCTGACCAGACAATGGCTGACTGTCATCAAGGCTTTCCTCTTCCTCGGCTGCAGGCACCTGCTCCTTTATGTGCGTCAAACTTTGCATCAGCAGACGCATTAGGGGGATGCTCATGCTTATTAAGGCGTTGTATGCACTAACCAGCTGTGTGCATTCCTCAAAACACTGAAGGACTTGACAGAGGTCTTGGAGCTTCGACCACTGCACAGCAGACAACTCCATGTCTGCCATCCAACTGCCTGCCCGTGTATGTGTATCCTCCCACAAATACATAACAGCACGCCTCTGTTCACACAGTCTCTGAAGCATGTGCAGTGTTGAGTTCCACCTTGTTGCAACATCGATGATTAAGAGATGCTGGGGAAGGTTCAAAGACCGCTGATAGTTCTGCATACGGCTGGAGTGTACGGGCAAACGGCGGATATGAGAGCAAAGTCTGCGCACTTTGAGGAGCAGGTCGGGTAACCCCGGATAACTTTTCAGGAAGCACTGCACCACCAGGTTTAAGGTGTGAGCCAGGCAAGGAATGTGTTTCAGTTGGGAAAGGGCTATGGCAGCCATGAAATTCCTTCCATTATCACTCACTACCTTGCCTGCCTCAAGATGTACAGTGCCCAGCCATGACTGGGTTTCTTTCTGCAAGAACTCGGACAGAACTTCTGTGGTGTGTCTGTTGTCGCCCAAACACTTCATTGCCAATACAGCCTGCTGACGCTTGCCACTAGCTGTCCCATAATGGCACACTTGGTGTGCAACAGTGGCAGCTGCGGATGGAGTGGATGTGCGACTGCGGTCTGTGGACGAGCTCTCGCTTCTGCAGGAGAATGAGGAGGACGGGGGGCGAACACCTACAGCCAACTGTTTCCTAGACCGTGGGCTAGGCAGAACTGTCCCAATATTGCTGTCCCCTGTGGACCCTGCATCCACCACATTCACCCAGTGTGCCGTGATGGACATGTAACGTCCCTGGCCATGCCTACTGGTCCATGCATCTGTTGTCAGGTGCACCTTTGTAGTCACAGATTGCCTGAGTGCATGAACGATGCGCTCTTTAACATGGTGGTAGAGGGCTGGGATGGCTTTTCTCGAAAAGAAGTGTCGACTGGGTAGCTCGTAGCGTGGTACAGCGTAGTCCATCAGCGCTTTGAAAGCTTCGCTTTCAGCTAACCGGTAGGGCATCATCTCTAATGAGATTAGTCTAGCAATGTGGGTGTTCAAACCCTGTGTACGCGGATGCGAGGATGAGTACTTCCTTTTCCTAACGAGAGTCTCATGAAGGGTGAGCTGGACTGGAGAGCTGCATACGGTGGAACTAGCAGGGGTGCTGGTGGACATGGGTGACTGAGAGAGGGTTGGAGATGGTATTCTTGCCAGCGCCCTACATACAGTGTTTCCTACTACTAACCTGGTGATTCCCTGACTGCTTTGGCCTGGCGACGAAAGCTGCACAGATACTGCAGGTGGTGCGGGAAATGGTGGGCTTACAGGGAGGGAGGGGATGTAGCGTTGCTGACTAGTTTCATTGGCCGAGGGTGCTGCAACCTTTAGGGACGTTTGGTAGTTAGTCCAGGCTTGGTGGTTAAATGTCTATGCATGCAACTTGTATTTAGACTTTTAAGATTCTGACCTCTGCTTAAGGTAGTTGAACATTTTTGACAGATGACTTTGCGCTGATCATTTGGATGTTGTTTAAAAAAATGCCAGACTGCACTATTTCTACTACCAGATACTTTTTCAGGCATTGCAGACTGAGCTTCTTTAACCGGATGGCCACGCTGTCCTCCAACTGGTTTTGGTTTTGCCAAGCGTTTTTGGCCAGATACGGACCCGGCAGATGGAACCTGTTGTGATGTTGATGCCTGCTGCGGCTCCTCCTCCTCCGCTTCAGAACTACTGCCGCCTGCACCCTGTTCCCCCAATGGCTGCCAATCGGGGTCAACAACTGGGTCATCTATGACCTCCTCTTCTATGTCGTGTGCAACTTCGTCTGTGTCACCGTGTAAGCCGGTGGTATAGCGTTCGTGACGGGGCACCATAGTCTCCGCTGGGTTTGATTCTGGCTCAGTACACTGCGAGGGCAATGTTCTGGTCTGAGTCAAAGGAACAGCATAGTAATCTGGCTGTGGCTGTGCATCTGTGCACTCCATGTCCGATTCAACTTCTAATGGGCATGGCCTGTTAACTGTTTCACTGTCTAACCCAGGAACGGTATGTGTAAAGAGCTCCATGGAGTAACCCGTTGTGTCGCCTGACGCATCCTTCTCTCTTGTTCTGGATGAAGAAGACAAGGAAGCGACTTGTCCCTGACCGTGAACATCCACTAACGTCGCGCTGCTTTTACATTTAGCACTTTCAGAAGAGGAGGCAAAAGAGCTAGAGGCTGAGTCAGCAAGGAAAGCCAAAACTTGTTCTTGCTGCTCCGGCTTTAAAAGCGGTTTTCCTACTCCCAGAAAAGGGAGCGTTCGAGGCCTTGTGTAGCCAGACGACGAACCTGGCTCAACAACTCGAGACTTAGGTGCTGTACTGCTTTTACCATGACCACCTGATGCTCCACCACCACTACCAATATTACCAGCTGACAATGACTGCCCACGGCCACGACCTCTTCCACCAGACTTCTTCATTGTTTGCAAAACGTAACCAAAGTAACGGTATTTGTTACTGTAAAACAACTTATAAGGTGAAACTCAAACTTCTGTAGGATTTATATATACCTTTATAGGTGCCTGACACTGAAAGGAAAATCAGGCCCAATGTTACACACTAGGTTTTCTGTGCCCCAATAATTTGAGACAGATGGCACACACAGGACCGGCACTCAAGCAGAAATGCCAATCTTAATCTCCCACTATTTTTTTTTTCAGGGAGAATTTAAAAAAAAAAAAATGGCCCAGTATTACACACTAGGTTTTCTGTGGCACACATTGAGAGACAGATGCCGCACACAGCACTGGCACAGAGGCAGACTTGCCAATCTTTATCTCCCACTATTTATTTATTTTTTCAGGGAGAATTAAAAAAAAAAATGGCCCAGTATTACACACTAGGTTTTCTGTGGCACACAATGAGAGACAGATGCCACACACAGCACTGGCACAGAGGCAGACTTGCCAATCTTTATCTCCCTGCAGTAATCTCAGAAAAGTATGGCAGGCAGCTACAAAAAGGACAGCTGCACACAAAAGTGTGGACAAACAAACAACATAGCTGTGCAGAAAGGAAGGAACAACAGGATTTGTGCTTTGAAAAAAGCAGTTGGTTTGCACAGTGGCGTACACACACAGTAACGCAGCTATCAGGGAGCCTTCTAGGGCAGCCCAATGAGCTACAGCGCTGAGGAAAAAAGATGTAGCTTCCACTGTCCCTGCAAACAAAAGGTGGTGTTGGACAGTGGAAATCGCTACAGCACAAGCGGTTTGGGGGTGAATGTACCCTGCCTAACACTATCCCTGCTTCTGACGTAGCCGCACCTCTCCCTACGCTCAGATCAGCAGCAGTAAGATGGCGTTCGGCGGGAACGCCCCTTTATAGCCCCTGTGATGCTGCAGAAAGCAAGCCAATCACTGCAATGCCTGTTATGATCCTTAGTGGCTGAGGATCACAAATAGACCAGCAAGTGAATAAACTAAGGACGAGCTCTAGGGAGATGGTAACTGGACTGATCGCAAATCTGAACCTATCCAACACAACTGAGGTAGCCGGTGAACGTGCCTAAAAAATTCCTAGACGTCTCGAGCCAGCCTGAGGAACTAGCTACCCCTAAAGAGAAAGAAAGACCTCGCTTGCCTCCAGAGAAATAATCCCCAAAGATATAGAAGCCCCCAACAAATATTAACGGTGAAGTAAGAAGAAGGCACATACATAGGGATGAAATCAGATTCAGCAAAAAGAGGCCCACTAGTACTAGAAAGCAGAAAATAGAGCAGGGGTCTATGCGATCAATAAAAAACCCTTACAAAATATCCATCCTGAGATTTCAAGAACCCACACACCAACTAACGGTGTGTGGGGAGAAACTCAGCCCACTAGAGCAACCAGCAAGCGAGGGAATTACATTTTAGCAAGCTGGACAAGAAAACATGATAAACACTGCTGATCAAAAAATAAACAAACAAAAATTAGCTTATCCTGGATGGACTGGGAGCAAGGTAGTCAGAAGGAATCTGAGTAGCACTGATTACATCGACAGCCGGCAACAAGTGGAAGTAAAACAGAGCTATATAGGAACCTCCCAGAGGATAACGAACCAGCTGATAGCCAGAGACCAGCAGGATAACAGACAAAGCCACCAGGGGGAGCCCAAAGCAAAAGTCACACCATACCACCAGTGACCATAAGAGGGAGCCTGAAAACAGAACTCACAACAGTACCCCCCCTTGAGGAGGGGTCACCGAACCCTCATGAAAACCGCCAGGGCGATCAGGATGAGCCACATGGAAGGCACGAACCAAATCGGCCGCATGAACATCAGAGGCGACAACCCAAGAATTATCCTCCTGACCATAGCCCTTCCATTTAACCAAATACTGGAGCCTCAGTCTAGAAATACGAGAATCCAAGATCTTCTCCACCACGTATTCCAATTCTCCCTCAACCAGCATCGGGGCAGGAGGCTCAACCGGAGGAACCACAGGCACCACATACCTCCGCAACAACGAGCGATGGAACACATTATGAATAGCAAATGATGCTGGGAGGTCCAGATGAAATGACACAGGGCCAAGGACTTCCAGAATCTTATAAGGACCGATAAACCGAGGCTTGAACTTAGGAGAGGAGACCTTCATAGGAACGAAGCGAGAAGACAACCACACCAAGTCCCCGACGCGAAGTCGGGGACCCACACAGCGACGGCGGTTGGCAAAGAGCTGAGCCTTCTCTTGAGACAGCTTCAAATTGTCCACCACATGATTCCAAATCTGATACAACCTATCAACCACAACATCCACTCCAGGACAGTCAGAAGGCTCCACCTGACCCGAGGAGAATCGAGGATGAAACCCCGAATTACAAAAAAAAGGAGAAACCAAAGTAGCAGAACTAGCCCGATTATTAAGGGCAAACTCGGCCAACGGCAAAAAAGTAACCCAGTCGTCCTGATCAGCAGAAACAAAACATCTTAAATAAGTCTCCAAGGTCTGATTAGTTCGCTCGGTTTGGCCATTCATCTGAGGATGGAAGGCCGACGAAAAAGACAAATCAATGCCCAATTTAGCACAAAAGGTCCGCCAAAATCTAGACACAAACGGGGATCCTCTGTCAGAAACAATGTTCTCAGGAATCCCGTGAAAACGAACCACATTTTGAAAAAACAGTGGAACCAATTCGGAGGAGGAAGGCAACTTAGGCAAGGGCACCAAATGGACCATCTTAGAAAAACGATCACACACCACCCAGATGACAGACATTCTCTGAGAGACAGGGAGATCTGAAATAAAATCCATGGAAATGTGCGTCCAAGGCCTCTTCGGGACAGGCAAAGGTAACAGCAAACCACTGGCTCGAGAACAGCAAGGCTTAGCCCGAGCACAAATTCCACAAGACTGCACAAAGGAACGCACATCCCGCGACAAGGAAGGCCACCAAAAAGACCTGGCCACCAAGTCTCTGGTACCAAATATTCCAGGATGGCCCGCCAACACCGAAGAATGAACCTCGGAGATGACTCTGTTGGTCCATCTATCCGGGACAAACAGTCTCTCCGGTGGACAGCGATCAGGTCTATCCGCCTGAAACTCTTGCAGCACACGTCGCAAATCTGGGGAGATGGCAGACAAAATCACCCCTTCTCTAAGGATACCAGCCGGCTCAGAATCTCCAGGAGAGTCAGGCACAAAACTCCTAGAAAGAGCAGCCTTCACATTCTTCGAACCAGGCAGGTACGAAACCACGAAATCAAAATGAGAGAAAAACAACGACCAACGAGCCTGTCTGGGATTCAGCCGCTTGGCCGACTCGAGGTAAATCAAATTCTTGTGATCAGTCAAGACCACCACACGATGCTTAGCTCCCTCGAGCCAATGTCGCCACTCCTCAAATGCCCACTTCATAGCCAACAACTCCCGATTACCGACATCATAATTCCGCTCAGCAGGTGAAAACTTTCTTGAAAAGAAAGCACATGGCTTCATCACAGAGTCATCGGAGCTTCTCTGCGACAAAACAGCCCCCGCTCCAATCTCGGAAGCATCAACCTCCACCTGGAAGGGAAGTGAGACATCTGGCTGACATAAGACCGGAGCCGAAGAAAACCGGCGCTTCAGCTCCTGAAAGGCCTCCACAGCCGCAGAGGACCAATTAGTCACATCAGAACCTTTCTTGGTCAAATCCGTCAAAGGCTTAACAACACCATAAAAATTAGCTATGAAGCGACGGTAAAAATTAGCAAAACCCAAGAACTTCTGAAGACTCTTAACAGATGTAGGCTGCGTCCAGTCATGAATAGCCTGAACCTTGACTGGGTCCATCTCAATAGTAGAAGGAGAAAAAATGAAACCCAAAAAAGAAATCTTCTGGACTCCAAAAAGACATTTTGAGCCCTTCACAAATAAAGCATTGTCACGCAGGACCTGAAAGACCATCCTGACCTGCTTAACATGAGACTCCCAATCATCCGAAAAAAACAGAATATCATCCAGATACACAATCATAAACTTATCCAGATATTCACGGAAGATGTAGTGCATAAAGGACTGAAAGACTGAAGGAGCATTAGAAAGTCCAAAAGGCATCACCAGGTACTCAAAATGGCCTTCAGGCGTATTAAATGCAGTTTTCCATTCATCACCCTGTTTTATACGCACAAGGTTATACGCACCACAAAGATCTATCTTGGTGAACCAACTAGAACCCTAATGCGAGCAAACAAATCAGTTAACAATGGCAAAGGATACTGAAATTTGACCGTGATTTTATTCAAAAGGCGATAATCAATACAAGGTCTCAGGGAACCATCCTTCTTAGCCACAAAAAAGAATCCCGCACCAAGAGGGGAAGAGGATGGGCGAATATGTCCCTTCTCCAAAGACTCCTTTATATAACTCCGCATGGCAGCATGCTCCGGCACAGATAAATTGAAAAGTCGTCCCTTAGGAAACTTACTACCAGTAGTGTTGAGCATTCCGATACCGCAAGTATCGGGTATCGGCCGATACTTGCGGTATCGGAATTCCGATACCGGGATTCCGATACTTGCCGCGTATCGGATACCGGAATCGGAAGTTCCCAGATTCAAACTGCACAAATTCAGCCAATGAGAATGATTCCAAGTGTGGGCACATCCTGTTCAGCATGGAGGGCATGAAACTACTGGCAAGGCTGTGATTGGCTGCTGAAATGATGTCATGATGCAGTTTAAAAGTCGCTGGCGCCATTTTGCGCTCACTCTGCTGTGAATTCAGTTAGTGACAGGACGCTGTTTGCTGACTGAGGGCCAGTTTAGAGATAGCGATTTGCTTCTTTGTGCTTTTCCAAGGCTAATTTAGCAACCGCTGTGTTCACCTAGTAATCACCTTGCTTTTGCCTTGTAGCGCTGTTTTCACAGTGATCTGCAAGGTCTGTGTGTGTGTGTGTGAGTGCAGCCCACTCTCTAGTCTGAGTGTAGCCACATAGGCCATCCATAGCTGGTTGTATTCAGTTCAGGGAGGGTGGTTCATTGCCTCATACTGTTCTTTTTTTTTTTTTTTTCCAAGTAGTGTAGTCTGCTGCTAATTATTTCAAAAAAATTATATTAGTGTCTTTCCACCCGTCTCCAGCTAATTTGTGGAAAAACACTACATAGGATAACGTAGAGGAAAGTTTTTGGGCCTTGCAGCGCCGTTTACGGCTGTCTGCACGGTCTCCGTGTGACTGCAGCTCGCCCTGTAGTCTGTGAGCAGCCATAGCCTGGTTGTCTCCAGCTCAGGGTTCTTCACTGCGTCATACCGCAAAATCAATTTTCATTTTGTTTTAAGTAGTGCAGGCTGCTGCACATTTTTTCAAAAAATTCCTATTAGTGTCTTTCCACCCGTCTCCAGCTAATTTGTGGAAAAACACTACATAGGATAACGTAGAGGAGGGTTTTTGGGCCTTGCAGCGCCGTTTACGGCTGTCTGCACGGTCTCCGTGTGACTGCAGCTCGCCCTGTAGTCTGTGAGCAGCCATAGCCTGGTTGTCTCCAGCTCAGGGTTCTTCACTGCGTCATACCGCAAAATCAATTTTCCTTTTGTTTTAAGTAGTGCAGGCTGCTGCACATTTTTTCAAAAAATTCCTATTAGTGTCTTTCCACCCGTCTCCAGCTAACTTGTGGAAAAACACTACATAGGATAACGTAGAGGAGGGTTTTTGGGCCTTGCAGCGCCGTTTACGGCTGTCTGCACGGTCTCCGTGTGACTGCAGCTCTATCTGTTGTCAGTTCAGCCCCAAAAAAATAAATAAATAATAAAGTTCACCAAACACACCAGTGACACCACTTTACATTTGTGTAGGCCACATTAGCTCATATTAAAGTCTAGTCCACACTTTAGAAAATTAGTGTTTCTTATACCTGTTAGGAGTTGTTCAGGAATAAGCACACAAAGCCGTTAGTACTTTTCTGCTTATCTTTATCAGTCAACCAAGATGAAGAAGGCAGTGAGTAAGGCACGTGGGCGTGGGCGTGGGCGTGGAGCAGGGAGGGGACGTGGGGATTCTGTGCCTGCTGCGGGCACCGGTGACTCATCAGCACCCACTTTCACCAGGGAACAGTCATTCATGCGCAGCTTTGTCGCAGAGCGCCGTACACCGCTGCTGCGTGAAGAACAAATTGAAGCCGTTGTCGGATGGATGGCAGCTAATGCATCAACTTCAATTAGTGCCACATCCTCTCAGACACAGAGCACTGGAGAGCAGCCATCGGTCTCTTCACCACCTGCCAAATTTGCCCAGGCAGACAGAGAGCCCAGGACAGGAGCCGTCTCTACTTCTGTTCTCTGAATCTCTTGGCTTGGAAACAGGGGGCCAGCCAAGCAGCATTGGAGAAATGGAAGAAGAGGCAGGGTGCAGTGATGCCCAACCGCTTTTTCTCTCTGAGTCTGAAGAGGCGGGTGGGCCAGTGGCTCCGGTCACCACATCGCAGGCCGCATCAGCTGATGATGACACTCAGGTGCCACTTACTGGTGCGTGCTCTGCTGCTGAGACTACCCAGGAGGAGCAGTTGGGGGCAGAGGGTAGTGTAGATGATGAGGTCCTTGACCCATCTTGGCGTGAGGGACAGGAAGGTGGTGGGAGCAGCTCTGAGGAAGAGATTCCCCGTACGGCCCAAAGAGGGAGAGGGAGGGGGAAGACTGTGGATCCTGCAGCCTCCGCTTTGGCACCCGTTAGGAGCATGTCTCTTCCAAAAGCCAAAAAGGGCGCTCCCAAGACTTGCAGTGCCTGGTCCTTTTTTGACACAGTTGCAGATGACATTTGCTATGTCAAATGCAAGGTGTGTCATCAAAAAGTCAAAAGAGGGAAAAATGTCAGCAACCTCAATACCTCCAACATGTGGAAACATGTGCGCACCAGGCACGCGGCGGAGTTAGAAAAACACACTGAAGAGCTAGGCCAACCAACAGCGGCAGCTACCACCTCTTCAGCTCGTGTTGCCTCTTCCTCCAGCTCACAAGCAGCTGGTTCGGCTTCCTCCCAGGAACGCCGTGGAAGAACCTCTGGCCTTGTTGTCCAGAGACCCGCTGTAATTCCACCCGCAGCACCACTTTCCCAGTCATCCACACACTCCCAGCCCAGTCTACAGCCATCGGTAGTACAGGCATGGGAGAAAAGGCGGCCTTTCTCGTCAAACCACCCACGAGCACAGGCTCTGACTGCAGGCATTGCCAAACTTCTGTCACTGGAAATGCTGTCATTCAGGCTGGTGGAGACTGACAGCTTCCGTGACTTGATGTCATTGGCAGTCCCACAGTACAATGTGCCCAGCCGCTTTTACTTCAGCAGGCAAGCCATCCCTGCCCTGCACAAGCATGTGGAGGGACACATAAAACACGCGCTACTGAACGCCGTCAGTAGCAAGGTCCACCTCACCACCGATGCGTGGACCAGTCAACATGGACATGGGCGATACCTTTCCCTCACTGCCCATTGGGTTAATGTCGTTGAGCCGGGTACAGATCGTGCGAGTGGCGCAGGACGTGTCCTGCCCACTCCAAGGATTGCAGGAATCCATTCTGTACGCATTGACTCCTCCTCTTACACCAGTTCCTCAGAATCATCGCTGCAGGAGCCTTCACAGTCCACCTCCACATGGACCCGTGATGAACGTTTACCTGTTACGACCGACATGAGCACAGCCGTGGCCAAACGTCAACAGGCCGTCTTGAAATTAATTTATTTGGGGAATCGAAGCCACACAGCGCAGGAGCTCTGGAATGCCATCAAGCAGGAGAGCGATGTGTGGTTTGTGCCAGCGAATCTCCAGCCAGGCATGGTAGTGTGTGATAATGGCCGAAATCTGGTGGCAGCTCTGGGCCTCGGCAACCTCACTCACATCCCATGTCTGGCACATGTGCTCAATTTGGTAGTGCAGAGTTTTTTGAGGGACTATCCGGATCTTGATGCACTGCTGCACAAGGTCCGCCTAGAGTGTGCTCACTTGCGGCGTTCCAGCACGGCAAAAGCGCGCATTGCAGCTCTGCAGCGCCGACACCGCCTGCCGGAACATCGCATCATATGTGACCTACCTACCAGGTGGAATTCCACGTTACATATGTTGGAGCGGTTGTGTGAGCAGCAGCAAGCTGTAATGGAGTACCAGCTGCATCAGGCACAAAGAAGTCGCACTCCGCGCCGTACAGACTTCACAACCACAGAGTGGGCCACTATGAATGACGTCTGCCAGGTTTTGCGTCCCTTTGATTATTCCACGCGGATGGCGAGTGCAGATGATGCACTAGTCAGCATAACTGTCCCCCTTATCTGCCTGCTTGAAAAATCACTGCAAGCGCTAAGGGATGATGTTGTGGAAGAGGTGGAGGATGAGGATTCAGCATTTCCATCATCTTCTGGACAGTTAGCACCACGTGGTTCCTCACAAACGCGTAGGCAGGGGACAGTTTGTGAGGAGGATGAGGAGGAGTCAATGGAGGAGGAAGACATCCGTCCAGAGGAGGGAGTTACACAATTGTCCAGTACTCAGTGTGTACAGCGAGGGTGGGGTGATGACGAGCGGGCAGAGATCACGCCTCCAGCAGGGGACAGCGTTTCTTGGGCAGTTGGCAGTCTGCAGCACATGGTGGATTACATGCTGCAGTGCCTGAGAAACGACCGCCGCATCGCCCACATTCTCAACATGCCTGATTATTGGGTGTTCACCCTCTTCGATCCTCGCTACCGGGACAACGTAGAAAGCCTCATCACACCGTTGAACCGGGAGCGAAAAATGCGGGAGTACCAAGACACACTGGTGAATTCCATCATCTTCTCCATTCCAACTGAGAGAAGTGCTGCTAGTGCATTCCAAAGCAGCTCAGTGCGTCCAGGCAGTGGTGGAGGCTCTGCACAAAGAGGGAGCAGAAGCAGTGCCTCTGCCCAAGGCAAGACCAGTATGGCCCAACTGTGGCACAGTTTTCTGTGCCCGCCACAAAGGTCCATCACAGACGGCTTCAGTCAGCAGGAGGCAACGGTTCCGTCAGATGGTGACAGACTACATGTCTTGCCCTCTTGCTGTACTCCCAGACGGCTCTTCACCTTTCAAGTTTTGGGTCTCAAAGCTGGATACATGGCCAGAGCTAAGCCAGTATGCATTGGAGGTGCTGTCTTGCCCTGCGGCCAGTGTATTATCGGAACGTGTCTTTAGTGCTGCAGGTGGTGTACTAACTGACCGTCGCATGCGACTATCCTCCGATAACGTTGACCGGCTTACTTTCCTGAAAATGAACAAGGCCTGGATCTCGCAGGAATTTGCCACTCCTCTTCCTGATTAAATAATTAGGTGACTGTCTACAGTATCCAGGTCTCCTGTTGTGTTCATCTTTCTACCACCTGAACGTAAATTCCTGGGCTCCAACACCGCCAGTTGAGGCTCAGAAGTGCCGTCTGCACAGTCAAAACATACGACCCAGTGTTATTGGGTTTCAGAAACGTCAGCTGATCCCCAGCTGTGTAGCCAGCAATGTGTCCTGCGACCGCCACGCTGACACAACAACTGAAATGTAAGGGAACCTGTCCCCCCCCCAAGGCGTTTGTTACTGAAAGAGCCATCTTGTGCAGCAGTAATGCTGCACAAGGAAAAGGTAGCTATTTTTGTTTAGCTCCTTGCACACGCAGAACTTAACACTTATAAAATGTGTCCACTGATACCGTAAAACCGTCCCGGAGGTGGGACTTTCCTTCGTAATATGACGCAGCACAGCCGTCATTCCTACCCCCTTGGCGCCGTGCCCCGGCTCCTCAGCGTTGTTTGATTCCGTCCCGGAGCCTGCGCTGTTATGTTATCCCTTGGCCAGGCACACTTAGCGCTGCCCATCTTCTGACATCATTTGGTGTCAGGATGGCTGCGCCTGTGCGGCCGCGCTGGCCGAGAGCCCGCCTCGCAGTGTCTTCTGATTTAATCCCACTGGGGGCCTGAGATCCATGGACATACGCAGTGCATATCTGAACCTCCACCTCTCACTCATCTCCCTACGGCTTCTTCAGACTGTGCGGTGTCAGCTGGTCCCTAATAGCATGCCACGGCCGTGACACCGCACAGTCTTAAGAAGCCGTAGGGAGGGGAGTGAGAGGCGAGGATATGCACTGCGCATGGCCATGGATCCCAGGCCCGTGGTGGGATTACATTAGACGACACTGTGAGGCGGGCTCTCGGCCAGCGCGTCCGCACAGGCGCAGCCATCCTGACACCAAATGATGTCAGAAGATGGGCAGCGCTAAGTGTGCTTGGCCAAGGGATAACATAACAGCGTAGGCTCCGGGACGGAATCAAACAACGCTGAGGAGCCGGGGCACGGCGCCAAGGGGGTAGGAATGACGGCTGTGCTGCGTCATATTACGAAGGAAAGTCCCACCTCCGGGACGGTCTCACGGTTTCAGGGGACACATTTTATAAGTGTTTAGTTCTGTGTTTGCAAGGAGCATAATGAAAAGAGCCACCTTTTCCTTTTGCATCTTTTGTGCTGCACAAGCTGGCTCTTTCAGCTACAAACGCCTTGGGGGGGGGTTAAAGGTTCCCTTTCGACTTTCTCCAATCAGGCTTCGGCCTACATTGTGTTCCTCTGCTTTTCCTCCTGTCCCTGGGCTCCAACACCGCTAGTTGCCGTCCAGAAGTGCTGTCCGCACAGTCCCTACAGTCCCTCCTCTGTTATTGGGGTTCAGTAACGTCAGCTGTTCCCCAGCTGTGTGTGTGGCAATCCCTCCTATCTCCTCCACCTCCTCCTCCTGTCCCTGGGCTCCAACACCGCTAGTTGTTGCCTGGTAGTGCTGTACGCACAGTCAACAGTCCCTCCTCTGTTATTGGGGTTCAGTAACGTCAGCTGTTCCCCTGCTGTGTGTGTGGCAATCCCTCCTATCTCCTCCACCTCCACCTCCCCCTCCTGTCCCTGGGCTCCAACACCGCTAGTTGTTGCCTGGTAGTGCTGTACGCACAGTCCCAACAGTCCCTCCTCTGTTATTGGGGTTCAGTAACGTCAGCTGTTCCCCTGCTGTGTGTGTGGCAATCCCTCCTATCTCCTCCACCTCCACCTCCCCCTCCTGTCCCTGGGCTCCAACACCGCTAGTTGCCGTCCAGAAGTGCTGTCCGCACAGTCCCAACAGTCCCTCCTCTGTTATTGGGGTTCAGTAACGTCAGCTGTTCCCCTGCTGTGTGTGTGGCAATCCCTCCTATCTCCTCCACCTCCACCTCCCCCTCCTGTCCCTGGGCTCCAACACCGCTAGTTGTTGCCTGGTAGTGCTGTACGCACAGTCAACAGTCCCTCCTCTGTTATTGGGTTTCAGTAACGTCAGCTGTTCCCCTGCTGTGTGTGTGGCAATCCCTCCTATCTCCTCCACCTCCACCTCCCCCTCCTGTCCCTGGGCTTCAACACCGTTAGTTGTTGCCTGGTAGTGCTGTACGCACAGTCAACAGTCCCTCCTCTGTTATTGGGGTTCAGTAACGTCAGCTGTTCCCCTGCTGTGTGTGTGGCAATCCCTCCTATCTCCTCCACCTCCACCTCCCCCTCCTGTCCCTGGGCTCCAACACCGCTAGTTGTTGCCTGGTAGTGCTGTACGCACAGTCCCAACAATCCCTCCTCTGTTATTGGGGTTCAGTAACGTCAGCTGTTCCCCTGCTGTGTGTGTGGCAATCCCTCCTATCTCCTCCACCTCCACCTCCCCCTCCTGTCCCTGGGCTCCAACACGGCTAGTTGTTGCCTGGTAGTGCTGTACGCACAGTCAACAGTCCCTCCTCTGTTATTGGGGTTCAGTAACGTCAGCTGTTCCCCCGCTGTGTTTGTGGCAATCCCTCCTATCTCCTCCACCTCCACCTCCCCCTCCTGTCCCTGGGCTCCAACACCGCTAGTTGCCGTCCAGAAGTGCTGTCCGCACAGTCCCAACAGTCCCTCCTCTGTTATTGGGGTTCAGTAACGTCAGCTGTTCCCCTGCTGTGTGTGTGGCAATCCCTCCTATCTCCTCCACCTCCACCTCCCCCTCCTGTTGTGAATTTACCTTTTGGCTCCCTCTAGTGGCTACTAGTGTTTTTACTCTGGGTATGTCTATCATCCCTTGTATGCTCACCTGGGTCGTTAGGTCAGGGGTGTTGCTATATTAGCTCCCTGGACCTTCAGTTCAATGCCTGGCAACGTTGATATCAGATCTAATCTGTAGTGCTCTTGTCTACTGATCCTGGTTCCTGCTTGATTAAGCTAAGTCTGCTTTCTTGCTTTTTGCTATTGTTTTTGTTTGCATTTTTGTCCAGCTTGTACATAATCTGTATCCTATCCTTGCTGGAAGCTCTAGGGAGGCTGGAGTTCTCCCCCCGGGCCGTTAGACGGTTCGGGGGTTCTTGAATCTCCAGTGTGGATTTTTGTAGGGTTTTTGTTGACCATATAAGTTATCTTACTACATTCTGCTATTAGTGAGTGGGCCTCTCTTTGCTAAACCTAGTTCATCTCTGTGTTTGTCATTTCCTCTTACCTCACCGTTATTATTTGTGGGGGGCTTGTATCCAACTTTTGGGGTCTATTCTCTGGAGGCAAGAGAGGTCTTTGTTTTCCTCTTCTAGGGGTAGTTAGTCCTCCGGCTGGCACGAGACATCTAGCGACCAACGTAGGCATGTTCCCCGGCTACTTCTAGTGTTGGCGTTAGGAGTAGATATATGGTCAACCCAGTTACCACTGCCCTATGAGCTGGATTTTTGTACTTAGCAGACTTGCTGATATCTCTGAGACCCTCGCCATTGGGGTCATAACACCCTCCTGTCCCTGGGCTCCAACACCGCTAGTTGTTGCCTGGTAGTGCTGTACGCACAGTCAACAGTCCCTCCTCTGTTATTGGGGTTCAGTAACGTCAGCTGTTCCCCTGCTGTGTGTGTGGCAATCCTGTCATGATCCCAATGGCAGGGAATTAAACACATAACACGGGCAAAAACAGGACGAGCTCTAGGGTGATGGAACCTGAGCTGACCACGATCCTGAACCTCAACACTCAACTAACAGCAGCCGGGGAACGTTCCTGGGGGGACTCTAGACGTCTCGCGCCAGCCGGAGATCTAGCTACCCCTATCAGAAGAATCACAGACCTATCTTGCCTCCAGAGAAATATTCCCACAGAAATAGCAGCCCCCCACATATAATGACGGTGAAATGAGAGGAAGGCACAAACGTAGTTATGAAAACAGATTCAGCAAAATGAGGCCCGCTTAAGCTAGATAGCAGAGGATACAAAAGGTGAACTGCGCGGTCAGCTTAAAACCCTTCAAAATACCATCCTGAAATTACTTGAACTCATGTGCCAACTCATGGTACATGAGTGGTAATTTCAGCCCACTAGAGCAACCAGCAGCAGAGAATTACATATCTGCAAGCTGGACTAAAAACATGAAAGCAAACATGAAACAGGGAAATCCAGACTTAGCTTGTCTTGAAGGCCTAGGAGCAGGTAGCAAAGGTAACAGAGACACACTGATACATTGATAGCCGGCAAGGGAATGACAGGAAAGCCAGGTTAAATAGGAAACACCCAGCCTCTGATAAACAGGTGGAAACCAGAGACCGCAACCCACCAAAGTCACCCAGTACCAGCTGTAACCACCAGAGGGAGCCCAAATACAGAATCCACAACAGTACCCCCCCCTTGAGGAGGGGTCACCGAACCCTCACGAGAACCCCCAGGGCGATCAGGATGAGCTCTATGGAAGGCGCGGACCAAATCAGTCGCATGAACATCAGAGGCGACCACCCAGGAATTATCCTCCTGACCATAACCCTTCCACTTAACCAAATACTGGAGTTTACGTCTGGAAACACGAGAATCCAAGATCTTCTCAACAACATACTCCAATTCTCCCTCCACCAGCACCGGAGCAGGAGGCTCAACCGAAGGAACAACGGGCACCTCATACCTCCGCAATAACGACCGATGGAACACATTATGAATAGCAAACGATGCTGGGAGATCCAAACAAAAAGATACAGGGTTAAGAATCTCCAAGATCTTATAAGGACCGATGAACCGAGGCTTGAACTTAGGAGAAGAGACCTTCATAGGGACAAAACGAGAAGACAACCACACCAAGTCCCCAACAAGAAGTCGGGGACCCACACGGCGACGGCGATTAGCAAACTGCTGAGTCTTCTCCTGAGAAAACTTCAAATTGTCCACCACCTGATTCCAAATCTGATGTAGCCTGTCCACCACCACGTCCACTCCAGGACAATCCGAAGGCTCCACCTGACCAGAGGAAAAACGAGGATGAAACCCCGAATTACAAAAGAAAGGAGAAACCAAAGTAGCAGAACTAGCCCGATTATTAAGGGCAAATTCGGCCAGTGGCAAAAAGGCAACCCAGTCATCTTGATCAGCAGAAACAAAACACCTTAAATAAGTTTCCAAGGTCTGATTAGTTCGCTCCTTCTGGCCATTCGTCTGAGGATGGAATGCAGACGAGAAAGACAAATCAATGCCCATCTTAGCACAAAACGTCCGCCAAAATCTAGGCACAAACTGGGATCCCCTGTCAGAAATGATATTCTCCGGAATCCCATGCAAACGAACCACGTTCTGAAAAAATAAAGGGACCAACTCAGAGGAGGAAGGCAACTTAGGCAAGGGTACCAAATGAACCATCTTAGAAAAGCGGTCACACACAACCCAGATAACGGACATTTTCTGTGAGACAGGGAGATCTGAAATAAAATCCATGGAAATGTGCGTCCAAGGCCTCTTCGGGATAGGCAAGGATAACAACAACCCACTGGCCCGAGAACAGCAAGGCTTAGCCCGAGCACACACTTCACAAGACTGCACAAAGGTGTGCACATCCCTTGACAAGGAAGGCCACCAAAAAGACCTGGCCACCAAGTCTCTAGTACTAAATATTCCAGGATGACCAGCCAACACAGAAAAATGGACCTCGGAGATGACTCTACTGGTCCAATCATCCGGAACAAACAGTCTTTCTGGTGGACAACGATCAGGTTTATCCGCCTGAAACTCCTGCAATGCACGTCGCAAGTCTGGGGAGACGGCGGACAATATTACCCCATCCCTAAGGATACCAGTAGGCCCAGAGTCTCCAGGAGAGTCAGGCACAAAACTCCTGGAAAGAGCATCTGCCTTCACATTCTTTGAACCTGGCAGGTATGAAACCACAAAATTGAAACGAGAAAAAAACAACGACCAACGAGCCTGTCTAGGATTCAGACGCCTGGCAGACTCAAGGTAAATCAGATTTTTGTGATCAGTCAAGACCACCACACGATGTCTAGCACCCTCAAGCCAATGACGCCACTACTCAAATGCCCACTTCATGGCCAAAAGCTCCCGATTACCCACATCATAATTGCGCTCGGCGGGCGAGAATTTTCTAGAAAAGAACGCACATGGCTTCATCACCGAGCCATCGGAACTTCTCTGTGACAAAACCGCCCCCGCTCCAATCTCGGAAGCATCAACCTCAACCTGAAAAGGAAGTGAAACATCTGGTTGACATAACACAGGAGCAGAAGAAAACCGGCGCTTAAGTTCCTGAAAGGCCTCCACAGCCGTAGGAGACCAATTAGCAACATCAGCACCCTTTTTAGTCAAATCAGTCAAAGGTTTAACAACACTGGAAAAATTAGTAATGAACCGACGATAAAAATTAGCAAAACCCAAGAACTTCTGAAGACTCTTAACAGATGTAGGTTGTGTCCAGTCACAAATCGCCTGAACCTTGACGGGATCCATCTCAATAGTAGAAGGAGAAAAAATGTACCCCAAAAAAGAAATCTTCTGGACTCCGAAGAGACATTTTGAGCCCTTCACAAACAGAGAATTGGCCCGCAGGATTTGAAACACCTTCCTGACCTGTAGAACATGAGACTCCCAGTCATCAGAAAACACCAAAATATCATCCAAATACACAATCATAAACTTATCCAGATATTCACGGAAAATATTGTGCATAAAGGACTGAAAGACTGAAGGAGCATTAGAAAGTCCAAAAGGCATTACCAAATACTCAAAATGGCCCTCAGGCGTATTAAATGAGGTTTTCCACTCATCACCCTGCTTTATCCGCACAAGATTATACGCACCGCGAAGATCTATCTTAGTGAACCACCTAGCCCCCTTAATGCGAGCAAACAAATCAGTCAATAATGGCAATGGATACTGATATTTGACTGTAATCTTATTCAGAAGGCGATAATCTATACAAGGCGTCAGGGAACCATCTTTTTTTGCCACGAAAAAAAAACCTGCTCCCAGAGGGGACGAAGATGGACAAATATGTCCCTTTTCCAAGGACTCCTTAATATAATTCCGCATAGCAGTATGCTCTGGCACTGACAGATTAAATAAACGACCCTTAGGGAACTTACTGCCAGGAATTAATTCTATAGCACAGTCACAGTCCCTATGAGGAGGGAGCGAATTGAGCTTAGGCTCCTCAAAAACATCCCGATAGTCAGACAAAAACGCAGGGACCTCAGAAGGAGTAGATGAAGCGATTGAAATCAGAGGTGCATCATCATGAACCCCCTGACATCCCCAGCTTAACACAGACATTGTTTTCCAATCCAGGACTGGATTATGAGTTTGTAACCATGGCAGACCAAGCACTAGTACATCATGTAAATTATACAGTACAAGGAAGCGAATCACCTCCTGATGAACGGGAGTCATGCGCATGGTCACTTGTGTCCAGTACTGCGGTTTATTCATAGCCAATGGTGTAGAGTCAATTCCCTTCAAAGGAATAGGAACTTCCAGAGGCTCCAGACTAAAACCGCAGCGTTTGGCAAATGACCAATCCATACGACTCAGGGCAGCGCCCGAATCCACATAGGCATCGACGGAAATGGATGACAGTGAACAAATCAGAGTTACAGACAAAATGAATTTAGACTGCAGAGTACTAATGGCAAAAGATTTATCAACCTTTTTTGTGCGTTTAGAGCATGCTGATATAACATGAGCTGAATCACCACAATAAAAACACAATCCATTTTTCCGCCTATAATTTTGCCGTTCACTTCTGGACTGAATTCTATCACATTGCATAGTCTCAGGTGCCTGTTCAGAAGACACCGCCAACTGGTGCACAGGTTTGCGCTCCCGTAAATGCCGATCAATCTGAATGGCCATAGCCATAGACTCATTCAGACCTGTAGGCGCAGGGAACCCCACCATAATATCCTTAATGGCCTCAGAAAGACCATCTCTGAAGTTTGCAGCCAGGGCGCACTCATTCCACTGAGTAAGCACCGACCATTTCCGAAATTTTTGACAATATACTTCCGCTTCATCATGCCCCTGAGAGAGGGCTAATAAAGCCTTTTCAGCCTGAATCTCCAGGTTAGGTTCCTCATAGAGCAATCCCAGTGCCAGAAAAAACGCATCCACACTGAGCAATGCAGGATCCCCTGGTGCCAATGCAAATGCCCAATTCTGAGCGTCGCCCCGCAGGAAAGATATTACAATCTTGACCTGCTGAGCAGGGTCTCCAGAGGAGCGAGATTTCAAAGAAAGAAACAATTTGCAATTGTTCCTGAAATTCAGGAAGGTAGATCTATCTCCAGAAAAAAACTCTGGAATAGGAATTCTAGGTTCAGACATAGGAGTGTGAACAACAAAATCCTGTATGTTTTGAACTTTTGCAGCAAGATTATTCAAGCTGGAAGCCAAACTCTGGACATCCATGTTAAACAGCTAAGGTCAGAGCCATTCAAGGGTTAAGAGGAGGTAAGAAGCAACTAGACAGCAATTAAGGGCTAGGCAGCAAAACTCTGAGGGAAAAAAAAAAAAATTTCCCTTCAACACTTCTTTTTCTCCTGCTTCAGCCCAAACAATTAACACTTTGTGGGCCGGCTATACTGTCATGATCCCAATGGCAGGGAATTAAACACATAACACGGGCAAAAACAGGACGAGCTCTAGGGTGATGGAACCTGAGCTGACCGCGATCCTGAACCTCAACACTCAACTAACAGCAGCTGGGGAACGTTCCTGGGGGGACTCTAGACGTCTCGCGCCAGCCGGAGATCTAGCTACCCCTATCAGAAGAATCACAGACCTATCTTGCCTCCAGAGAAATATTCCCACAGAAATAGCAGCCCCCCACATATAATGACGGTGAAATGAGAGGAAGGCACAAACGTAGTTATGAAAACAGATTCAGCAAAATGAGGCCCGCTTAAGCTAGATAGCAGAGGATACAAAAGGTGAACTGCGCGGTCAGCTTAAAACCCTTCAAAATACCATCCTGAAATTACTTGAACTCATGTGCCAACTCATGGTACATGAGTGGTAATTTCAGCCCACTAGAGCAACCAGCAGCAGAGAATTACATATCTGCAAGCTGGACTAAAAACATGAAAGCAAACATGAAACAGGGAAATCCAGACTTAGCTTGTCTTGAAGGCCTAGGAGCAGGTAGCAAAGGTAACAGAGACACACTGATACATTGATAGCCGGCAAGGGAATGACAGGAAAGCCAGGTTAAATAGGAAACACCCAGCCTCTGATGGACAGGTGGAAACCAGAGACCGCAACCCACCAAAGTCACCCAGTACCAGCTGTAACCACCAGAGGGAGCCCAAAAACAGAATCCACAACACAATCCCTCCTATCTCCTCCCCCTCCCCCTCCTGTCCCTGGGCTCCAACACCGCTAGTTGTTGCCTGGTAGTGCTGTACGCACAGTCCCAACAGTCCCTCCTCTGTTATTAGGGTTCAGTAACGTCAGCTGTTCCCCTGCTGTGTGTGTGGCAATCCCTCCTATCTCCTCCACCTCCACCTCCCCCTCCTGTCCCTGGGCTCCAACACCGCTAGTTGTTGCCTGGTAGTGCTGTATGCACAGTCCCAACAGTCCCTCCTCTGTTATTGGGGTTCAGTAACGTCAGCTGTTCCCCTGCTGTGTGTGTGGCAATCCCTCCTATCTCCTCCACCTCCACCTCCCCCTCCTGTCTCTGGGCTCCAACACCGCTAGTTGTTGCCTGGTAGTGCTGTACGCACAGTCCCAACAGTCCCTCCTCTGTTATTGGGGTTCAGTAACGTCAGCTGTTCCCCTGCTGTGTGTGTGGCAATCCCTCCTATCTCCTCCACCTCCACCTCCCCCTCCTGTCCCTGGGCTCCAACACCGCTAGATGCCTTCCAGAAGTGCTGTCCGCACAGTCCCAACAGTCTCTCCTCTGTTATTGGGGTTCAGTAACGTCAGCTGTTCCCCTGCTGTGTGTGTGGCAATCCCTCCTATCTCCTCCACCTCCACCTCCCCCTCCTGTCCCTGGGCTCCAACACCGCTAGTTGCCGTCCAGAAGTGCTGTCCGCACAGTCCCAACAGTCCCTCCTCTGTTATTGGGGTTCAGTAACGTCAGCTGTTCCCCTGCTGTGTGTGTGGCAATCCCTCCTATCTCCTCCACCTCCACCTCCCCCTCCTGTCCCTGGGCTCCAACACCGCTAGTTGTTGCCTGGTAGCGCTGTACGCACAGTCAACAGTCCCTCCTCTGTTATTGGGGTTCAGTAACGTCAGCTGTTCCCCTGCTGTGTGTGTGGCAATCCCTCCTATCTCCTCCACCTCCACCTCCCCCTCCTGTCCCTGGGCTCCAACACCGCTAGTTGTTGCCTGGTAGTGCTGTACGCACAGTCCCAACAGTCCCTCCTCTGTTATTGGGGTTCAGTAACGTCAGCTGTTCCCCTGCTGTGTGTGTGGCAATCCCTCCTATCTCCTCCACCTCCACCTCCCCCTCCTGTCCCTGGGCTCCAACACCGCTAGTTGCCGTCCAGAAGTGCTGTCCGCACAGTCCCAACAGTCACTCCTCTGTTATTGGGGTTCAGTAACGTCAGCTGTTCCCCTGCTGTGTGTGTGGCAATCCCTCCTATCTCCTCCACCTCCACCTCCCCCTCCTGTCCCTGGGCTCCAACACCGCTAGTTGCCGTCCAGAAGTGCTGTCCGCACAGTCCCAACAGTCCCTCCTCTGTTATTAGGGTTCAGTAACGTCAGCTGTTCCCCTGCTGTGTGTGTGGCAATCCCTCCTATCTCCTCCACCTCCACCTCCCCCTCCTGTCCCTGGGCTCCAACACCGCTAGTTGTTGCCTGGTAGTGCTGTACGCACAGTCCCAACAGTCCCTCCTCTGTTATTGGGGTTCAGTAACGTCAGCTGTTCCCCTGCTGTGTGTGTGGCAATCCCTCCTATCTCCTCCACCTCCACCTCCCCCTCCTGTCCCTGGGCTCCAACACCGCTAGTTGTTGCCTGGTAGTGCTGTACGCACAGTCCCAACAGTCCCTCCTCTGTTATTGGGGTTCAGTAACGTCAGCTGTTCCCCTGCTGTGTGTGTGGCAATCCCTCCTATCTCCTCCACCTCCACCTCCCCCTCCTGTCCCTGGGCTCCAACACCGCTAGTTGCCGTCCAGAAGTGCTGTCCGCACAGTCCCAACAGTCCCTCCTCTGTTATTGGGGTTCAGTAACGTCAGCTGTTCCCCTGCTGTGTGTGGCAATCCCTCCTATCTCCTCCACCTCCACCTCCCCCTCCTGTCCCTGGGCTCCAACACCGCTAGTTGCCATCCAGAAGTGCTGTCCGCACAGTCCCAACAGTCCCTCCTCTGTTATTGGGGTTCAGTAACGTCAGCTGTTCCCCTGCTGTGTGTGTGGCAATCCCTCCTATCTCCTCCACCTCCACCTCCCCCTCCTGTCCCTGGGCTCCAACACCGCTAGTTGCCGTCCAGAAGTGCTGTCCGCACAGAGCCAAACACCTCGCCAATGTGTTAGTGGGGTTCAGCACCGCCAGCTGTTCCCCTGCTGTGTATACGGCAACGTGTACTGCGACCGCCACGCAGGCACAACAAGTTAAATTTAAGGGAACCTGTCCTCCCCCCCCAGGCGTTTGTTACTGAAGGAGCCACCTTGTGCAGCAGTAATGATGCAAAGGGAAAAAAGTGCCTCTTTTTGTGGTGCTCCTTGCACATGCTGAACCTAACACTTATGAAAAGTGTCCCCTCCTACCGTGATACCGTCCGGTTGGTGGAACTTTCCTTTGTGATGTGACGCAGCACAGCCGTCATTCTTACCCCCTTGGCGCCGTGCGCCGCCTCCTCAGCGTTGTTTGAATCAGTCCCGGAGCCTGCGCTGTTAGGTTAGCCCTTGGCCATGCACACATTTTGCGCTGCCTGTCTTCTGACATCATTTGGTGTCAGGCTGGCTGCGCCTGTGCGGCCGCGCTGGACGAGATCCCGCCTCTTACTGTCTTCTGATTTAATACCACTGGGGGCCTGAGATCCATGGACATGCGCAGTGCATATCTGAACCTCCACCTCTCACTCATCTCCCTACGGCTTCTTCAGACTGTGCGGTGTCAGCTGGTCCCTAATAGCATGCCACGGCCGTGACACCGCACAGTCTGAAGAAGCCGTAGGGAGGGGAGTGAGAGGTGAGGATATGCACTGCGCATGGCCACGGATCCCAGGCCCGCGGTGGGATTACATTAGACGACACTGCGAGGCGGGATCTCTGCCAGCGCAGCCGCACAGGCGCAGCCAGTCTGACACCACATGATGTCAGAAGACGGGCAGCGCAAAATGTGTGCATGGCCAAGGGCTAACGTCTAAAATGTGTCCTCTGTGTGACCATTAAAACGTCCCTGAGGTGTGACTTTCCTTTGTAATGACACGCAGCAACCCCCTTGGTAGCACTGCCCGTCTTCTGACATCATTGTTTGGCTGGCTGCGCCTCTGCGGCAGCCCTGCCCGACACAACGCCCCTCGGTGTCTTATTTATTTGGACTGCGAGGGTGTGATTGATGGGCATGAGCAGTGCATATGTTCGCCTGTCCCTCATCTCCTTCCGCCTTCCTCAGACTGTGCGGCTTCATGGCCGCGGCATGCGATAAGGGATCAGCTGACGCCGCACAGTCTGAAGCGGGTGTAAGAACCCAAGCGAGAGGCGAACATATGTACTGCACCAGGCCATGAATCCCAGCCCCGCAGTGTTTTAACAATGTTAAGACACTGCGGGGCTGGGATTCATGGTCATCGCAAACTGCAACGGCCGACATTACATGATGTCAGAGGATGGGCAGCGCTAACAGCGCAAGGCCAAGGGATAACACAAAAGCGCAGACTCCTGTGCAACAAATAACGATGCTCAGGAGGCCGCGCAAAGCACCAAGGTGGCATTTTTGCCAGCTGTACTGCGTCTCTTTATGAAGGGAACTCACGCCTCAAAATCAGTTTGACTGTGTAAGGGCCTAAATGTTATACGTGTTCCTTTCAGCGTGTGCAAGGAGCAAAATTAAAAGAGCAACCTTTGACTTGTGCAGCATTACTGCTGCATAAGCTGTGGCTCTTCTAGTTTGTAACCCCTGAGGGGGGTTAAAGGTTACCTTTGAAATTGGTTCAATTAGGCTTCGGCCTACACTCTGCTCCCTCTCCTCCTCCTGCTGTCCCTGGGCTCTAACACCGCCAGTTGGGGCCCAGATGTGCTGGCTGCACAGAGCCAAACACCTCGCCAATGTGTCAGTGGGGTTCAGCACCGCCAGCTGTTCCCCTGCTGTGTAGCCGGCATCGTGTCCTGCAAAAGCCACCCAGAGACGTCAGGGATCAGCTGACGCCACACAGTCTGAAGCGGGTGTAAGGACCCGAGTGTGAGAGGCCAACATATGTACTGCGCCAGGCCATGAATCCCAGCCCCGCAGTGTTTTAACTATGTAAAGACACTGCGGGGCTGGGATTCATGGTCATCGCGAACCGCACCGGCCGACATTAAATGATGCCAGAAGATGGGCAGCGCTAACAGCGCAAGGCCAAGGGATAAAACGACAGCGCAGACTCCTGTACAGCAAATAACAACACTCAGGAGGCTGCGCCCAGCACCAAGGTGGGATTCTTGACATCTGTGCTGCGTTTCATTACGAAGGGAACTTTCGCCTCCAACACAGTTTGACTGTATAAAGGGCTAAATGTTATACGTGTTTCATTCAGCGTGTGCAAGGAGAAAAATTAAAAGAGCAACCTTTGACTTGTGCAGCACTACTGCTGCATAAGCTGTGGCTCTTCTAGTTTGTAACACCTGAGGGGGGGTTAAAGGTTACCTTTAAAATTGGTTCAATTAGGCTTCGGCCTACACTCTGCTCACCCTGCAGAGCCTGGGCTCTAACACCGCCAGTTGGGACCCGGTACTGCTAGCTGCACAGAGAAAAACACCAGCCAATGTGTCAGTGGGGTTCAGCACCGCCAGCTGTTCCCCTGCTGTGTAGCCGGCAACGTGTCCTGCAACAGCCACACAGGCACAACAGACCCAAAGCTGCCGCCAGTGCAGGCTTCGGTCTACACTCTGCTCCCTCTCCTCCTCCTGCTGACCCTTTGCTCCAACACTGCTAGTTGGGGCTCTAGGAAGACAAGCTTGAATAGGTCCCCATCCTGGTTCCAGCACCGTCAGCTGGTTCCGGGCAGAGCCTTTGGCTTAGCTGCCTCCTTCTGGGTATCCGAGTTCCACCAACGTCAGGTGGTCCTTGGTAGTGCTTTCAGGCACGGGTACCTCCTGCTTAGTAACCGGGTTCCAGTAATGTCAGCTGGTCCTCGGTAGTTCCATTGGCTCTTGGACCTTCGGCTACCCATCCGGGTTCCAGCACCGTCAGCTGGTTCTCGGCAGTGTCTTTTGCTCTTGTACCTTCTGCTCCCCATCCTGGTTCCAGTACCGTCAGCTGGTTCTGGGCAGAGCCTTTGGCCTAGGTGCCTCCCTCTGGGTATCTGAGTTCCACCAACGTCAGGTGGTCCTTGGTAGTGCTTTCAGCACGGGTACCTCCTGTTTAGTAACCGGGTTCCAGTAACGTCAGCTGGTCCTCGGTAGTTCCATTGGCTCTTGGACCTTCGGCTGCCCATCCGGGTTCCAGCACCGTCAGCTGGTTCTCGGCAGTGTCTTTTGCTCTTGTACCTTCTGCTCCCCATCCTGGTTCCAGTACCGTCAGCTGGTTCCGGGCAGAGCCTTTGGCTTAGGTGCCTCCCTCTGGGCATCCGAGTTCCACCAACGTCAGGTGGTCCTTGGTAGTGCTTTCAGGCACGGGTACCTCTTGCTTAGTAACCGGGTTCCAGTAACGTCAGCTGGTCCTCGGTAGTTCCATTGGCTCTTGGACCTTCGGGTAGCCATCCGAGTTCCAGTTCCATCAGCTGTTTCTCGGCATTTTCTCAGCCTTCTTGTACCTTCTGCTACATTTCCAAGTTCAAGACCCTAAAGACGACGACCCGGAAGACCACCCCTAAGATGACGACGACACCAGAGACGACACCCACTGAGATGACGACGACCCTGGAGACGATGACCCTGAAGACCACCCCGATGACGACGACCCCGGAGACGACGACCCTGGAGACGACGACCCTGGAGACGACGACGACATGGGAGACCGAGAAGCAGAAGAACAAGAGGCTGCAGAACAAAGAGCAGAAGAACATTAAGCATAAGACTAAATATCAGAGCAAAAGATATTATCTAAATTATAAGCAGAAGAAGACTAAGCAGTGTATGGGGGTGAGTCCGTTCCTCCTCGTGGTGCCCCTGGATAAAGCCTGATGCTGCGGGCCAAACTGAACGCGGACAAATGTAACTCTTTTGTGACAGGCAGAACGGAAGGTGTAATCTTCAAACTTTTATAGATAACAACTACGGGAATGCCTGTCACAAATAAGAATATGATGAAGAAGTTGAATATGAAAAAGATAATAGTTAAATAAAAAGAATATGAACAATGTAAAAAAAAAAAAATATAGGTAGAAGAAGAAGAAGATGAATAAGGTGAAGATAGTTGATGTCAAAGAAGCTGATGATGAGGATAATGAAGAAGAAAGTGGGAGAAGTAAAAAAGAAGGTGAAGGACGTGGAAGTAGTGAAACATCAATATCTGAAAAAAAATAAATAAATAACATAGTCAAAATCTTTCTAACGCCGACCGTCATAAAAAAAAACAAAAAAACCTGCTATTCTATTTGTTTGAGCTAAACCTCTGTGCCTTTAATGTCTCCGCCACCTCCCCCAATACATCCTACATTATTCTTAGTTGTTTTCCTTCATGTAGAATTTACCTACAAGGAAAGAAAGGGTTTATTTTAATTCCGATATTTTCGTCCCATTGACTTGCATTGGGATCGGGTATCGGTATCGGATTAGATCCGATACTTTGACGGTATCGGCCGATACTTTCCGATACCGATACTTTCCGATATCGGAAGGTATCGCTCAACACTAACTACCAGGAATCAAATTTATAGCACAATCACAGTCCCTATGAGGAGGTAGAGAACTGAGTTTGGGCTCCTCAAATACATCCTGGTAGTCTGACAAAAACGTAGGGACTTCAGAAGGAGTGGACGAAGCAATTGACACCACAGGAGCGTCACCATGAATTCCCTGACAACCCCAACTTGACACAGACATAGCTTTCCAATCCAGGACTGGATTATGAGTCTGCAACCATGGTAGACCCAACACGACGACATCATGCAAATTATGCAATACAAGAAAGCGAATCACCTCCTGATGAACAGGAGTCATGCACATGGTCACTTGTGTCCAGTACTGAGGTCTATTCGTAGCCAATGGTGTAGAGTCAATTCCCCTTAGTGGAATAGGGAATTTTAAAGGCTCCAAATCAAAACCATAGTGCCTGGCAAATGACCAATCCATCAGACTCAGAGCAGCACCTGAATCTACACAGGCATTAACCGGGTAAGATGACAGGGAACAAATCAGGGTAACAGACAAAATGAACTTAGGCTGTAAAGTACCAATGGTGACAGATTTATCAACCTTTTTTTTGCGCTTAGAGCATGCTGAGATAACATGAGCTGAGTCACCACAGTAAAAGCACAACCCATTTTGCCGTCTATAATTTTGCCGTTCACTTCTGGTCAGAATTCTGTCACATTGCATAGATTCAGGTGTCTGTTCAGAAGACACCGCCAAATGGTGCACAGGTTTGCGCTCCCGCAACCGCCGATCAATCTGAATGGCCAGAGTCATTGACTCATTCAGACCTGCAGGCGTAGGGAACCCCACCATGACATTCTTAATGGCTTCAGAAAGACCCTCTCTGAAATTTGCAGCCAGGGCACACTCATTCCACTGAGTAAGCACCGACCATTTCCGAAATTTCTGGCAGTACACCTCTGCTTCAACTTGCCCCTGCGAGAGGGCCAATAACGCTTTTTCAGCCTGGTTCTCAAGATTAGGTTCCTCATAGAGCAATCCAAGGGCCAGAAAAAACGCATCTACACTAAGCAATGCAGGATCCCCTGGTGCCAATGCGAAGGCCCAATCTTGAGGGTCACCACGCAAAAAGGAAATGATAATCTTAACTTGCTGAACGGCATCACCAGAGGAACGAGGTTTCAAAGAAAGAAACAACTTACAATTGTTCTTAAAATTCAGGAACCTAGATCTATCTCCAGAAAACAACTCCGGAATAGGTATTCTAGGCTCAGACATAGGACTGTGAACAACAAAATCCTGAATACTTTGAACCCTAGCAGCAAGATGATCCAGACTGGAAGCCAAGCTCTGGACATCCATGTCAGCAGCTGAACTCAGAGCCACACCAAGATTAAGAGAAGGAGAGAAGCTAGCACAGCAGCTAGACACACGGCAAAAAAAAAAAAAAAATTCTCAAGGCTTCTTTTCTCCTGCTTCTGCCATGCAATTAACACTTTGTGGCCGGCTGTACTGTTATGATCCTTAGTGGCTGAGGATCACAAATAGACCAGCAAGTGAATAAACTAAGGACGAGCTCTAGGGAGATGGTAACTGGACTGATCGCAAATCTGAACCTATCCAACACAACTGAGGTAGCCGGTGAACGTGCCTAAAAAATTCCTAGACGTCTTGAGCCAGCCTGAGGAACTAGCTACCCCTAAAGAGAAAGAAAGACCTCGCTTGCCTCCAGAGAAATAATCCCCAAAGATATAGAAGCCCCCAACAAATATTAACGGTGAAGTAAGAAGAAGGCACATACATAGGGATGAAATCAGATTCAGCAAAAAGAGGCCCACTAGTACTAGAAAACAGAAAATAGAGCAGGGGTCTATGCGATCAATAAAAAACCCTTACAAAATATCCATCCTGAGATTTCAAGAACCCACACACCAACTAACGGTGTGTGGGGAGAAACTCAGCCCACTAGAGCAACCAGCAAGCGAGGGAATTACATTTTAGCAAGCTGGACAAGAAAACATGATAAACACTGCTGATCAAAAAATGAGCAAACAAAACTTAGCTTATCCTGGATGGACTGGGAGCAAGGTAGTCAGAAGGAATCTGAGTAGCACTGATTACATCGACAGCCGGCAACAAGTGGAAGTAAAACAGAGCTATATAGGAACCTCCCAGAGGATAACGAACCAGCTGATAGCCAGAGACCAGCAGGATAACAGACAAAGCCACCAGGGGGAGCCCAAAGCAAAAGTCACACCATACCACCAGTGACCATAAGAGGGAGCCTGAAAACAGAGCTCACAACAAATGCCCTTCTCTAAGATGGTGGGGACTGAGATCTATGTCATCACGCTGCCCACACTCTGCGTCCACCTTCATTGGCTGAGAAATGGCGCTTTTAGCGTCATTGAAATGCGACTTTGGCGCGAAAGTCGCGTACCGCATGGCCGACCCCACACAGGGATCAGGTCGGGTTTCATGAAACCCGACTTTGCCAAAAGTCGGCTACTTATGAAAATGACCGATCCGTTTCGCTCAACCCTAGCGAACAGTGCTCATTAAACTATGCGTATGGCAAAACCCTGGCCAATAGTCACCTATGTATTCACACTATAAAGCTGTGTGCACGTGGTACATTTTTTATGCGTTTTTGCAATGGTTTTTCCAAGTGGAATTGGCCCCAAAAAGCTAGGGAATCCTTATGCCATCAAAGTCAATGCGAATCCTGAAGTGCTGTTCACATGATCAGTATTTTTCCTCTCAGGACTTGTGCTGCTTTTAAATCCACAGCATGTCAATTCTTTGTGCGATCTTGCTGCATTATCTGTTGATTTGCTGAGCTTTTGCTTGCATTTTTGCTCCTATCTCGTGCTGTAATCTGTGTGACAGCGTGAGAAACAGCGGCATTAAGATCGTTACCTTCTGACAGAGTGCTGCGAGATCACGCTGTCAAAACCTATAAGAAGGCCTGCACCCACAACCCAATGTTGAAGTGCAAGAATAAGTTAAGCAGGTTCAGTGCTGAATATACTTAGAAATCATACATGAAAAAAGCACCAGATAGAACCAAATGATATAAAAATACCAAAACTTTATTATGAACAATATATAAAATCATAAGACCAAGAGTAGATAGGGATATGACAGAGGTGAGCCAAATCAGGTGGAACCACAGTCAGAGACAGATACCAACAGGTACATACAAAATAAGTAATTTGCTCAAAGAATTGCAAGTGCAAATCATGCAATAAAGCATGTCCAATTGTAACATCAGGGAACGAGCTAACCAGATCAAAAAATTTCCCAAAGGGCAGTGTGCCACATCCAAAAGAAATGGTCTTATGATTTTATATATTGTTCGTAATAAAGTTTTGGTATTTTTATATGATTTGGTTCTGTCTGGTGCTTTTTTCATATATGATTTCTGAGATCACGGTTTCTTACAGCATCATCGCTGCATGAGAAAGTTCCACCAGTGAGTTAATCAGGGTTCATTAGCTGATGAACTCTGTGGAACTTTCTCACCGCAGCTCAGAGATACACACTGTCACAGGAGCGATTACCTCCTATGTCAGTGTGAGACTGCTGTCCTTGGATTGTCGTGAGATTTTATAGATTGTCTCTTCACTTCGGACAGCTAAGTATATGGTTGATGTTTTTTTTTTGTTTTTTTTACAGGGGACAAGGGCATCAGGGTTTATGTGCTAAGGTGAGCAAAATATGTTTTTTTATTTTTAAATACGTGTGTAAAACTATGTGGTCATTTATTTCAAATAAAGGAATTTATTCTGGGTGTTTTTATTTACAATTTGAATATGGGGTTAATAATAGGGGTGTCTGATAGACCCTCTCCATTACTAACCCCTGGGCTTCATGTCAGCTGCCAATACAAGGCTGACATGAATTCCCACAACTATCACCCCACTTGCCATCGCATCAAGGCAAGTGTGGAGAGTGAGGCTAACCACCAAATTTCTGATATTTTTAGTCTTTAAGAGAGTCAATAACCATGGCCCTTTCTTAGGTTATTAATATAAGCCCACAGCGGTCTGTTTAGCCTTTGCTCGTTAGAATTTAAAGGGGGCTCTATGACAATTTTTTTATTGGGTCCCCCTGTAAACTAACCATTAAAGGCTAAGCAAAGATCGGTGAGCTGATATTAATAGCCTGGGAACCTTTATGGCTATTGGCTCCTTTCCAGAATATTAACATAAGCCCCCTGGTGTCTGCTTTCCCTCTGCTGCGAAGCTCAGTCCATTTTTTCATTTTTTAATAAATAAAAAATAAACGTCAGTGTGGAAGCCTGCTGATATGAACTGAAATAATCCAACACATGTCACCACTTCCAGGTACCAAGGTGTGTGCCAAGTTATGCCAGTTAGGGTTTCTGCCCACGATCAAGAATAGCAACGATTTGAATGCAGCTCACCTGCACTGCATCTAAACAGCTGTGTTCTACGATAGAAGCATAGGGGATGGGATTTATAGAAATCTCATGCCCACTGTGCTTATATTTGACTATGAGTAATCTCACTCGCAGCGCAGGTTTAAGAGCTGTGGCATGTCAATTTCTGTTGCGGAGAAGCTAGTTTCCGCAACAAAAATTTCCACAATAGAATGTATTGGGTGCGGTAAATCCGCATGGTTCACTGAACCTATGTAGGTTGATTCTGTGAACATAGGCTGCTGACAACGAGGGACATCACTTTAACCCTTAGATTACCGTCAGACCTGGACTGAGTATATTGGGTTAATATAAATGATAAACAAAATATCTGTTTTCTTTCAAATAAAGAGTTTTAGATTACCGTCAGACCTGAGGTAAGTATATTGGGTTAATATAAATGATAAAAAAAAATCTGTTTTATTTCAAATAAAGAGTTTTATTCTTGGGGTCTGTGTGCTTATTTAACTCTTTACTTACAGGTTTAGCAATGAGGGTGTCTGGCTGACACTTTTTCATTACTAAACCTAGAGCTTGGTGTCAGCGACAGCTGCTGATACCAACCCCTAATCCCATAACCCCAATATGACAGCACCAGAGCATCAGGAAGAGCCTGGGCTAAGTGCCAGAATTGATGCTTCAAATATGAAGTGCCATTCCTGGGGTGGCTGAGGGCTGGTGTTTGTAGCATGGGAGGGGTCAATTAAGCATGAAAAAGGAGGGAATGAACAAGGAAATTACATCACAAAACTTTATTTAAAAAAAAAAAATCTTTATTTAGCTCTAAAAAGCATTAAAAGATGCACCAAAAACGCGTGTATTTTCCGTTGCTCTTTCGCTGCCATAAAATTCCTAGAGATGCAGTAAAGTTGCAAACATTTCTGAAATCAAATACTCAATGTGTGATAATAGCCTAATAGAAAGATAATAATTATTTAAAATCTCATGAATCTTTTACAGATAAGCAGCAGTTGCTTATTATTCAAAAACAACAGACTTGGCTTAGACAGTAAATTGTTAATGTTTTTATTTATGGTTTTCGAACAGCTGTAATGATTTAATGTCTTTACTAATTACATTTTAAAAATATCAGCATATTATTTTGAGCATGAATCATTCCTTGGCACAGGTTTTACCTCCTATTTGGAACTGATAATTATTTATGCTTCTGTTTTATTATTTTTAATGCAGCATTATTATAAAAATAGAAACATGATGGATGTAATATAATAAATTATTGAATATATTATAATCTTGATAAATTTAATTTTGACATAATACAATTATACTAAGATTAACACAGACTAGGTCATTTTAGTGGGCAACATAATTTAAGATGAATCATTATTTAACTTATTAAATATGGGGAATATTAATAACTTGAGTTTTTTTCAGTTGGCATAATTTTAGAAAAATACAGTCATGGCTGAAAGTGTTGGCACCCTTGAAATTGTTCCAGAACATCTCTCAGAAAATGATTGCAATTAAACTTTTTGTTAAACACATGTTTGTTTAGAATGTATTGGAACAACACAAAAAAAACCTGAGAAAAAGGCAGATTGGACATAATTTCACGCAAATTTCCAAAAATGGGAAAGACAAAATTGTTGGCACCTTTCCAAAATTGTGGGTAAACAACATTGTTTCAAGCATGTGATGCTGTGGTAATATAAAAATCACACCCGAAACCAAATAAAAAGGGGAGAATTTTACTCAATCTTTTCATTGTGTGTATGTGTGTACCACATTAAGCATGGAGAACAGAGAGAGGAGAAGAAAAGTATCTGAGGACTTGAGAACCAAAGTTGTTAAAAAGTATCAACAGTTTCAAGGTTACAAGTCCATCTCCAGAGATCTTGATCATGGTGCACAACATAATCAAGAAGTTTACAACCCATGGCTAATCTCTCTAAACACGCACATCAGAGAAAAATTGATGAAAGGTTGCAACACAGAATAGTCCAGATGGTTGATAAGCAATCCCAATCATTTTCCAAAGAAATCCAATCTGTCCTGCAGACA
Source organism: Ranitomeya variabilis (assembly GCF_051348905.1). Classification (NCBI taxonomy): domain Eukaryota; kingdom Metazoa; phylum Chordata; class Amphibia; order Anura; family Dendrobatidae; genus Ranitomeya; species Ranitomeya variabilis. Next base: position 1,003,212,617 of record NC_135232.1, on the reverse strand, counting down.
CAAGGCGCATCAGTGTCAGTGTAAACTATTTGTCAACATTTGAAAGAAAAGAAAAGCTATGGCCGAAGACCCATGAGAATCCCACAGGTCAAACAGAGACATAAAAAGTTAGACTGCAATTTGCCAAAATGTATGGAATCAAGCCAAAAACTTTCTAAGAAAGCATCTTGTGTACAGATGAGACCAAAATAGAGCTTTTTGGTAAAGTACATTATTCTACTGTTTACCAAAAATGGAATGAGGCCTTCAAAGAAAAGAACACAGTACCTACAGTCAAATAACGTGGAGGTTCAAAGATGTTTTGGGTTGTTTTGCTGGCTCTGGCACTGGGTGCCTTGACTGCTTGCAAAGCATCATGAAATCTGAAGATTCCCAAACATTTTGGGTCGCAATGTTATGCCCAGATTCAGAAAACTGGGTTTTTGTAGCTGCAATAATTTTCTGGGAGAAATACTTTATTTTGTGAAGCAATTTCAAGGGTGCCAACACTTTCAGCCATGTCTGTATACCTATTGTATTGAGTTCTTGATTTAATATTCCCCACTTTTTCTATTTAACAGTATTTACTAGTATGTGACATAGAAATACAGTAACATTATAAGTAGTAACTAGTTTCAACAGTAGAGTTAAAAAAAGTTGTAGCGAATGGTGGGGTGATTGTAATATGATTGTTATTAACTAAAGGTAAAATAGATCGAATTAAAATATCTATAATATAACGCTGGGAGCGTCACTCTGTCCGAAGCCTCTATAGACTGCGCAAGCGCACGCGCCGGTGCAGTCTAGACCCCACAGAGCGACGCTCCCAGGAGATCGCGGTATGCGTAAACACTGAACGCACACCGCGATCTCCAACGGAGAAGCAGGGACCGCCAGGAGGGTAAGTATGATATATTTACCTGTCCCGTTCCACCGTTGCGCGCTGCTCCTCCGACCTCCGGTCCACATCCTCTGCCTGTGACGTTCACAGTTCAGAGGGCGCGATGACGCGCTTAATGCGCGCCGCCCTCTGACTGAACAGTCACAGCCAGAGGACCCGGAAGACAGACCGGCGCGCAGCGCTGGATCAGGCCCAGGTAACTATAGCAAGTGCCGGGGGCCTGAGCTAGCGGCGACTCCGGCACCTGACCCCCACAGCGCGCCGGTGTCCCCGCCTGCTCAGGCCCCCAGCACCGCCGCGCACAGCCTGAGCCACCGCACCCAGCACAGCCTGAGCCACCGCACCCAGCACAGCCTGAGCCGCCGCACCCAGCACTGCCACGCACAGCCACCGCACCCAGCACAGCCATGCACAGCCGCCGCACCCAGCACAGCCACGCACAGCCGCCGCACCCAGCACTGCCACGCACAGCCGCCACACCCAGCACAGCCGCCGCACCCAGCACAGCCTGAGCCACCGCACCCAGCACAGCCACACACAGCCGCCGCACCCAGCACAGCCACTGCACCCAGCACAGCCACCCACCGCCACGCACACCCACCCACCGCCACGCACAGCCGCCCACACCCAGCACAGCCACGCACAGCCGCCTGAACTCAGCACAGCCATGCACAGCCGCCGCACCCAGCACAGCCACGCACAGCCGCCGCACCCAGCACAGCCTGAGCCACCGCACCCAGCACAGCCTGAGCCGCCGCACCCAGCACTGCCACGCACAGCCGCCGCACCCAGCACAGCCTGAGCCACCGCACCCAGCACAGCCACGCACAGCCGCCGCACCCAGCACAGCCACTGCACCCAGCACAGCCACCCACCGCCACGCACACCCACCCACCGCCACGCACAGCCGCCCACACCCAGCACAGCCACCCACAGCCACGCACAGCCGCCTGCACTCAGCACAGCCACGCACAGCCGCCGCACCCAGCACAGCCACGCACAGCCACTGCACCCAGCACAGCCACCCACAGCCACGCACAGCCGCCTGCACTCAGCACCGCCACGCACAGCCGCCCACACCCAGCACAGCCGCCCACAGCCACGCACAGCCGCCTGCACTCAGCACCGCCACGCACAGCCGCCCGCACTCAGCACCGCCACGCACAGCCGCCCACGCAAAGCACAGCCACATACAGCCGCCGCACCCAGCACAGCCGCCACAGCCACGCACAGCCGCTCACACTCAGCACAGCCACGCACAGCCGCCCGCACTCAGCACCATCACGCACAGCTGCCCGCACTCAGCACCCCCACGCACAGCCGCCCACGCACAGCACAGCCACATACAGTCGCCCGCACTTAGCACAACCGCCCGCACTGATGGGGGCGCAGGATGGAGCAGCACATGATAGGGTGGAGCAGCACATGACAGGATGGGGGCGCAGGATGGAGCAGCACATGACAGGATGGGGGTGCAGGATGGAGCACAGCCGCCGCACCCTGCACAGCCACCGCACCCAGCACAGCCGCCGCACCCAGCACAGCCGCCGCACCCAGCACAGCCGCCGCACCCAGCACAGCCACCGCACCTAGCACAGCCGCCCGCAGCCACGCACAGCCGCCTGCACTCAGTACCGCCACGCACAGCCGCCCACAACTACGCACAGCCGCCCGCACTCAGCACCGCCACGCACAGCCGCCCGCACTCAGCACCGCCACGCACAGCCGCCCACGCACAGCACAGCCACATACAGTCGCCCGCACTTAGCACAGCCGCCCGCACTGATGGCCACCGCACCTAGCACAGCCGCCCGCAGCCACGCACAGCCGCCTGCACTCAGTACCACCACGCACAGCCGCACACACCCAGCAAAGCCACCGCACCCAGCACAGCCACGCACAGCCACTGCACCCAGCACAGCCGCCTGCACTCAGCACCGCCACGCACAGCCGCCCACACCCAGCACAGCCGCCCACAGCCACGCACAGCCGCCCGCACTCAGCACCGCCACGCACAGCCGCCCACGCACAGCACAGCCACATACAGCCGCCGCACCCAGCATAGCCACACACAGCCGCCGCACCCAGCACAGCCGCCGCACCAAGCACAGCCGCCGCACCCAGCACAGCCGCCCGCACCCAGCACAGCCGCCCGCACTCAGCACAGCCACGCACAGCTGCCCGCACTCAGCACAGCCACGCACAGCCGCCCGCACTCAGCACCGCCACGCACAGCCGCCCGCACTCAGCACCCCCATGCACAGCCGCCCACGCACAGCACAGCCACATACAGTCGCCCGCACTTAGCACAGCCGCCCGCACTGATGGGGGCGCAGGATGGAGCAGCACATGATAGGGTGGAGCAGCACATGACAGCATGGGGGCGCAGGATGGAGCAGCACATGACAGGATGGGGGCGCAGGATGGCGCACAGCCACCGCACCCAGCACAGCCACCGCACCCAGCACAGCCACCGCACCCAGCACAGCCACCACACCCAGCACAGCCACCGCACCCAGCACAGCCACCGCACAGCCGCCGCACCCAGCACAGCCATTGCACCTAGCACAGCTGCCCGCAGCCACGCACAGCCGCCTGCACTCAGTACCGCCACGCACAGCCGCCCACAACTACGCACAGCCGCCCGCACTCAGCACCGCCACACACAGCCGCCCGCACCCAGCACAGCCGCCCGCACCCAGCACAGCCACGCAGCCGCCCGCACCCAGCACAGCCACGCACAGCGCCCGCACCCAGCACAGCCACGCGCAGCCGCCCGCACCCAGCACAGCCACGCGCAGCCGCCCGCACCCAGCACAGCCACATACAGCCGCCCGCACTCAGCACAGCCGCCCGCACTCAGCACAGCTGCCCGCACTGATGGGGGCGCAGGATGGAGCAGCACATGATAGGATGGGGGCGCAGGATGGGAGCACATGACAGGATGGGGATGCAGGATGGAGCAGCACATGACAGGATGGGGATGCAGGATGGAGCAGCACATGACAGGGTGGGGGCGCAGGATGGAGCAGCACATGACAGGATGGGAGAGCAAGATGGGAGCAGCACATACCAGGATGGAGACCATATACCAATATAAATGCTCGCCACCCGGGCGTAGAACGGGTTCAATAGCTAGTATTCTATATTACAGCATGCAGTACAAATATGCCTATTGTTGGTAACCTAAAAAAGGCCACAGTGTCACCTCTAAATGGCACACAATTAGCACCTAATAGACAAAAGTCAACAACAGACAATCTAGGTCACAAACCAGAGCAAAAATATCCAAAACACAGTGCACTACAGTGGTATCATGAGCCACTAAATAATGCACCATGGTGACATCACATCTGTGGTAATGGAGGTACCAAATTATATTTAGTTAGTTCAGTAATCATCCTATTATAATAAAACAAGTAATGTTCTCACCCAAAGTTTTATGGATGTGGATAGGTTCCAGGTATTTCCTGGGCAAAGAAAGAGGTATATTCACTACTCTAGCTTACATAGTACCATTGTCTAAATTTTGGAAACATATGCTCAGAATTTGCTAATTGAATTAAAAATGTGTTAGTACTTAGTTACTTTGAAGAGACATGCCTTAGATTGAAGCTTAACTAAGGCATGTCTCTATTAATGATACTTAATATTTCATGTGTATGCACAAGAATGCTTTTGTTACATATCTAGTTTTTTCCCAAACAGAAATCTTCATATCATATATTCTGTTTGTGCCACAGAATTGTTCCTTTCTATATTTGGATTTCCATGAGTTTGTCTGTTATGTTTTATTTGCTACTACTTTCAGTATTCAGTATTATTCATGTATTTTACTTTACCTTTCTATAGCTCCAATGCTGATTACCCTTCATTCCATGACAGTCATAAAGGGTGACTTGACTATTACGGGAAATAGCATCAAAGCAGAACTTCCTTGTGTGAAGAGGTTCCCCGGGGCGTATGTCCTCTCTCCAGCCAAATGTAAAAAGCTGAGGAATAATATCAACAACATAAAATTAAGAAATTACTACAATAAAGTATAATTAACATTGTGCCAGTGGTTATTAAGATTTTATGAAACTGGGAATAACTGAGCTTACTACTGTCAGCATATAGAGGCCACAAGCGTCATATACTGTAAACGAATGCCAAGCTTCACTGTTGATCCACAGCAAATAATTCCATTATTTTAAAGATGTATGAAACATCCAAAAAATAAAACTTGTTAACATATTATTCAATCCATTTAAAATAACATGACTAACAGAAAAGTCATATAGCAGATTTCACTTGCACATGTGGCCCTTATTCATAGTCTAAATAGAATAAAGCATTAAGAATTTTTAATTTTCGGATGTGCCATGCTTCTTTGAAAAATCATACACTATTCTGTTTTAAAATTGTAACAAGTAACTAACATTAGACTCTAATAGATATTTATTATATCTCTGTTGACTGACAATTGCTCAACTAGATAACACTGTGTTACCAAGGTTTTGTTCCTCGGAAAATTTTGAGTGTTCCTGATAGATTTTTTCATGCAGATTTCAGAAATGACTTCACCTAATGGTTTTGAGAAATGATACGAAACATTATAATATTCTGTTATAGTTCTAAAAACTCATATATTAACTTTTTCTGAAACAGTATATTCTGAATTTTCCACTGAAATAGCATAAGTCACTGATCTACACATATGCAAGCACTTATTATGCGAATTCCGCACAGGCGCTGTCAGGACTGCTACTAGGAATTTCAGGGCCTCATACTGGCAAAATTTTCGGGGGCCCCCTGGATACTCTGCCCAGGCTCCACCCCAGCCCCGCCTCCACCCCTCGAATTGTCCACAGTCAAAAGATTTTTAAAGCCGCCACAACGACAAGGTCAGGCCCTACCCTACTCTAACCTACTAAACATTTGTTAAAATATCCAATACAATTTAGGTATATTTTTATTTATTTTTCAATTTTTAAAATGACCAATACCACATACAGGGGACAAATACCACCACACCATGACCAGACACCATATTACCACCACATAGTGACCAAATAATAGCACATACAAGGAACAAATACCACCACACCATGTCCAGACCACATATTACCAACATATGATCACTAATAAAACCACATACAAAGAACAAATACCACCACTCCATGACCAGACCACATATTACCAACACATAGTGACCAAATAATAGCACATACAAGGAACAAATACTGTCACACCTTGGCCGGACAACATATTAGCACCACATAGTGACTGAATACTACAATCCTTATCAGTAATCAAAAAACACAAAACTAATATCACTATAAGTGCCAGTATTCACAGGAGATCTGCCAAATATGTAGCCTGTATTTTTTTAAATGCTAAATAGTGCTGTATATAAGTAGAGTAAGAGACAGCAAAAACAGTGAGAAACCGGCCTACAATGCCCAAACTTGGAGCACGCAGATATACGAGGCCTGTCACAGAAATACCACACTGCCAATTATGTGGCCTGTATTTTTTTAAATGCAAAATATTGCTGTATATAAGTAGAGTCACAGACAGCAAAAACAGTGGAAAACCAGCCTAAAATTCCCAAGCTTGGAGCACGCAGATTTATGAGGCCTTTTTTGTTTTTTGGTGAATTTAACCCCCCCCAAAAAAAAACTGTGGCACAAGGCTACCACCCAGAACAATGCTACTGCGAAAATGTAATTTTTCAAAAACAGATACACCAGGACTCAGTATGACTTAACAGACTGCATTAATGTCTTTTTTTTCTATTTGGTGAATGTAAACAAAAAAAAATTGACCAAGGCTAGCAGACAGAACTATGCTACGTATGCCTGCTGAAACACGATTTTTGCAAACCAGATACAACAGAACTCGGCTTGACATAACAGACTGTGTTAACTTTTTTTAGGGCTTTATAATTAAAAAAAAAAAAACGAACAAGAGTAGCAGACAGAACTATGAAACTTATGCCTGTCAAGCTACGATTTTTCCACCACAGATACAACAGGCCTCAGTCTGACATAACAGACCGTCTTAATTTTTTGGGGGAGGGTTGTAAAATTTTTTTAAATGAAAAATAGTGCTGTATATAAGTAGAGTCACAGACAGAAAAAAAAATGGACTAATGGCCTAAAATGCCCAAACTTGGAGCACGTAGATATATGAGGCCTGTCACGGAAATACCACACTGGCAAATATGTGGCCTGTATTTTTTGTAATGCAAAATAGTTCTGTATATAAGGCTACTTTCACACTAGCGTCGGGCTTGGCCCGTCGCAGTGCGTCGGGCCGAGGTTACCGACGCTAGCATTCTCTGCGCCGGAAAACGGGGGCAGCGGATGCATTTTTCCAGCGCATCCGCTGCCCCATTGTGAGGTGCGGGGAAGTGCGAGGAGGTGGGGGCAGAGTTCCGGCCGCGCATGCGCGGTCAGAAAAAGCGGACCGTCGGGAGCAAAAAACGTTACATGTAACGTTTTTTGCTCCCGACGGTCCGCCACAACACGGCGCAACCGTCGCACAACGGTTGCGACATGTGTCAATGCGTCGCAAATGCGTCGCTAATGTTAGTCAATGCAGAAAAAACGCATCCTGCAAGCACTTTTGCAGGATGCGTTTTTTCGGCAAAACTACGCATTGCGACTAGTGTTGAGCATTCCAATACCGCAAGTATCGGGTATCGGCCGATATTTGCTGTATCGGAATTCCGATACCGAGATCCGATACTTTTGTGATATCGGGAATCGGTATCGGGATCAATATTAATGTGTAAAATCAAGAATAAAAATAAAAAATATTGATATACTCACCTCTCCGGCGCAGCCTGTACCTTACCGAAGTAACCGGCAGCTTCTGCTCATAAGAATGAGCGCTTGAAAGTCCTTAGATCACGTGACCGCTCCGCGACCAATCACAGGCCGCGACATCATCTAAGGACTTTCAAGCGCTCATTCTTATGAACGGAGGCTGGCGGTTACAACCAGGGTGCGTCAGAGAGTGAGTATATCAATATTTTTTATTTTTATTCTTTATTTTACACATTAATATGGATCCCAGGGCCTGAAGGGGAGTTTCCTCTCCTTCAGACCCTGGGAACCATCAGGATACCTTCCAATACTTGGTGTCCCACTGACTTGTATTGGTATCGGGTATCGGTATCGGCGATATCCGATACTTTTCGGGTATCGGCCGATACTATCCGATACCGATACTTTCAAGTATCGGACGGTATCGCTCAACACTGATTGCGACGTATTGCAGTTAACGCTAGTGTGAAAGTAGCCTTAGTAGAGTAACAGACAGCAAAAAAAGTGGAAAACTGGTCTACAATGTCCAAACTCGGAGCACGCAGATATATGAGGCCTGTCACAGAAATATCACACTGACAAATATGTGGCCTGTATTTTTGGGGGGTCTGCAAAATAGTGCTGTATATAAGCATAGTCACAGACAGCAAAAACAGTGGAAAACCGGCCTAAAATCCCCAAACTTGCACGACGATATGGGAGGCCTTTTTTTGTTTTTTGGCACAAGGCTACCAACAGAACTATGCTACTGCGGAAATACGATTAAAAAAAAACAAAACACCAGGACTCAGCCTGACATAACAGACTGTATTAAATTCACCCAAAAGCAAAAAATAAAAAATTATACAGTCTGTTATATCTGACTGAGTCCTGGTGCTTCTGTAGAAAAATCATAGTTTGTCAGGCAAACGTAGCATAGTTGTGTGTGCTATCCTTGTTGTACTATTTTTTTTTATATAAATTCACCCAAAAGCCAAAAAAAAAATAATAATAAAAAAAAATAGTAGAACAAGGCTAGCACACACAGCTATGCTACGTTTGCCTGACAAACTACGATTTTTCTACAGATGCACCAGGACTCAGTCAGATATAACAGACTGTATAATTTTTTTTTTCTGGAGAGGGTGAATTTTTTGGAAAAAAAAATAAAATAAAAAATGTAATTAGGTATATAGTAAATAAGCAGCAGCAGACAGTTATGGAGCTTTGGAAGGGATGCAGTAGGAGCTATGTACGCAAATACAGTGCCTGCAGACCTTGCACTGACGTGGATATGCTGTGCCCTGCCTACCTAGCGCTGCAATCTTGGGATCCACGAATTAGCCCTAAAAAGGACTGTTGGTTTCTCAGGAGTTGTGGAATTAACAGTTGAAGACCTACACTAACCATTAAAAGCATGATTCTGCAGCAGCTCTCCCTACTTAATTAACAAATGTGGAATTATATACTTAACAAAAAAGTGTAAAACAACTGAAAATATGTCTTATATTCTAGGTTCTTCAAAGTAGCCACCTTTTGCTTTGATGACTGCTTTGCACACTCTTGGCACTCTCGTGATGAGCTTTAAGAGGTAGACACCAGAAATGGTCTTCCAACAATCTTGAAGGAGTTCCCAGAGATGCTTTGCACTTGTTGGCCCTTTTACCTTCACTCTGCGGTCCAGCTCACCCCAAACCATCTTGATTGGGTTCAGGTCTGGTGACTGTGGAGGCCAGGTCATCTGGCATAGCACCCCATCACTTTCCCTCTTGGTCAAATAGCCCTTACGCAGCCTGGAGGTGTGTTTGGGGTCATTGTCATGTTGAAAAAGAAATGATGGTCCAACTAAATGCAAACCGGTTGGAATAGCATGCCGCTGCAAGAAGCATGCCGTAGCCATGCTGGTTCAGTATACCTTCAATTTTGAATAATTGACCAACAGTGTCACCAGCAAAGCACCCCCACACCATCACACCTCCTCCATGCTTCACAGTGGGAATCAAGCATGTAGAGTCCATCCATTCACCTTTTCTGTGTCGCACAAAGACACGGTGGTTGGAAACAAAGATCTCAAATTTGGACTCATCAGACCAAAGCACAGATTTCCACAATGTCCATTCCTTGTGTTCTTTAGCCCAAACTAGTCTCTTCTGCTTGTTGCCTGTCCTTAGCAGTGGTTTCCTAGCAGCTATTTTACCATGAAGGCCTGCTGCACAAAGTCTCCTCTTAACAGTTGTTGTAGAGATGTGTCTGCTGCTAGAACTCTGTGTGGCCTTGACCTGGTCTCTAATCTGAGCTGCTGGTAACCTGAGATCTCTGAGGTCGATGACTCGGATAAACTTATCCTCAGAAGCAGAGGTGGCTCTTGTTCTTCCTTTTCTGAGGTGGTCCTCATGTGAGCCAGTTTCTTTGCAGCGCTTGATGGTTTTTGCAACTGCATTTGGGGACACTTTCAAAGTTTTCCCAATTTTTCAGACTGACTGACCTTTATTTCTTAAAGTAATGATGGCCACTCATTTTTCTTTACTTAGCTGCTTTTTTCTTGCCGTAATACAAATTCTAACAGTCTATTCAGTAGAACTATCAGATGTGTATCCATCAGACTTCTGCTCAACACAGCTGATGGTCTCAACCCCATTTATAAGGCAATAAATCCCACTTATTAAACCTGACAGGGCACACCTGTGAAGTCAAAACCATTTCTGGTGACTACCTCTTGAAGCTCATCAAGAGAATGCCAAGAGTGTGCAAAGCAGTCATCAAAGCAAAAGGGGGCTACTTTGAAGATTCTAGAATATAAGATATGTTTTCCGTTGTTTCACATTTTTTTGTTAAGTATATTATTCCACATGTGTTAATTCATAGTTTTGATGCCTTCAGTGTGAATTTACAATTTTCATAGTCATGAAAATACAGAAAAATCTTTACATGAGAAAGTGTGTCCAAATTTTGGTCTGTACTGTATATATTGCAAAATAAATAACCAAAACCAAAAATTCTCCCCTTGGGCTATGTTCTCACGTAGTGTTTTTGATTCGTTTTTGAACTTTAGCATTGCTTTCAACTATGACAAATGCATTCACTGGGAAATATTCTTTTAACATTTTACAACCTTATCTGGCCATGTGGTGTGTGACACATCATCAGACACATCCTGTTTCATTTATGAAGGAGGGACTCTGAAAGTTACAAAGCCTATTTTTATAGGACCATCAGACGGCCTTTACTATTCTTATAGAGCCATCAGCCGGCTATGCTTGGTTGTTCCCACTATTAAGCAGTGGGTCTCCTATATTGTTATTGAGTATGCAGTGCGTGGCAGGGCTGCCCAAAATTTGGATGCACCCCAATACCCCTTTGAAGAGATGTACAGTAGGGCCTCCTGAAAACATTGTTCACATTATTTTTTTGCCTATGCAGTGAATGCAATGGCTACCAAAAATGTTGACCTTCTTCAATACCCCTTGGAAGAGAAGTAGAGGAGGGCATCATGAAAACAATGTTCCCATTATTAGTAAGTGGGTCTCCCATAGTGTTTGCCTATGCCTATTTACTTTTTAATGACTTGAAGAAGACTCCAGGGTGTAGGAGTCAAAAGGCGTTGTCCGGTAATTTTTTATTCCATCAATAAAGCAGATATTTACATACAACATCCATGAAAATCTCTATATGGGAGCGCCGGCTATATACTGGGATTTTCCTTGCTATCTATAGTTTTACCATAGCTGAGGGCCTTTTCTGTGTGTCCAGTTGGCCGAGTCGCAGACCGTTCCCCTTGGATTCCTGTCGGATCCCCTTTCAATGCTTCATTTTCGCCTTTGACTAGGTGAGTGCAATTATATAAGCGTGCAACTTACACCTAGTCTCTACTGCACTTAGATCATGTGCAGCGTTGTTCACTTTTTTCCCTATCCTCAGGGTTGTTTGGATTCATATGTTTGCCTATGCAGTGAATGCAAGGGCTTCCAAACAATTGACCTACTCCAATTCCCCTTGGAAGAGACGTAGAGGAGGGCCTCATAAAAAAATGTTCCCATTATTAGGAAGTGGTTCTCCCATAGTGTTTGGCTATGCAGTAAATGCAATGGCTGCCAAAAATGTTGACCTACTCCAATGCCCCTTGGAAGGGATTAGAAAGGAGCTTATAGTAAGTGTATGGGCTGACAAACATTTCCCCCTGGGGGTATACATGAACCTACTGCATAACAATTTTTTTTTTATGAGCATCATAAACACCCTTTAAAAGAATTATATGGGTGTTGCATCACAGTCCAAGGTCATCCTGGTGATATAGTGGTGGAGGATGAGGATGAGGAGATGGAGGAAGAAAACAGCAAATAGCCAAAATCAGGAAGCGTATACCCATGTTTAGCTGTGAAGAGGTGCATGGGAATAAACCTCCCAAAAAAAGACACTGGATTTGAGTTTATGTTACACTGCTATCATTTGGTTGTGTTGAGAAGTCTGGCCCAATACTGCCCTTGTTCACTTTTATAAGAGTCAGCATTTTCAGTTGACAGGCGGATGCTCTTATCAGTTATAATTCCACCAGTGGCACTAAAAGCCCACTCTGACAAAACACTATCGACAGGGCAGGCCAAGACCTCCAAGGCATAGAGAGCTAGGTCATGCAAGGCACAGAAGAATCATGGAGGATAATGGTACTGTTAGCAAGGTACACCCTCATCATCTTCCCAATCTTTGCACTCCTTGTGAGTACCCTGCACCTCATGGCCTGTGCGATAGAAGGGTCTCAGAAAACTCTCCCAGGACTTTGCCAGTGTTCTCCTGCCTCTGCTGCATTGGAGTTGTGTCTCTCTTGCCTGTACTCCTTGGTTGTCCAACAAACTATGACCTCTGTGGCCAGTGTTTTCAGATGGGAATTTTTTTTTATAATTCTGCAACAAGGGCTGTCTAGTACTGCACCATTTTAGTAGACCTGTCTGCCTCGGGAAAAAGAGTTTACCCACATTAAATAGACCAATAAGTAAATATGGTGTACTGCCAAAAGATAATATATACCAAAAGAAAAGGGAAGTACTAACCAAATATAAAATATAAAATATTTTATTAGTGAAGATTAAAAACAACAATAATAGAGAATATACATAATACACAAAAAATGGGGACAAGGCAGAGTAACCCCAAAGCAATCCAATAAATTGACCAAGAATATATCCCTAAGTAGATCATATACAAAAAATAGAGGACAATAAATATATATATTTCATATACACCAGCAGGTGTCAGTAGAGTTCCCACAAAGATATCTTAATCAATAGTCCTAAAAAATGGACAAACATCAAAAATTTATTAGTAAATAAAGTGTGCCAACACAATTTGGCTACAGTAAAAATAGAAGAAAATGCATACTCAGTTGTAATAAATATCGATAAAGTGCCAATGCATGTGCAAATGTTGAGTCTACATAGACTGGTATGAGGCAGAAAAGAAAATATATATCGATAAAGTGCATGTACAAATATAGAGTCTGTATAGACTAGTGTGAGGCAGAAACTGAATATACATAAAGTGCTAATGCATGTGCAAAGTGTAAAGTCTGTATAGACTAATATAGGGCAAATGAAGAGAGCTCTGAATCAATAAATACCTGCTGGTGGAGGGATTGCTGTGGAGAGGAGAACCCCGACGCGCGTTTCGCAACGTAGCTTCTTCCTGGGGGTTATGTTAGTTTGGGGGACACAGTGCAGATCTTATATATGCGGCGGTTGTCTTGGCGCTGGCGTCCATTGAGCTCAAAACAGGAAGCGGCAGGTCCGGCGTCCCACGTCACCAAGTCCCGCCCAACTCCGACGCGTCAGAGAGGTGGGGAGCAAGGTGACGCTGCGGGACACGTTACCACGGCAACCTGAAGCGGCCGATGGGCGCAAGCGCACTACGCTGCAGCAAGAGGCACAAAAGAAAAGGCTAAATGGATAATGTGAAAGAAAGTAACAAAGATGTATGCTGAGCATGAATTGGAAACTATAAGGTCATGACATGTAAAAAGGATGGTGCCGGCTTAGTGACAACACCAAAAGAATGTGAATGAAAGAAAGAGGGGACTATATCTAACCTAAATATAGACATTGAGAGGTGAAGATGAGTGTGTATTAAATAACAATGGTGAAGAGTGACAATACATAATAAATATTAATCCCAACACAGGGAAATATACATAAAGTGAAAATAGGAATCAGGTTGGAGAAAAATATAATAATGAAATGTAAATAAATACAGAAATAAAATTAAAAATAAAAATAAAAATAAAATAAAATAAATATGGAATAAAAAATATATAAAAGAAAAATGTAAAAGAAAGTGGTAGTGATAATAGAACATAGAGAAAACAAGTGTATACAAAAATACGGAATGGTAGATAATAATCAACCACACATAAAAAGGTGAAAAACAATGATAAAAGACAATATCGATGAAACAGTTATACATGATACAGTCCATATGGTGTATTCAGTGGAGTCTGACGGGTAACATCACGTGGAGGAAGAAAATAGGGTGAGTGGCAGCATCCGGCAACATCATAATCACATGTCATGAATATAAGGTACTATAAAAAAGAGAAGACAACAAACAATATTAGCAACATAAATAAAACAAAACAACAAATTAAAAAGTGTGTGTGCATATAGCTACACAAATACATTATAAAGGACAAAGTAGTTTAAAATGAATAAAAAGCACTATGAAATTTCCAAAGAGAAATATAGTGATCAAAGAAAGGGAGCGAAGCTCATAACTTCATTAAGGCCTCTAGGTTGGAGTGAGCCTATCCGTGAGATCCACTTGGTCTCAAGCTGGGCCAGTCTGGTTTTGAAATTTCCACCTCTAGAGTCCTTCAGTATTCTGTCGATGCCGATTACCCTAAACGCACTGGGATCACAATTGTGGGCAGCTTTAAAATGCCGTGGTATTGGCTTCAATAGTGTCAAATCAGTCACCCCACAAGCACTGGTTATGTCCCGGACGTGTTCACGGGTTCTTATTCTCAGTTGTCTAGAGGTCATGCCAATATAAATAAGGTGGCACGGGCATATAGCATAATAGACCACACAGTCCGTGGCACATGTGATGTTGTGGGTAATACGAAAAGTCTTACCCTGTGTATCCTTGAATTCTTGGGCCCTATCCATATTCTTGCAGGCCAAGCATTTCTTACAGGGGAAGAAACCCCAGCTTGGTCCTCTGGAATTGAAGGGATTACGTACAGTGATACCTTTGTACTGGCTATGAACCAGCATATCCTTCAGGTTTCGTGATCTCCTGTATGTTATAGTTGGTACGGCAGGAATGCTCTTTGCCAGGACGGGATCACTCATAATGATGGGCCAGAATTTAGAGAGCACCTGTCTCATAGATTTCCATTTCTCGTTATAATCGGAGATAAATCTCACTGTTGATGGTGTATTCAAAGAGTTTCTTGGTTTCTGTTTTAACAAGTCACATCTTGACTTATTACTGGCCTTGGACCAACCCCTATGAATAGTCCGATTAGAGTATCCCCTCTGTGAGAAACGTTCTGCCAAATCGGAGGACTGAGTCTGGAATGAGGTTTCGGTGGAGCAAATCCTCCTACATCTCAGGAACTGCCCATACGGAATGCTGTCTTTTAAAGGTCTAGGATGTGATGAGTTGGCGTGTAACACCGAGTTCACGGAGGTCTCCTTCCTGAATACTTCAGTGTGCAAAAATCCATCATTACCCTTGAAGATTTTAGTGTCCAAAAAATCAATGCTTGATTGGCTATATTTACAAGTAAGCTTGATATTTAATGTGTTGTTGTTCAACAATTGAATGAACGAAACTAAGTCCTCCTCAGAGCCTTGCCAGATGACAAAAATGTCATCTATAAAGCGTACCCAAGTGCACACTTTCTCAATAAGGGGGATGACATCAGTGAGGAAAATTGTACGCTCCCATGACCCCATGAACAAGTTTGCATATGAGGGCGCGAATGCAGCCCCCATAGCAGTCCCCTGCAATTGGAGGTAGAGGACTTCCTTAAACATAAAAAAGTTGTGAGTAAGGGCATACTCCAAAAGTGTAAGGAGGAACTCAATCAGGTCATTGTCATTACTGGACATATGAAGAAAGCTTCTAACTGCTTCAATCCCATCATTGTGACGGATTGACGTGTACAACGACTCTACGTCAAGAGTCACCAACCACATATCAGCCTCAAGCGAGATGTCCATCAGTTTACGAAGCACATCACCCGTATCCTGGATGTATGATGGAAGGTCTTCCACCATAGGTTTTAGGTGGTAGTCAAGAAATTTATTGACCTGTTCACACAGTCCACCCCCCCCTGAGACAATGGGACGTCCAGGGGGGTTAGTGATGGACTTGTGCACTTTGGGAAGCAAATACAAGCAGGGTGTGCGTGGTGTCTCAGGTACCAATCCATCCATGATCTCTTTGGATATGGTACCATTATAGAATGCTTGTTCAACCAGGTCCCTCAATTGGTTCTGGTAGATAGCGGTGGGATTAAAAGTCAAACGTTTATAGCACTTGAGATCATTTAGTTGCTTATATGCCTCCTTCTCATACATTGGGGAAGGCCACAAGACAATGTTACCCCCTTTGTCAGAGGGTTTGATTATTATATTATCAAATGATCTTAGCTCTTTGAGAGCCTTCCTCTGTTGCCTGGTTAGGTTGTCATGCTGTATACCACCAGGGATACGATGAAATTCCTCAGAGACTAAACGTACAAACAAATCAATATCAGGGTAAAGACTGATGGATGGAAATTTTTTAGGTTTCAAAACCGAAAATTTACTCACAGTGGAGGAAGTTGGAGTTTCACCACTCAGTTCTTCCAGTATAGCAATGGTTTCTTGTTCCTGAGGAGACCACTCACTAGAGGAGGATGGTCTATCATGTAGCTTTTTAAGGACCAACTTCCTAGCGAATAGGTGCAGGTCCTTTAGGGCTGTAAAATAATCGAAAGACGCCACAGGAGAGAATGTTAAACCCATACTGAGAACATCAATTTGGTCCTTGGATAGCTCAATTTCAGAAAGGTTTATTACCTGTAATTTAGAGGATTTATTAGATGATCTCAAACTCCTATGTTGGTATGGACTAAATCTATGACCACTACCACGCTTGTTCTTATTACCAGAGCCCCCTTTGAAGGGGTGAGATCCGGGTGTGCTCTCGACTGAAGATAATGACGAATTGGACGTGGCCCTCTGAAGTGAATGTGGTTGTTGCCATCTATAGACATTGTTAGTCTGGAAGTCATTTAGATCACGCTGAAATTTTTTAGTTTTTGTATCTTGGATTTCTTTAACCCATGTTGTCAGAAGTTTATCAATCTCACTTTTGAATGACTCCATCTCAGTGAGGGGTAGGGTACTAGTCAATTTTACTTGAAGGGTCTCAATTTCTCCTTCCAAGGTTTCTAAAGTTTTTTTATTCATGCCAATAAGGATCTCCATAAGAGATCTGGAACAAACAGTACAAGCCTCTTCCCACCGATTGCGGAAGAAAGCATCTTCTACAGGGAAGGAGGGTAAGATCCTTACTCTCAGACCCCGGGGTATCAGGCTCTTCATTAAATAGTTTTCAAGGGAGGCCTTATTCCACCAGACGCGGGCTCTTTTTTTAATAAGAAATTTAAATGAGTTTTTTATTTCAACAATGCTCCCATTCTCATTACCAGTACTCTGCACATGTTCACCCTTGAAAATTGTATCAATGTTGGAGAGCCATAACTGGTCTCTAGCTTTAATATCCATGGTCAAAGAGGCTGTGAAAACACAGAAAATCAATCAGTTTACCCACATTAAATAGACCAATAAGTAAATATGGTGTACTGCCAAAAGATAATATATACCAAAAGAAAAGGGAAGTACTAACCAAATATAAAATATAAAATATTTTATTAGTGAAGATTAAAAACAACAATAATAGAGAATATACATAATACACAAAAAATGGGGACAAGGCAGAGTAACCCCAAAGCAATCCAATAAATTGACCAAGAATATATCCCTAAGTAGATCATATACAAAAAATAGAGGACAATAAATATATATATTTCATATACACCAGCAGGTGTCAGTAGAGTTCCCACAAAGATATCTTAATCAATAGTCCTAAAAAATGGACAAACATCAAAAATTTATTAGTAAATAAAGTGTGCCAACACAATTTGGCTACAGTAAAAATAGAAGAAAATGCATACTCAGTTGTAATAAATATCGATAAAGTGCCAATGCATGTGCAAAGGGAAAAAGAGATAGCAAGTTCTCCTTATAGCGTAGGTCTAGAAGTGTCACCAACCAGTAATGTCTGTTACCCAAAATTTTGAGAACATGAGTGTAACGGTAAAGGCAGTGTAACAAACTCAGCCATGCATGCCAGACTGCTATCAGGCAAGACTTCCATGTCCTCACCAAGAAGATGACTGACCATTCTCTCCACCTCTTCTCTGTCCTCAAGCCATCCATGCTGAAGAGACGGTATGACAGTTGTGGAGGTAGCATCATCTATAGCATAGGAAACTTGCTCCTGTTCTTCCTCCTCTTCCTCATTGTCACCCAATCCACATTGGGATGAGATGAAGCTGAGCCTGTGTGTAATCACCCTGTATGGTTCCTTGCTCCATCTTATTGTGCTCCACCTGCAATTCATCCTCTTTCATTGTGAGCAGAGAGCATTTCAGAACACAGGTGGGATGGTGATGCTAATTAGGCCATCATCGCCGCTCACCATCTTGGTGGCGTCCTCAAAGTTTTGAAGGGTGATACATATGTGTGACATCTATGTCCACTCCTGAGGTCTTATGTGTGGAGTTTGAACTGAATACCGATGGCCTTGTTGATGCTGGTAGTCAACAACTACCCTCTTCTGCTCACAAATCCTTCCGAACATCTGCAGTGTAGAGTTCCAACCCGTGGGGACATCACACACCAGTCAGTGAGCTGGAATCTGCAAATGCTGCTGAAGCATGGCAAAAATGACAGAAGCTGTAGCTGATTTTTTTAAATGTGCACACAGGCGGTTACTTTGACAAGCCGATACGGCAGCTCTGAACCACTGAACTACGAGGTTAAGCACATGGGCCAGGTATAGTGCATGTGTGAGCTCGCCTCGCCTCAGAGACGCCACCAGGTTCCGGCCATTGTCACACAAGAACATGCCTAGCTGTAGGTTCAGCGGTGTCAGCCACAGATCTGCCTGCTCATTCAAAGCTGTCCACAACTCTTCAGCATTGTGCGGTTGGTCACATAAGCATAAGCATTAGCTTCAGCACAGCCTGTTGCTGCTTGGCTGAGGCAGTGATGCACTGCTTCCAGCTTGTGAGTAATGTGGTCATTTCAGAGATGGAGGCTGAAGAGGAGGAGGAGGTGCAGAAGCTGTAGACTGTGAGGGCAATCCTGATTGATGTAGGGCCCACAATCCTCAGCGTCGGGAGGCGTGTTTCATCCCAAGGTCCAACTGGGTCCCGGCTTCCACTAGGTTAGCCCAGTGTGCCATCAGCGAGATATACTGTCCCTACCCACAAGCGCTTGTCCACATGTCCGTGGTTAGGTGGACTTTCCCAGTAACTGCATTTTTGGGAGCGCAGCTAATGTTATGGGACCCGTGCTTGTGTACTGCGAGGATGGCACACGGGGAGAAATAGTGGCGGCTGGGAACCAAGTACTGAGGTACAGCACCCGCCATCAGGTTGCGGAAAGCTTCCGCCTCCGAGCCTAAAAGGCAACATTTCGAGCGCAAGCATTCACGAAATGTGGGAATTTAGTAGAGTGACCTGTGGGGTGTTTGCTCCGTATTTGCACTTGTGTTCCAAGAACTGGGGTATAGACAACTGAACGCTGTGCTGGGACATGGACATGGACGTGCTTGCTGATGGTACTAGTTGAGTGGATTCAATGACAGGTGCAGGGCAGGAAGCATCTTTGCATGCACCATGGACAGGGGATTGGCTTGCATGCACAACAGAGGAAGAAGCAGTGGTGTCACACGCAGACACTGTTCCTGGACTCAGGGGTTCAACCCCCAAAGTAAGGTGTTTTGCTGCCATGTGCCTCATCGTGCTGGTGGTCAGGCAAGTCGTTTTACTACCTCTGCTGCTGCTGGACTGGCAGGTGGTGCTAATGGCCTTTTTAGGATCCGGATCAGTCCCAAGGGTGCATCCACCCCCGAAGGCAGATGCCGAAATGCGCGTCGGGGTGGATGTACCCTTGAGACTGATCTGGATCCCCCTTTCCCATCTCATCCTTTTACACGTACTATACAATGTGAGATTGCCTATTTGGCACAGTCCATATGGCCACTAATGTATTAAATGACAGCACAGGCACATACACTTTATCTTTTGTACTGAATATATACCATTTTTTGTCACATACTATACATATTTTTTATGTGGGTTCGTTATTTTACACTGAATTAAGTTTCTGACATGCTAGCTGGATAATAATTATTTACTTTACAACACAATTTACACATTAATTTTGTGTCTTGCTGCCAGTACTATCATTATCACCTAATCATTTTTAATCTGTGCCTTGTGTATTGTGTCCCTGGTTTTCAGTCCTCAGAGCATTTGCTTCCTCTCCTACCTCCATTATTGTATCAAATTATTAAAATATACTTGTTTTTTACTCTATTGGGTTTTAAACTCACTTATTTATTTG
Organism: Ranitomeya variabilis; assembly: GCF_051348905.1. Taxonomy (NCBI): domain Eukaryota; kingdom Metazoa; phylum Chordata; class Amphibia; order Anura; family Dendrobatidae; genus Ranitomeya; species Ranitomeya variabilis. Next base: position 1,003,192,266 of record NC_135232.1, on the reverse strand, counting down.
TTTGCGATTCTTTTTGCCGATGTGCCCCTTATTACATCCATGTTACATATGTAGTAGAGGAAATAGGAATACACCCTACTATTTACTACTTCATACTATTCTAGCTATCCACCTTATGTGTATGTTTTTTTTGAGATTGTTGTAACATGTGCACAGAACCTACAATTTTGACAAGTTTTTAGAGGCTTATATAACAACCAAATCTACCCAAGAATATGTTACACTCTATGAATGAGCAATATAATGCCGATAAATTTAGAACAAGTTTTTTCAGGCTTTCATAACAAGGAAATGGACTCCAGACCATGGAATAGTCTATAGGTGAGCAATATAATACTGATAAATTTTGAACAAGTTTTTTCAGGCTTTTATAGCAACAAAATGTACCCAAGAAGCTGTAATACCCTATGTGTGAGCAATATGATACCGGTACATATTTTATCAAGTTTTTTTGAGGCTTTTATAACAACAAAATGGACTCCAGACCACGGAATAGTCTATGTGTGTGGAATATAATAGCAATAAATTTTGAAAAAGTTTTTATATATATAGCAATGAAATGTACTCAAAAAGATGTAATGCCCTATGCGTGAGTAATATGATACAGATAAATTTAGAACACATTTTAATGGGTTTATATAGCAATTAAATGTACCCAAGCATATGTGTGTAATACCCTATGGGTGAGCAGTATGAAACTGATTAATTTTGAACAACTTTTTTGAGGGTTATATACACCAATGAAATATACCCAATATACACAAGAAGACGTAATACACTATGGGTGAGCAATATAATACCGATACAATTTTGAACAATTTTTTTATGCTTATATAGCAACTAACTGTACCCTAAGGATGATCAATTTAATGCAGATGTCTGGGTCTGCCAGACAGAAAATATGATAAGGGTCATCCATAAACCCCTGAAAGGCAGCAACTATATAGGGATAACTGCTTCTAGTTCGCACCTGTACAAACCAGTTTTCTGAATTGGAAGTGTCAGTCAGGTTTTGTTATTTGTACATTAGCTCTCTGACTAAGAACTCTGCCCTCGAGCCTGTGGTGTTTTTAATTGCAGCAGGACCCTACATTCCCATAAATCCAGGCCTTAATCTAACAGAGGTATTCAAACTAGATACATAGGTTCCCAGCAAACTGGGGATAGCCTTGTCGTTGGCTGCTGGGCTTCAGTGAGTTGGCCAAATTATGTGCTAAGTATCTCCATTTTTTCTTATCTAGAGCAGTAATGCTATTCATATATTATACAAAGGAGAAGAAAAAACAATAGCAAGGGTACAAGGTAAGTGTGAAATAAAATGCATAGCTTTATTAACCAAGGATAACAATATAGTGGGGTGGGAAGTGGAAAAGCAGACACAATTTCAAGTAACAATCAAATGTATAAAACTGTATTGCATAAATAGTGTGGATACTAGTAACATAGTACTAAAATTAGTATTAAAATTAGTGTTAAAAAGTATATATAAATAAGATATAAGAATGCAAAAAATATAGTGAATAATAAAATCTATATTGATGTGGGCACTTGTTATTAAGAACCTGTAATAAAGTGTAAACGTGAATAATATATACCCAATGTAGTGATAACAAAGTATTGGTATTTTCATATTTGTACTAATGGGTCTCTAATTGGTCCTCAATGCACATGTGGTTGTAGTAAGGAATGTTTCCCCATATTAGTGCTATTTGTCTATATTTCAAAGCTACCTGCATGTGTAAGTAAATTTTCTTTTGAGTTTTCTTTGATATTTCATATTTACATGCTTTAGTACTACAGAGTGCAACTTTATTTTTTTGTTGTATCTGGAGATGTCTACTCCTAGTTCGCATCTGTACACACCAGTTCTCTGATTTGGAAGAGCCAGTCAGTTTATTATTACAGGTTGCAAATGGCCATTTTATTTGTCTCAGAACTCTCTTTAAAAAGTCCCATACTGGGGAACACCTAACTCTTTGACAGAGAAATTCAGGACTGTTGGTACTCTGAGGAACAGTTTCCCACCTTCTCCCTCTGGTCACCCCACTGACTTTTTCTGTTTGTTTTGGTGCTGCCAATCTCTCCTCCTCAGCACTGCTGGCCTCACTTTGCATGCCTGTTTCCCAGGTTGGGTCTGTGATTCCGTCATCCACCACCTTGTCTTCCACCACCGCACTCTAGTTTTCCTTTTTAATATCACGACTTAGCGGCATCTGTAATTCATCATCATCTTCTTCCTCCTTATCACAAATGTGCTGCTCCCCACCATCATGTTCTTGTGGCTGTGGTTACTGTAAATTTTTTGCATCACTAAACAGTGAACTACAAAATTTATAAAATCAATGCATGCTTGAGAAAAAGAGGCCTATAAAATCTTAAAAAAGTTTTTTAGCAGTTTTACCGATCAAAGAAATATTCCCAGACCATGTAACACTGTATGTCTGAGAAATGGAAGCCTACAACATTTTAAAAAGCTTTTGTTCACTTTTAAAAATCACAAAAATTTACTACACACTACGGAATAGTGTATGGAAGATCAATGACGCCCAGGGAAAATGTTTAAATGATTTTTGGGTGTGTTATATAGCTCAAAAAAAGGACCTCAAAGCATATATTACTTGATGGATCAAAATATATTGCATATGAAAATAGACGTTCTAGCTCCTTAAAATGTTTCCTTTATTCTTCCAAGTAATTAAAACATAACAAACTGCAGAAACCCCTATATATGTGGAGAGGCACACCAGGCACTGGCGGCCAAGCAACGCATTTTGATCCTAGTGTGGATCTTTGTCACAGGTGACCTGCACTCAAACAGCATCAACATTTTATATGGTGAACAGACCAATAATGTGAGTACTGTTTCACTTATTCATTCCCATCTGGACTATTGTAACTCTCAACTAATCGGCCTCCCTCTTACCAAACTCTCCCCACTCCAATCTGTCCTGAATGCTGCAGCCAGGATCATATTCCTCACCAACCGTTACACCGATGCCTCTACCCTGTGCCAGTCATTACATTGGCTACCCATCCACTCCAGAATTCAGTACAAAACTACTACCCTCATCCACAAAGCACTCCATGGCTCAGCACCACCCTACATCTCCTCTCTGGTCTCAGTCTACCACCCTACCCGTGCCCTCCGCTCCGCTAATGACCTCAGGTTAGCATCCTCAATAATCAGAACCTCCCACTCCCGTCTCCAAGACTTTACACGTGCTGTGCCGATTCTTTGGAATGCACTACCCAGGTTAATACGATTAATCCCCAATCTCCACAGTTTTAAGCGTGCCCAAAAAACTCATTTGTTCAGATTGGCCTACCGCCTCAATGCATTAACCTAACGATCCCTGTGTGGCCTATCATAAAAAAACAAACAAACAAAAAAAAAAACATAATCAGGTTCCTCGTATCATGTTCTCATACATTTTATGCAGTTAATAGCCCTCTGTGTCTGTACTGTTACATACTTAGGCAGTTAACTGGTTCATGCAGCTTTACATGAGCACTCGAGCCTTACACTATGGCTGGTCCAAGTAACTAAAGCAATTGTTACCATCCACCTCTCGTGTCTCCTTTTTTCCTCATAGTTTGTAAGCTTGCGAGCAGGGCCCTCATTCCTCTTGGTGTCTATTTTGAACTGTGATTTCGGTTATGCTGTAATGTCTATTGTCTGTACAAGTCCCCTCTATAATTTGTAAAGCACTGCGGAATATGTTGGCGCTATATAAATAAAATTATTATTATTATTATTATCCCACGTCATGTGATGTAACTTGGAAAGGTCCTGACAGATAAAATGTTCGCTATTTGTTAGTTATAACAATATGCTGTAAATTACCCTATGTAAACTAAATGACATGTAGTACATTCAATTCTGTATATTACATTGTTCGAATTACAGTTAATAAACTGGTTGATATTATGTGTATGTGTTTCATTGGAATTTTTAAATGTTTTTATGGCTTGAGCATATTTGCACATTTTACACTTATTATTACCGCATTTATAAAAGCCTTTGCAATTTAGCCAATTCTGTATTGGTAATTTAGATAAAAAAAGCTCCTGGTGATATTTTATTACCAATATTTGGAGCTCGCCTGGATACAATGTTGACTACTGATTCTAGGATTTTAGCCAGGGTGTCTTCTTCGTAAAGTATAGGTATACATTTGTAAATGATATATTTAATTTTTTCAAACTGCCTGCTATATTGTAGACATACAAATTTTTTTTATTTATGTCTGTATTCTTTTTTACATTTTGTTTGGGCTCTATCAAATCATCCATATTTTTAGTGATGGTTATTTCCCTGGCTCTCCTCAAGCACCAATCTGAGTAATTGCATTTTTTTAGATTAGTATGTAAATTATTAAATTCTGTATTCATATTTTTATCATCTGAACAATTTCTTCTTAATCTAATTCTTAATCTAATATGTTCTCCCAGTGGAATGGATTTAATGGTATGTTTGGGGTGACTGCTTGAGGCATGCAGAATTGTATTGCATTTTAGTGGTTTGTAGTGCGTTTTACTGTTGATTGGTTGCCCTATACTACCTTGGAGCTCAAGATCTAAAAAGGAGATGGAATGATTTTCCAATTTATATGTGAAACAAATATTGTAATTATTGGAGTTAATGTACTTTATGAAGGCTGGTATGGCAGATATATCTCCTCCCCAAATAAACAGGGTATCATCAATATATCTGCCATACCATATGATATCCTGAACGTTTGCTATGTTTTAATTACTCGGTAGAATATAGGAATCGTTTTAATGAACTGGAACATCTATTTTTGTATAGTGCAGATTCACGTCAGATCCTGATGGAGCTCTGTGCACCTGGGGCAGTCGGTGAGCTGGCTAGGACGTTCAGCCCAAACTCTTTCTTTTTTTCTTATATATCAAAATATATTCTATTTTTCCAGCTACCTCTAAAATATGCAGCTATACATTTGCCAATGGACTGCAAAGGTCTAATCCCTGTCTATGGACTGGATTTTGTCACTCTTCCTGCTCCTAGGACTCTCTCTTCGTCTCTAGGCGAAATGCAGATTACAAGTGCTGCAAACCATTAGCCCACTAGCACTTTAAGGGCTGTTAGTGTGATGGCTCAGCTTCAGCACCAGTATCAACACTACAGGCCTCTGGTTCCTTATACTGTGCACACACAGGCCTATAAAAGCACTCTTTCCCTCCTATACAAACTATCATAAAGCTGTGCTATGGCATCAGTGTGCCGAGTTGGGTGGCACCTGTCCTTTTATAACCTCTGATGTCACACTGTCAGCCAATCATAGTAATGCCACAACCAAGATGGCTATGGAATTGCAGTGACTCACAGGCAATCTCCACATGCCTATTGGTAACAGGCACCAAAATGTGGGGCAGGGATTTAAGTTTTCACTCAAGCACTACTCATTGTTCGCCCAGTAATGAGCATTGTAATATTCAAGTGATAAACGAGTATCACCTAGTACATTCTCTCATCCCTATTTATTAAATTAAAATGTACTTTTATGCTATTAGTAATAATTCTGTTGAGTTTAGTTTTTCCAGGACTCCTTGGTAAAGGTATCATATACTTTAAAATATTATTGTTTTAACAACAAACTTTGCATAATTTAATAGCATAACCTAATATAAGAAACTTTGATATATTCTATATATACCTTTTTATTCATTTTTCAGACATTTCTTCTCCTCCACGTATGCCTCTTAAACATATAATTCTCTCTAAAATGAAGCTAAAATCCATCCAACGTGATAGGCTTCCGATTATACTTCTCTACTTGTTGGGACAGTTCATCGCCCTTTTCTATGATCTTTGCCCTTTTTATGGGAGACAGAAAAATTATAGGTCTGTAAGGTCAGACGTCATCTGAGTAAATGTCCGCTGTCACCAGCACTCAGATTTAGCCTACTTAAAGGATTATGGTTGTTTATGACCGTGAATTTCCTACTGTAGAGGCAGGGCTGCCATTTTTTTAGTGCCCAGACTATGGCCAAGTATTCTTTTTCTACTGTGGCGTATGCCCCCTCCCCATCCAACAGCTTCTGGTAAACATAGGCTACCAGGTGTTCCTGACCATCGTACCCCACTTGACTGACTACGGCTTCTAATCTGGTGTCCGATGCATCTGTTTGGACAATGAACTGACGGTGGAAGTAAGGAGAAGTCAGGACTGGACTTTGGGCTTGCTGGGTTTTCAACTGGAGGAATGAGGGGTCCAGATGATATTACAGGCACATCATTTGGTGGTAAGGTCGGTGAGGGGCATTGCTATTGTACTGTAAAATTCCATAATATCTGTTTTAGTTAGCTGGGCAAGGCCACTGGGTAATGGCTTCTACTTTTGCAGATTCAGGATGAATGCACTCACTTCCCACCTGATGTCCAAGGTTTAGCACCTCGGCCATCCCCATCTGGCACTTGTTAGGTCTGATGGTAAGCTGGGCTTTTGCTACCCTCTGCAGCACCTGGGACACATGTTGAAGATGCTCTTCCCAGGTATCACTGAAAATAGCAATGTCATCCAGGTAGGCCTTGATGTACTTCTGACATTGCTCTAATAACTGGTCCACCATCCTTTGGAAGGTAGCCGGGGAGTTCATCATCCCAAATGTCATGCTGGTAAATTCACACAGGCCAGAAGGGGTGATGAATGCAGACTTCTCTTGAGCTTTTGTGAGTGGGATCTGCCAGTATCCCTTGCTCAAATCGATGGTAGATATGAACCGAGATCCGCCTAATCTGTGTAGTAGTTCATCCACCCGAGACATGTGGTACATGTCTGTAATGGTGATCTCACTGAGTCACCAATAGTCCACACAGAAGCAAGTACTGTTGTCTTTCTGGGGCACCAACACTACACTTGCTGCCCATGGGCTATTGAAATAAATTCTGACCTCCATATTCAATATGTCATCCACTTCGGCCTTCATCATTGCCAACACTGAAGGTGTCACCGATAGGCAGGTTGTTTGAGTGGATTGGCTACCCCTGTGTTGACATAATGCTGGACCAAGGAGTTAGACCAGGCCATCTCATGAACAGGGAACCATATGTTCTCAGCATGACAGGGTGCTCCCCCTATGTGTTGACAAACTGGACAAGAGGCTTGGTATTTCCACACCTCTTGAGTGACCTTTGGCCAAAAAAAACAATGCAGCAGTTGAGCCCAGGTCTTCCTGACCCCCATGTGCCCAGCTGCAGGGATGTCATGCGCCAGCTGATAGACACAGGTCCAGGGTTTCTCTGGGAAGTAGGCAGGCTTTTCCCTATGTATCAGTCCATTCTCCCATCTATACACCTCCCCCTGATTTTGTTTCCCCAGGTTGATTTTCCATACTGTAGGCAAACTCTAGGGTAGGGTCCGTGAGTTTGGCTTCCCTAAACTCCTCGCAATCTGTCTCACCCAGTCAATGGCAACAGTCTGGTCAGGTGTACTCACCACCATCAGTTCAAAGGTGGTTGATGGAAACTTGGAGTGTTGGTTATCATCAGGATGGGTGGCAGAAGGATTCACATCAGTGTTTTGCTAGGCTTGGATGCGGGTGATGACAGTAACAAATTGGCTGGAAAGCCCTTGTCTGAAGTCATTTCCAAAAATAACAGGTGTAGGGAGGCTGTCCATATGAGTCCCACTTCAAACTGTCCCTGGTCAGTAACCCACTCTGGCTGAAGAAAGGTTAGAAGGATGTACGAGATGGTCACTTGGTGGCCTGGCAAATCATGTTCAGGTGGGACAATATCTGGGTTGACAAGGGTGATGGAGGACCCAGTGTTGCAAAGTCCCTGTGCCTGGATATCACTGACCTTGAGCTGCTGGATGTGGCATAGGAGATTGGCACATGTAGGGTGGCCAACCCACCATAGAGCATGGGCAGGATATATCTCTGTTGCTGGTGTATCCTGGGAACAGGATCCCTCAGATCCTGCTGGCTTGTTTTGGCAGATGTTGATTGGCAGAGCTGCAGACAGGCTCCAGGCATGAGACCCTGGCCCTGCGAACAATTTTTGGCAACGTGCCAAAGGCGTCTGCATGTATAACAGCGCCATGGGTTGGGCACTGTTGGTAACCCTTTGTCCTGGTGGGCTTTCTGCTGGGTAACAGGAAAATCCTGCTTGAGTGACTGGTGGTCGGTAAAATCTTTGGTTGAAGGGTCTTCTTGGATCGGTGGGCATATCAGGTCTCCTGCGGGGTCAGTTGGCTGTAAACTTGTCAGCCCATTGGGCTGCTTACTCTGGAGGTTCGGGCTTCTGGATGGCTACCCACTTTCGATTTTTTGGGGCCATTTTATCCATAAATTTCTCAAGTATGATCATGTCTCAAAGGGCAGCAACCGAGTGGGCAGCCCTACCATGGAGCCAGCGGTTGTAGTGTGGCCAGAGTTGATTACCAAATTTGATATAGGAGACCCCAAGGTGAGGCAATGCATGAAATTTGGTGCGGTGATGGTAAAAAGTGCCAGCATTGTGTGCTTAATAGTTCCGTAGTCCAGACAGTATTAAGGCCAAAGTGACCGGGCAGCATGCCGTGCCTGACCAGTCAAACTAGTTCACAGTTATTTAGCCCAATCAGCTGTGGGCACCTGGTGCATTAATATTAAAGTCTTAATATCTTACAGATGTTCATCGACTTCATTAAACAATGGCACGTCTGTGTAGCAGAGTTGAGTTCCTTGGTGGGAGACTATCATGGGATTAGGGTTCAGTGCTGGCTGTAGGGGTACCAGAACTCCCAAAACTAATTCCATAACACAAGCTTTTTTCCCACTTGAGGCTCTAGGTCCTAATGCAACCAACAACTCAGGCTGCAGGTAATTGGGTTAAATCCAGACCGGCACTAGTTCCTTGCTCTGGCAATTCCTCTGAGTCCATCTAATCAGAGTTTTTACCATCCTTCACAACTTTCTGGGCATCCCAATGAACCAATTCCTTGATCAAATCCAACTGAGTGTCGGTGTTCTGGAAATTCAATCCGTTGAAGCTGGCACAGCTTCTGTAGTTGACATTTCTTGTTGCAGCTATACATCCACTCTGGTCCTCTTCCCAAGGCCGAGTTGGTGGAGTTGGACATGGTGGCATCCAAAACCTTCCTTGTATGCCTCATCAATAGTCTGTTGAGTCTGTCTGATACTTCCCTGTTTGTGGAGCCCTGGACGGTGACTACGAACACTACTCTCCAGCAGCTCCCACGGGCTGAGTAGCATCCCACTTGTTGCCACCAAGTGTGGAAACATGGGGATCAGTGGGTGCTCTCATCCACTGGCACAGCTGTCTTTAGAAAGACTGCATGGACCAGGGCTCATACCACTGAATGCCCACACTCTCACCCCGTGGGCAGAACACTACTCAGATAACACAAGGTGACAGAAAAACAGTGTGGCAACAATTTATTGAACCACCAACACACAACAGCATATGGAATACTCCCAGCAAATACCCAAGATGGTGCAAACTACAGACTTTCACCCTTCTGCTGACTCACCGGGATTAGAGCTGCTTCCAGTGCCCAATACCTCCACCAGTGGCTCTGCGCTTTTGGCGGTGCCCCACAGCAAAGAGGTAATTACAAGATTGCAAAGCTAACTGAGAGCAGTGAGGTATGTGTCCAGGTGACCAGATTGTCCCAAATTGAATTCTTTAAGATGTCTCTGGGGTTTCAGTGATGGTCAGTGAAGCAGTCCTGTGTTCTTCCAGCTGGGGCTGAAGTCCCCTAAGCTGAATTTTTGCAGAGTTATACAGCCCAGAAGAAACAGTCTTTATATAGTTCACAACTGGACTGCAACCAGCATCCAGAGGTCAGAAAGAAATGTAAATGAAGCCAACCTGCATTGTTTGATTATGTAAACTATTTGCATAGTTTTTCCTTTTCTGTTTGGGAATGCCAACAGAGTCAGTCTAACATGGACAATTTATGTAATCAACATATCAGCAAAAATCATTGGTCAGTAGCTATGCATTGTCATTTTGCAAATATAACAGAAAATAAACTGTATGAGATAATACTAGAAGTAAATATTTGCCCTACAAGAAGAATCAATAATTCAACAGTTTATAATTCTGAACCTACACAATTAGCGTCTGGCATAATTAAGAAGAAATGCTGTCATCATACATAACTTAGGATAAAAGGCCAAAATGAGAATCTCAATTTATAGATACTGTGCTTTAGGGTAATGCCTCTCATCAGAGCAAAGTGTGAGATCTGGTTTGCTGTGTGAGAGGTGTCTGACCAGGATCCAAGAGTTAATGTTTCTCCTTGCTGAGAGTGACATATTAAGCATGCCGATATGAGGAGACTTTTAATCCACAATGCTCCTCTGGGAAATATGCAAATTGTTTCTTCAGAGATGAAGAGGACTAGAACAAACCATATCTCATACTTTGCACTGACAGGGGAAAGGGTGCAGTACCCCAAAACACAGTGTCTGCAAATAGAGATTCTTGTTTTGTCTTTTATCCTCAGTCATGTGACAAAGCTCGTTAAAGGGTCGACATTGACTTTTAGGATTGCTACTTCCTATAGGTGGCACTAGAGTTCTAGTCCTCTTCCTCACTGAAGAAATATTTTGAATATTTAGAGGGAAAACACTGATAACTGCAATCTCTTAAACTGCTGTCTAGGTAACTTAAAGAGAACTTGTCACCAGGTAAAAAGTGGCCAGTTTTTTACTTTATTTTAATCCCGTTAATTTTCTGAATAGTTTTTAATTTAAAAAAAATGCCTTTTTTTAAATTAAAAAAGCCCATTGGCCTAATCCCATGATAGTCTCCCACCAAGGAACTCAACTCTGCTACACAGACGTGCCATTGTTTAATGAAGTCGATGAACATCTGTAAGATATTAAGACTTTAATATTAATGCACCAGGTGCCCACAGCTGATTGGGCTAAATAACTGTGAACTAGTTTGACTGGTCAGGCACGGCATGCTGCCCGGTCACTTTGGCCTTAATACTGTCTGGACTACGGAACTATTAAGCACACAATGCTGGCACTTTTTACCATCACCGCACCAAATTTCATGCATTGCCTCACCTTGGGGTCTCCTATATCAAATTTGGTAATCAACTCTGGCCACACTACAACCGCTGGCTCCATGGTAGGGCTGCCCACTCGGTTGCTGCCCTTTGAGACATGATCATACTTGAGAAATTTATGGATAAAATGGCCCCAAAAAATCGAAAGTGGAAGTACATCAAGGCCTACCTGGATGACATTGCTATTTTCAGTGATACCTGGGAAGAGCATCTTCAACATGTGTCCCAGGTGCTGCAGAGGGTAGCAAAAGCCCAGCTTACCATCAGACCTAACAAGTGCCAGATGGGGATGGCCGAGGTGCTAAACCTTGGACATCAGGTGGGAAGTGAGTGCATTCATCCTGAATCTGCAAAAGTAGAAGCCATTACCCAGTGGCCTTGCCCAGCTAACTAAAACAGATATTATGGAATTTTACAGTACAATAGCAATGCCCCTCACCGACCTTACCACCAAATGATGTGCCTGTAATATCATCTGGACCCCTCATTCCTCCAGTTGAAAACCCAGCAAGCCCAAAGTCCAGTCCTGACTTCTCCTTACTTCCACCGTCAGTTCATTGTCCAAACAGATGCATCGGACACCAGATTAGAAGCCGTAGTCAGTCAAGTGGGGTACGATGGTCAGGAACACCTGGTAGCCTATGTTTACCAGAAGCTGTTGGATGGGGAGGGGGCATACGCCACAGTAGAAAAAGAATACTTGGCCATAGTCTGGGCACTAAAAAAATGGCAGCCCTGCCTCTACAGTAGGAAATTCACGGTCATAAACAACCATAATCCTTTAAGTAGGCTAAATCTGAGTGCTGGTGACAGCGGACATTTACTCAGATGACGTCTGACCTTACAGACCTATAATTTTTCTGTCTCCCATAAAAAGGGCAAAGATCATAGAAAAGGGCGATGAACTGTCCCAACAAGTAGAGAAGTATAATGTAGAAGTCCTTGAAATATTGGCTTTTGTATTTTCTGGGTGTGACACAACAGACTCCCTTGTCATGTCTTAGTACTTTTGTTCACTAATAACCTGTGATCACCGCCTTCTTGGTAAAGACCATAAAAAGTAGCACTAGATAAAAAGTTACATTTCTTTAGAACCATATGGCAGTTTTTAAAAAAAAAAAAAAAATCTGAATTCTCAGGTGAACCAAAATAATACATTAAGAATAAAAACTGGCCACTTGTGATCTACTGACAGACCCTATTTAAGTTAAATAAAAACCAAACGCAAGAAAAAGTCAAACAAAAATAGCAAAATGTAGATCTTATGTTACAATTGTAATATTCAAAAACATATTTGATTCATCCCCCTCATTGTTAATAATAAATTAGTTTACAATGAGAATGATAACAACTAGTATATTCAAATGATAGTCATTCTTCTAAAATAAATTGACCACTTGTGTTCTTTTTGTTAATTATTTTGCTTAGTGACATGTTAAAAATGAATTAATCCACTCTTTAGCAATATCTGCTTTTTTGGCAGCAATGTAGCACTTCTAGTAAAATCTTGTAAAATAAATGAACACACCCACCATAGAAAATGAATAACTACAAAATGTATTCATTTGTTGTTTAATGCTTCCATCTAGTGGACATATCATGAATGGCAAGAATCACAAAGATACTACTTTTTTATTTTACATAATGGCAACAAAGATAGTTTTAAACATTTTAAAGAGACAAGTTTGATCATGTTAAACTGGCTACATCATGAAACAGTGGCTACAGAGCTGAGTAAAATGTAATTTAGTATTTTTTTATTTCTCATCTCTGTTGCATAGATGTTAGCTTGTAAAGTTGATATGCTAATTTCCACTAAGACAAGAATGTGATATCAGAGATTCGTCTCTGGGGTCATTTACATTTTCCTTTGCTTTATTTTGCCCAATAAAAAGCAGAAGGCATCATGCGGGGAAAAAATGAATATGCCCACAGACCCAGCTTTCCCTTGTGTGAAATGACATGCACATAGCTTTCCTGCTCTCCTCACTGATCTCTCTGCCTACACTTAATGTGATTACAAGCAGAGAGGTGAGTAGAACAGTGCTGGGCGCCAGTACAAAGACCTTCTGAATCTGAAGCTCTCATCCCATGATGACAATGTCAGTGTGTGGAGATGAGGAGTAGAGCAGAGCTGACAATGCAGTGGGATGAAAGCTGCAAATGCACAAGGTGTTTGTAACGACACACACTGCTTTACTCCTCTCTCCCACTTGTAATCACAGTAGATGTATCAGCTTCATCTTCTCCATTTCTCCTTCCTTGGTTCAGTCACTTTTAGCAAGGAAGACATGTTGCACCCATCCAGAAGCTGTTAATTAAAGTTATGCTGCTTGAGAAAATAACCCCGTTGGGCAAACAGAGAATGGGTAAACACCTGTAAGATGAAGGGGTTGGCGGTGTGCTTATGTGCTACCCAGTAAGAAGGATTACAGGAGTCAGAGATCTAAGAATGCACAAGAGCAGCAAGCAGGTTGCTGGCTTTAGGAGGGAGAGATGTGTCCTGACAGCTGAGTGTCTTTCTTAAGAAGATTTAGGAATTTTAACCCCTTAATGACCAGGCCTTTTTTAAAAAAAAAATCTGATGATTGCCACTTTATGTAACAATAATTCAGGGATGCTTCAACATATCCCATTGATTTGGAAATTGTTTTTTTTTTTCATGACACATTATACTTTATTATAATGGTAAACTTAGGTTGATACGTTTTGTGTTTAAAAAATTATCAGACATTTGACAAAAAAATGAAAAATAGCAATTTTCAAACTTTGAATGATTATCCCTTTAATCCAGTCATACCACACAAAAACAATAGTAGATAACATTTCTCACATGTCTGCTTTGCATCAGCACCATTTGTAAAATGTTGTTTTATTTTGTTAACATTTGAAAGGGTTCTAAAATGTAACAGTAATTTTTAATGTTTTTCAAGGAAATTTACAAAACTTATTTTTTAGGGACCAATTCAGTTTTGAAATGACTTTGAGGGTGGAGGTCCTATATATTTGGAGTCCCTCAAAAGTGATACCATTTTAAAAACAGCACCTCTCAACATATTCAAAATTGATTTAATGTAGTTTATTAACCCTTCAGGTGCTTTTGGGGAATTAATGCAAAGTGACATGACAGGAGTGAAAAATTGCATTTTTACCACCAAATGTTTCTAACTTATGAACAGGCCACTATAGCTGGAAGACTTTAAGGCCGTTATTTGGCCATGAATTGCCATCACAAACATTAGGACCACACAATCAAGATCCCAGGGTGCCGATGGGGTTAAAAAAGCACGCCCCCACACTCTGTTAACCATCTAGATGCTGTATTCATTATTTACTGCAGTATTTAAGGGGTTAAGCGGCCATGGTTGGTTCCAACACTGGTCATGGCTAATGCAGCAAGTTGTCAGCTATAATGTACAGCTGATAGATGCTGGATTGCGACCCGTCGGAAAATGCTATTCTCTTATATCGCGGGTCAATTTTATGTCATATTGGTGGTCATTAAGAGGTTAAAACAACTCATATACCAAGCAGTCAGACCTGTCATTGCAGGCATTTACTTAGGTGTGTGGTGTTATCAGAACATAACTTCCACAGTGAACTGTTACTAAATAATGATGCTCAACTGAAATAAAAAGTGTTATGGACCTGGTGGTTAGGAGCACCTGGAATGACCTGATGAGTAAACTCAAAAAACGGAACTAGCTCTGGGGAAGTGGGAACTCTGCTGACCGCAAACTCTACTCCTATCGCACACACTAGAAATAGCCGTGGAGCGTACCTAACTCTCCCTAGACGCCTCTTCACAGCCTAAGAGCTAACTACCCCTAAAGATAGAAATATAAGCCTAACCTTGCCTCAGAGAAATTTCCCCAAAGGTAAAGGCAGCCCCCCACATATATTGACTGTGAGTTAAGAGGAAAGTCACAAACACAGGAATGAAACAGGTTTTAGCATAGGAGGCCAGACTTACTAAATAGTCAGAGGATAGAAAAGAATACTATGCCGTCAGCATAAAAAAACTACAAAACCACGCAGAGTATGCAAAAAGACCCCCGCACCGACTCACGGTGTGGAGGTGCAACACTGCACCCTAGAGCTTCCAGCTAGCAAGGAAACAGGAAACATCATGATAGCAAGCTGGACAAGAATTTAGCAGAGCGAAGAAATAAATTCAGGCAGCAGTAACAACAAATGAACCAGCAGGGACTTAGCTTCTGCTGGAGTAGACAGGTCCTCAGAGAAGTCCAAGAGAGATCTGAACCAATTCTGATACATTGACAGCTGGCATCAGGTAACGATCTGAGTGGAGTTAAATAGGGAAGCAGCATAGCAACATAACGAGAGCAGCTGATAAAGTCAACCTAGTGACCAGCAGTTCCGCTCGAAGCCACCAGAGGGAGCCCAAGAGCAGAACTAACCAAAGTACCATTCATGACCACAGGAGGGAGTCTGAGAACGGAATTCACAACAGTACCCCCCCCCTTGAGGAGGGGTCACCGAACCCTCACCAGGGCCCCCAGGCCGATCAGGACGAGCCAAATGAAAGGCACGAACTAAATCGGCAGCATATACATGAGAGGCAACAACCCAGGAATTATCCTCCTGACCATAGCCCTTCCACTTAACCAGGTACTGAAGCTTCCGTCTCGAAATACGAGAATCCAAAATCTTTTCCACCACATACTCCAACTCCCCCTTAACCAACACCAGAGCAGGAGGATCAATGGAGGGAACCATAGGCGCTACGTACCTCCGCAACAACGACCTATGGAACACATTATGGATGGCAAAAGAAGCTGGAAGGACCAAACGAAATGACACAGGGTTGAGAATTTCAGAAATCTTATAAGGACCAATAAAACGAGGCTTAAACTTAGGAGAAGAAACCTTCATAGGAACATAACGAGAAGACAACCAAACCAAATCCCCAACATGAAGTCGGGGACCAACACAACGACGGCGGTTAGCGAAACGTTGAGCCTTCTCCTGGGACAACGTCAGATTGTCCACTACGTGAGTCCAAATTTGCTGCAACCTGTCCACCACAGAATCCACACCAGGACAGTCAGAAGGCTCAACCTGCCCCGAAGAAAAACGAGGATGAAAACCAGAATTGCAAAAAAAAGGCAAAACCAAAGTAGCCGAACTAGCCCGATTATTAAGGGCGAACTCAGCCAATGGCAAGAAGGTCACCCAATCATCCTGATCAGCAGAAACAAAGCATCTCAGATAGGTTTCCAAAGTCTGGTTGGTTCGTTCGGTTTGGCCATTTGTTTGAGGATGGAAAGCCGAAGAAAAAGACAAATCAATGCCCATCTTAGCACAAAAGGACCGCCAAAACCTAGAGACAAACTGGGAACCTCTGTCTGACACAATGTTCTCCGGAATGCCATGCAAACGAACCACATGTTGAAAAAATAATGGCACCAAATCAGAGGAAGAAGGTAATTTAGGCAAGGGTACCAAATGGACCATCTTAGAAAAGCGATCACAAACCACCCAGATGACAGACATCCTTTGAGAGATAGGAAGATCTGAAATAAAATCCATTGAAACATGCGTCCAAGGCCTTTTCGGGACTGGCAAGGGCAAAATCAACCCACTGGCACGAGAACAGCAGGGTTTAGCCCGAGCACAAGTCCCACAGGACTGCACAAAAGAACGCACATCCTGTGACAAGGAAGGCCACCAAAAGGACCTAGCCACCAAATCTCTGGTACCAAAAATCCCAGAATGACCAGCCAACACTGAGCAATGAACCTCAGAAATAACTCTGCTAGCCCATCTATCAGGGACGAACAATTTCTCCGCTGGACAACGGTCAGGTCTATCAGCCTGAAACTCCTGCAGCGCCCGCCGCAAATCAGGGGAGATGGCAGACAGAATTACCCCCTCTTTGAGAATACCAGCCGGCTCAGGGACTCCCGGAGAATCAGGCACAAAACTCCTAGAAAGGGCATCCGCCTTCACATTCTTAGAACCTGGAAGGTATGAGACCACAAAATCGAAATGGGAGAAAAACAACGACCATCGAGCTTGTCTAGGATTCAACCGCTTGGTAGACTCGAGATAAGTCAGATTTTTGTGATCCGTCAAGACCACCACGCGGTGCTTGGCTCCCTCAAGCCAATGTCGCCACTCCTCGAATGCCCACTTCATAGCCAGCAGCTCCCGATTGCCAACATCATAATTACGCTCAGCAGGCAAAAACTTTCTAGAAAAGAAGGCACATGGCTTCATCACAGAGCCATCAGAACTTCTTTGAGACAAAACAGCCCCTGCTCCAATCTCAGAAGCATCAACCTCGACCTGAAAAGGGAGCGAAACATCTGGCTGACGCAACACAGGGGCCGAAGAAAAATGACGTTTCAGCTCCTGAAAAGCCTCAACGGCCGCAGAGGACCAATTCACCACATCAGCACCTTTCTTTGTCAAATCAGTCAAAGGTTTAACCACACTAGAAAAATTAGCGATGAAGCGACGGTTAAAATTAGCAAAGCCCAGGAATTTCTGGAGGCTCTTCACAGATGTAGGTTGAGTCCAATCATAAATGGCCTGAACTTTAACAGGATCCATCTCGATAATAGAAGGGGAAAAAATGAAGCCCAAAAAGGAAACCTTCTGAACTCCGAAGAGACATTTAGACCCCTTCACAAACAAGGAATTAGCACGAAGGACCTGGAATACCATTCTGACCTGTTTCACATGAGACTCCCAATCATCCGAAAAGACCAAAGTATCATCCAAATATACAATCATGAATCTATCCAGATACTTTCGGAAGATGTCATGCATAAAGGACTGAAACACAGATGGAGCATTTGAAAGCCCGAATGGCATTACCAGGTACTCAAAATGGCCCTCGGGCATATTAAATGCTGTTTTCCATTCATCGCCCTGTTTTATACGTACAAGGTTATACGCCCCTTGAAGATCTATCTTGGTGAACCATCTAGCCCCCTTAATCCGAGCAAACAAATCAGACAGCAGAGGCAAAGGGTACTGAAATTTGACCGTGATTTTATTGAGAAGGCAGTAATCTATACAGGGTCTCAGAGAACTATCCTTCTTGGCCACAAAAAAGAACCCTGCTCCCAACGGCAATGAAGACGGGCGAATATGCCCTTTCTCCAAGGACTCCTTCACATAAGTCCGCATAGCGGCGTGCTCTGGCACGGATAAATTGAAAAGTCGGCCCTTAGGAAACTTACTACCAGGAATCAAATTTATAGCACAATCACAATCCCTATGAGGGGGTAGTGTTGTGAACTATACTTCTTGGCTCCCTCTTGTGGTCACTAGTGGTTTGGCACTTGGATTGTCTTTTCCCAGGTTGGTTCTCACCTAGTTCGTTAGGCCTGGGGTGTTGTTATTTAAACTTCCTGGATTCTCAGTCCAGTGCCTGGCATCGTTGTAATCAGTTCATTTCTGTTTGCTCCTGTCTTCAGGTCCTGGTTCTTTGCAAGATAAGCTAAGTCCTGCTTTCTTATTTTTGTTTATTTGCATTGTTCATATTTTTGTCCAGCTCGTACAAAATGTGATTCCTGATATCGCTGGAAGCTCTAGGGGGCTGATATTCTCCCCCCTCACCGTTAGTCGGTTCGGGGGTTCTTGGATATTCAGCGTGGATATTTTGCAGGGTTTTTTGCTGACCATATAAGTCATCTTACTATCTTCTGCTATTAGTCAGTGGGCCTCTCTTTGCTAAAATCTAGTTCATTCTTACGTTTGTCTTTTTTTCTTACCTCACCGTTATTATTTGTTGGGGGCTTGTATTATAACTTTGGGGTCTTTTCTCTGGAGGCAAGAGAGGTCTTATTTTCCCTGATAGGGCTAGTTAGTTCTCCGGCTGGCGCGAGACGTCTAGAATCAACGTAGGCACGTTCCCCGGCTACTGTTAGTTGGTTGTGCTAGGATCAGGTATATGGTCAGCCTAGTTACCACTTCCCTATGAGCTGGTATTTATGTTTGCAGACTTTGCTGTAATCTCTGAGATCCTCTGCCATTGGGATCATAACAGTATGCCAGGCCAAGTGAATAGTTAATGCATTGCAGAAGCGGGATTAAAAGAAAAGAAGTTCTGAGTTTTTTTTGTTTTTTTTTCTTTCTTCCTTCCCCTTTTTCTCTGAGTGGCTTGAAGCTTTGCTGCAGACATGAATGTTCAGACCTTGATTACTAGTGTGGATCAGCTTGCTGCACGAGTGCAGGGCATTCAGGATTTTGTTGTTAGCAATCCTATGTCAGAGCCTAAGATACCTATTCCTGAGCTGTTCTCTGGAGATCGATTTAAATTTAGGAATTTTATGAATAATTGTAAATTGTTTCTATCTTTGAAACCTCGTTCGTCTGGAGATTCAGCTCAGCAAGTTAAAATTGTTATCTCCTTCTTGCGTGGTGACCCTCAGGATTGGGCTTTCTCGTTGGCGCCAGGAGATCCGGCATTGGCGGATGTTGATGCGTTTTTTCTGGTGCTCGGATTGCTTTATGAGGAGCCTAATCTTGAAATTCAGGCAGAAAAAGCCCTACTGGCTATCTCTCAGGGCCAGGATGAAGCTGAAGTGTATTGCCAAAAATTTCGGAAATGGTCCGTGCTTACTCAATGGAATGAATGTGCTCTGGCCGCAAATTTCAGAAATGGCCTTTCTGAAGCCATTAAGAATGTGATGGTGGATTTCACAATTCCTACAAGTCTGAATGATTCTATGGCGCTGGCTATTCAGATTGATCGGCGGTTGCGGGAGCGCAAATCCGCTAATCCTCTGGCGGTGTTGTCTGAACGGACACCTGTCTCAATGCAATGTGATAGAATCCTGACTAGAACCGAACGACAAAATCATAGACGTCAGAATGGGCTGTGTTTTTACTGTGGTGATTCTACACATGTTATATCAGCATGCTCTAAACGCCTAACCAAGGTTGTCAGTCCTGTCACCATTGGTAATTTGCAGCCTAAATTTATTTTGTCTGTGACTTTAATTTGCTCATTGTCTTCCTACCCTGTTATGGCGTTTGTGGATTCAGGTGCTGCCCTGAGTCTTATGGACTTGTCGTTTGCCAAACTCTGTGGTTTTGTCCTGGAGCCTTTAAAAGTTCCTATTCCTCTCAGAGGAATTGATGCTACGCCACTGGCGGAAAATAAACCGCAGTATTGGACACAAGTGACCATGTGCATGACTCCTGAACATCGGGAGGTGATTCATTTTCTTGTTCTGCATAAAATGAATGATTTGGTCGTTTTGGGTCTGCCATGGTTACAGACCCATAATCCAGTTTTGGATTGGAAGGCAATGTCTGTGTCGAGTTGGGGTTGTCAGGGAATTCATTGCGATTCTCCGCCGGTGTCTATTGCTTCTTCTACTCCTTCAGAAGTTCCTGAGTATTTGTGTGATTATCAGGATGTATTCAGTGAGTCCAGGTCCAGTGCTCTTCCTCCTCATAGGGACTGTGACTGCGCTATAGATTTGATTCCTGGCAGTAAATTTCCTAAGGGATGATTATTTAATTTGTCTGTACCCGAGCATGCCGCGATGCGTTCTTATGTCAAGGAGTCTTTGGAGAAGGGGCATATTCGTCCATCCTCTTCCCATCTTGGTGCGGGATTCTTTTTTGTGGCCAAGAAAGACGGGTCTTTGAGACCTTGTATAGACTATCGGCTTCTGAATAAAATCACTGTTAAGTTTCGGTATCCTTTGCCACTATTGTCAGACTTGTTTGCTCGGATTAAGGGTGCCAAGTGGTTCACCAAGATAGATCCTCATGGTGCGTACAACCTTGTGCGCATTAGGCAGGGAGATGAATGGAAAACTGCATTTAATACGCCCGAAGGTCATTTTGAGTACTTGGTGATGCCCTTTGGGCTCTCTAATGCTCCTTCAGTGTTTCAGTCCTTTATGCATGATATCTTCCGGAAGTATCTAGATAAATTTATGATTGTTTATCTGGATGATATTCTGTTTTTTTCTGATGATTGGGATTCTCATGTAAAGCAGGTCAGGATGGTGTTTCAGGTTTTGCGTGATAATGCTTTGTTTGTGAAGGGCTCAAAGTGTCTCTTTGGAGTGCAGAAGGTTTCCTTTTTGGGTTTTATTTTCTCCCCTTCTGCTGTGGAGATGGACCCAGTCAAGGTCCGAGCTATTCATGATTGGACTCAACCCACGTCTGTTAAGAGTCTTCAGAAGTTCTTGGGGTTTGCTAATTTCTACCATCATTTTATCGTTAACTTTTCTAGCGTTGTTAAACCTTTGACGGATATGACCAAGAAAGGTTCTGATGTGGCTAATTGGGCTCCTGCAGCCGTGGAGGCCTTCCAGGAGCTGAAGCGCCAGTTTACTTCGGCGCCTGTTTTGTGCCAGCCTGATGTCGCACTTCCCTTTCAGGTTGAAGTGGATGCTTCTGAGATCGGTGCTGGGGCTGTTTTGTCACAGAGAGGCTCTGGTTGCTCTGTGATGAGACCATGTGCCTTTTTCTCTAGGAAGTTTTCGCCTGCTGAGCGGAACTATGATGTCGGTAATCGAGAGTTGTTGGCCATGAAGTGGGCATTTGAGGAGTGGCGTCATTGGCTCGAGGGTGCTAAGCATCATGTGGTGGTCTTGACTGATCACAAAAATCTGATGTATCTCGAGTCTGCTAAGCGCCTGAATCCTAGACAGGCTCGTTGGTCATTGTTTTTCTCTCGTTTTGACTTTGTGGTCTCGTACCTGCCTGGTTCGAAGAATGTTAAGGCTGATGCTCTTTCTAGGAGCTTTGTGCCTGACTCTCCTGGAATCTCGGAGCCAGCTGGTATTCTTAAAGAGGGAGTAATCGTGTCGGCCATATCTCCTGATTTGCGACGTGTGTTGCAGAGATATCAGGCTGGTAGACCTGACTCTTGTCCACCCGACAGACTGTTTGTTCCTGATAAGTGGACCAGCAGAGTTATTTCCGAGGTTCATTCCTCGGTGTTGGCAGGGCATCCGGGAATTTTTGGTACCCGAGATTTGGTGGCTAGGTCCTTTTGGTGGCCTTCCTTGTCACGGGATGTGCGGTCATTTGTGCAGTCCTGTGGGACTTGTGCTCTGGCTAAGCCTTGTTGTTCTCGTGCTAGCGGGTTGCTTTTGCCCTTGCCCATCCCGAAGAGGCCTTGGACACACATTTCCATGGATTTCATTTCTGATCTTCCGGTGTCTCAAGGAATGTCTGTCATCTGGGTGGTGTGTGATCGTTTTTCCAAGATAGTCCATTTGGTGCCCTTGCCTAAGTTGCCTTCCTCTTCCGATCTGGTTCCTTTGTTTTTTCAGAATGTGGTTCGTTTACACAGCATTCCTGAGAATATCGTGTCCGACAGAGGATCCAAGTTTGTGTCCAGATTCTGGCGATCTTTTTGTGCTAAAATGGGCATTGATTTGTTGTTTTCATCTGCCTTTCATCCTCAGACTAATGGCCAAACGGAGCGAACTAATCAGACACTGGAGGCTTATTTGAGATGTTTTGTTTCTGCGGACCAGGATGATTGGTGACCTTCTTGCCATTGGCTGAGTTTGCCCTTAATAATCGGGCTAGTTCCGCTACTTTGGTTTCGCCATTCTTCTGCAACTCTGGTTTTCATCCTCGTTTCTCCTCGGGTCATGTTGAGTCTTCTGACTGTCCTGGGGTGGATTCCGTGGTGGATAGGTTGCAGCGGATTTGGAATCATGTGGTGGACAACTTGAAGTTGTCACAGGAGAAGGCTCAGCGTTTTGCCAACCGCCGCCGCGGTGTGGGTCCCCGACTTCGTGTTGGGGAATTGGTTTGGCTGTCTTCTCGGTATGTCCCTCTGAAAGTTTCCTCTCCTAAGTTTAAGCCTCGCTTTATTGGTCCTTATAAAATTTTGGAAGCTCTTAACCCGGTTTCTTTTCATTTGGATCTTCCGGTGTCGTTTGCCATTCACAACGTGTTCCATAGGTCTTTGTTGCGGCGATACGTTGTGCCTGTGGTTCCTGCTGTTGAGCCTCCTGCTCCGGTGTTGGTTGAGGGCGAGTTGGAGTACGTGGTGGAGAAGATCTTGGATTCTTGTCTCTCTAGACGGAGGCTTCAGTATTTGGTCAAATGGAAAGGCTATGGTCAGGAGGATAATTCCTGGGTGGTCGCCTCTGATGTTCATGCGGCCGATTTGGTTCGTGCCTTCCACGCTGCTCATCCTGATCGCCCTGGTGGTCTTGGTGAGGGTTCGGTGACCCCTCCTTAAAGGGGGGGTACTGTTGTGAACTATACTTCTTGGCTCCCTCTTGTGGTCACTAGTGGTTTGGCACTTGGATTGTCTTTTCCCAGGTTGGTTCTCACCTGGTTCGTTAGGCCTGGGGTGTTGTTATTTAAACTTTCCTGGATTCTCAGTCCAGTGCCTGGCATCGTTGTTATCAGTTCATTTCTGTTTGCTCCTGTCTTCAGGTCCTGGTTCTTTGCAAGATAAGCTAAGTCCTGCTTTCTTATTTTTGTTTATTTGCATTGTTCATATTTTTGTCCAGCTTGTACAAAATGTGATTCCTGATATCGCTGGAAGCTCTAGGGGGCTCACCGTTAGTCGGTTCGGGGGTTCTTGGATATTCAGCGTGGATATTTTGCAGGGTTTTTTGCTGACCATATAAGTCATCTTACTATCTTCTGCTATTAGTCAGTGGGCCTCTCTTTGCTAAAATCTAGTTCATTCTTATGTTTGTCTTTTCTTCTTACCTCACCGTTATTATTTGTTGGGGGCTTGTATTATAACTTTGGGGTCTTTTCTCTGGAGGCAAGAGAGGTCTTATTTTCCCTGATAGGGTTAGTTAGTTCTCCGGCTGGCGCGAGACATCTAGAATCAACGTAGTGGGGTTCCTCCCCACTTTGATCCTGGATACCTGCTTTCTGGTACGTTCATGCTCCTGGCGTTACCAACTGATTTTGTGCCTATTTGGCTGGACTTGGGACCTTCCCTCACATTTTGGTTTGTGGCTATTACAGCCTTATACGTCTGAGCATAGCAGCCATCCATTTCATCCTATTTAGTTTCCTTGGGCAGTAAACTTTTTATGCAGGAGGCAGTTAGGCCAGATGCATGTGTTATATCTGTGTCCCACTTGGGCCACACCTTGTGCATGATTAGCATATCCATGTGTCCTGTTTCCATATTGTTTCATGCTGATGTTGCTGAGATACATGATTTTTCATCTCACAGGCACATTTATTAGTTACAGGACATCTGCCCTTGTTAGACTATTACTGTCATTTATGGATCATTGTGGGGATTTGTGGTGTATTACGTGTTTTTAATGTTTTTATTGTGTCAATAAAGTTTGCCTTTTATATTATGGATATACATTGTGGTGTGCAGCATGTTTTAGTGGCTCTTTTTCTTGGTTTTGTATAATCTAGAATCAACGTAGGCACGTTCCCCGGCTACTGTTAGTTGGTTGTGCTAGGATCAGGTATATGGTCAGCCTAGTTACCACTTCCTTATGAGCTGGTATTTATGTTTGCAGACTTTGCTGTAATCTCTGAGATCCTCTGCCATTGGGATCATAACAGGGTAGGACACTGGATTTGGGCTCATCAAATACATCCTGGTAATCCGACAGAAACTCAGGGACTTCAGAAGGAGTGGAAGCAGAAATTTACACCAATGGAACATCGCCATGTACCCCTTGAGAACCCCAACTAGACACAGACATTGATTTCCAATCCAATACTGGATTATGAACCTGTAGCCATGGCAAACCCAACACGACCACATCATGCAAATTATGCAACACCAAAAAGCGAACATCTTCCCGATGTGCAGGAGCCATGCACATGGTCAACTGAGTCCAGTACTGAGGTTTATTCTTGGCCAACGGCGTGGCATCAATTCCCCTTAATGGAATAGGATACTGCAAAGGCTCCAAGAAAAAACCACAGCGCCTGGCAAACTCCAAGTCCATCAAATTCAGGGCAGCGCCTGAATCCACAAATGCCATAACCGAGTAGGATGACAAAGAGCAAATCAGAGTAACAGACAAAAGAAATTTAGGCTGTACAGTACCAATGGTGACAGACCTAGCGAACCGCTTAGTGCGCTTAGGACAATCAGAGATAGCATGAGTGGGGTCACCACAGTAAAAACACAGCCTATTCTGACGTCTGTATTCTTGCCGTTCAATTCTGGTCAAAGTTCTATCATATTGCATAAGCTCAGGCCTCTGCTCAGAGGACACCGCCAAACTGTAAACAATTTTGCGCTCACGCAAACGCCGATCAATTTGGATGGCCAAGGACATTGACTCATTCAGACCAGCAGGCGTGGGGAATCCCACCATAACATCCTTAAGGGCTTCAGAAAGACCCTTTCTAAAAATTGCTGCCAGGGCACACTCATTCCATTGAGTAAGCACAGATCATTTTCTAAACTTCTGACAATATATCTCCGCTTCATCCTGACCCTGACACAAAGCTAGCAACATTTTCTCTGCCTGATCCACTGAATTCGGTTCGTCATAAAGCAATCCAAGCGCCAGAAAAAACGCATCTACATTAAGCAATGCAGGATCTCCTGGCGCAAGGGAGAATGCCCAGTCTTGAGGGTCACCACGCAACAAAGAAATAATAATTTTTACTTGCTAAAATGGGGTCACAAGAGGAGCGGGGTTTCAAAGCAAGAAACAGTTTACAATTATTTTTGAAATTCAGAAACTTAGATCTATCCCCAGAAAACAACTCAGGAATTGGAATTCTAGGCTCTAACATCGGATTCTGAACTACATAATCTTGAATGCTTTGTACCCTTGCAGTGAGATGATCCACACAAGAGGACAGACCTTGAATATCCATATCTACACCTGTGTCCTGAACCACCCAGGAGTTAAGGGGAAAAGAGAGACAAAACACACTGCAAAGAAAAAAAAATGGGTTCAGAACTTCTCTTATCCCTCTTTTGAGATGCATTAACACTTTAGGGCCAGCTGTACTGTTATGGACCTGGTGGTTAGGAGCACCTGGAATGACCTGATGAGTAAACTCAAAAAACGGAACTAGCTCTGGGGAAGTGGGAACTCTGCTGACCGCAAACTCTACTCCTATCGCACACACTAGAAATAGCCGTGGAGCGTACCTAACTCTCCCTAGACGCCTCTTCTGTTGTGGATTCTGTTTGCGGGCTCCCTCTGGTGGTTACTGCTGGTACTGGGTGACTTTGGTGGGTTGCGGCCTTTGGTTTCCATCTGTCCATCAGAGGCTGGGTGTTTCCTATTTTACCTGGCCTTTCTGTCATTTCCCTTGCCGGCTATCAATGTGTTCAGATGTGCTCTGTTTGGTTCCTGCCTACCTGCTCCCAGATCTTTCAGGATAAGCTAAGTGCTGATTTTCAGTTGTTTGGTTTTTTGTCCAGCTTGCTTAGAATGTCTCTTTGTTAGCTGGTTGCTCTAGTGGACTGAGGTTTTCCCCATGTGCCATGAGTTGGCACATGGGTTCTTGTAATCTCAGGATGGTTTTTTTGATTAGGGTTTTTTGCTGACCGCTCAGTCCCCTTTTGTGTCATTCTGCTTTCTAGTTTTCAGCGGGCCTCTATTTGCTAAAGCTATATACATCATCTCTATGTGTGTGCCTTCCTCTCATTTCACCGTCAATACATGTGGGGGGCAACTATACCTTTGGGGTTAATTCCTCTGGAGGCAAGTGAGGTCTTTGTTTTCTCTGCAGTACTAGTTAGCTCTTAGGCTGGTGCGTGGCGTCTAGAACCAACGTAGGCACACTCCCTGGCTATCTCTAGTTGCGTTTGTCAGGCGTAGGGCAGCGGTCAGCCCAGGTTCCATCACCCTAGAGCTCGTCCGATATTTATTATACTTTGCTTATCCTGTGCTATCCCTAGCCATTGGGGATTCATGACAGTATAGCCGGCCTGCAAAGTGTTAATTGTTTGGGCTGAAGCAGGAGATAAAGAAGTGTTCAAGGGAAATTTGTTTTTTTTTTTTTTTCCTTCAGAGTTTTGCTGCCTAGCCCTTAATTGCTGTCTAGCTGCTTCTTACCTCCTCTTAACCCTTGAATGGCTCTGATCTTAGCTGTTTATCATGGATGTCCAGAGTTTGGCTTCCAGCCTGAGTAATCTCGCGGCAAAGGTTCAAAACATACAGGATTTCGTGGTTCACACTCCCATGTCTGAACCTAGAATTCCTATTCCAGAGTTTTTTTCTGGAGATAGATCTACCTTCCTGAATTTCAGGAACAATTGTAAATTGTTTCTCTCTTTGAAATCTCACTCCTCTGGAGACCCTGCTCAACAGGTCAAGATTGTTATATCGTTCCTACGGGGCGACCCTCAGAATTGGGCATTTGCATTGGCACCAGGGGATCCTGCATTGCTCAGTGTGGATGCGTTTTTTCTGGCATTGGGATTGCTCTATGAGGAACCTAACCTAGAGATTCAGGCTGAAAAGGCTTTATTAGCCCTCTCTCAGGGGCATGATGAAGCGGAAATATATTGTCAGAAATTTCGGAAATGGTCAGTGCTTACTCAGTGGAATGAGTGCGCCCTGGCTGCAAACTTCAGAAAT
Source organism: Ranitomeya variabilis (assembly GCF_051348905.1). NCBI lineage: Eukaryota > Metazoa > Chordata > Amphibia > Anura > Dendrobatidae > Ranitomeya > Ranitomeya variabilis. Next base: position 1,003,164,698 of record NC_135232.1, on the reverse strand, counting down.
GGTCTTTCTGAGGCCATTAAGGATATTATGGTGGGGTTCCCTGCGCCTACAGGTCTGAATGAGTCTACGGCTATGGCCATTCAGATTGATCGGCGTTTACGGGAGCGCAAACCCGTGCACCAGTTGGCGGTGTCTTCTGAACAGGCACCTGAGTCTATGCAATGTGATAGAATTCAGTCCAGAAGTGAACGGCAAAATTATAGGCGGAAAAATGGTTTGTGTTTTTATTGTGGTGATTCAGCTCATGTTATATCAGCATGCTCTAAACGCACAAAAAGGGTTGATAAATCTTTTGCCATTGATACTCTGCAGTCTAAGTTCATTTTGTCTGTGAGCCTCTGGAAGTTCCTATTCCTCTGAAGGGAATTGATTCTACACCATTGGCTATGAATAAACCGCAGTATTGGACACAAGTGACCATGCGCATGACTCCCGTTCATCAGGAGGTGATTCGCTTCCTTGTACTGTATAATTTACATGATGTACTAGTGCTTGGTCTGCCATGGTTACAAACTCATAATCCTGTCCTGGACTGGAATTCAATGTCTGTGCTAAGCTGGGGATGTCAGGGGGTTCATGATGATGCACCTCCGATTTCTATCGCTTCATCTACTCCTTCGGAGATCCCTGCGTTTTTGTCGGATTATAGGGATGTTTTTGAGGAGCCTAAGCTCAATTCGCTCCCTCCTCATAGAGAGTGTGACTGTGCTATAGAATTGATTCCTGGCAGTAAGTTCCCTAAGGGTCGTTTATTTAATCTGTCACTGCCAGAGCATACTGCTATGCGGAATTATATTAAGGAGTCCTTGGAAAAGGGACATATTCGTCCATCTTCGTCCCCTCTGGGAGCAGGTTTTTTTTTCGTGGCAAAAAAAGATGGTTCCCTGAGGCCTTGTATAGATTATCGCCTTCTGAATAAGATTACAGTCAAATACCAGTATCCATTGCCATTATTTACGGATTTGTTTGCTCGCATTAAGGGGGCTAGGTGGTTCACTAAAATAGATCTTCGTGGTGCGTATAATCTGGTGCGGATAAAACAGGGTGATGAGTGGAAAACCGCATTTAATACCGCATTTAATACGCCTGAGGGCCATTTTGAGTATTTGGTAATGCCTTTTGGACTCTCCAATGCTCCGTCAGTCTTTCAGTCCTTTATGCACAATATTTTCCGTGAATATCTGGATAAGTTTATGATTGTGTATTTGGATGATATTTTGGTGTTTTCTGATGACTGGGAGTCTCATGTTCTACAGGTCAGGAAGTTGTTTCAGGTTTTGCGGGCCAATTCTCTGTTTGTGAAGGGCTCAAAGTGTCTCTTCGGAGTCCAGAAGATTTCTTTTTTGGGGTACATTTTTCTCCTTCTACTATTGAGATGGATCCCGTTAAGGTTCAGGCTATTTGTGACTGGACACAACCTACATCTGTTAAGAGCCTTCAGAAGTTCTTGGGGTTTGCTAATTTTTATCGTCGGTTCATTGCTAATTTTTCCAGTATTGTTAAACCTTTGACTGATTTGACTAAAAAGGGTGCTGATGTTGCTGATTGGTCTCCTGCGGCCGTGGAGGCCTTTCAGGAACTTAAGCGCCGGTTTTCTTCTGCTCCTGTGTTGTGTCAACCAGATGTTTCACTTCCTTTTCAGGTGGAGGTTGATGCTTCCGAGATTGGAGCGGGGGCGGTTTTGTCACAGAGAAGTTCTAATGGCTCGGTGATGAAGCCATGTGCTTTCTTCTCTAGAAAATTCTCGCCCGCCGAGCGCAATTATGATGTGGGTAATCGGGAGCTTTTGGCCATGAAGTGGGCATTTGAGGAGTGGCGTCATTGGCTTGAGGGTGCTAAACATCGCGTGGTGGTCTTGACTGATCACAAGAATCTCATTTACCTTGAGTCTGCCAGGCGTTTGAATCCTAGACAGGCTCGTTGGTCGTTATTTTTTTCTCGTTTCAATTTCGTGGTTTCATACCTAACAGGTTCAAAGAATGTGAAGGCAGATGCTCTTTCCAGGAGTTTTGTGCCTGACTCTCCTGGAGACACTGGGCCTGCTGGTATCCTTAGGGATGGGGTAATATTGTCCGCCGTATCCCCAGACTTGCGACGCGCATTGCAGGAGTTTCAGGTGGATAAACCGGATCGATGTCCACCAGAAAGACTGTTTGTTCCGGATGATTGGACCAGTAGAGTCATCTCCGAGGTCCATTCTTCTGTGTTGGCTGGTCATCCTGGAATATTTGGTACAAGAGACTTGGTGGCCAGGTCTTTTTGGTGGCCTTCCTTGTCTAGGGATGTGCGTACCTTTGTGCAGTCTTGTGAAGTGTGTGCTCGAGCTAAGCCTTGCTGTTCACGGGCTAGTGGGTTGTTGTTATCCTTGCCCATCCCGAAGAGGCCTTGGACGCACATTTCCATGGATTTTATTTCTGATCTCCCGGTTTCACAGAAAATGTCCGTTATCTGGGTTGTGTGTGACCGCTTTTCTAAGATGGTTCATTTGGTGCCCTTGCCTAAGTTGCCCTCCTCCTCTGAGTTGGTTCCTTTCTTTTTTCAGAACGTGGTTCATTTGCATGGGATTCCGGAGAACATCGTTTCTGACAGGGGATCCCAGTTTGTGTCTAGATTTTGGCGGACGTTTTGTGCCAAGATGGGCATTGATTTGTCTTTCTCGTCTGCATTCCATCCTCAGACGAATGGCCAGACGGAGCGAACTAATCAGACCTTGGAAACTTATTTGAGGTGTTTTGTTTCTGCTGATCAGGATGACTGGGTTGCTTTTTTGCCACTGGCCGAATTTGCTCTTAATAATCGGGCTAGTTCGGCCACGTTGGTCTCTCCTTTTTTTTGTAATTCGGGGTTTCATCCTCGTTTTTCCTCTGGTCAGGTGGAGTCTTCGGATTGTCCTGGAGTGGACGTGGTGGTGGACAGGCTACATCACATTTGGAATCAGGTGGTGGACAATTTGAAGTTATCTCAGGAGAAGACTCAGCAGTTTGCTAATCGCCGTCGCCGCGTGGGTCCCCGACTTCTTGTTGGGGACTTGGTGTGGTTGTCTTCTCGTTTTGTCCCTATGAAGGTCTCTTCTCCTAAGTTCAAGCCTCGGTTCATCGGTCCTTATAGGATCTCGGAGATTCTTAACCCTGTATCTTTCCGTTTGGATCTCCCAGCATCGTTCGCTATTCATAATGTGTTCCATCGGTCGTTGTTGCGGAGGTATGAGGTGCCTGTTGTTCCTTCGGTCGAACCTCCTGCTCCGGTGCTGGTGGAGGGAGAATTGGAGTATGTTGTTGAAAAGATCTTGGATTCTCGTGTTTCCAGACGCAAACTCCAGTATTTGGTTAAGTGGAAGGGTTATGGTCAGGAGGACAATTCCTGGGTGGTCGCCTCCGATGTTCATGCGACTGATTTGGTCCGCGCCTTCCATAGAGCTCACCCTGATCGCCCTGGGGGTTCTCGTGAGGGTTCGGTGACCCCTCCTCAAGGGGGGGGTACTGTTGTGGATTCTGTTTGCGGGCTCCCTCTGGTGGTTACTGCTGGTACTGGGTGACTTTGGTGGGTTGCGGCCTTTGGTTTCCATCTGTCCATCAGAGGCTGGGTGTTTCCTATTTTACCTGGCCTTTCTGTCATTTCCCTTGCCGGCTATCAATGTGTTCAGATGTGCTCTGTTTGGTTCCTGCCTACCTGCTCCCAGATCTTTCAGGATAAGCTAAGTGCTGATTTTCAGTTGTTTGGTTTTTTGTCCAGCTTGCTTAGAATGTCTCTTTGCTAGCTGGTTGCTCTAGTGGACTGAGGTTCTCCCCATGTGCCATGAGTTGGCACATGGGTTCTTGTAATCTCAGGATGGTTTTTTTGATTAGGGTTTTTTGCTGACCGCTCAGTCCCCTTTTGTGTCATTCTGCTTTCTAGTTTTCAGCGGGCCTCTATTTGCTAAAGCTATATACATCATCTCTATGTGTGTGCCTTCCTCTCATTTCACCGTCAATACATGTGGGGGGCAACTATACCTTTGGGGTTAATTCCTCTGGAGGCAAGTGAGGTCTTTGTTTTCTCTGCAGTACTAGTTAGCTCTTAGGCTGGTGCGTGGCGTCTAGAACCAACGTAGGCACGCTCCCTGGCTATCTCTAGTTGCGTTTGTCAGGCGTAGGGCAGCGGTCAGCCCAGGTTCCATCACCCTAGAGCTCGTCCGATATTTATTATACTTTGCTTATCCTGTGCTATCCCTAGCCATTGGGAATTCATTACACTTTTCACAGCCTAAGAGCTAACTACCCCTAAAGATAGAAATATAAGCCTAACCTTGCCTCAGAGAAATTTTCCCAAAGGTAAAGGCAGCCCCCCACATATATTGACTGTGAGTTAAGAGGAAAGTCACAAACACAGGAATGAAACAGGTTTTAGCATAGGAGGCCAGACTTACTAAATAGTCAGAGGATAGAAAAGAATACTATGCGGTCAGCATAAAAAAACTACAAAACCACGCAGAGTATGCAAAAAGACCCCCGCACTGACTCACGGTGTGGAGGTGCAACACTGCACCCCAGAGCTTCCAGCTAGCAAGGAAACATCATGATAGCAAGCTGGACAAGAATTTAGCAGAGCAAAGAAATAAATTCAGGCAGCAGTAACAACAAATGAACCAGCAGGGACTTAGCTTCTGCTGGAGTAGACAGGTCCTCAGAGAAGTCCAAGAGAGATCTGAACCAATTCTGATACATTGACAGCTGGCATCAGGTAACGATCTGAGTGGAGTTAAATAGGGAAGCAGCATAGCAACATAACGAGAGCAGCTGATAAAGTCAACCTAGTGACCAGCAGTTCCGCTCGAAGCCACCAGAGGGAGCCCAAGAGCAGAACTAACCAAAGTACCATTCATGACCACAGGAGGGAGTCCGAGAACGGAATTCACAACAAAAAAGTTACTGAAATCTAAAATGCTCGACTGCAAAGCTGTTTCAAGAAAGTTAACCACTGGTAAAAATATGTTGCAACAATAGAAGTATGGTAGTGCCATGTAAGTATCTGTAGAAGAAAATTTTAAAAGTATTCCAAAAACCGTTAATATTGAATTAGAAAAAAAAAAGTTAACGCACCATGTGAGGGGTTGACACGCTTAGCTGCTTATTCAGGTTGACACAGGAACACTTTGATAGTGAAACACCTGCTGGTTTATTCAATGCAGCATAGACCAAGGCAGGGTTCAGGAAAACAAAAACAGAGCCTTCCTGGCTTAACAGGAAACAAAACACACAAAGTTCAAAACAATCCTTTCTCTACAGGATTCGCCTGCAGACGCCTGTCAATGTCCTCTGCTCCTCCTGGAGCCACGTAGGAGTGCTTCCTCTCCCAACACACCACCCTGACTGTCTCTCATGTCCAGGTACTTAACCAGGACCATGTGATGATCACATGAACATGACATCACCGCCGGTCCTGCTAGTACACATGCCAATGTCAGCATTGCAGGAGGGGATACAGTGAGCACCCTCCTTCCCACTCTATGAGTGCCTGCATAATACCAGCCCATGTGCCTATGTATAACTTTAAATTAACCCTATCAGCACATAGCGTACTAGAGGCAAAAATATCCTGGCTTTACATCACTGACCACAGTATGCGCGGTGACATGTATCTCCCCTCATACACTGTGCCAGTGACTCTGTCTCAACCTTTACAAAACTGGAAAGGACCTGAAAATGTATGTAAAATCCATTTCCACAAGCAACCACGTGCAACTGGTCGCTGTACTCAAGTGGCATGTGTACAAATCTAATATTAGACTATTGGAGCAATGAAGTGGGTTTAAAAAAATTTAAACAATGCACACATTTTGATAAGAAAACACTTGTGTCTAAAGGCCCCGTCTCACATAGCGATTTACCAATGATCACGACCAGTGATACAACCTGGCCGTGATCGTTGGTAAGTCGTTGTGTGGTCGCTGGGGAGCTGTCACACAGACAGCTCTCTCCAGCGACCAACGATCAGGGGAACGACTTCGGCATCGTTGAAACTGTCTTCAACAATGCCGAAGTCCCCCTGCAGCACCCGGGTAACCAGGGTAAACATCGGGTTACTAAGCGCAGGGCCACGCTTAGTAACCCGATGTTTACCCTGGTTACCAAAAAAAAAAACAGTACATACTCGCCTTTCGGTGTCCCTTGCCGTCTGCTTCCTGCTCTGACTGATCCGCCGTACAGTGAGAGCAGAGCGCAGCGGTGACATCACTGCTGTGATCTGCTCTCACTTTCCGGCCGTCACTCAGTCAGAGCAGGAAGCAGACGGCAAGGGACCTGACGGACATCAGATGGTGAGTATGTACTGTTTTTTTTTTTTAACATTTACGCTGGTAACCAGGGTAAACATCGGGTTACTAAGCGCGGCCCTGCGCTTAGTAACCCGATGTTTACCCTGGTTACCAGTGAAGACATCGCTGGATCGGTGTCACACACACCGATTCAGCGATGTCAGCGGGACCTCAACGACCAAAAAAAGGTCCAGGCCATTCCGACACGACCAACGATCTCGCAGCAGGGGCCTGATCGCTGGTACGTGTCACACATAGCGAGATCGCTACTGAGGTCGCTGTTGCGTCACAAAACTAGTGACTCAGCAGCGATCTCGCTAGCGATCTCGCTATGTGAGACGGGGCCTTTATTTTCAGGATTTGGGAGATTTCTCCTTAAAAATAATGGTGGATCTCAAAACACAGTCACAACACTTTCTTTTACAATGAATAGAGACCTCTGAATTCAGATTTGGACACAAAATCTGCAATGGGTGGTTTATTCCCTTAATCCTCAAAAGCCTGTTTTCACCTTCACGACCAGGCTTAATTTTACAATTCTGAGCAGTGTCACTTTATGTGGTAATAACTCTAGAATGCTTTAACTGATCCCAGTAATTATTAAATTTTTCATAACATATTGTACTTCATGACAGAGGTAAATTTTGCTCAGTACGACTTGCAAAATTTGTGAAAATATCAGAAATTTTTTCAAGATCTCTGTAACGGGCCGAATGCCTTCCAGGGTCTTGATCCACTTTAGCACCCCAGGGAGGGAAGCTGTGTAGAATGGCTAGTAGGAGCCAAGTAGCAAAGATGAGTTTGGTCTCAATGCATACGTAACAGAAGCCTGGCCAGATCCGATGGCACTAGAACTGCCTCCCTAAGATGGTCCATTAAGAAGTTGTTACCTATCTTAGGTTTTGGCGTTTTAGCTGCTGGAAGCAAGGGAAGGGGACTTATGTTCAGCCCAGGCAGCAGGAAGGAAGTGAGCCAAAGGGGTGAAATGCTCATGTAAAGCATGGGCTATTGCTTTTTCACTGGGGAGGTCGCAACAACATACCATGTGGGAAGAAGTCAAGGAACAGATGGGACCACCAGCCTCCCATGTGTCAGCCACTCATCAGAAAGCTAGGCTTTTCATCTAACTGGTAACTGACACTTATTTTTAGGGTTGGCAGATTGCACTAAATAAAATAACTAATAAAGTGCAAGCGCAACCCACTGTGCAGAGGTATTAAACTGCTGCTAGTGAGCAATGACAGAGCACACAGCAAGCGATTGCTTGTGCACACTGAGTTAAGGCCACTCAGTGTGAATGGTATGCTGAGTTCCAAGCTCTGTTACATCACAGCAAGGAACAGTACTAATGAGTAGTAAGTGCTAATCCCTGTTAAATGTCACAGGACTAAGCATAAGGACCGAACTCGCACTGCAAGTGAACCGTGTCAATCGCACACAGTAACGAAACAAATGATGAGTAAAGAACCTGACTAGGGTTGAGCTTGCTGTGAAACTCTACTGTGCTAACCACACACATGAAGGTAACAGATGCTAAGCCAACGACTAGTTGCCCCCAATGATGCTAGCTGCCGGCTTACATGTACAGTCCCAAAGCAAGACCATTACCCAGACCTAGACATTTCCCAATGGCTTGACAGATGAAGGGCAAGAAGGACAGTCTTTTTTTCAGTGACCTGGATCTCCACAGTGGAAACATAGCTGTTTTTCCCTGTGGCACCTCCTCTCTTTCTCCTTGAATGAAACGGCTGCCACCTCCATGGGTTCAGCAACCGATGACATCCTCTTTGCTGGAATATATAGGGGTTTCCAGCTCCATCACCCCCTGGCATGAAGCCTACAGTCCATGCAGACAGCCTGTGTCATGGCATCCTCAAGGGAGTCAGGAGGCGGATGTAACGCTAATGTATCCGTCAGGCATTCAGATAGGCCCCGGTGGAACAAACCTCTGAGGGCTGCGTCATCCCATGAAAATTCTGCAGCCCAATGCCTGAACTCTGAACAGAACCATTCGGCTGAGTGCTTTCCCTGCATCACACTCATAACCATGTCCTCAGCCAAACTGACACGATCAGGCTCATCATAACGGTGCCCGAGGGCATCAAAAAATCAATCTACAGACACTCTTTCAGGGGCCGTGGGAGAGCGAAAGCCCAAGCCTGCGGAGCCTCCCTTAATAACAAAATAATGACTTCCACCCTCTGACTATCATCGCCCGAAGAACGGGGTCACAGTGAAGAAAACAACTTACATCCTTCACTGAAAGCCCCCAATTTTTTGGTCCCCAGAGAAGATGTCAGGTAATTTAACCAGCGGTTTAGGGGTGATAAGAGAGACCTCACTGGCACCATCACCCCAAGCCTCAGAGGAGAAAGCACCCTGCACAGCAGCAGCAACCTCCCTCTGAACTTGCTGCTGAGACTGAGCCAGGGTCCTCTGCTCAACAGACAGCTTTTGCATCATCTGAGTGAGATTGCTAACTTGTTCAGATAGACTGCAGAGAATCCATAACACACACACTTCTGTCCCAGAAAGCCCCACACAGAAAGAGAGAAAAACTTTTAGAGGTCAGTGATAATGTGATGGACACCATATCAGACTCACCACCAGAGACTGTACACGTGTCCAAAGATGTGCTGGGGAACCCGAGAATGTGGACATGGCAGAAAGTGTGCTGCAGGAGGAACAGGACCTGCAATCACGTGAACACTGGGGGCGTGATTGGGGGCAGAGCTAGGTCCCGGACTCCTAGCAGGGATAATGGGACCCAGCAGAGCCAGGAGAATAGTCAATAGAGCTGAGGTAAGACCAGAGGGCAGTGCGGTAAAAATCGGGTAACACGAACAGAGTGGTAAGAAGCAAGCTGGGGGTCAGAAGCCAGAGAAAACAACGCAGTACCAGAGGAATGGGCAGGCGGGAAGTCAGGGACGTAGCCGGGATAGAACCAAGAGTAACACAGAAAGTACAGAATCAGCAGACGAAAGTCAAACGGGAAACAGACCGGGTCATGCAAAGAGCAATCGTACAGAAGCAGGCAATATACACAGGTATACAAGGGTCAGCTACTCAGCCAGGAACGTACGTATCACTGACAACAAGCATAGCACCAGTGCAGTTACTTATAGCACTCCCCAAACCAAAGAGAGGCCACATAGGATTAACCCTAGAAGGACCATAACAGAAACTCCAGGAAGTCCATGACAGTGAGACTGTCCAAGGAGAGGTAGGTCCCCAAGGTAAGGCCTCATTGCAGGGTTCCTCCACAACCAGGATGTTAGAGGGCCAGGTTAGTCAGTATGGACCAGTGACTTGGTCGAAAGCATGGGAGAAGTGAGCACTACCTGGGGTTGCAGTGGCTGTGGCTGCTGTCATGCACAGTGGTAGCACTGGGGTCCCAGAGGCCTCTCGGTGGTCCAACAGCTTCGCCGCCTTCCGACCAAGTGGCTGTCGGGTCAGACGGAAGCCAGGAGACAGGTCTTGGGGAATTGACAGAAGACATAGCAGTTTTGTCTACATCCAGTCACGGGTTTCAGGCAGCATTGGAAACTAATAACAGCCTGAAAGTTCTCAAAGAACAGGTGGCAAAGCCTCCCTCAGACTCAGACCTCGAACAGGTGGTGTGGGACCAAGGAACACTGTACCGGGTAATGGTCCAGCAGGATTCAATGAAGGTGGGGCCTAAGGAACAACACTTAGTTGTACCCTATCCTTTCAGGGCGGAGTTGTTGGGGATTGCACATGAGATTCCGAGATTGTCAAAAAGGACTGGAGAAAAAGAATCTACATTAAACAAATGTCCCGTATAGAAAATAAATGGATATTTGAACTGGACACTCTGATTCCTAAAGGTCTTAACAGTGAAATAGAACTCTGCATTCACTGATTAACCACCATGTCATATGACACATCCTGAAGATAAAAGACAGCTCCTTCAATCAATGGACCATCCCTGACAAAGGAATCCGTGAATTCCAAAATGCATAGGAATTGGTCCATACAGAGCTCTGTACATTGCGACTTGACTGGTCAAGTGATCTTTGACGTCACGCAGGGTCCTGCTAGTTCACCGCGCGCTGCCATCCTCTGCTGTGAGTGCTCCATGTTTGCGCAAGATCCTACCAGTGAAGCAAGAGGAGTGCACTCCTGAACTACAATCGGTAAACATTCCTGTGAAACTCTCTCTCTCCTCCGGGATCATCTAAAGACCAAAACATGGACTACACTCCCTCCTCTGCTACATAAGGTAACCCAACTACTAATTGATGCTTTTTCACCTATTATACTTTTACGGGCATAACTTTGTGCTAGGGCTAGCGGAACGCACCAAACAATTAGAAAGATGGTATAAGGTTCGTTCACAGCCGGGGGTCCACCGTGCAGAGATGGAACCTGCTGCTGAGTAATGACAGACTATATGGCAGTATAACGTGGATACACACATGGGTTAGCTTCACCCGGTATGAAGGAAGCAAACCCTGTTGCGTCACAGGGCCGCGGTACCGCACAAAGAGCGCAAGCAAGGAGTCACAGAACTCTATCCCAAGACTCAGGGAAAGAGTTCCTCTAGACCTCTTGCGCTCGACACTGCTGCTGGGGTGTCAGAGTTAAACAGAAATAATAGTTTAATGCACAAGAGTGCGTGCAGTGCCGCTCTGGCAGATGCCACTAACCACCCAGACTTGGGTCAGGAAATCGCTCTATTAGCGCATGGCACCGCACTGGCGGTCACTGCAATAAGACGCTGGATCGTGTGCTAGGTGTGCAGGTAGCACTGTCGGGCACTAGATAGCAAGCATCTACCATTCGCGAGCAGTCAACAACACTAGGAAGGGGGATGATTAAAGAGCGACAGTCACACATCTACACATACATGTTTTCAAGTATATACTAGCACATGGCCGTGTGGCCATGCAAACCTTTTATAGCTGTAGCACTCAAGGACCTTCCTAGTGATCCAATAGGAGCTGCTACAGGAACTGAGCTTGTGACCCCCGACCTCCAATGTTAGGTCATCCTGTGGGCATGCTCAGTATGGGAAAAGCAGGACTTGGTCCCTGAAACACCTGCTCGCTGCTGATCAGTACTGGCTACAAAGGCAGAGCCTGGAAAGGCAGCAACAACCAAGCACACAGTATCAGCTTGAGCCAGACGCTGGGATCTATGTCTCTGCTGAGCAGGTTCCACTGCGGCTGTAGGAGAATGGGAGACAGCAGAGGACATGGTTCGAGATTCCCCCGTTCAGCAGTGGGAACTCAACTCCTAACACTTTGTGAGCTATTTGAGTGCAGTACACCTATCTAAAAGGATATACATATGCCCCAAGGTTGGTTTGCACGTTAATGAGCGGGCCAATTTTTACAATTCTGACCACTGTCCCTTTATGGGGTTATAACTCTAAAATGCTTCAACGGAGCTTGGTGATTCTGACAATGTTTTCTCGTGACATATTGTACTTACTGATAGTGGTAAAATTTCTTCGATATCACTTGCGTTTATTTGTGAAAAAAACGGAAATTTGGCAAAAATTTTGAAAATTTTGCAATTTTTCAACTTTGAATTTTTATGCCCTTAAATCACAGAGATATGTCACACAAAATAATTAATAAGTAACATTTCCCACATGTCTACTTTACATCAGAACAATTTTGGAACCAACTTTTTTTGTTAGGGTGTTATAAGGGTTATAAGTTGACCAGCAATTTCTCATTTTTACAACACCAATATGTTTTAGGGACCACATCACATTTGAAGTCATTTTGAGGGGTCTATATGATGGAAAATAACCAAGTGTGACACCATTCTAAAAACTTCACCCCTCAAGGTGCTCAAAACCACATTCAAGAAGTTTATTAACCCTTCAGGTGTTTTACATGAATTTTTGGAATGTTTAAAAAAAAAATGAACATTTAACTTTTTTTCACAAAAAATTTCCTTCAGCTCCAATTTGTTTTATTTTACCAAGGGTAACAGGAGAAAATGGACATCAAAAGTTGTACAATTTGTCCTGAGTACGCTGTTTGGGTGCATGGCAGAGCTCAGAAGGGAAGGAGCGCCGGTTGACTTTTCAATGCAAAATTGACTGGAATTGAGATGGGACGCCATGTTGCATTTGGAGAGCCCCTGATGTGCCTAAACATTGAAACCCCCCACAAGTGACACCATTTTGGAAAGTAGACTCCCTAAGGAACTTATCTAGATGTGTGGTGAGCACTTTAACCCACCAAGTGCTTCACAGAAGTTTATAATGCAGAGCCGTAAAAATAAAAAATCATATTTTTTCACAAATATGATTTTTCGCCTCCAATTTTTTATTTTCCCAAGAGTAAGAGAAGAAATTGGACCCCCAAAATTGTTGTGCCATTTGTTCTGAGTACGCTGATACCCCATATGTGGGGGCAAACCACTGTTTGGGCGCATGGCAGAGCTCGGAAGGGAAGGAGCGCCATTTGACTTTTCAATGCAAAATTGACTGGAATTTGAGATGGGACGCCATGTTGCGTTTGGAGAGCCCCTGATGTGCCTACACATTGAAACCTCCCAAAAGTGACACCATTTTGGAAAGTAGACCACTAAGGAACTTTTCTAGATGTGTGGTGAGCACTTTGACCCACAAAGTGCTTCACAGAAGTTTATAATGCAGAGCCGTCAAAATAAAAAATCATATTTTTCACAAATATGATCTTTTCTCCCCCAATTTTTTATTTTCCCAAGGGTAAGAGAAGAAATTGGACCCCAAAAGTTGTTGTGCCATTTGTCCTGAGTACGCTGATACCCCATATGTGGGGGTACACCACTGTTTGGGTGCATGGCAGAGCTCGGAAGGGAAGGAGTGCTGTTTGACTTTTCAATGCAAAATTGACTGGAATTGAGATGGGACACCATGTCACATTTGGAGAGCCCCTGATGTGCCTAAACATTGAAACCCCCCACAAGTGACACCATTTTAGAAAGTAGACCCCTAAGGAACTTATCTAGATGTGTTTTGACAGCTTTGAACCCCCAAGTGTTTCACTACAGTTTATAACGCCGAGCCGTGAAAATAAAAATTATTTTTTTTCACAATAATTATTTTTTAGCCCCCAGTTTTGTATTTTCCCAAGGGTAACAGGAGAAATTCGACCCCAAAAGTTGTTATTCAATTTGTTCTGAGTACGTTGATTCCCCATATGTGGGGGGAAACCACCATTTGGGCGCATGGCAGAGCTCGGAAGGGAAGGAGCGCAATTGGAATGCAGACTTAGATGGATTGGTCTGCAGGCATCATGTTGCATTTGCAGAGCCCCTGATGCACCTAAACAGTAGAAATCCCCCACAAGTGACAAGATATTGGAAACTAGACCCCCCCAAGGAACTTATCTAGATGTGTTGTGAGAACTTTTTGGAAAGTAGACCCGCCAAGGAACTTATCTAGATGTGTTGTGAGAACTTTGAACCCCCAAGTGTTTCACAACAGTTTATAACTAGTGTTGAGCGATACCGTCCGATACTTGAAAGTATCGGTATCGGAAAGTATCGGCCGATACCGGCAAAGTATCGGATCCAATCCGATACCAATACCCGATACCAATACAAGTCAATGGGACTCAAGTATCGGTCGGTATTCCTGATGGTTCCCAGGGTCTGAAGGAGAGGAAACTCTCCTTCAGGCCCTGGGAACCATATTAATGTGTAAAAGAAAGAATTAAAATAAAAAATATTGCTATACTCACCTCTCCGAGGGAACCGGCAGCGTTGTTTGCTTAAAATTCGCGCTTTTCTTTCCTTACGTGAAGTCCCGGCTTTGTGATTGGTTGCGTCGCAGTCACATGGGCGACGCAACCAATCACAGCAAGCCGTGACGTAATTTCAGGTCCTTAAGGATTTTAAAATTACGTCCCGGCTTTGTGATTGGTTGCGTCGCAGTCACATGGGCGACGCAACCAATCACAGCAAGCCGTGACGTAATTTCAGGCCCTTAAGGATTTTAAAATTACGTCCCGGCTTTGTGATTGGTTGCGTCGCAGTCACATGGGCGACGCAACCAATCACAAGCCGTGACGTCACGGGAGGCTGGACACGCGCGCATTTTAAAATGAGCGCTTGTCCAGCCTCCCGTGACGTCCCGGCTTGTGATTGGTTGCATCGCGGTCAACCAATCACAAGCCGGGAGGCTGGACACGCGCGCATTATAAAATGAGCGCTTGTCCAGCCTCCCGTGACGTCCCGGCTTGTGATTGGTTGCATCGCGGTCAACCAATCACAAGCCGGGAGGCTGGACACGCGCGCATTTTAAAATGAGCGCTTGTCCAGCCTCCCGTGACGTCCCGGCTTGTGATTGGTTGCATCGCGGTCAACCAATCACAAGCCGGGAGGCTGGACACGTGCGCATTTTAAAATGCGCGCGTGTCCAGCCTCCCGGCTTGTGATTGGTTGACCGCGATGCAACCAATCACAAGCCGGGACGTCACGGGAGGCTGGACAAGCGCTCATTTTAAAATGCGCGCGTGTCCAGCCTCCCGGCTTGTGATTGGTTGACCGCGATGCAACCAATCACAAGCCGGGACGTCACGGGAGGCTGGACAAGCGCTCATTTTAAAATGCGCGCGTGTCCAGCCTCCCGGCTTGTGATTGGTTGACCGCGATGCAACCAATCACAAGCCGGGACGTCACGGGAGGCTGGACAAGCGCTCATTTTAAAATGCGCGCGTGTCCAGCCTCCCGGCTTGTGATTGGTTGACCGCGATGCAACCAATCACAAGCCGGGACGTCACGGGAGGCTGGACAAGCGCTCATTTTAAAATGCGCGCGTGTCCAGCCTCCCGTGACGTCACGGCTTGTGATTGGTTGCGTCGCCCATGTGACTGCGACGCAACCAATCACAAGCCGGGACTTCACGTAAAGGAAAGAAAAGCGCGAATTTTAAACAAAGAACGCTGCCGCTTCCCTCGGTAAGGTGCAGGCTGCGTCGGAGAGGTGAGTATAGCAATATTTTTTATTTTAATTCTCTCTTTTACACATTTTTACATTAATGTTGTTTCGATACCGATACCCGATACCACAAAAGTATCGGATCTCGGTATCGGAATTCCGATACCCGCAAGTATCGGCCGATACCCGATACTTGCGGTATCGGAATGCTCAACACTATTTATAACGCAGAGCCGTGAAAATACAAAAACATTTTTTTCCCTTTAAAATTATTTTTAGCCCCCTGTTTTGTATTTTTCCAAGGGTAACAGGAGAAATTGGACCCCAAAATTTGTTTTCCAATTTGTCCTGAGTACTCTGATACCCGATATGTGGGGGGGAACCACCGTTTGGGTGCATGGCAGAGCTCGGAAGGGAAAGAGCGCCATTTAGAATGCAGACTTAGATGGATTGGTCTGCAGGCATCACATTGCATTTGCAGAGCCCCTGATGCACCTAAACAGTAGAAATCCCCCACAAGTGACCAGATATTGGAAACTTGACCCCCCCAAGGAACTTATCTAGATGTGTTGTGAGAACTTTGAACCCCCAAGTGTTTCACTACAGTTTATAACGCAGAGTCGTGAAAATAAAAAAATTTTCCCACAAAAATGTTTTTTAGCCCCTCAAATTTTTATTTTCCCAAGGGTAACAAGAGAAATTGGACCCCAATAGTTGTCCAATTTGTCCTGAGTATGCTGATACCCCATATGTTGGGGTAAACCCCTGTTTCGGTGCACGGGAGAGCTCAGAAGGGAAGGAGCACTGTTTTACTTTTTCAACACAGTAGTGGCTGAAATTGAGATCGGACGCCATGCCGCGTTTGGAGAGCCCTGATGTGCCTAAACAGTGGAAACCCCCAATTCTAACTGAAACCCTATCCCAAACACACCCCTAACCCTAATCCCAACCATAACCCTAACCACACACCTTAACCCTAATACCAACCGTAAATGTAATCCAAACCCTAACCCAAACTTTAGCCCCAACCCTAAATTTAGCCCCAACCCTAACCCTAACTTTAGCCCCAGCCCTAACTGTAGCCCTAACCCTAACTGTAGCCCTAACCCTAGCCCCAACCCTAACCTTAGCCCCACCTCTAACCCCAACCCTAACCCCAACCCTATCCCCAACCCTAGCCCTAGCCCTAACCCTAGCCCTAACCCTAACCCTAGCACTAACCCTAACCCTAACCCTAGCCCTAACCCTAACCCTAGCCCTAACCCTAGCTCTAACACTAGCCCTAACCCTAACCCTAACCCTAGCCCTATCCGTAGCCCTAACCCTAGCCCTAGCCATAACCCTAGCCCTAGCCCTAACCCTAGCCCTAACCCTAGCCCTAACCCTAACCCTAGCCCTAATGGGAAAATGGAAATACATTTTTTAAATTTTTTTTAATTTTTCCCTAACTTAGGGGGTGATGAAGGGGGGTTTGATTTACTTTTATAGCGGGTTATTTAGCGGATTTTTATGATTGACAGCTGTCACACACTAAAAGACGCTTTTTATTGCAAAAAATATTTTTGTGTTACCACATTTTGAGAGCTATAATTTTTCCATTTTTTGGTCCACAGAGTCATGTGAGGTCTTGTTTTTTGTGGGATGAGTTGACGTTTTTATTGGTACCATTTTTGGGCACGTGACTTTTTTTTTTATCGCTTTTTATTCCGATTTTTGTGAGGCAGAATGACCAAAAACCAGCTATTCATGAATTTCTTTTGGGGGGCATTTATACCATTCCACGTTTGGTAAAATGGATAAAGCAGTTAAAGATGTTTTATTCTTTGGGTCAGTACGATTACAGCAATACCTCATTTACATAATTTTTTTATGTTTTGGCGCTTTTATACGATAAAAATTATTTCATAGAAAAAATAATTATTTTTGCATCGCTTTATTCTGAGGACTATAACTTTTTTATGTTTTGCTGATGATGCTGTGTGGCAGCTCGTTTTTTGCAGAACAAGATGACGTTTTCAGCGGTACTATGGTTATTTATATCCATCTTTTTGATCGCGTGTTATTCCACTTTTTGTTCGGCAGTATGATAATAAAGCGTTGTTTTTTGCCTCGTTTTTTTTTTTTTTTTTTACGGTGTTCACTGAAGGGGTGAGCTAGTGGGACAGTTTTATAGGTAGGGTCGTTACGGACGCGGTGATACTAAATATGTGTACTTTTACTGTTTTTTTATTATTTAGATAAAGAAATGTATTTATGGGAACAATATTTTTTTTATTTAGGAATTTTTTTAATTTATTTTTTTACACATTTACATTTTTTTTTTTTTACTTTTTTACTTTGTCCCAGGGGGGACATCACTGTATAGTGACAGATCGCTAATCTGACACTTTGCAGAGCACTGTGTCAGATCAGCGATCTGACGTGTCCTGCTTCTGGCTTACCAGCGCCTGCTCTGAGCAGGCACTTGGTAAGCCACCTCCCTGCAGGACCCGGAAGTAGCCCCATGGCCATTTTGGATCCAGGGCTTGCAAGGAGGAGACGCTCGGTACAAGGTGAGCACATCGCCTGTACCAATCATCTCAGGGAAGCAAGCAGGGAGCCCCTTCCTTGCGCGATGCTTCCCTGTACCACCGGAACACTGCGATCATGTTTGACCGCAGTGTGTCGGGTGTTAATGTGCCGGGAGCGGTCCGTCAGCTCCCGGATAGTCAGCTGACACCCAGCCGCGATCGGCCAATCACATATAATGTACTATCCCATCACTGGGAATTAAGTCCCAGGTCACCTTGACGGGATAGTATGTCATATGGGATTAAGGGGTTTAGCGCATACAGTACATTTGCACAACAATTTTTTTATGCACCACCTCACATTTGAAGTGACTTAGGGCTTATATGACAGGAAAAAAAGTGACAGCATTCTAAAAACTGCACCCTTCAAGGTACTCAAAACCACATTCCAGAAGCTTATTAACCCTTCAGGTTCTTCACAGGAATTAATGGAATGTGGAAGGAAAAAATAAACATTTAACTTTCCTTCACAAAAATTTTCCTTTAGACCTATTTTTTTTTTTTTACTTTCACAAGAGTAACAGGAGAAAATATTCCATACAATGTGTTGTGCAATTTCTCCTGAGCATGCTGTTTAGGCACACAGCAGGGCTCGGAAGGGAAGGAGCGCCATTTTATTTTTTAATGTAAAATTTGCAGGAATAATTAGAGGTTTCAGTGTGGCATTTGGAGAGCCCCTGATGTGCCTAAACAGTGGAAAAACCCCAGACTAGACCCCTTGTGGAACTTATCTAGATGTGTATTGAACACTTTGAACCCACAGGTGCTTCACAGATGTTTACAACATATAGCCGTGGAAATAAAAAAAACTACATTTTTCCCAAATAAATATCTTTTAGATCCAAATTTTGCATTTTCATAAGGGCAATGGGAAAAATTGCTGCATACAATTTGTTGTGCAATTTCTCCTAAATATGCTGTTTCCTCATATGTGGGGAAGTACTACTTTTTTGGGCGCACTGCAGGGTTTGTAAGGAAAGAAGCGCTATTTGACTTTTTGAATGTAAAATTTGCTGGAATAATTAGCGGATGCCATGTCGCGTTTGGAGAGCCCCTGCCTAAACAATGGAAACCCCCCACATGACACCATTTTGGAAACTAGACCCCTTAAGGAACTTATCCAGATAGTATTAAGCACCTTGAACCCACAGGTGCTTCACAGAAGTTTATAACGTTAAGGCTACTTTCACACTAGCGTCGGGCTCGGCCCGTCGCTGTGCGTCGGGCCGACGTTCCCGACGCTAGCGTTGTCTCCGCTGCACAACGGGGGCAGCGGATGCATTTTTCCAGCACATCCGCTGCCCCATTGTGAGGTGCGGGGAGGTGGGGGCGGAGTTCCGGCTGCGCATGCGCAGTCGGAAAAGACATTTACGACGGAGCAAAAAACGTTGCAAGCATCGTTTTTTGCTCCCGACGGTCCGCCACTGCACAACGCATCCGTCGCACGACGGGTGCGACGTGTGGCAATCCGTCACAATGCTTCGCTTAATGTTAATCAATGGTGAAAAAACACATCCTGCAAACACTTTTGCAGGATGCGTTTTTTCGGCAAAACTACGCATTGTGACGGAATGCAGTTAACGCTAGTGTGAAAGTAGCCTTAGTCATGAAAATAAAAAAATCTAATTTTTCCCAGTTAAATCTATTTTAGCTCCAAATTTTGCATTTTCATAAGGGTAGCAAGATAAATTGCTAAATAAAATTTGTTGTGCCATTTCTCCTGAGTGCATATATATCCAATATGTGTAGGAAAAGCACTGTTTGGGCATATGGCAGGGCTTGGAAGGAAAGGAGCTATATTTGACTTTTTGAATGTAAAATACGCTGGAATAACTAGTGGTTGCTATGTCACGTTTGGAGAGCCCTTGATTTGCTTAAACAGTGGAAACCCCACACTAGTGACCACATTTTGGAAACTAGACACCTTCGGGAATTTATTTAGATGTGTATTGAGCACCTTGAACCCACAGGTGCTTCACAGAAATTTATAAAGTAGAGCCGTGGAAATAAAAAAAAATCAAATTTTTCCCAAATAAGTCTTTTTTAGCTACAAACTTTGTATTTTTTACAAGGATAACAGGAGAAAATGGACCCCAAACTTTGCGGTGCAATTTCTCCTGATTTCACTGATAACCCATATGTGGTCAAAAACCTCTTTTGAGGCACAGTGCAAAGCTCAAAATGGAAGTAGAGCCATAATACAGTACAGATTTTGCTGCACATGTTTGAACAGCAGAACCCCCACAAGTTACCCCATTTTACAAATTAAACCTCTCAATGAATTCATCTAGTGGTGCAGTGATTATATTGACTACACGGGTGGGTCACAGACATTTAGGCTATGTGCACACGATGCGGATTTGCTGCGGATCCGCAGTGGATTTTTCCGCGCAGAAATGCTGCAGAACCGCACTGTGATGTACAGTACAGTGTTAATCAATGGGATAAAAAAATAGCTGTGCAGATGGTGCGGAAATATCAGCGTTAAATTGCTGCAGAATTCAAAGAAGTGCATGTCACTTCTTTTGTGCGGATCTGCAGCTTTTCTGCACCCCTCCATGTTAAAAATCTGCAGTGGCAAAAACTGCAGAAATTCCGCACAAAATCCACATCATTTCCGCATAAAAATCGCACAAAATTCCCATAAAAACCGCGGCAAATCCACGGCTGCAGATTCTGCAAGGAGATCCGGATTAGAGCCTTATACTATTGGGAAGTGAAGAAACAATGATTTACATTTTTACCACCAAGATTGTGTGCTAGCCTCAAGTTTTACATTTTTATACTGGGAAATTAGTAAAAAATGGCACCAAAATATGTCCCCAAATTTCTGCTGAATGTACAAATATCCCATATGTTAATGTACAGTAATACTTAGCCATATTGTGAGAGCTATTTGCCTCCTAGAGCACAGATTTTCCAAGAATAGTTTGCGGATTCCACATAAAGAGCCCCTAAGTGCTAGAAAAGCAGAATCGGAAATTATAACCCTTTGGGAATTCATCTACAGATGTAGTAACGATTTTGGGTCCATGGGTGTTTTTCAGAAACAAGCAGTAGTGGATGTTGCTGAGTAAAAATGGCAAAATGCTGTAGTGACCAGTAAGTAAGTTGCAGTACCAACAAATGCACAGCTCATGCTTCTGGAGATAAGCACCTGTAAATTACCGTATTTTTTGGACTATAGGACGTACCGGACTATAAGGTGCACCCAGGTTTTAGAGGTGGAAAATAGGGAAAAAAATATTTGAAGCAAAAAAAATGTGGTAAAATATTTAATAACATAAATAACATACTATTATATGTGGTGTTATTATATATAATAATAATAGTACGTTATTATGTTGGAAGCTGCGGGACCAGTGTGGTGTCTGTATACTATATGAAGACGCTGGAGGGTGAGTGTAAGAATGGGGGCACAGGGCTTATAGTGAAAGCACCACTCCAGCACTGCAAAATAACACTGGAGTGCTGCTTTAAAATCCCATGGGAGAACTATAACTCCCAGCATGTCCTGCAGATCCTATGACATGCTGGGAGTTATAGTTCACCAAAGGAGTGGCAGAGTGCTTTATTGTGTTTTGTAAAAACTAACCTCTTAATTGTGGGAGCCAGCCTATGGTGAGGTAAAAGCTGGAGCATCCCATGGCTGCACACACAGAGCCCTCTCTCTTGTTGCCTTTCCACAGCGCACGCAGGACATAAGAGGAAGCTGCAGATTCTAGGTGGGAGTCTGAAGGACCTATGATGATGTCAGAAGAGGGAGGGCTCTGAGCTGCCATGTGATGCTCCAGCCCGCCCATTTCTGACATCACACAGGTCCTCCTTGTGCACCACAGACAGCTCAGCGTCCAGCACAGGCAGGTATGCAGCGATCTCCTGGCCCCTGCTGCTGCTGCCTCCTCCCCCGGACACACAGATTCTCCCCAGAATCAGTGCTGGGGAAACTGTGTGTCGCTGCTTAAGTGCAGTATGCATTTGCTGCTCCCCGCTCACCGCTCAGCTGATCGGTGGGCGGGGAGCCGCTAATGAATATTCACTGCACTTAATCAGCGGGGCCATGTGGTTTCCCCAGCAGCTGATTCCGGCAGCTGGGACATCCTGAAGTGGGATATCATTGTGATCCCACTCGCTGCTGCCCCCCTCCCCACATGCTATATCCGTACTATAAGACGCACCCACACTTTCCTCCCAAATTTGGAGGAAAAAAAGTGCGTCTTATAGTCGGAAAAATACGGTAGGCAGGCTCTCATCACTACAGAAATGACAAACTTGTGGGCATTATATGTGCTTTAGGCACACTGATGCTCAGAAGGGAGGAGACATTTGGATTTGAGAGCGGAGAATTTGCTGAATTTGGGGAGCGAGGAGCCATTTAGCTTTTCCAGAGCCTTTTTGCTACCAGTAAAGTAGAAGCCCCCTATATTTCCGTTAACAGATAACAGACGTAAGTGAGGGCTTGCTTTTTTGTGGATGGAGTTGAAGCTTTTGTTGGGAACATTTTACATAACGTTTGGGATCACATTTATCTGGCACTCTACGCTGAACACTTACTTTGTGGTTTCTATATAAATCTCTGAGTAACGAGACAGGTGAAACCCCAGGGGATCCATTCACTATAATTAGGTAGCAGAGTTACTCTGGACACAGTGCCTTCATCTGTATCATTATAGGGAATATTCAGGGATTTACATGGAAACCCCTGTGTAAGCGCTCAGGGCAGAGCACAGGATAAATGTGCACTGAGCTATACTGCGATCTTTGGGAGGCAGAATGAAAAAATCAACAGCATGTAATTGGTTTTATTTATTTTTTTACGCCGTTCCTTGTGCCGTATAAGTAATTAGAAAACTTTATTCTTCGAGTCGGTGCGGTTACAGCGATACCACTAAAAGATGCTTTTTATTGGGAAAACTAGTTTTTGCATCAAAATATTTAGACATCTATAATTTTTCCACATTTCAGCTGACAAAGTCATGTGATGGCTTGTTTTTTGCAGGACGACTTGACATTTTAATTGTTCCCATTTTCATGCACATTTTTTGATCACTTTCTATTTCGATTTTTGGGAGACAGAATTAATAAAAAACAGCAATTCAGGAATGGCTTTTTTTATACCATTCTGCGTGTGGTAAAATTGTTAAGGTAGATTTTTTCTTTGGTTCAGTACAATTACAGAGATACCCAATTTATATTTTTTTTATGTTTTGGCTCTTTTACACAATAAAAACTATTTTTTAGAAAAAATCATTATTTTTGCACTGCTTAATTCTGAAATTGCTAACTTTTTATTTTTCTGCAAATGGAGCCGTATGGCAGCTTGTTTCTTGTGGGACAACATCACTAATGATGAGCGAATTTGTTCGGAAAGCAATCGCCAAACATAAATTTGGCATGGATATGGCACATTTGGATTTTGGAATTTGGCACATTTCGTGATCGGAAACACGAGCATAATTTTATCAAATCGGTAACATTCGGTATAAGTGCGGGAAAATATTAGCAATGATAATGGTGGTGTATCATGAGCGTTTGGTGCATGTTTGATGAGGAAATGGGGTTTTCAGAGCTCAGAGGTGCAGCTTTCTTGTAAACAGTCATTTTTTTTCCTAACTGTATGAGTGCACATTGCTGCTTGCCAATAAGGGCGCAGGAAACACTCACAATGTCCTGACACAATGGCTTGTGTCACTGCTAAAATCACATGTCCCTCTCCATATAAATAGTAGACATCCTGTTTTGCACCATTTTGACACTGAAACAACACAGAGAGCCTCCTCCTGAAGCTAGCACTGTTAGCAGCACGCTTTTACCTAGTTAGGTAGGTGGTTGTATATCAGTCAGATAGTGTAGCTAATTACTGTCCAGTGTGGCTGTTAAATTCACCTTCCAGCATTTTTTTTATTTTGGCCACAGAAAAAGTCAGCAGGGCACATGTCCTACAAGTGTGTTGTGCACTGCTTCTATTGTGCTTCATGCACGAGTATAGCATTCTAGATAATATTTTTCCACTAGCTAAATGTGGAAAAGCCTGCTGTATCCCAGATTTTAGATAGTTAGCAAGGTGGTTGTATATCAGTCAGATAGTGTAGCTAGCTAGTGTCCAGTGAGGCTGTTAAATTTACCTTCTAGCATTTTTTTGTTTTTGCAATTACTGAGGTCAACAGACAAAGCCAGCAGGGCACAAGTCCTACAAGTGTGTTTTGGCATTGCTTTTATTGTGCGCCCTGCAGAAGTATAGAATTCTAAATATAATTTTTTCACTAGTGAAAATTGAAACACCCTCCTGTATCCCAACTTGTCATTTTGTGCTGTGGTTATATGAAAATGTCTACAGATCTAAGGCACATTAAAAAAATTAAAATTTTTCAGTTGCAAAAGGTTAGAAAACCAACTATATCACACTTTGTCAAAAAATAATAACAATAATCTTTATTTTTATACAGCACTAACATATTCTGCTGAGCTTTGCACTTTCCACACATTATCATCGCTGTCCCCGATGGGGCTCACAATCTATATTCCCTATTAGCATGTCTTTGGAATGTGGGAGGAAACTGGAAAACGCGGAGGAAACCCACACAAAAATGGAGAGAACATACAAACTACTTGCAGATGTCATCCTTGGTGGGATGTGAACCCAGGACTCCAGCTATAAAAGGCTGCAGTGCTAACCACTGAACCACCATGCTGCCCATTTTGTTGGGTTGAAATTAAGCTGTTCCACAGGTTTTGGAATCCCCAAGACTTGCAGAACAAACCTCTACATTTAACACTTTCTCCACGGCTTCTGCCTTCTCCTGTGTCTCCTTTTGGGCCTCCCCCTGTGCCCTCAACTCTTGCCTTAATGACAGACACATTCCAACAATTCAGAGAAAATCCCCACCATCTCCATACTGCACAGTCAAAGATCACCACAATCAGGCAGTGTTAAAATTGATATGAATTAGAGATCACAGTCATACAGTTGAAGAGTTGTGGACAGCTCTCCAGGCTGAGCAATGGCTGTCTCCGCTGAACTTGCATCCAGGGAAGGCTGTGTTCAATAAAGGTGTGAATCTGGTGGCGGCCCTACAGCGAGCGCAGCTCACACACGTTCCTTGCATGGCTCGCATCCTCAACCTGGTGGTAGAGCATTTTTTCCTGGCCTGGGTGAGCTGCTCCAGAAAGCACGGAAGCTGTGTATTCACTTCCATCATTCGCACCCTTCAGGTCATCGACTTGCATTGATACAGAGGTCTTTGTCCATGCCAGTTAACAGGTTGATATCCATAAACCACATCCATGACATAGAGGAAGACCTGTCTTTCACTATTATACTATTTCTACTCTTGTGAAATTTATGCCACTTCTGTGGTGTCAGACCCTCATTTTCATAAATTTGAAAACTACTGGTTGGGTGTCCATTTGCTGAATTGGGTGTAGTGGAAGACCTGTTGTTCACTATTATGCTATTTAAGGCTGAGGTGAAATTTATGCCACTTTGGTATTGTCTGCCAATAATTTTTGGAAATGTGAACACTCCTGTTTGGGTGTCCATCTGCTTGGTTGGGTGTGGTGGAAGACTTGTCGGTCCCTGTTATACTATTTTTTTCTGTGGTGAAATTGATGGCACTTTGTTGGTGTTTGCCACTAATTTATGAAAATGTGTAGACTCCTGATTGGATCTCCTACATGTGTGCTGCCTGTAGCAGTAGGTCTCAGAGCGTCAGGCCTCGGCTTCATTGGAGTCAGCTATCCGTGTTACTATCCTTTGATTTTTCTGACAATGGTAGTCTATGAAACTGATATTTAGGCCACATGTGTGGCTCAGCATGAAAGCAGGTTAAGCTGCTGTTTGCGGTTTCAGGTCTCCCAGCATAGCAGGCCTACACCGATCCCTCACCCACCTCGTCTCACTTTGACATTCAATCGAAAGCAGTAAATTCTGGCCCAGATCACGATACCTCATGCATGGCTGATTGCTGCAGTGCCGTGCTACAATTTGCACTGTGGGTGAATTGAGGACACTTTTCTGATGTCTGCCCCTCATTTAATGTGTTTTGGCAGCTTTTGGGGCCATTAGAAGGTGTTGTGCATGCTTTTTTTTTTGCCTCCCAGTGACTTGAATGTTCGGCTATGTTCGGCAAATATTTGATTAATAAATCAAATTGCAAATTCGACAATCATCATCTGAACAGAACTGTCGTGCAACACAGGGACAACCACCAGGGGGAAAGGAAGGGAGGTAACAGGAGCTCACCTGAAGAGCTGGGCAAAACTCCGCTAGGGGTGGTAAAGCGGTCGGACAAGCCAAATCAGCAACAGGTGGGAGCACAGTATCAGAGGAGAAGACAGAAGCATGGTCTGAGCTAAGCCAGGGGTCAGAAGCCTGTCGGGAGTGCGGTACCATGAAGATGAGACAAAAACACAGCCAGAGACACGCCAAAGATCAGAGCCAGAAAGGACAATCCAAAACAGGAATGCAAGAGGGTAGGGCAGGTCAGAAATCAAGCCAGGTCCACAACCACCCAGATGACAGTATTACCATAGGAAGGAGGAAGATCAGTGATAAAATGCATGGACAGATGAGTCCATGGTCTATCAGGAATGGGCAAAGGCATCTCAGTAAAAGCAAAGCTTGCCTTCCCATTGCCGTTTCCTCTCCTTCTCCTTTACAGTGGTGGCCCCCACCTCCTTGGGTTCAGCTTGGGATACCAACTCTGGCTTGACCGGAAGCAATGGGGCCTCCCACTGCATGGCTCCTGTAGTCTCTGATCCATATGGACAGCTTGCGTCATTGCCTCCTCCAGGGAACTGTGCGGTGGATGCAGGGCCAGAGCATCCTTTAGATGATCAGATAGTCCCCTCTGAAATTGACACCTGAGCACAGAGTCGATCCAGGACACCTTGGAGGACCATCGCCTACATTCAGAGAAGTACCACTCAGCAGAGAGCTTTCCCTGAGAGAGACCCATGATCATGTCCTCCTCCAATCTAACCTGGTCAGGTTCATCATAAATGAGTCCTAGGGCATCAAAAAACCTATCCAAAGACACTCTCTCGGGGTGGTCGGGGGTAAGTAAAAGGCCCAAGACTGCGGACCTTACCTGACTCTCATTCCCCGAAGATCGGGGCCTAAGGGAAAACAACAACTTACAACTTTCCCTGAATGCATGGAACTTTTCCTTCTCCCCAGAGAAGGAGTCAGGGCGTTTAATAGAGGGTTCAGAGGAATGTAAAGAATTGTCAGAAACATCACCATCCTTACTAACAGATGCTGAGACAGCATCTCGGGCAGTCTAGACTGTCTCAACCAGCTCTCTCTGTACTTACTGGTGAGACATAACCAACGCCTTATTCTTTACAGACAAGCCCTGCATCATTTGTATGAGACTGGCTACTTTATCCATCAAAGTGCTGAGCGGATCCATACCACAGAGAAAAAATAGACCTCCACTAGGTTAACTATATGGTCAGTGATAATATTGTGCAATATGGGGACAACCACCATTGGGAGCGGAAGGGAGGTAACAGGAGCTCACCTGAAGCGAAGAGCTGGGCAAAACTCAGCTAGTGGGCAGTAGAGAGGTCAGACAAGCCAAATAAGCAACAACCGGGAATACAATATCAGAGGAGAAGACAGAAGCAAGGTCTGAACTAAGCCAGAGGTCAGAATCCAGTACCAAGAGGACAAGACGAAAACACAGCCAGAGACACGCCAAAGATCAGAGCCAGAGAGGACAATCCAAAACAGGAATGCAAGATGGAAGAGCAGGTCACAAATCAAGTCAGCTCATACACAGCGGGGAACAGACACACAGGACGCACTAAATCAGAGGTCAGTACGGGGCAAATACGAACACGGGCAGACGGGTAGCAAAAGACACACTCAGGGTATGCTAGGTCAGCTGCTCTAGCCAAAGACATGAACTATCGCTGACATCAGCTGACAGCAATAGAGCAGGGAAATAGCCACCCATACACCAGGGAGAGGCAGGAAAGGTTAACCTGTGCATGACCAGGTCAGGAAAGAGATAACCTGACCTGGATCATGACAAGAACATTGAAATTTTCGTTCATCTCTAATTACATAATTTTCATTTTTTTTTACTATGTATTAACATTAATACATGTATAAAGAGTGAATTCTCCGATGCTGCTATGTGTACTCTTCTCCTTGTCTATACTCTGAATAAGTACAATTAGGCCGGTATCACACTGACGTTTTAAACGGCCGAGTGCAATGCGATAAAAAATCACATTGCACTCGGACCAATGTTCAGCTATGGGGCACCTCCCACCAGCCGACTTTTTGTCGGCTGTTTTCCTTTGTCCGAGACAATCGCAGCATGCTGCGATTGTCTCGGACCGAGGAAAACTCTCGGCTCACTCGCACCCATATAAGCCTATGGGTGCGAGTGAGACAGCGCACACCACTCGGATATCATCCAAGTGCTGTGCATTATAAGCGGACCCCAGCAATGGAGGAGATGGAGAAATTCATTTCTCCGCCTCCTCCGCATTTGTGCTCCGACCGTCCCTGTGCGAGAGAATCGGAGCACAAACGCATGACACTCGGCTCCTGCTCTTCTGCGAGCAGGAGCCGAGTGTCATTAGCATATCGCATCCGATGATCTCGCATTGGATGCAATACGCCAGTGTGATGCTGGCCTTAACGTGATCTTCCTTCTCCCTGAAGCCTCTGTTGTGCTTGGCACTGAACTGTGACATACAATTCTTCCTTCTTCTTGCTGATATCCTTAATATTGTGCTACTGTGAAAGAAGCTGAAGTAATATCAGAAATTCATAAAAAAGAGTAACATCTAGTTGAGTGCTCTGGAAAGTCTGAATTCACTGATTTCAGAAGAAAACACAGATTCAGAAGTCTACAGAGCCTTTTCTTCAATTTCTTAAAGGGACTGTTGTTATTGACAGCTTCTGAAGACCCTATAGACTTAAACGTCTGAGCGGTAAACATATAACTTTGCAATGATACTTTTGAACATCATGACAGAGTAAGCAGTTGGAAGAGATTGTGCAGTTGCAGGAGCAGGTAATGGCTGTACGTCACAGCCAGACTCTCCAAAGAGAAGGAAGAGGTGGGATGTTATTATCTCTACCTTCCAGATCAGTGTGTACAGAGTGCTGAACAGTACCAGAAGTGCATATTGTGATTTCTATTCTGGACTCGGCAGTCATGTCATCTCTGGGATGCAAGGAGATAGCGGGGCTTGTAGGCTTCTAGCTGACAGATATCAGTTCCTTAGTTGAAATACAAGGCTGGGTTTGCCCTGCAAATGGAGCTACTATGCCATTCCCAATTACAGGGGAATTAGCAATATAAAAATGTTGAAATGACCTCAAATGTCTTTTATGATCTTATGTTGAAGCACAATGTTTGAAATAAATGAAAAAAAAAAAAACACAAATATAAACACAGAAAAAATAAACAGAATAAAATGAAAAAAGAAAGCTATCACCAATCCATATCGCAGTTTTTAGACTCGTCTCTGTAGAATAAAACATGCGCAATATTTAAAGATAATATTTAGAAAAGGAGAACATAATTTAAAATGTATTTTAGTGCTTTGTTTACATTTAATCCTGATAAGAGAAAGAAAATATTTAAAAATTACATTCAAATTATTTGAATATCTGAACAAGAAAGTTTTTTAGAGCTCTTATAACAGAGTGTGACAAAAAATCGAAAATGTGTCTAGTCATGAAATGGTTAAACAGATGCCACCACTTTTGTATCTCTTAATTAAAATTGTTATACAATCTTTATATATCACTCTTGCTTCATTCACATTTCTGATAGTTAACGTGACCGACTAGACATCTACTGTAAGTCTGCTAAGCACTTTGACTGATGGATGATGTCCCCATTGGACCCCACTGTGTAGTGAGAGCAATTTATAAAGATTATCTTAGAGGTATCCAGGTTACATGGGCGCATGACGTTGGGCATGAGCTTAATAATGTGAAACATGATTACAAGTTCCCTTTAAGCGATTCTAAGGAATGTATAAAATCAAATTATTCACAACTCAGGTAAATTGTATCTTAAATAAGGAGCAATTTGACAAGGTTTTAATAGAAGGAAACAAATCATATTATGATTAAAACAAATTGTCATGTAGTTATGTAGTTCTCATTTATTAGGTTTTGTATTGCCTATGGCCGCTGAAATTTATATTCCGAAATCTGTGCAAACTCATCCTGATTGCATTCTGTATTGAAATACTATTCATAATTAATTATAAAATTTGACTTAATTTACCAGATACAACTTGTACCATTTTATATTTATCTTGTACATTACCTGTTCATGTGACCAAGTCCTTTCAGAGCCATCCTTAACACAAGTATCAACTCTCAGTTCTGTGCCTGTTGCTCCATGTTTGCTGTCAATACAAAGATTGGATGCCACATTTCTCATCTGTTAATGAATATAGAAAGAGTAATATAATATTTATAAATTAAGAAAGAAAAAAGATCAAATACCTCTATTAGAGTTGCCTTCAGTATTTCAAGATCGGACAGTTAGACATACACTAGACTCAATAGCTGCAGAGATGCTTTCTAATTTCATCATTTCTCATTAGAACAAAAATCAATATGGTGCCATACCAAATACCAGTTATGCAAAGGTTAAAGTGATTGTCCACTTATGTACTGATGAAGATAAGTCATTACTATTAGCTCAATGTGCATCTGAAACCTGATATCCTTACGATTATCTGTGTGCAATTTCCACTGTAGTTGGAGGTGTAGAGCCACAACAGATCATACTTTTGGAGCATTTCTGTGGTACTGTAGATTTGATCAACTGATGGGTGGAGGTGTCGGGTGTTTGACCAAATTGATCTAATCGGTAACATAAGAATAGGTCACTACTATATAATGTAGTGCAGTGCTCACTGAATGTGTTGGGGGACACTCACTTGGCTTGGAGATTAAGGCACACAGGAATGATTTTCCACTTAAACCAGTCCATGTGGTTTATTATGCACTCATAAACAATTGTAGGCCGTGTTATACATCACAGACCTAACATATAGTCCACACTCAACTGCGGTTATGTCCGCACAGTTCATTAACTGACCCTCGTCAGTGCACACAGTCTCCCATGGTCTGGGTTACCTGCTTGGCAGCATTGCAGGCTTCACAGGCTGGCATCACATGGGTCCTGACTTCCAGGGAAGCTGTCTTACTGGGATCATTGACCCGTACTATGACTTGCTTTACAAGCTCACATCCATCAGTTCCAGACCCTCAGAAGGAAGGTAGCTTCCACCAACACAGATAGCCGTCACCGACATCCTGACTTCCAGGGAAGCTGCGTTACTGTGATCACCGACCCGTACTATGACTTGCTTTACAAGCTCAAACTCTGTCAGTTCCAGACTCTCAGAAGGACAGTAGCTTCCCCCAACACAGATAGCCATCTAGGACTTTGCAGGCACATGAATCATCCATGTGCCTTCCAGGAAACCTGAACTCTTGCAGGACCTTCCAACACAGAGACCACGTGACCAAACCACAGTCTCATAACATACAGTACGAGACACACCCATTGATGGGAGGTGTGTAGTTAGCCAGACCCACCCAGCTCTCCGACTAACCCTGCAAGCCCAGCCCCTTATACACTAAGGAAGGCTTGTGGAACTACAAGTCCCAGAGAAACATTTCAGGCTTACAGCGCAGAGAACTCATCCTTTGTGACAAATAACGGCCATTCACAACAGTGCCAGTCACTTTCTCACCATAAGTTCTACTCAATGACTTTGAAGGGACTAAGCAAACAGACGATTGATCTTACCAAGATTCTAAATTGCCAAATTGTGAGGATTTTGCAGAGAAATTCGATTTGCAGTAAATTTATCCTGCACAAATTGAGTACCCTTTATTATGCTCTGAAGTGGTTTCAACACGTGGTAAGAAGAGGTGCTGAGTAGTAATGAGCGAATTTGTTCGGAAAACAATAAATTCGGCATGAATATGGCACATTCGGATTAGTGATTGGAAACATGAGCAAAATTTTATAAAATCGGTAAAAATTGGTAACATTCGATAAAAAGTGAGGGAAATTTTTTTTGCTGCCACAGAAGTATTTTCAGCACTTTAGCACCGATAATGGTGGTGTATCATGAACGTTTTGCAATTGTTTCATGAGGGAAGGGGGTTTGCAGAGCTCAGTGGCACAGCGTTCTTGTAAACAGAATTTTTTTTCCCTAACTTTATGTGTGCACATTGCAGCTAGACAATCAGGGTGCAGGAAACATCCACAATGTTCTGACACCATGGCTTGTGTCATTGGCTGCTGAAATCACATGTCCCTCTCCATATAAAGAGCGGACATCTTGTTTTAGCACCATTTTGACATTGTAACAGCGCAGAGAGGCTGCTCCTGACGCTGGCACTGCAAACAGCAAGAATTTAGCTTGTTAGCTAGGTGGTTGTATATCAGTCAGATAGTGTAGCTAGCTTGTGTCCAGTGTGGCTATTAAATTTACCTTCCAGCATTTTTTTTTCCACAGACAAAGCCAGCAGGGCATACAGTATGTTTTATAAATGTATTGTGCTCCATGCATGAGTATAGCATTCTAAAAAATATTTTTTCACTAGCTAAATGTGAAACAGCCAGTGCTGTGGTGATATGAAGCTGTCTGCAGACCTAAGGCACATTAAAAAAATTATAATTTTTCAGTTTCACAAAGTTAGACAGCCCACCTTATCACACTTTGTCATTTTGTTGGGTTGAAATTAAGCTGTCTCCAGGTCTCACGCACATAACTAAAAAAGTTTTTCTGTTGCTAAACGTCATACAGTAGGGGACCTGACTTTAAAATAGTTTGTAGCATCTAGTGTTTTATAAAGGCCTGATGCAGAGGCCACAAAAATCTTTCTGTTCCTAGTTTCACACAGTAGAGGATCTGGCTTTCAAATAGTTTGTAGCATCTAGTGTGTTATAGAGGTCTGATCCAGAGGCCACAAAAAAGTATTTTGTTCCTAGTGTCATACGGTAGGGGACATCTCACATTCAAATAGTTTGTATCGTCTAGTGAGTTCTAGAGGCCTGATCCAGAGACCACAAAAAAATTCTTCTGTTCGTAATGTCACACAGTTG
Organism: Ranitomeya variabilis; assembly: GCF_051348905.1. Taxonomy (NCBI): domain Eukaryota; kingdom Metazoa; phylum Chordata; class Amphibia; order Anura; family Dendrobatidae; genus Ranitomeya; species Ranitomeya variabilis. Next base: position 1,003,131,813 of record NC_135232.1, on the reverse strand, counting down.
CGGACCTGACTTTCAAATAGTTTGTAGCACCTAGTGTGTTATAGAGGCCGGATCCAGAGGCCACCAAAAAATTGTTCTGTTGTTAGTGCCATACAGTAGAGGGCCTGACTTTCAAATAGTTTGTAGCATCTAGTGTGATATAGAGGCTTGATCCAGAGGCCACCAAAATTTCTTCTGTTCCTAGTGTCATACAGTAGGGGACATCTCACATTCAAATAGTTTGTAGCATCTAGTGTGTTTCAGAGGCCTGATCCAGACGCCACCAAAAAATTCTTCTGTTCCTAGTGCCATACAGTATGGGACATCTCACATTCAATTAGTTTGTAGCATCTAGTGTGTTATAGAGTCCTGATGCAGAGGCCACCAAAAATTGTTCCGTTAATAGTGTCACACAGTAGGGGACCCGACTTTCAAATAGTTTGTAGCATCTAATGTGTTATAGAGGTCTGATACAGGGGCCTCCAAAAAATTCTTCTGTTCATAGTGTCATACAGTATGGGACATCTCACATTCAATTAGTTTGTAGCATCTAGTGTGTTATAGAGGCCTGATCCAGAGGTCACCAAAAAATTCTTATGCGGCTAACGTCATACAGTAGGGGACATCTGGCTTTCAAATTTTTGTAGCATATCTTCTTTCTCATACAGGCCTCATCCATGCTCAAACAATTCTTTCTCATGTGATTAACGCGATACAGCATGCCATATTTCACTTTGGAATTTACTGCCACTGAAATTCAGCTGTTTGCAGAGGTGGTGCAGAGTTTAAAATCTAATTTTTTATGCTAATCCTGTGCTCCTACCACACTATCTGACCAACATACCTGGGAAAAAGCAAGGCTGTGGTGGGAGGGGAATTAGGCTTGACGTTTATGGTGTACGTAGGGTAGGTGGTAAGTTTAGTGAAAGCACTAGTGAACCAACAATGTCACGTCCTATGCAAAGACATGCATAGACCAAGTGCAATGACTCCCATTCCTCCCTGCAACTCCCCTGGCTCGTTCTCTGCATTCGATCCCATCACAGAAGAAGAAGTCTCCAAGCTCCTCTCCTCTTCTCGTCCGACTACATGCACTACCGACCCCATTCCCTCACACCTCCTCCAGTCTCTCTCTCCAGTCGTCACAACTCACCTAACTACAATTTTTAATCTCTCCCTTTCCTCTGGCATTTTTCTCTCCTCCTTCAAACACTCTATCATTACTCCATTACTAAAAAAACCCACCCTTGACCCATCATGCACAAACAACTACAGACCGGTCTCCAATCTCCCCTTCATCTCAAAACTCCTGGAGCACCTAGTATACTCCCGCCTTACCCGTTACCTCTCCACTCATTCCCTCCTAGACCCTTCACAGTCCGGGTTCCACCCCCTACATTCGACAGAAACTGCACTCATCAAGGTGACCAATGACCTTCTGACAGCAAAATGTAATGGTGACCACTCTCTGCTCATTCTCCTCGATCTTTCTGCAGCTTTTGACACAGTTGACCACCCTCTCCTACTCTCTAGGCTCCAGACACTAGGCATTAAGGACACTGCTCTCTCCTGGTTCTCTACCTATCTTTCTGAACGCTCCTTCAGTGTTCTGTTCTCTGGCTCCACTTCATCTCCTCTTCCTCTCACTGTCGGGGTACCTCAGGGCTCAGTCCTTGGCCCCCTTCTCTTCTCCCTCTACACAGCCCCAATTGGACAGACCATCAGCAGATTTGGCTTTCAGTACCATCTTTAAGCTGATGACACACAACTATACACGTCATCCCCTGACCTTACCCCCGCTGTACTACAGAACGCCACTGACTGTCTGTCCGCAGTCTCTGACATCATGTCCGCTCTCTATTTGAAACTCAACCTCTCCAAAACTGAACTCCTTCTGCTCCTGCCTTCTACTAACCTCCCTAAATCTGACATTTCCCTCTCCGTGGGTGGCACCATAATAACACCCTGGCAGCAGGCACACTGTCTGGGTGTTATGTTTAACTCTGATCTCTCCTTCACCTCCCACATACAATCTCTTGCCCGCTCGTGCCGCTTACACCTAAAGAACATCTCTAGAATCCGCCATTTTCTCACCATGGAGACAACAAAAACTCTCACTGTCGCCCTAATCCATTCCCGTCTGGACTACTGTAACACTGTATTAATTGGCCTCCCCCTCACGCGACTTTCCCCTCTCCAGTCTATCCTTAATGCGGCAGCCAGGGTTGTCCATCTGGCTAATCGTTACTCAGACGTGTTCGCTCTTCACCAGTCGTTACACTGGCTGCCCATTCATTACAGGATACAATTCAAAGTACTTGTTCTCACCCACAAAGCTCTCCACAGTGCGGCACCCCCTTACATCTCCTCCGTCATTTCTGTCTATCGGCGTAGCCGACCACTGCGCTCTGCAAATGACTTTCGACTAACCTCTGCACTAATCTGTACCTCCCACTCCCGACTCCAAAACTTCTCCCGTGCTGTGCCAATCCTCTGGAATGCTCTACCCCAAGATATTAGGACCATCCATAACTTGCATAGTTTTAGGCGCTCGCTCAAAACTCATTTGTTCAGAGCGGCCTATCACGTTCCCTAATCAAACTCATTTTATGTTTGTGTGTGTGTAGCCCATTCACACACACCCTATCTCCACCTACCCCCCACTCCCTGAAGATGGCTGGACCATCATTGTAAATACACACCTGTACTTTGTATCTCCCCACCTCATTGTAGATTGTAAGCGCTCATGAGCAGGGTCATCTTATTTCATCTTATTTTGTCTTATTTCATCTCATTTCGTCTTATTTTGTCTTTTTTCGCTTTATTACTGTATTGTTACCATTGTTACCCATGACTGTTGTGTTTGAAACTGTTAAACTGTAAAGCGCTGCGGAATATGTTGGCGCTATATAAATAAAGATTATTATTATTATTATTATTATTATTAAAGACATATGACAACTTCTGTTACTGGACGTGCTACTCTACTACGTTTCTTTGGCAGATGCACAGCGGTATGCCTTGTTGATGAGGCCCAGAATGAGCATGTGCTCGAGTGGATGGCAAGGTCAGCTTCAAGTGACCTCTCCTCTTCTTCCTCCACTTTAACATCACACCCAGTACAGTCCACAAAGGTGGCACCCAAATTCCTTTTGATTCCCCCCACATCCCACCTTTCCAGCTGTACAACTGACTGTATGGAACCACAGATGGGTGAGTCTGAAGAGCTGTTCACATGTTCTATGCAATGGTCATCAGAAGTGTACTCAAAAGCTTCACAGAGTCAAAAGGAGGAAATCTGCACCAATGTCCAAAATATTTTTAGGTTGGATCCGGGGCAGGACGAAGTAAGGTCCAAGCAGCATCCTGACCTCCATCATCAGATGTTAACCCCTGGGGTGAAGGTGATCCTGATGAGACTCAGATATCAGAGGCTCACATGGACTGTACTGTGCTGTCAGGGCAGGAAGAGAAGGAGGGTGACTTCAAGGGCGAGGAATGTGATAACACAGTTGATGATGATGATGAGTTGTTAGATCCCAGTTGTCGTGAACATAGAGGCACACAGCTGAGTAGGTCATCTGAGGAGGCAGACGAGGAGGTTACGTTGCACCGTACATTACAGACACATAGTGATGCAGCCACAACAAGCAATGCATCCTCAGCCACAACTGTGGCTGTGACAAGCAGTATCCATGGGTCTGCAGCTCACAGGGGTGGCAAGGGTTGCCTAGACTGGGCCTTTTTAGACACTGCAAAGGATGAGCCAACTCATGTAATCTGCCAACTTTGCAAAAAAAACTGAGTAGATGTAAAAATGCAAGAATTTGACTACTACATGTATGACTCTTCACATGCACACTTGCAAGAACTTGAGTCATTCTACTTCTTTAATGAATAATTGCTCAGCTATGCTTATTGTTAAATGTCAGCCTAAATAAGTCCAAGCTGCTACCTAGCAACTGAGACCACAAGTCACAAAACATGACAATAGTACATCTTCAAGGCCCTTTTGGATACCCTTAACCCTTTTACATCAAGTAGAAAAGCCAGTAACATGTATTCGTGTAACTCATGCATAATAGTTACATATCATGGTGTTCTGAATATACTGTCAAATACATTTTCTAATAATGGTCTCTTTAAAGGCTAGGTGGACTAGGTATACCAGAAATGCATAATATATTCCTTACAAACAGACAACCTAAATAATCTATAAGGTCTGAGCACTAGACATGTTCTAATTTCATCATTTAGGAAACTTTAATTGAGTCTCCAAGTTGGAGAAGAGCAAACACGAACGTCCATTGTTGCTTAGTAATAAATTTCAGCTGCCACCATTTAATGTAAGCTGTTAAATGGGTTGCCTGGGTTACACAAAATATTATACCTTGCAAGACTATTTCCAGCTACTAGAGGGAATAACCCACTTATTTCCATTGATACCATTTAAAGCTTTGACGGCAACATTGGTAAACTAGTCACTAAATGAAAAATTGCAGATTACAGGTATTAGTAGTGGGGTGCTGCCAGTATACATCTGCCATGAGATGAGATAAGCATCTTGCCTCACAGGGTGGCCTGTAGTTTTCCCTGGGCAATAGCAATTTTTCAGAGCTGCCATTCTTGATCAAATTCTGCACCTACCATGAGGCCAGCCCATATGTTTCAGGATATCCTGTAGCTGCTGGCTGAGGTCTCCTGCTACCTATACCCATGTATTCCATGCATACATTTTTTTTCCTTCATATAATCATATAAATTATTTATGCAGCCTGTTGTCAACAGTTTAAATGGTTTTATATTATTTCTGTTGTGTCAGTCTATATTTTCATAAAATTATTACTATCACAAACCGCTGTCATACAGCTGTAAAATAATGTGCCAGTCACATCCGCCAATATTAGGCTTGACTGGCACCATGTGCAGCTGCATGTGTTCATCTGCAATGTGCAAAAATACAGAAGTTGCTTGATATTTACAAGCACCAGTCTGGTTCATAGGAAAAGAAAAACATATTAGTGCACGTTCTGATGTTTTTATGTGGACTATTAGACGGTGTAAAAATTGCTTGTGTGCACAGGTACATGGGTTGTTATTGGTCAGTATGCTGTCTTTTAAACAGAAAGAACCTTAACCAAAAATATATGGCTGTCTGAACTTGAATTTATTTACACCTTAGATATTGGTGGAACATAGCACATCATGCACCATATGATTTATTTGGCATATGATAAACTTTATTGACATAGCATTATGCAAATTATTAAAGCTATATTTATTTTAATGGTAAAATATATGAAGGAATTAGGGTATACAGGCACACTTAGTGGGTGCTGTCTGGCCATAATGCAGCTACAAACTGTGCTGACAACATTTAGTAATCCATCTATTCAGTGCAGTTTTGAAATGATTAATGTCTATGGAGTTTTTTTCAGATAAAATTGCTGCTTTGCCGACATTAATATTAATTTGAAAACTGCACATATTTGTGGTAAAATTCCACATGCTACATGTGTCTGTGCTGCTGTTATTATATTTTATTTGCTTTCAAATAAATAATAGTTTTAAGGTAGTGCATGGCAAGTGTGCTGCAAGATGTATATAGTACAGCAATATAGGGCATGTGGTAAGCTTAAAAGGGTTGTATCAATTTTAGATATTATCCTTCATTCCTGTGATAAGGGACCACTTCCTGATTGCTGGAGGCCCCACTGTTAGGACGCCCAGTGATCCCAAGTATAATGGCTCTAAAGTGCCCTCAGTAAATGGAGCGATAGTTCATTATGCTCTGCTCCATTCACTCTTAATTAGATGGCAGCCTAGTGCAACTTTCAGCTGGTCTTCTGCACTTTAATTAGAATGAATGGAGCAGAGATGCTTAGGTTCGATCATTGCTCCATTCACACAGGTGAAGAGCCCTGATATTGTAGTTTTAGGCCACAGTGGCAGGACCTGCAAAGATCAGGAAATTGAATCAGGAAAGGATAGGAGCTAATTTCCAAACTGGGGTTAACTTTTTTACCTACAAAATTTGTTACATAGCTCTTCTATATGATTTTGTCTTAGCTTCCTGATGTTTGTTTTTTTAGAGGAAATGGAGGGAGTCACTGTATCAGTTTTTGCCTCAGGCAGTAGAACAGTTAGTTACACCTCTGGTTGAAGCATCAGGAATCAACATATTTTTGGAACAATAAAACAAAATGATTGCACAAATTGACTTCCAATGTAGAACGCAATGTACTTTACAGTGCATGTAAAAGTTGGGGCAAATGTGTCATCTTTAATAGGAATGATCGAATAGCTTTGGATAAGAGTTTATCCGAACAGCTATAGCACTTACCGAATAGCTGCCTCAGTAACCTGGATACATGAAACGCTCCCATTAATCAGCTGTTCGGCGCCTTAGATGCACCTGTTGTGACTGTCTTACAGCCACGACACATGCAGCTGCGGTGCCAAAGAGGTAGCTATTCGGGAAGCGCTATAGCTATTCGGATAAACTCTTATCTGAAGCTATTCAATCATCCCTAATCTTTAACTTTAGGTCTTTAAGAGATCATTTCATCTTCAACTTGGTTCGTAGTTCACGATAACATTTATTTTGACCAGGGGTGCCCAAACTGTATAATTATTCCTGTTATTTGATAGCTTGGGCTCAGGTCTGTTGGTTTGAATATTGTACTATAACAATATTTACTTGACTGTGACATGTGTAATATTCCAATATGAACCTAATCACAGTATAATTTAGCTTTTGCTGACCATTTTGTTCCCTCGTTCTTTGTCTCTGCTTTGAGTTACCCGACCAAATATTCTTAACATTTTTCAGTAAAGAGTTTGGTATTTCATTAAGTTTGTTTGGGGGTTTCTAGCTGCTCTATAACTTTTTACAGGCAATAACTTATTAAAGTATATTAAATCAGTTTGTCCCTCTATATACTCTTTTGAATTATGTATATGAGCATGCAATTGTAGCCATTATTTTCAATTACTGTGCTTCTGATTGTTATATGTGAATGACAAAATGCAGAAAAAAGTACAGTAAAATTTTTTCTAATACCATTTAAAAATGCATTTTTTTCAACTTATAAATGCCTTATGCCAGGAAAGCAAGGTGAAATATATTTTACATATAATAGCACAGCTTTTGAATCTCAGAAGAACATACAATCCATTATGCTACATGTCAAGAGTACTTAATACTGTCTTTATCAGGAAATGATCTGTTGTGCTCTTGAGCACCAGAGCATTCATAAGGACACTACAGTGGTGAAACGGATATATGAAGTGTTTCATGTAATGATTTTATGCCGAGACAAGGAAGAGAAGGGCAGACAAAGTCAGTGTTAGAGAAGTTAAGCTTTAATGTATGACGAAAGTAAGATAAATAGATGTTTTCTTAGGAAAGGGGGAATGAATTGGCAAATAGTGCACAAGCTGTGAATACAGCCCTGTAAGATGTGAACACACTTCAATTATTGCATGAGCCACACAGATGCATAGAGCAGTTTAATTATTATCAATGCTACAAAGCACAGCATGTTCTTTAGTGAGCACACAGACTATTCAGGGTAGATGTTTTTCAGTCATGGTCTGTTATGAAAGTGTTTGCGGAGATGTTATTTTTACTTGTCATTTAAATCTGTTATATTATGACAAACAGTAAATGAACAATCCTTTCTGCCACTAAAAATATGCTGCTATTAAAAGCTAATTATCAAACTTCGCCATGGTATGTTCTCCAAACAAATACAAAGTACAAATCATGCAAAAGAAATCTACAGATAAAATGGACACATATACATAAAGCAAATGAGAAAATTGTCCACTGTTTCTGTCAAACTAGTGACTAATGTTATTTTGTTAATACCGTATTTTCCGGCGTATAAGACGACTTTTTAACCCCTCAAAATCTACTTAAAAGTCGGGGGTCGTCTTATACGCCGGGTACAGACAAATGTGCATATGGTGGGTGGGGGGGAGTGGTCCCGATGACGAAGAGAGGGGGCGTCTCACAGGAAAGTGTGAGTGGAGTAGCCCCGTTACCTCATTGCGGCAGCGTGGGGGTCTCTGTGCTGGGGAGCGGCGGCTCCTCATTGCGGTAGCATAGGGTTTCTGTGCTAGGAGCGGCAGCTCCTCTTCGTGCCGTGGGGGCTCTGTGCTGTGGGGCGGTGCATCTTCTTGCAGCGTCGGGGCTCCTCTTGCATCTACTTAAGCCCCAGAGGCACCGGCAGCTCCATTGCTGCGATGCGGTGGCCTCCGGGAAAATGGCCGCTGGGGGCGGCGCATGCTCAGATTCAGATCTCGTCCCGGTAATGAGGTAATAGGGGGCTACTCCACTCACACTTTCCTGTGAGACGCCCCCTCTTCATCATCGGGACCACTCCCCATCTCAAAAGGCACATTAGTCACCATCCCAATAAGACATACGGCATATAAGAAGACCCCCGACTTGTAAGAAGATTTCATATTTTAACTGGAAAAGTTGGGGGGTCGTCTTATACGCCCAGTCGTCTTATATGCCGGAAAATACGGTACATATGGACAGGTTCATATTTGACAAAATTTGAAACTGATTTAATATCACCATAATATCACAATAATAAATAAATAAAGGTGATAAGTGATGTGACAAATGATGAAAAATAAATGAATTGGTAATCATTTTGCAACAAATCACACATATGACATTATTTTTAATTGAAAAAGTACATTTATCACTACACCTTATCACAGTCACCTTGATCTAATAAACTGCCTTCGTCATTATTATCACGATTTACAACGGCAAGCAATAGTGCTTTAGAACATACCCTCCAACACACACACATAAACTAATGCAATTAAATGTAATCAAAATGTCATAAACACCCCAAAATGCTATCAATAAAAATATCAGCTCATGTGATCAAAAATAAGCCCTCAAACCTATAAATTGACATAAAATTTAAGAAAGTTATGTGTCTCAGAAAATGACAACACCATTCAAATAGTTTTTTAAACGTTGTGATTTTTTTAAATCACTAAAATATGAACAAAAAATCTTCAACTTTTAATGTCACCACAATCATACTGACCTGAACAATCACACTGCTGTGTCACGTCATGTGTCACTTGCCACACAAATAAGATCTTAAAAGCAAAACTAAAAAATCTTTGACAAAGTGGTAGGGACTTTTTACCATTTCACCCCACTTTACATTTTTTCCCCATTCTCAGTACGTTATATAGTAAAATGAATGGTGCAATTCACAAAACTACAACTTGTCCCACAAAAAACAAACCCATACTCAGTTGATGAAAAATTAAAAAAAGTTATGGGTTTCGGAAGCAGGGAGTAAAAACCAAAGTGTGAGAGAGAGTGAAATCTAAAGAGATGGAGAGAGAAAGAGAGGCTGAGCTTTTAAATTCCAGCGGGACTTGCAGATTTCTCTAAATTTTATTCATATTCAATCCATGTCAAAGTGATTCTATCATCTCTTCTTGATACCACTTATGCAGAAAAATAATAGTTCTGCTTCTCAAAATAGGGTGCCAATAATGTCTTTCATACCATACAAGATGTTTTCTAGTGCAAAAGTGCAAAAAGAAGCATAAATAAAAAATTTACACATATGTGCTACAGACACATTTCTACTAACTTGTAACAAAATTACCACATTTTTATCACACACTGTGCACCAGAAGGGGGGAATATTTTTTCTGCCTATGGCCATATGGATATCTATGCCATCCTTTGAGGGCTGCACAAATGCACTCTAACTCAGCTCATAAAGTACATCCTCATGCTGACATTGGTGTCAGGATGTAATCATTGCACGCTTCTCGGCATTCAGTAGAGAACACTGCATGTGCTTGCTCACAGAGCAAGAAGAAATTAATGGGCCGGCCGTCAGTAAAATACAGCTGCCTGCACAAGCACTGCGGTTCCAGAGGAATCTGCCCAGGTGCCAGATAAAGGGTTGTTGAGGGAAGTAAATAGCTGGTGGGATGGAGGTTCCCCATCCCTGCTGTACACAATGAATGTATAATGATGCAAAAGTTATGGCAACATTGCTGTAGAGGAACCAGGGAGAGATACATTAAATTAGCGGTAACGTATGGAATAGAGTTGAGTGACTTTTACTTTTTTCGGATCGAGTCGGGTTTCGCGAAACCCGACTTTGTCAAAAGTCGGGTCGGGTGAAATCGGCTGACTATTGCGAAAAGTCGGGGACTGACTGAAACACGAAACCCAATGCAAGTCAATGGGGAATCAAAGTCGGCAGTGAGTGGAGGACAGGAAAACACTTACGGTGCCCATTTTAATGCCAAGAACATGAAATCTTATTACTGAAGCTTGTCAATCTTAATTTACTTTATAATAATAGTTAGGCATTGAAAACTGGGGGTCATTTGGCTGAAGTTGTGGGGGGTAGGGCTGGCTCAAGATTTTCGTGGGCCCAGGAAATGCGGAGTACGTCATGGCGGTGGAGCAGGGAGAGGTAAGTATTTCAACTTTGCAAGTGCTGTGATCCTGAGCAAGCAGGGGGGGCCCACTAATTGGCACTGGCAAAGAGCCCCTCATAGTACGGCGGTGTGTTTGATGGTGGGTGGCGCCTCCCACTGGCAGAGACACTTTTGCATACTATGAGGGGCCCTGTGCCAGTGACGTCGCCAACGAGTATGCCCCCCCACCTGATGAAGGAACCTGCACTTTCATCTGCACCTTCCTCTTTGTCCCCATGTAAGGTGGTATAGTATGCGGGAAGGGGAACCTGACTTTCAGCAGGGTCAGATTCTGGCTGTGTAGAGTGCAAGGGGAATGTAGTGGTCTGCGTCAATGTACCAGCAGACTCATCTAGCAGTGGCTGGGCAATGGGCAGGATGAGGAGGAAACACAGTTATAGGCCCAAATAATAAAGTGGGCTAAATGCAGTTCAAAATTGGTAACAGGACTAAACAGGTGGCATTGCTTTGTTCAGCAGAGGACAACTGTAATGAGAGGCTGACACAGTGAGTAGGCCCAAATTAGTAAGTAGGCTAAATGCAGTTAAAAATTGGTAACAGGACTAACCAGGCGGCATTGCTTTGTTCAGCATAGGACAACTGTAATGAGAGGCTGACACAGTGAGTAGGCCCAAATAAGTAAGTAGGCTAAATGCAGTTCAAAATTGGTAACAGGACTAACCAGGCGTCATTGCTTTGTTCAGCGGAGGACAACTGTAATGAGAGGCTGACACAGTGAGTAGGCCCAAATAAGTAAGTAGGCTAAAAGCATTTCAAAATTGGTAACAGGACTAACCAGGCGGCATTGCTTTGTTCAGTGGAGGACATCTGTAATGAGAGTCTGACACAGTGAGTAGGCCCAAATAAGTAAGTAGGCTAAATGCAGTTCAAAATTCGTAACAGGCCTAACCAGGCGTCATTGCTTTGTTCAGCGGAGGACATCTGTAATGAGAGGCTGACACAATGAGTAGGCCCAAATAAGTAAGTAGGCTAAATGCAGTTCAAAATTGGTAACAGGACTAAACTGGCGGCATTGCTTTGTTCAGCGGAGGACAATTGTAAGGAGTGGCTGACACAGTGAGTATGCCCAAATAAGTAAGTAGGCTAAATGCAGTTCAAAATTGGTAACAGGACTAAACCTCGCGGCATTGCTTTGTTCAGCGGAGGACCATTGTAAGGAGTGGCTGACACAGTGAGTAGGCCCAAATAAGTAAGTAGGCTAAATGCAGTTCAAAATTGGTAACAGGACTAACCAGGCATCATTGCTTTGTTCAGTGGAGGACAACTGTAATGAGAGGCTGACACAATGAGTAGGCCCAAATAAGTAAGTAGGCTAAATGCAGTTCAAAATTGGTAACAAGACTAGTGTTGAGCATTCCGATACCGCAAGTATCGGGTATCGGCCGATACTTGCGGGTATCGGAATTCCGATACCGAGATCCGATACTTTTGTGGTATCGGGTATCGGTATCGAAACAACATTAATGTGTAAAATACAACATTAATGTGTAAAATAAAGAATTAAAATAAAAAATATTGCTATACTCACCTCTCCGACGCAGCCTGGACCTCACCGAGGGAACCGGCAGCGTTCTTTGCTTAAAATGCGCGCTTTTCCTTCCTTCCGTGACGTCACGGCTTCTGATTGGTCGCGTGCCGCCCATGTGGCCGCGACGCGACCAATCACAGCAAGCCGTGACGTAATTTTCAGGTCCTTCTAGGCATTCAGTATTTTAAAATTACGTTCCGGCTTTGTGATTGGTCGCGTCGCGGTCACATGGGAGACGCGACCAATCACAAGCCGTGACGTCACGGGAGGCAGGAGACGCGCATTTTTAAAATTACGTCACGGCTTGTGATTGGTTGCGTGCCGCCCATGTGACCGCGACGCGACCAATCACAGCAAGCCGTGACGTAATTTCAGGTCCTGAATGCAGAAATAGGCATCAGGACCTGAAATTACGTCACGGCACGTGATGTAATTTTAAAAATGCGCGCGTCTCCTGCCTCCCGTGACGTCACAGCTTGTGATTGGTCGCGTCGCCCATGTGACCGCGACGCGACCAATCACAAAGCCGGAACGTAATTTTAAAATACTGAATGCCTAGAAGGACCTGAAAATTACGTCACGGCTTGCTGTGATTGGTCGCGTCGCGGCCACATGGGCGGAGAGGTGAGTATAGCAATATTTTTTATTTTAATTCTTTATTTTACACATTAATATGGTTCCCAGGGCCTGAAGGAGAGTTTCCTCTCCTTCAGACCCTGGGAACCATCATGGATACCGTCCGATACTTGAGTCCCATTGACTTGTATTGGTATCGGGTATCGGTATCGGATTAGATCCCATACTTTGCCGGTATCGGCCGATACTTTCCGATACCGATACTTTCAAGTATCGGATGGTATCGCTCAACACTAAATAAGACTAAACTGGCGGCATTGCTTTGTTCAGCGGAGGACAATTGTAAGGAGTGGCTGACACAGTGAGTAGGCCCTAATAATAAAGTATACTAAATGTCTGCCCAAAATTTTTTCATAAATAACCAGGTAGCATAGCTAGGTACAAGGGTGGGCTCCTCTGCTGAGTAGCAGACAGTGATAATAGTAGGCGCAAAGTATTAACTGGTCTAAATGGAGGCCAGGGCCCCTGTATATTTTAACTATCATCTATCATTTCAAGAAATTTGTATTGGCAGTGCCATTGAAGGATTTAACAGCACAGACTACACAGTGGTGGAGCAGGGAGAGGTAAGTATTGCATGTGGTAGAGCACTGTTTGAGCTCTGGGGGAACACTCTCTCGTGGGCGGCGGTATTGGGACAGGGCCCCTCATATTACGACGGTGTGTCTGACGTTGGTTGAGCACCACCACCGTCAGAGACACTTCATTGTACTATGAGGGACCCTGTTCCAGTGCCGTCGCCCAAGAGAGGGCCCACCCACCTGTCCAGGCAAACGGCACTCGCACGGGTGCTTGCGCCAGGTGGTGACCACGGCCCTGTCGGGAGTGTCAGCCCATTTAGGGAGGTGTAAAAATGGCCTATGGTGGACATTCAGCAGCTGCAAATGGAGGAATTGGAGAAGTCAGTAAGACGAGGCCAAAAGGAAGACATTTTTCATGCAAGCTACGTGTCAGCAGGGGAAGGTGGGGCCAAATAATTTGAAATCCATGATTGGTTCATTTTAATGAAGGTTAGATCATCACCATTTCGGGTAGCCAGACGTGTCCTTTTTTCGGTCAGTATTGAACCAGCAGCACTGAATATTCTTTCTGATAGCACACTAGCAGCAGGGCAAGCGAGCTCCTGTAATGCATATTCTGCCAATTCAGGCCAGGTGTCTATTTTAGATGCCCAGTAATCAAAGGGGAATGACCTGTGAGGGAGAACATCGATAAGGGTGGAAAAGTAGTTTGTAACCATACTGGGAAAATGCTGTCTCCTGTCACTTTGAATCGATGCAGCAGTACCTGTCGTGTCAGCGGTCATTGCGAAATCACTCCACAACCTGGTCATAAAAACCCTCTGTCCAACGCCACTTTGGATTTGTGCACCTCTAACACCTCTGCCATGTTGCCCACTACGGCTCGTGTGAGAACCATCACCGCCGCTGTGTGCTGGCAATGCCTGAACCAAACGGTCTACAAGAGTTGCTTGTTTGGTAGCCAATATTTGCTCAAGGTTCTCATGTGGCATGATATTTTGTAATTTCCCTTTACATCGTGGATCCAGGAGGCAGGCCAACCAGTAATCGTCATCGGTCATCATTTTGATAATGCGGGGGTCCCTTTTTAGGATACACAAGGCATACTTAGCCATGTGGGCCAATGTTCCAGGTGTCAATTCACTGCTTGTGCTGGGTTGAGGAGCACATTCTTGCAAATCAACATCACTTTTGTCCCGCAAAAACCCTGTACCTGACCTTGCAACACCACCAGTTTCTATTGCCCCCTGAGAAGCATCTTCCTCCCATAAATATTCATTCCCATCCTCCTCCTCCTCCTCTTCATCTGCCACCTCGTCCAGGAGAGTTCCCTGAGCAGACAATGGATGACTGTCATCAAGGCTTCCTCCTCCTCGGCTGCAGACGCCTGCTCCTTAATGTGTGTCAAACTTTGCATCAGCAGACGCATTAGTGGGAGTTCATGCTTATGATGGCATCGTCTGCACTTACCAGCTGTGTGCATTCCTCAAAACACTGAAGAACTTGACAGAGGTCTTATAGCTTCGACCACTGCACACCAGACAACTCCATATCTGCCATCCAAGTGCCTGCCCGTGTATGTGTATCCTCCCACAAATATATTACGGCACGCCTCTGTTCGCACAGCCTCTGAATCATGTGCAGTGTGGAGTTCCACCTTGTTGCAACGTCGATTATTAGGCGGTGCTGGGGAAAATTCAGCGATCGCTGATGGTTCAGCATAAGGCTGGAGTGTACGGGCGACCGGTGGATGTGCGAGCAAAGTCTTCGCACCTTAAGGAGCAGGGCTGGTAACCCCGGATAATTTTTTAGGAAGCACTGCACCACCAGGTTCAAGGTGTGAGCCAGGCAAGGTATGTGTTTCAGTTCAGAAAGGGCTATGGCAGCCATAAAATTCCTTCCATTATCACTGACTACCTTGCCTGCCTCAAGATGTACACTGCCCAGCCATGACTGAGTTTCTTGCTGCAAGTACTCGGCCAGTACTTCCGCGGTGTGTCTGTTGTCACCCATACACTTCATTTGTAACACAGCCTGCTGACGCTTACCACTAGCTGTTCGATAATGGGACACCTCGTGTGTAACACTGGCAGCTGCGGATGGAGTGGTCATGTGACTGCACTCTGTGGACAAGCTTTTGTTTCTGGAGGAGGAGGAGGAGGGGTGGCGAACGCCTACAGCTAATTGTTTCCTAGACCAAGGGCTAGGCAGAACTGTCCCACTATGGCTGTCCCCAGTGGACCCTGCATCCACCACATTAACCCAGTGCACCGTGATGGACACATAACATCCCTGGCCATGCCTACTGGTCCATGCATCTGTTGTGAGGTGCACCTTTCCACTGACTGATTGCCTCAGTGCATGGAAAATGCGGTCTTTGACATCCTGGTGGAGGGCTGAGATGGCTTTTCTTGCAAAGAAGTGCCGACTGGGTGGGTCATAGTGTGGTACTGCATAGGCCATCAGGTCTTTGAAAGCTTCGCTTTCAACCAACTGGTAGGGCATCATCTCTAACGAGATTAGTCTAGCAATGTGGGCGTTCAAACCCTGTGTACGCAGATGAGTACTTTCTTTTCCTAATGAGAGTCTCTTGTAGGGTCAGCTGGACTGGAGAGCTGCATATGGTGGAACTAGCGGTGGTGGTGGACATGGCGGATTGAGAGAGGGTTGGTGATGGTATTCTTGATGTTGGCCTACTTACAGTGTTTCCTACCAATAACCTTGTGATTCCCTGACTGCTTTGGCCTTGCGACGATACCTCCACATTTGCTGCTGGTGGTGTCCTAACTGGTGGGCTTACAATGAGGGAAGCAATGTAGCATTGCTGACTACCTTCATTCTGAGCAGGTACACCAACGGTACGTGACGTTTGGTAGTTAGTCCAGGCTTGCAAATGCATGCTGGTTATATGTCTACGCATGCACGTTGTATTTAAATTTTGAAAATTCTTCCCTCTGCTAAAGGTCTTTGAGCATTTCTTACAGATAACTTTTGACTGATCATTCGGAACTTGGTTAAAAAATTGCCACACTGCACTCTTCCTACTATTGAATACATTTTCAGGCATTACAAGCTGCGCTACTTTCACTGGATGGCAATGCTGTCCTAAAACTGTTTTTGTTTTTGACAGACGTTTTTGGCCTGATACAGGCCTGCCAGATGACAGCTTTTGCGATGTAGATGGCTGCTGTGGATCATCCTCCTCCGCTTCTGAGCTACTGGCAGCGGCACCCTCTTCCCCCAATGTCTGCCAATCTGGGTCAACAACTGGGTCATCTATCATCTCCTCTTCAATGTCATGTGCACCTTCCTCTGTGTCACCATGTAAGGTGCTATAGCGTTCGGGACGGGGCACCATAGTCTCATCCGGGTCAGATTCTGGCTCAGTACACTGCGAGGGCAATGTATTGATCTGAGTCAATGGAACAGCATAATAATCTAGCTGTGGCTGTGCATCAGTGCACTCCATGTCCGATTCATCTTGTAATGGGCAGTTAACAATTTCCCTTTCTAACCCAGGCACGGTATGTGTAAAGAGCTCCATGGAGTAACCTGTGGTGTCGCCTGACGCATCCTTCACTTTTTGTTTGGGTGAAGGACACAAGGAAACGTCTTGTTCCTGACCAGGAACATCCACTGATGACTCGCTGCTTTTATATTTGGAACTTTCTGAAGAGGAGGCGAAAGAGCTAGAGGCTGAGTCAGCAAGGAAAGCCAAAACTTTTTCCTGCTGCTCCAGCTTTAAAAGCGGTTTTCCTACTCCAAGATAAGGGAGCCTTCGAGGCCTTGTGTAGCCAGACGATGATGCTGGCTCAACACCTCCAGCCTTAGGTGCTATTTTGCTTTTCCCACTACCACCAGATGGTCCACCACCAACCATCAGTACCAGCCCGCAACGACCGCCCATGGCCTCTTCCAACAGAATTCCTCATTTTTGGGAAAATGTTACCAAAATAACAACCATTATATGGTACTGTAAAACAAGGTAGAAGGTGTATATAAACTTGTTGAGAATTTAAATCTCCCTTTTTATTTTGGGGAGACTGAACCAAAACTCAGGCCCAGTGTATAACACAACACAATGTAAGTGGCAGAACGTGGCTGACTGATATACGACAAACTAACAGAATTGACGTATATCCACTTTGTGACAATTTGAATCTCCCTTTTTTGGGGGGGGGGAGACTGCACCACAACTCAGGCCCAGTGTATAACACAACACAATGAAAGTGGCAGAACGTGGCTGGCTGATATATGACAAATTAAGAGGACTGAGGTATATCCACTTTGTGAGAATTTCAATCTCACTTTTTTTTGGGACACAGAACCCAAACTCAGGCCCAGTGTATAAAACAACGCAATGTGAGTGGCAGCGAGTGGCTGGCTGATATCTGACAAACTAAGAGGACTGAGGTATATCCACTTTGCGAGAATTTGAATCTCACTTTTTTTGGGGGGAGACTGAACACAAACTCAGGCCCAGTGTATAAAACAACGCAATGTGAGTGGCAGCAAGTGGCTGGCTGATATACAACAAACTAAGAGGACTGAGGAATATCCACTTTGTGAGAATTTCAATCTCACTTTTTTGGGGGGGAGACTGAACACAAACTCAGGCCCAGTGTATAAAACAACGCAATGTGAGTGGCAGCAAGTGGCTGGCTGATATACGACAAACTAAGAGGACTGAGGTATATCCACTTTGTGAGAATTTCAATCTCACTTTTTTTGGGTGGGGAGACTGAACACAAACTCAGGCCCAGTGTATAAAACAATGCAATGTGAGTGGCAGCAAGTGGCTGGCTGATATACGACAAACTAAGAGGACTGAGGTATATCCACTTTGTGAGAATTTGAATCTCACTTTTTTTTTGGGGAGACTGAACACAAACTCAGGCCCAGTGTATAAAACAACGCAATGTGAGTGGCAGCAAGTGGCTGGCTGATATACGACAAACTAAGAGGACTGAGGTATATCCACTTTGTGAGAATTTGAATCTCACTTTTTTTGGGTGGGGAGACTGAACACAAACTCAGGCCCAGTGTATAAAACAACGCAATGTGAGTGGCAGCAAGTGGCTGGCTGATATACGACAAACTAAGAGGACTGAGGTATATCCACTTTGTGAGAATTTGAATCTCACTTTTTTTGGGGGGGAGACTTAACCCAAACTCAGGCACAGTGTATAAAACAACGCAATGTAAGTGACAGCAAGGGGCTGGCTGATATTTGAAAAAATACAAGGACTGTAGTACAATTTCAATCTCCCTACAATCATCTCAGGACAAGTATGGCAGCAATAAAAAGGACTGCTGCACACAAAATGTGAACAAATAAACAAGATAACTGTGCAGAAAAGAGCAAGAGGATTTTTGCTTTTAAAAAAGCAGTTGGTTTGCACAGCAGCGGTGCAAACAGCAATGCAGCTATCAGGGAGCCTTATAAGGCAGCCTAATAAGCTACAGAGCTGATGCACAAAGATATAGCCTCCACTGTCCCTCCAAAACAAAGGTGGTGTTGGACAGTGGAAATCGCTACAGCACAAGCGGTTTGGGGGTTAATCTTCCCTCCCTAACTATGTCCCTTCTTCTGATGAAGCTGCAGCAACCTCTCCCTAAGCTAAGATCGGCAGAAGAAAGATGGCGGTCAGCATGCACGCCCCTTTATAGCCCCTGTGACGCCGCAGAAAGCAAGCCAATCACTGTCATGCCCTTCTCTAAAATGGTGGGGACCGAGACCTATGTCATCACGCTACCCACACTCTGCGTCCTCCTTCATTGGCTGAAAAATGGTGCTGAAATCGTCATATGAAACGTGACTTTTGCTCGCAGATCGGCGACCTCATGACTCATTCCACACTAGGATCGGGTCGGGTTCCATGAAACCCGACTTTGCCGAAAGTCGTCGATTTTTGAATTTGTCCGATCCGTTTCGCTCAACCCTAATATGGAATAAATCCAATAGCAAATTGTTAATTTGTGAAGAAAAAGCAGTCATATAGGGGAACAGCTATACCTAGGCAGACTACATTTCCCATGAAGCATCTGGCATTACAGAGAGACTGATTTTTAGCATATTTCTTTTTTCTATTATCTAATTGCTGATCTATGAACCTGTCTAAATAAACCTGACCACAGCAACTAATCACAGTTCATCTTTCAAGATCAGAATAAAAGAAGAAACCCGAAAAAGCCAAGCAGAGGAAAATACAAAGGGACATAAAGAGTAGAATTGGGAATAGGTCTGAGAGTTGGATTTATTGTCAGACTGGAGATCACATGACAAAGCTGTCATAATGAAAAGGGAATATATATACTGTATATATGGCTGCAAATGAGCTGGGAAGAAACCATTTACACAACTGGAAAAATGTTATTTTTTTTTAAACCACATATCCAGTGGGGGAAATAAGTATTTGATCCCTTGATTTTGTAAGTTTGCCCACTGACAAAGACAAGAACAGTCTATAGTTTTAATGTTTTAATGGTAGGTTAATTTTAACATTGAGAGATAGAATATCAAAATAAAATCCAGAAAATCACATTGTATAAATGATATAAATGTATTTGCATTTTGCAATGATAAATAAGTATTTGATCCCTCTGGCTAACAAGACTTAGTACAAGGTGGCAAAACCCTTGTTGGCAAGCACAGCAGTCAGACTTTTTTGTAGTTGATTATTAGGTTTGCGAAAATGTCAGGAGGAATTTTGGTCCACTCCACTTTCCAGATCATCACTAAATCATTAAGATTTTGAGGCTGTCACTCGGCAACTCGGGTTTTGCCACCAAGTATTAAGTCTTGTTTGCCAGAGGGATCAAATACTTATTTCTCACTGCAAAATGCAAATACATTTATATAGTTTATACAATTTTCTGGCTTTCATTTTTGATATTCTGTCTCTCGATGTTAAAATTAACCTACCCTTAAAATTACAGACTGTTCATTTCTTTGTCAGTGGGCAAACTTACAAAAAAGCAAGGGATCAAATACTTATTTCACCCGCTGTAAATGATTTGAGGACATTTGCTGCGCATGCAAGAAACCCGTCAAACATCATTGAGGTGTAAAAAATGATCCAAATGATCCAACAAGAGTGAAAAAATATTAATCTCAGGTTAAGTTAGTCACTTGTAGACCCTTATAAGAAATATTTCATGGTGGTAATAAGGCCAGGTTCAAAATTAGCCGCTCGCACCATAACTGCTTTATAGAGTTGACATAGGGCTCTGTGCAGGCAGTGAATCTGCATATTGGTGTGTTTGAACCTGTATTTATGGCAGCTTTCTATGCAATTAAAGTTTCCTGATAGCAAATCCAGAAAATTATTTCGGTGGAAGCTTTTTACATTAAAATATTAAACTTTAAATAGGCCTTCTGCATACTGTTGACATAAAATTCTATTTATGCTTAACACTGAGCAAGATGATCTCAGTTTTATGTATGGATGCTCCACCATGTAAACCCAACCAATAGAGCCCCAGATGAGCCTCTGTGCTGACATTGCTTTAAAATGCAGTTTCAAATGTGCTACAAAAGTGTAAATCAATAAAAACTTGGTAGAAAGTAAAGTTGGTATAAACTAATGAATTATGAATTTTACATAATACATGCTTCAGCTCCTGACGTTTATCTGTCATTTCTAAGCATTTCCACACCATGATGGATCTAATTTTGAAGTTTGATATATCTAATGCTCATGAAGAAAAAAACCATAGCAATGCCATAACTTCTACCTAAAAAAAAAAGATCCAAATATAAAGTCACCAAAATGTTTTAGTTAGAGATGATTCGGACTAATGAAATTCAAATATGTAAAATCTGACTGATTTTACATGGGAAATTTGATTTGCAGCAAATTAATTCTCTGAGAATTGAATGTTCCATATTATGCTTTGGTATCTGCAGAGACCCCAAAACAAAATAAATGAGAGATATTTAAAAGAGAAACAACAACTTATAGTAGAAAAACTGTAGAGGAGCAAAAGCGCAAGACCATCGTGTGATAATCTCTTAGCTGCGAGGGAAAGTTAAAGGATGGTCCTCAGCTGAGCAGAGTGTGTACATGTACAACTCCTGTGAACACCTGATGTATTAGCTGCTGCTGCCTCGTGGCTGGGGGATGATCGACTGCAAGATACTTGGACAACTTGGATTATAAAGCGATTTCAGGCTGCGCTGCTGTACTAAAGAATCCTTATGACCAAAATGAGTTTAAGGATTTTTGTGGAAATAAAAACAAGTTTAGCTCATCTTGATCCTAAGGATTCTTAACTACAGCATCGCAGCCTGCTATAGTGCTATAGTGTTACAGTCCAAATTGGTCAACAACAACTAATACTCACTGCTCACCTCTGCTGTTCACTGTCTCTCATATGGTCTATGTGACCTCCTTGTTGCCATGTGTAAAAACCCTGGGATGGGACATATAGCCACAACTAGGCCCAAGACAAACCTGTGAATATGCGGGGACTTTCAGGGCCTTGTGATTACAGAATCTACATTCTAAAGTGTCATAAGGTCACAGCACACTTCCCGATGATGATCTGCGACAACTAGGCCCAAGACAAACCTGTGAATATGCGGGGACTTTCAGGGCCTTGTGATTACAGAATCTACATTCTAAAGTGTCATAAGGTCACAGCACACTTCCCGATGATGATGTGCATGCGCAGAGTCATCCAGGCTTAGTGTGAAGAGACTCTGGGTAACAGTGCTTGGTAGCGATAAGAAGAGGCAGTGAAGAGGGGGAGGGCATGCAGGAGAGCCGGCCAGGAGGTAAACCGTAGTATTAGTTATTTTATTTTCTTCTTAACCTTTCTCTAGCTCTCCACAGTTCAGGAAAATGGTGGCCATCTGGCTGCCATCTTGCACAGGGAGTTAAAAAAAATCAGGATTTTGGAGAATACGGATTTTTGTAAAATTCAATTAGCATTCAACTCCACTTGCATAAATTCACCTAAATCTAGTTTTAGATATTCTCAATGTATTCTATAGACTTTGGCCTGATATAACTAAGAATACAGCAGACAATATGGGTTTTAACACAAAGCTCCACAATCCATAACAATCATCAACACATGCATATTTTGAAATGTCTTACAAATAACTCATGCTGCCTTGTACGAAGGCAATGTAATGTAAAAATACTAAACCCTGGTGCTAATAAGCAGTACCATATACTAACTTCCAGGGTGCTACTGGAAGAAAGAAAAGATACACAGATCATCTTTCATCACACTATTAGTTATAATAAGTGTGAAACAAGTGTTAAGAAATATGAATGTCTATCTAATAGCCAGCTCAGGAGCAGTTAACACAAGTCATTTAGATTCAAGAACCTTTCTTTTCCTATTGTTACACTTTTTATATGACTGTTGTGTAGGCAGTTGCACAGCAGCAATGTAGTGTACTTAATCACACTCAATTGGAATGTATAAAACATGTTGCGCTTCTATTAGAAAGTTACGAGACTGGGAAAACTGCCAGCCTAGGAATAAAATAAACCATCTTAGAAAATGAACTCAGAGGTTTCTCTTGCAGCTTGTCCACTTTTATTTTCATTCAGCTATTTATAAAACAAAACCATATCTTATATTGTTCTTGCACATGATATTAGTGCACTTACAGAGAACAATTATAATCACTGCCTATGAGCAGACATAAAATGCCTGTCCAAATGCATATAAAATCCAATAATTTTAATTTTAGAAATGTGATTGAATGTTGCCAATCAATATTGACTGTAGGCTATGAATGGATTAAATATAACTATAAGTGATGAGCAAAGTTGCTCATAACGCCCGAGCATGCTCACATAAGATTTTATCCAAGCACGTTCACTAACCACTAATAATTATCTGTATTTTCCTCCAAACCATAGAGTATATAAGTAATTAGTAGAGATGGGCAAACCCGAATACTAAAGTTCGGCGTCCACACTGAACACCTAATGTTTGGGCACAGACACTTAACACGGCCTTCATCAGGAAGTCCATGTTACTGACAGCATGACAGCATGGCAAACACCGCTTCTGATTGGCGATTAAATCATCCCTGTCCGTCAGAGAGCCGCGGTTCCCACGCTGTCAAAAGACAGCATGAGCACTCAGCTGCGATCGGAGGTATAAAGTTTACCTCTGGTCACTGATGTCAGCGGATGGGACTACAGCTCCCCTCATCCAGCATCTGCTGCTTCTAATAACAGAGAGACCAGGAGCAGCTGATGGGTATGTAAGGAGGTGACCCAGGTCGTAACGTGCCTTCCCTCCCTTGGACACTGCACACATATATCATGTGCGGCACCTTGATGTTCATTAATGTAAATGTATTTGTTATGTGTCATGTACTGTAATGTGGATATCTTTAATAATGTCACCTCTCTGCTGTCCATAATCCCAGAGTGTCTATTAGCCATATCCTCCTTTTTCACCTCTCATTTTCTAAAACTCCATGTAGACAAAACCGAGCTCATCATCTTTCCTCCATCTCGTGTATCTCCCCACCCGATCTATCTATTAAGTTTAACGGCATCACTCCCTCTCCCACACCTGAAATCCCCTGCCTCGGAGTAACTCTCGACTCTGCCCTGTCCTTCAAACCATATGTCCAAACTCTTGCCACCTCCTGTCGCCTCCAACTCAAAAATATTGCCAGAATCAGTCCCTTCCTCAGCCCTCAATTTACTAAAACTCTTGTGCATATTGTCATCATCTCCCGCCTCAATTACTGCAACACCCTCCTCTGTGGCCTCCCTGCTAACTCTCTTGCACCATTACAGTCTGTCCTCAACTCTGCTGCCCAGCTAATCCACCTCTCTCCTTGCTACTCCCGTTTCTCCCCTCTGCAAATCCCTCCGCTGGCTCCCAATTCCCCAACAAATCCAGTTCAAACTACTAACACTGTCCTACAAAGCCATCCACAACCTGTCCCCTCCCTATATCTCTGAACTAATCTCCCAATATCTTCCCTCACGTAATCTTCGATCCATCCAAGACCTCCATCTTTCCTCCACACTTATTCGTTCCTCACACAACCGCCTCCTGGATTTCTCCCGAATATCCCCATTCCTCTGGAATTCCATGCCTTAACACGTCCGATTATCCACCACCCTCGGATCTTTCAGATGGCACCTGAAAACCCATCTCATCAGGAAAGCCTACAGCCTGCAATAACAATTCTGCTGCCTCACCAACACCCCTCGAGCTGCCTCCTCACCACCATCAGAGCTGCTGCACCCCGACCTTCTGTTTCTTCCCCATTATCCCGTAGAATGTAAGTCTACATTGAAAGGGTCCTCTCCCCTCTGTACCAGTCTGTCATTGTAAATTAGTTTAAAGTAAATGATATCTATAACTCTGTAGGTAACCCCTTTGATAATAATAAATAATAATATTTATATAGCGCTAACATATTCCGCAGCTCTTTACAGTTTTGCACACATTATCATCACTGTCCCCAATGGGGCTCACAATCTGTATTCAGTATCTATCAGTATGTCTTTGGAACTGTGGGAGGAAGCTGGAGAACCCAGAGGAAACCCACACAAAAACAGGGAGAACATACAAACTCCTTGCAGATGTTGTCCTTGGTGGGATGTATGAAACCAGGACTCCAGCGCTGCAAGGCTGCAGTGCTAACCACTGAGCCACCGTGCTGCCCTTTCTCATGTACAGCACCATGGAATTAATGGTGCTATATAAATAATAATAATATGTGTTCTGTATAGAATTAGGGCTACGATAGGATCTTAGGTTGTATAGGACCCTAGGGAGATTAGAATAGAGGGGGTCATCATAGAGATAAGGAGTAGGATAAAATAGACTATGAGTGTCAGTTTGGTACAGTTAGCATGGGGGTTAGACCATGGAGAGGAGTTAGAGCAGGGCAGGGAAGAGCCATAGGGATATAGGAGAGGCACTTCCTTTATAGGCAGAAGAGCCTGGGCAGACTTAGCCAGGGAGAGGTGTGAAGAACGATGAAGCAAATGGTTCACAGGCCATGGGGATAAAGCTGCTCTGACAGAAAGGGGCTCCAGGTGGGGGACTGTGCAGTAGGGCATCAGCTAAGAAGGACCATCCCAAGAAGGATCCGGGGTCTATGACCAGGCGGGAGTAGATGAGATGGCATTTCTGGCACTTTTCCCTATTGGAACCGGACAAGGGGCTGGCAGGGAGAGGGTGACACTGAAAGAATAGATAGGAAACTAATTGTCTAGTGATATGGCAGGGATTGCTAGAAAAAAGGAAGCAGAGCTGATAAAAAGGATAGAGGCTGCCCAGACGGCAGGGAAAGATCGGAAGTCTTTTTGCATAACCTGTGCTGCCAGTATGTTAAATGTCCTGCTGAATAGTAACGTTAATCTGTTGGAAAAGAACTGTGACTCTGAGATGTTTTGTGGAGTTTGGGAGTTTGGAGTTACAGAACTGGAGAGGACCCTGGCAGTGAATGTAAGTGTACTGTTGCGCACGCTGCACATGTAGCAGAAGGGACACTGTATTTTATCTGTGGGGTGCCAGGGTGTGGGAACAGAACAGCCAGTTGCCACGACTACCACCCCGGCCGCCTTAGAGGTGTATTCATTAGCCGGCACCTGCGCTGTAAATAAATAATTTTAAAGGGAACCTGTCACCCCAAAATCGAAGGTGAGCTAAGCCCACTGGTATTAGGGGCTTATCTACAGCATTCTGTATTGCTGTAGATAAGCCTCCATGTATCCTGAAACATGAGAAAAAGAGGTTATATTATACTCACCCAGGGGCAGTCCCGCTGTGGTCCGGTCTGATGGGTGTCGCTGTCCGGTCTGGGGCCTCTCATCTTCATAGGATGGCGTCCTCTTCTTGTCTTCATGCTGCGGCTCCAGCGCAGGCGTACTTTGTCTGCCCTGTTGAAGGCAGAGCAAAGTACTGCAGTGCACAGGCGCTGGGCCTCTCTGACCTTGCTGAGGTGAGTATAATCTAACCTCTTTTTCTCATCTTTCAGGATACATCAGGGGCTTATCTACAGCATTCCAGAATGCTGTAGATAAGCCCTTGATGCCAGAGGGCTTAGCTCACCTTCAATTTTGGAGGTGACAGGTTCCCTTTAAAGAAACATGGTGTGGGTTCTCCTGTATTTTTGATAACCAGACAGGCAAAACTCACATCTAGGGTTTCAACTCTCAGCTGTCAGCTTCAACAAGGCTGATTATCAGAATAGAGGGGTCCTCATGCCGTTTTTTTTAAATTATTTAAATAAATACTTTAAAAAAACAGCATGGGGTCTCCCCCATTTTTGACAACCAGCCTTGCTAAAGTAGACAGCTGGGGGCTGGAATTCTAAGGCTGGTAATGGGCCATGGATATGGCCCCCCAGCCTAAAAATAGCAGCCCGCATCTGCCTAGAAAAGGCACATCTATTAGATGTGCCAATTCTGGCGCTTTGCCTTGCTCTTCCCACTTGCCCTGTAGTGGTGGCAAGTGGGGTTCATATTTGTGGGGTTAATGTCATCTTTGTATTGTCAGGTGACATTGAGCCCATGGCTTAGTAATTGAGAGGTATCTATAAGACACCTATCCATTACTAATCCTATAGTTTTATTATAAATACAGACACAGTCAGAATAAAGTCCTTTAACTGAAAAAATGACACAGACTCCTTTATTAATCTCAATTAATCCATACTTAGGACCTCACCTAATTCCACTGAAGCCTTCAATCTCCTGTAATAAAACAAAAATAATGAAACAGCAATGTACCATACCTGTCTGTCGTTCTGTCCCACGCCATAATCCATGTCTGGGGGAAAAACAGTTTTCAACCTGGAACGGTGCCAAGATGCAACCATCCAGGCTGAGAACCACTGGGGGAATGAACTGCTGGACAGTGACTGGAGGTGACCTCATCGAGGTCAAACTATGGTTACTGAGGCTCCGTTCCCAGCCGGGCTGAACTGCTGTGATCTCCGTTAGATCCCCACTAGCTCCATGAGAAAAACTCTCACGGTGCTAGCAGGGATGTCACCGAGGTCACACAAACATCCTGGTTTCTGCCCATCTCTATTGGAGAGGCATCTATAAGACAACTATACATTACTAATCCTATAGTTATATGGTAAATCAAAACACAGACAGAATAAAGTCCTTTATTAGTAATAAAACAAAACACACTTTTACTTTTTATCTAAAAATAACAAACACGGTTATGCTCACGTCTAATTCCACCAAATCCATCGTCTTCTGTAAGAAGTAAGCACATGACAGCGTGGCGAACACTGGATGTTTGGGCCCCTCATTCAAGTGAATGGGGTCCAGGTTCGTGTTTGGTCCAGGTACTGTTCTGGTACCCGAACCCAAACATTTTGTAACTGTTCAGCGACTTGACGGATTTGAACATCCACATGTCAACCCATCTATAGTATTTAGCTCTATAGAAATCTGTTTCTCCCACTCATACATAAATTACCTGGCTGACTAAATATGTTTTTAGAATAAAAATACTAGCCGGTTTAGAGAACATGCATTCATATATTGTTAGTGCTTATAGATGCAACGTAAGAGCAAAAAAAGAAACAAAGAAGGCCTGGCATGATAATGCATTATAATGACCTCTATGTAACCTCGTGTGATTAGTTTACTGTAAGGGGTGTTAGGGCTAGCGGAAGGCACCAAATAATTAGGAAGATGGTATAAGGTGCGTTCGCAGCCGGGGTCCACCGTGCAGAGATGGAACCTGCTGCTGAGTAATGACGGACTATATGGTGGTATTATGTGGATACACACAGGGGTTAGCTTCACCCTGTATGAAGGAAACGAACCCTTTTGCCTCACAGGGCCACAGTACCGCACAAAGAGCACAAGCAAGGAGTCACAGAACTCTATCCCAAGACACAGGGATAGAGTTCCTCTAGACCTCTTGCTGTCGACACCACTACTGGGGTGTCAGAGTTAAACAGAAGCAATAATTAAATGCACAAGAGTGTGTGAAGTGCTGCTCTGGTTGACGCCACTAACCACCCAGACTTGGGTCAGTAAAGCGCTCTATTAGCGCACGGCGCCGCACTAGCGGTCACTGCAATCAGACGCAGTATCGTGTGTTAGATGCAGGTAGCACTGTCGGGCGCTAGATAGCAAGCATCCACCATTCACGAGCAGTCAACAACACTAGGAAGGGGGATGATTAAAGAGCGACAGTCACACATCTACACACACACGCTTTCAAGTATACACTAACGCATGGCCGAGCGGCCATGTGGACCTTTTATAGCAGCAGTGCTACGGGACCTTCCAGATGGTCCAATAGGAACCACAACAGGACCTGAGCATTTGACCCCTGACCTCCAATGGGCATACTCAGTATGGGAAAAGCAGGACTTAGTCCCAAAAAGACCTGCTTGCTGCTGTGCGGTGCTGGCTACAAAGGCAAAGCCTGGAATGTCAAAAGTAACCAGTCGCACAGTATCAGCTTGAGCCAAACACTGGGACTGATGTCTCTGCTGAGCAGGCTCCACTGCGGCTGGAGAAGAATGGGAGACTGCAGCGGAGATGGTTCGAGATTTCCTCTGTGCAGAGGTGGGAACTCGACACCCAACAAGGGGATTCTTTTTTTCTTAAAGTGTTATATTGTATATCTAGATATTGAGATGTTAAAAATGTACATTTCTGTGCATTCCATTTAATTCAATAAGATCTGACAATGCTTTATTGCCTATTGTTTTTTGTAACATTAGCAAATATTTCTTACTGCCTAATAGATATAGGATACAGTGAATGTAGGCCTAAATGGCTGATTATTGATTGTAGCATCATTGATCATACATTAGCCATTTATTTTTTAAGAGACCAACTACCAATCAATAACCAATGGACAGTTTGTTACATAGTGTCGGGCTTTTTAGAACATAGTCTGATATTTAAATGGCGGTTGGATGAATACAAATCCATATTCTTTACTTTTTTTAATTTTTTTTACTAAACTTGAAAGTATTGACCTTTTTTTATGTTCCATCTTAAATTCAGGTTTTAGAACATAATATGTATTTTGCACTAAGTAACATTGGTTATCTGCTTGGTTTGCCACTTGTTTGTTTGAACATATTATTGGACAACAATTTTGGGTGGGGGGCTGTTTCTAAAATTTTGTTTAGATTTTGGGCATAGGTCATATTGTCAAGTAAGAATATATGTGAATTATTATTATTAATATTAATATTATTATTATATCTTCTCCTATTCTGGAGGACAAATTTTAATTATTACTGTGTAATTCCACTAACCATACATAAAACAACAGTGATAATTGCAAGAAAAATAAACAGCCACTTACAGTTTCCCCCACCAATCTAATCTAATCATAATTTCTAATTTGCCACCAGAGTTTATTTTAAATGAAAGGAAGCATTACCAGTGTGAGTCATGTAATGACTGACAATCTGCTCTCTTGATCTACATATATCACACTGATAATGCCCTCTTTCATTTAAAATAAGTTCTGGAGGCAGATTTTCTGGGAGATGTGTGTTCGGCCCATAGATCTTAGCAGGTCATTTACATATTAAGAAAAACATGGATTTCATTGGAATGAAACATTGTATTGCAGATTTTAAGGTATCATTTTATTCAACTTTCTATGACCTGCATGCCCATATAGACAGCTTAGCATGGCTGATCCTACCGACAGATGCCCTTTAACTGTGAATAGTGTTGCTAACTGTAATGCATTCCAATGTCTGTACAAATTGGTCCAAAATCAGACTGCAATGCACAGACTGGCCGCTGGTCTTCTGACCTCAGTGTGACAGCTTCTTAGAAATATATGAAGCTGTTACACTTGGGTTGGAAGAACCGCGACCAGTCCGTGCATTGCAGTCTCACATCCATCTATATGCATGGACGTCTGATTGCACCCTAACACAGACATTTTATAAGGATATTGAAAATACTCGTATATTATATATGAATTATAAGAAATGAAAATGTAAAACTGTACCTCTCCCCATGCTGCAGGCGGAGGTTCTACTGGTGGATAATATTTTGGAATGTCCCATGCTACTTGAGCCATGAACCATTTGAAGTCCTTACACTTGAGATGTTTGCGAAGTTCTTTTTGAGACGTGAGATCTCCAGTACTCAGGTGTCTGTATTCAGGTCTCCTCTGGTAGATATACTCTGCAAATTCATCCATCCAGGTCTCTGCCACACGTTTCAGATTCTAATATACAAGAATTGTATATTACTGTTACTAGCATAGTTCTTTTGAAATACTTCATGCAACATTATACATCACGTAATTATGACCTTTGTGTGATAGAGTCAGATTAATGGCTCAATTAGTTTATTAAACGAAAAAGTACTGAGATGTAACTGCACTGCAGGGATTAATGAGATTCAAATTAATCAAGAACAGGCAAAATCATTAATCAGGTTGCTTTCTTTTTAACATTTTATTGTTTTTGGATATAGATACAGATAAAGTTGAAGGTGAACCCAAAGTAAATTCTTTCTTTTTTATATAATTTTCCAAATATTTATAATAATTGAATAACTTTTTTTTGCAACTGTTAGCAAAGGGCCTCTTTTTTTAATGAAGCACGATGCTCATCCATGTCCAGCTGGAGACTCGATTTAAAGAGTTCTGCTCAAAATACCTTTACCAGTAATCAATAGGACTGGTTTTAACTGCTTGATTGCTGGGATCACCATCACTAAAAAGGGATCCTGAGTCCTTTGTTCCTTTTCATACTGGTTGAGTTTCAGTGAGGCATCGAATATTAGTACCGCGGACTCAATGGAATTGATAAAAACAGTCAAGAATTGCACCTGTTATCTTCTAAACGCCAAATGCAATTGACACATTTTTATAATTGTACTGTGATACTTTCCTTTTCTGTCAGGTTCACACATTGCTGTTTTTATGTATATTACTTCTGTATGTATAAGGATTCATAAATGAAGACATTACTACTCTATAAGTTTTTCACAAGGTCACATAAAATAAGGCAAACTTATATTTTCAACACCCGCAAATATCAAGTGTTATGCATCTGCCTCACCTTGGCAGGGCTTCATCATCTTCTCCCTTGGCCACTGCCCTCTACCGTGCTCCACACAATATTTTACAAGTGGCCTGGCATGCTCCAATATGATTATCTGCTTAAGCCTGCTTCAAGTCCTTGCTTCATAACTGTTTTCCTATGTTCTGTTTGCCTATGGCTTCCAGTGCTTCAAGTATTCACTCCATAAATACTTTCCTGTTGCTATATCACAATCCGAGATTCATGTGCCCACCTGCACCTGAGCTTAGTGGATCCACATAACAAGGTGAGCCCTTAATATCAAGTTGAGCAAATATGATGCACTATTAGACACCTTGGTGCCATAGCGTGGACCACATTTTTCTGTAGAAGAATTAAAAACTATATGTCTAACTTAAAACTTTAATAATAATTTAAAAATCAGCATAGAGAAATCTCCACAAACCATTTAATATACAGTTGCATATATGATCCTATTGAAATTAATCAACACAATATTCCAAATCCATGTTGTGCACGTCTCAAATATGGTCTTATATATGAGGTCCAATATTTATTTTCCTCCCCAGAAAACTGGCCATCAGTTTTAGTATAGGTACCCAAAGTACATATGCAATAGAAGAGAAATTATAGAGGCTTGCAAAAGTATTCAAACCTATTAGGGTTGGCGGAACACAGCAAATATAATATAAGAGTAAGGTGTGTTCACAACCCGCGGTCCACCGTGCAGAGATGGATCCTGCTGCTGAGCAATGGCGGACAAGATAGCGGGTGTGCACTGGAAACACGCAGGTTAAATGTCACCTGGTGTGAACAGCGGCAAACTCTGTTAACCACAGAGCCACAGCAACGAATGTAAAGGACACTGTTTCCTGTTAACTGTCACAGGGCACAGCAAATTTAGTGCAAGTGAGGTCTCTAGGCTCAGCCCCTAGAATGCTGGGTTTAGAGCCAGACCGGACCCACAATGCGCACGACGTCACACAAGCGATATCACTACTTTGGCACTGTCTCTAGCTCCCATCTTGCCCGAACACATTCACAACCAGAGGGTAGGGGATCATTAGGACCTTGCACCAGAGACAATCATACATGCATACAACTCATATAACATGGTCTATACTAGCGCAGGCCGTGCGGCCGCAGGATATACTTTTATAACTCCCAGTCTGCCAGGCCCTTCTAGTGGACCAATCTGGACTCGCTTGAGGACCTGAGCACCTGACTGCCGACCACCATTGAGAAGTCATCTCACAGGCATGCTCAGAAGGGCAAATCCTGGACTTAGTCCCAGGAATGTCAGCTCGCTGCCATCTAATGCTGATTGCTATAGCTGATCCTGGAGAGGCAATAGCAACCAAATGCACAGCTCGAGTCTGAGCAACATGCTGAGACTGACATCTCTGCTGAGCAGGATCTACTGCAGCTGAGACCGAATGGGAGACCGAAGGAGAAAATATAGCCTAGGAATCCTCTTATGCAGAGGGAGAATCTCGATGCCTAACAAACCCCCACTTAGCTTTTTACCTATTTTGCTACAAAACAACCTGTGTTTAAATATTTTTGTAATCCAATTTGTGTATGATGTATCACCACTAAATAGTCTAAGTTGGTGAAGTGCAGTGAGAAAAATGTAGGCAAAAATTTAATTTATGGGAGCAAATAACTAAAACTTGGCATGTGCATATGTATTCACCCCTTTTGCTATGGAGTCTCTAAAAAATTATGGTGCAATTATCTTCATAACTCACATGTGTAGTGAAAGGATGTCCACCTGTGTGCAATTTACAGTAACTGTCATATCGTCTGTCAGTATATACACACACACCTTTTCTGAAAGGCCATGGAGGCTGCAACACCATTAAGTAAAACGAACCACTATCCAAACAACACCATAAAGACCAAGTTGAACCAATGTGCATGGTTCATGACAGTTGCATACTCCTACCCCAACAGCACCATTTTGCATATGAGCTTCTTCCAAAAGGGACGTCAGGAACCATGCACATGCCCTTTGTAAGTAACTTTCCTGAACTATGACTATGCTTCATTTTTTTCCACCTACTCAATGCTTAGTTTGCACTATGTTCTACTCAGTGACTTGTACTCGTCTCCTCTCATCATTTAATTCCTCATACTTGCTGTGATGTCTGCAATGGCAACTTAGTGGTCCACATCATTATATATGCACTTTGCACTTTATATTCATACTGTTGATCTTTTTATAGGTTGCACCCTTGTAAATAAAACAGTACACAGATATCGCATATACATTTTTACACTCTGAGTGAAGTCTGCAAATTTTTTTTTCTTTGAGTAAGCAGCAGAGTCATATCTGTGCATTTAATTATCGTCAATTTCAGCATTTTACTTCAGTGCTAGCATGCTTTCTCATGTTCCATAGCTTGAATTAAAGAAAAAAAATGTTTTTTTCTTTTTTACTATATTCTAATCATAATAAAGATTTGATTTTTAATCTTAAAAACTTGCAATTTATCATCTTTCCTCATTTCATTACTTGATGTTGTGTATAGTTATGCAAAGAAATTTATGGAAGGGTTTATTTGAGTTTTATATACCACCATAATGTAACAAGGACCTTGTTAAACTGTATGGATGAGCATTTTTAAATGCTTTTTTGGAGTCTTACATACCACCAAAATGTAAAAGAAACAATTGTATACTCCATGGATGACTAATTGAATTCAGACAGATTTTTCAACACTTTTTTAAAGGATTCATAAGTAGTAAATATAAAATGTTCATTTTGTCCTTCCTTTGAAATGTATTTTTTGGGTAACCCCTACCCTTTGACCTAATGCTCATGTGTTTGGACATTGCCTTGTTTGATTAAGCTCTCACATCTTATTTTTGTTATATATAGGCTTTTATCTGAACCCATGAGTAGTTGTTTACTTAGAAATAACTAAGATTTTCCATATACTTAACCCCTTAGTGACAGAGCCAATTTGGTACTTAATGACTGAGCCAATTTTTACAATTCTGACCACTGTCATTTTATGATGTTATAACTCTGGAACCCTTCAACGGATCCTGCTGATTCTGAGAGTGTTTTTTTGTGACATATTGTACTTCATGTTAGTGGTAACATTTCTTCGATATTACTGGCAATTATTTATGAAAAAAACGGAAGTATGGCAAAAATTATTAAAATTTAGCAATTTTCAAATTTTGTATTTTTATGCCCTTAAATCAGAGAGATATGTCACAAAGAATAGGTAATAAATAACATTTCCCACATGTCTATTTTACATCAGCACAATTTTGGAAACAAATTTTTTTTTTGTTAGGGAGTTATAAGGGTTCAAATTTGACCAGCAATTTCTCATTTTTACAACACCTTTTTTTTAGGGACCACATCACATTTGAAGTCATTTTGAAGGGTCTATATGATAGAAAATAACCAAGTGTGATGACATACTAAAAACTGCACCCCTCAAGGTGCTCAAAACCACATTCAAGAAGTTTATTAACCCTTTACGTGCTTCACAGGAACTGAAACAATGTGAAAGGCAAAAATGAACATTTAAATTTTTTTTGCAAACATTTTAATTCAGAACCATTTTTTTTTATTTTCACAAGTGTAAAAACAGAAATTTAACCATAAATTTTGTTGTGCAATTTCTCCTGAATACGCCGATACCCCATATGTGGGGGTAAACAACTGTTTGGGTGCACCGCAGAGCTTGGAAGAGAAGGAGCGCCGTTTGACTTTTTCAATGCAGAATTGGCTGGAATTGAGATCGGATGCCATGTCACGTTTAGAGAGCCCCTGATGTGCCTAAACAGTGGAAACGCTGCACAATTGACACCATTTTGAAAACTAGACCCCTTAAGGAACTTATCTAGATGTGTGGTGAGCACTTTGAGCCCCCAAGTGCTACACAGAAGTTAATAAAGTAGAGCCATGAAAATAAAAAATCGCATTTATTAACACAAAAATGATTTTTCGCCCACAAATTCTTATTTTGACAAGGGTAACAGGAGAAATTAGACCACAAAAGTTGTGCAATTTCTCCTGAGTATGTCGATACCCCATATGTGGGGGTAAACCACTGTTTGGGCGCACCTCAGAGCTTGGAAGAGAAGGAGCGCCGTGTTACTTTTTCAATGTAGAATTGGCTGGAATTGAGATCGGACGCCATGTCGCGTTTGGAGAGCCCCTGATGTGCCTAAACAGTGGAAACCCCACACAAGTGACCCCATTTTGGAAACTAGACCCCTTAAGGAACATACCTAGATGTGTGGTGAGCACTTTAAACCCCCAAGTGCTTCACAGAAATTTATAAAGTAGAGCCGTGAAAATAAAAAATCATTTTTTTTCCTCAAAAATGATATTTAGCATGCAATTTTTTTATTTTCTCAAGGGTAACAGGAGACATTGGACCACAAAATCTGTTGACCAGTTTGTCCTGAGTACACTGATACCCCATATATGGGGGCGGCACTGTTTGGGCACCCATCGGGGCTCGGAAGGGAAGGAGCGCCGCTTGGAATGCAGACTTTGATGGGATGGTCTGTGGGCATCATGTTGCATTTGCAGAGCTCCTGATGTACCTAAACAGTAGAAACTCCCCACAAGTGACCCCATTTTGGAAACCGGACCCCCAAAAGAGCTTATCTAGATGTGTGGTGAGCACTATGAACCCCCAACTGCTTCACAGAAGTTTATAATGTAGAGCCATAAAAATTAAAAAAATCATATTTTTTCCACAAAAATGATTTTTCACCCCCCAATTTTTACTTTCACAAGGGTAACAGGAGAAATTGGATGCCAAAATTTATTGTGCAATTTATGCTGAGTAGGCTGATACCCCATATGTGGGAGTAAACCACTGTTTGGGCGCATGGCAGAGCTCGGAAGGGAAGGAGCGACGTTTTGGAAAGCAGACTTTGATAGTATGGTCTGCGGGCGTTATGTTGCGTTTGCAGAGCCCCTGATGTACCTAAACAGTAGAAACCCCCCACAAGTGACCCCATTTTGGAAACTAGACCCCCTAAGGAACTTATCTAGATGTGTGGTGAGAACTTTAAATCCCAAAGTGCTTCACAGAAGTTTATAATGCAGAGTCGTGAAAATATATATATTTTTTTTCCACAAAAAAGAATTTTTAGCCCCCAAGTTTTTATTTTCACAAGGGTACAAGAGAAATTGGACCCCAAATGTTGTTGTCCAATTTGTCCTGAGTACACTGATACCTCATGTGTGGGGGACCACTGTTTGGGTGCACAGCTGAACTCGGAAAAGAAGGAGCACCGTTTTGGAATGCAGACTTTGATAGAATGGTCTGCGGGCATGATGTTGCGTTTGCAGAGACCCTGATGTATCTAAACAGTAGAAACCCCCCACAAGTGACCCCATTTTGGAAACTAGACCCCCCAAGGAACTTATCTAGATGTGTGGTGAGAACTTTGAATGCCCAAGGGCTTCACAGAAGTTTATAATGCAGAGTTGTGAAAATAAAAAATATTTTTTTTTCCACAAAAAATATTTTTTAGCCCCCACGTTTTTATTTTCACAAGGGTAACAGGAGAAATTGGACCCTAAAAGTTGTTGTCCAATTTATCCCGAATATGCTGATGCCCCATATGTGGGGGTAAACCACTGTTTGGGCACATGGCAGAGTGTTATGGACCTGGTGGTTAGGTGCACCTGGAATGACCTGATGGTTAAACTAGAAGACAGGACGAGCTCTGGGAAGTGGGAACTCTGCTGACCGCAAATCCTAATCCTATAACACACACACTAGAAATAGCTGTGGAGCATACCTAACTCTCCCTAGACGCCTCTTCACAGCCTAAGAGCTAACTACCCCTAAAGATAGGAAAATAAGCCTTACCTTGCCTCAGAGAAAATTTCCCAAAGGTAAAGGCAGCCCCCCATATATATTAACTGTGAGTTAAGAGGAAAGTCACAAACACAGGGATGAAACAGGTTTCAGCAAAGGAGGCCAGACTTACTAGATAGACTGAGGATAGGAAAGGGATCTATGCGGTCAGCACAAAAAACTACAAAAAGCCACGCAGAGTGTGCAAAAAGACCCCCGCACCGACTCACGGTGCGGAGGTGCCACTCTGCAACCCAGAGCTTCCAGCTAGCAAGGCAATATCATGTTAGCAAGCTGGACAAGAACTTAGCAAGTACTAAGAAATATATTCAGTGCAAAATGAACAACAAATGAACTAGCAGGGACTTAGCTTCTGCTGGAGTAGACAGGTCATCAGAAAGATCCGAGAGAGATCTGAACCAGTGCTAATACATTGACAGCTGGCATGGAGTAATGATCTGAATGGAGTTAAATAGAGAAGCCAGCCTAGCCGCAAACGAGGGCAGCTGAGGAAGCGACCTCAGAACCAGCAGCTCCACTCACAGCCACCAGAGGGAGTCCACAGACAGAACTCGCCGAAGTATCATTCATGACCACAGGAGGGAGTTCAAGAACGGAATTCACAAAAGCAGAGCTCGGAAGGGAGGGAGCACCATTTGACTTTTTGAGCGCAAAATTGGCTGTGGCGTTTAGAGACCCCCTGATGTACCTAAACAGTGGGAACCCCCCAAATCTAACTCCAACCCTAACCCCAACACACCACTATCCCTAATGCCAACCCGATCCATAATCCTAATCACAACCTTAACGATAATCACAACCCTAACCCCAAAACAACCATAACCCTAATCAGAACCCTAAATCCAACACACCCCTAATCCTATCTGAACCCTAACCTCAAACCTAACCCTAATCCCAATACACCCCTAATCCCAACCCTAACCTTAACCCTAATCCCAAACCTAACCCTAATCCCAAACGTAACCCTAATGCCAACCCTAATCCAAACCCTAATCCCAACTCTAACCCTAACTTTAGCCGCAACCCTAGTCCTAACTTTAGCCCCAACCCTAGCCCTAACTTTAGCCCCAACCCTAAACCTAGTCCCAACCCTAACCCTAAATTTAGCCCCAACTGTAACCCTAGCCATAACTTTAGCCCCAACCCTAACCCTAGCCCTAAACCTAAATTTAGCCCTAACCATAACCCTAAATTTAGCCCCAACCCTAACCCTAAATTTAGCCCCAACCCTAACCCTAAATCTAACCCTAGCCCTAACCCTAGCCCTAACCATAGCCCCAACCCTAACCCTAACCCTAGCCCTAACCCTAACCCTAACCCTAAATTTAGCCCCAACTCCTCTAGCTGCTGTCCGGCAGACCATTTTCTTACCGAAGGAAGAAGCCGGCGGCCAGGAGAGGACAAAGGAGGACCCAGGGACACCGGTAAGTATAACAGGGTCCCCGAATCCCCCTATTTCTCTGTCCTCTGATGTGCGATCACATCAGAGGACAGATAATTACACATCGCTTTTTTTTTGCGGTTGCCGGTAAACAGTTAATTACCAGCGATCGCAAAAGAGGGGTCGGTAAAACCAACCCTGATCATGTTCTTTGGGGTCTCGGCTACCCCCGACAGCTGAGACCCCAAAGATCTCTCGGGTGCCGGCCGGCGGGCGCACTGCGCATGTGCCCGCCATTTTTTGGCCGGAAGAAGATGGCGGCGCCCATTGGGAGCCACGAGGAGCACCGGGGGAGACAGGTGAGTATCGGGGGCGATCGAGGACCCCATTTCTCTGTCCTCCGATGTGCGATCACATCGAAGGACAGAGAAATTAAATGGCAAATTGCGTTTTTTTTTTGCGACCGCCGGTAAACGGATAATTACCGGCGATTGCAACTCGGGGGTCGGTAAAAAAAACCCGAATCATGTTCTCTGGGGTCTCGGCTACCCCTGGTAACCGAGACCCCAGAGAAAATCCGACTCTGGGGGGCGCTATTCACTTTTTCCACAGCGCCATTAATTAACAGCACTGTGGTTTAAGTACCCTTAACTGCCGCCATTAAAAGGCGTATCGGCGGTCGTTAAAGGGTTAATCTTGTATCCATTTCTGTTGTTCAGTTATGACTCCACTGAATAAAGATTTATATTGAAGTAAGCACTTGCACTTTATTATAGCTAAGTCTATCATTTGATATACTACACTCACCTGCAGAAGCCCTCACTGAAAGACTAATCTGTGATGTCATATTTTTTGGTACCAAGGTGACCTTATGTTGGGCACACATACTGTATGTCTGACCACTAGGTAGAGACATTATACCTTTTCCCTGTAATATATATATATATATATATATATATATATATATATATATATATATATATATATATATATATATAATAAAAAAAGGAAAACAGCACAAAAAATATCTGGCGACGTTTCGGATATACTATCCTTTCTCTAGATTCACCTTTTTCTTTAAGATATTTTTTGTGCTGTTTTCCTTTTTTTGATTTTATGTCTGGAGATCACTGGATCGGTGGTCAGGAAAGCGCTGCACATTCGGAGGTAATACTGGATGCTGTTCCAATTTTTTTCTATATATATATATATATATATATACTAGATGGTAGCCCGATTCTAACGCATCAGGTATTCTAGAATATGTATGTAGTTTATTTGATTTTAGAATAATACATTGAATACACAGGATTCGGCCGGCCGCGACCAATTCGCGAAGCGTGGTTCAAACCCCGCGCCAATTCACAGCTGGACTGTGCCTGCAGCTGATTGTTCGCGGCCGGCAATGTAGTATATAACAGCCCACGTAGTAAATAGCACAGCCACGTAGTATATTGCACAGCCACGTAGTATATAGCACAGCCACGTAGTATATAGCACAGCTACGTAGTATATAGCACAGCCCACGGAGTATATAGCACAGCCCACAGAGTATATAGCACAGCCACACAGTATATAACACAGCCCACGGAGTATATAGCACAGCCACGTAGTATATAGCACAGCCCATGGAGTGTATAACAGCCCACATAGCATATAACACAGCCACGTAGTTTATAACAGCCAACGTAGCATATAACACAGCTCACGAAGTATATAAAATCCCACACATGTAGTATATAACACAGCCCACGTAGTGTATAACACAGCCCATGTAGTGTATAACACAGCCCACGTAGTGTATAACACAGGCCACATAGTGTATAACATAGCCCATGTAGTGTATAACACAGCCCACGTAGTGTATAACATAGGCCACGTAGTGTGTAACACAGGCCACGTAGTGTATAACACAGCCCATGTAGTATATTGCACAGCCCATGTAGTATATAGCACAGCCCACGCAACATATTGCACAGCCCACATAGTACATTGCACAACCCACGTAGTACACTGAACAGCCCACATAGTATATTGCACAGCCCACATAGTATATTGCACAGCCCACGTAGTATATTGCACAGCCCATGCAGTATGTTGCACAGCCCATGTAGTACATTGCACAGCCCACGTAGTATATTGCACAGCCGACATAGTATATTGCACAGCCCATGCAGTATATTGCACAGCCACGTAGTATATAGCACAGCTACGTAGTATATAGCACAGCCCATGGAGTATATAGCACAGCCACATAGTATATAACACAGCCCACGGAGTATATAGCACAGCCACGTAGTATATTGCACAGCCACGTAGTATATAGCACAGCCACATAGTATATAGCAGAGCTACATTGTATATAGCATAGCCCACGGAGTATATAGCACAGCCCACGGAGTATATAGCACAGCCACATAGTACATAACACAGCCCACAGAGTATATAGCACAGCCACGTAGTATATAGCACAGCCCACGGAGTGTATAACAGCCCACATAGCATATAACACAGCCACATAGTTTATAACAGCCAACGTAG
The DNA here is from genome assembly GCF_051348905.1 of Ranitomeya variabilis. Lineage (NCBI taxonomy): Eukaryota > Metazoa > Chordata > Amphibia > Anura > Dendrobatidae > Ranitomeya > Ranitomeya variabilis. The sequence continues at coordinate 1,003,090,835 of NC_135232.1, read as the reverse complement.
CATATAACACAACTCACGTAGTATATAACAGCCCACACATGCAGTATATAACACAGCCCACGTAGTGTATAACACAGCCCATGTAGTGTATAACACAGCCCACGTAGTGTATAACACAGCCCACGTAGTGTATAACACAGGCCACATAGTGTATAACATAGCCCATGTAGTGTATAACACAGCCCACATAGTGTATAACACAGGCCACGTAGTGTATAACACAGGCCACATAGTGTATAACACAGCCCATGTAGTATATTGCACAGCCCATGTAGTATATAGCACAGCCCACACAGCATACTGCACAGCCCACGTAGTACGTTGCACAGCCCACGTAGTACACTGCACAGCCCATGTAGTATATTGCACAGCCCACATAGTATATTGCACAGCCCACGTAGTATATTGCACAGACCATGCAGTATATTGCACAGCCCACGTAGTACATTGCACAGCCCACGTAGTATATTGCACAGCCAACGTAGAATATTGCACAGCCCACGCAGCATATTGCACAGCCCACGTAGTACATTGCACAGCCCACGTAGTATATTGTACAGCCCACGTAGTATATTGCACAGCCCATGCAGTATATAGCACAGCCCACATAGTATATTGCACAGCCACGTAATATATTGCCCAGCCCACATAGTATATTGCACAGCCACGCAGTATATTGCACTGCCCACATAGTATATAGCACAGCTCACATAGTATATTGCACAGCCCACGCAGTTTCTAGCAATGTGGGCATCATATCCCTGTTAAAAAAAGAATTTAAAAAATAGTTATATACTCACCTTCCTTTGCCCCCGGATGCAGGCGAAGCAGTTACCGACACTCCTCGTGCGCTCCGGTCTCAAGAGTGCATTGCGGTCTCTGGAGATGATGACGTAGCGGTCTCGCAAGACTGCTACGTCATCATCTCGCGAGACCGCAATGCATGGAGCTGTCACCAGAGCATCGCGAGGAGCGGGAAAGGCCAGTTCTGGATCCCAGGGGACAACGGACGGTGAGTATATAACAATTTTTTATTTTTTTTAATTATTTTTAACATAAAATCTTTTTACTATTGATGCTACATAGGCAGCATCAATAGTGAAAAGTTGGTCACACAGGGTTAATAGCAGCAGTATCGGAGTGCGTTACCTGCGGCATAACGCGGTCCGTTACCGCTGCCATTAATCTTGTGTGAGCGCTGAGTGGAGGGGAGTATGGAGCGGGCGCTGACTGCAGGGAGTAAGGAGCGGCCATTTTGCCGCCGGACTGTGGTCGTCGCTGATTGGTCGTGGCCGTTTTGCCATGACCAATCAGCGACTTGGATTTCCATGAGAGACAGAGGCTGTGACCAATGAATATCCTTGACAGACAGTCAGACAGACAGAAGGACAGAAAGACGGAAGTGACCCTTAGACAATTATATAGTAGATATAAATATATATACAGTACAGACCAAAAGTTTGGACACACCTTCTCATTTAAAGATCTTTCTGTATTTTCATGACTATGAAAATTGTACATTCACACTGAAGGCATCAAAACTATGAATTAACACATGTGGAATTATATACTTAACAAAAAAGTGTGAAACCACTGAAATTATGTCTTATATTCTAGGTTCTTCAAAGTAGCCACCTTTTGCTTTGATGACTGCTTTGCACACTCTTGGCATTCTCTTGATGATCTTCAAGAGGTAGTCACCGGGAATGGTTTTCACTTCACAGGTGTGTCCTGTTAGGTTTAATAAGTGGGATTTCTTGCCTTATAAATGGGGTTGGGACCATCAGTTGTATTGTGCAGAAGTCTGGTGCATACACATCTGATAGTCCTACTGAATAGACTGTTAGAATTTGTATTATGGCAGGAAGAAAGCAGCTAAGTAAAGAAAAATGAGTGGCCATCATTACTTTAAGAAATGAAGGTCAGTCAGTCTGAAAAATTGGGAAAACTTTTAAAGTGTCCCCAAGTGCAGTGGCAGAAACCATCAAGCGCTACAAAGAAACTGGCTCACATGAGGACTGCCCCAGGAAAGGAAGACCAAGAGTCACCTCTGCTTCTGAGGATAAGTTTATCCGAGTCACCAGCCTCCGAAATCTAAGGTTAACAGCAGCTCAGATTAGAGACCAGGTCAATGCCACACAGAGTTCTAGCAGCAGACACATCTATACAACAACTGTTAAGAGGAGACTTTGTGCAGCAGGCCTTCATGGTAAAATAGCTGCTATGAAACGACTGCTAAGGAGAGGCAACAAACAGAAGAGACTTTTTTGGGCTAAAGAACACAAGGAATGGACATAAGACAAGTGGAAATTTGTGCTTTGGTCTTATAAGTCCAAATTTGAGATCCTTGGTTCCAACCACTGTGTCTTTGTGCGACGCAGAAAAGGTGAACGGATGGACTGTACATGCCTGGGTCCCACCATGAAGCATGGAGGAGGAGGTGTGATTGTGTGGGGGTGCTTTGCTGGTGACACTGTTGGGGATTTATTCAAAATTGAAGGAATACTGAACCAGCATGGCTACCACAGCATCTTGCAGCGGTATGCTATTCCTTCGGGTTTGCGTTCAGTTGGACCATCATTTATTTTTTAACAGGACAATGACCCCAAACACACCTCCAGGCTGTGTAAGGGTTATTTGACCAAGAAGGAGAGTGATGGGGTGCTACGCCAGATGACCTGGCCTCCATAGTCACCAGACCTGAACCCAATCGAGATGGTTTGGGGTGAACTGGACCGCAGAGTGAAGGCAAAAGGGCCAACAAGTGCTAAGCATCTCTGGGAACTCCTTCAAGATTGTTGGAAGACCATTCCCGGTGACTACCTTTTGAAGTTCATCAAGAGAATGCCAAGAGTGTGCAAAGCAGTCGTCAAAGCAAAAGGTGGCTACTTTGAAGAACCTAGAATATAAGACATAATTTCATTTGTTTCACACTTTTTTGTTAAGTATATAATTCCACATGTGTTAATTCATAGTTTTGATGCCTTCAGTGTGAATGTACAATTTTGATAGTCATGAAAATACAGAAAAATCTTTAAATGCGAAGGTGTGTCCAAACTTTTGGTCTGTACTGTATATAATATATATATATATATATATATATATATATATATATATACATATATGTGCGTGTGTGTGTGGGCGTGATTTACATTGCATTTTTTCTCAACATGGGTGTTTAATTAAGAATAAATGTGCTTCTAATGATTATTGAGATTAATATTTCTTTGGACTGACATAACATTTATACTTACCTGTTTTCTCTGCAGTGCAAACTCTTTTTTAAATACTTTACTTGTTTTATGTGACTACTTGTATTTTCAATAAAGGAATAATTTGTTCATGAATGTGGGTATATTTGACAGCTTTCTAATACTGTATGGATGACTATTTGAATACAGGCAAATTTTTAAATACTTTTTGGAGTGTTATATACCACCAAAATGTTACAGAAAGCACTTAATACTCTATGAATGGCTAATTGAATACAGGGAAATTTTTCAACTATTTTTTTAGTGTTATATACCACCATAATGTACCACAAAGCATGTAATACTGAAAGATGAGTAATTGAGACCATAAATAATTTTTTAACATAAATATTTTGAAAGTTTAGTTCATGTACTTGTACACTCATAAGTAGTGTTGAGCATTCCGATGCTGCAAGTATCGGGTATCGGCCGATACTTGCTGTATCGGAATTCCGATACCGGGATTCCGATACTCTTGTGGTATCGGGTATCGGGTATCGGAACAACATTAATGTTAAAATGTGTAAAATAGAGAATTAAAATAAAAAATATCGCTATACTCACCTGTCCGACGCAGCCGGGACCTCAGCGCAGGAACCGGCAGCGTTGTTTGTTTAAAATTCCCGCTTTTACATGGTTACGCGAAGTCCCGGCTTGTGATTGGTCAGGGCGGCCATGTTGCCGGGCCGCGGACCAATCACAGCAAGCCGTGACGAAAATACGTCACGGCTTGCTGTGATTGGTCCGCGTCCCGGCAACATGGCCGCCATTAACCAATCACAAGCCGTGACGTCACGGGAGGCTGGAAACGCGCTCATTTTAAAAAGGGCGCGTGTCCAGCCTCCCGTGACGTCACGGCTTGTGATTGGTTGCGTCGCGGTCAACCAATCACAAGCCGGGAGGCTGGACACGCGCCCATTTCAAAATGAGCGCGTCCAGCCTCCCGGCTTGTGATTGGTTGATCGCGGCGCAACCAATCACAAGCCGTGACGTCACGGGAGGCTGGACACGCGCCCATTTCAAAATGAGCGCGTTCAGCCTCCCGGCTTGTGATTGGTTGATCGCGGCGCAACCAATCACAAGCCGTGACGTCACGGGAGGCTGGACACGCGCCCATTTTAAAATGAGCGCGTGTCCAGCCTCCCGTGACGTCCCGGCTTGTGATTGGTCAGGGCGGCCATATTGCCGGGACGCGGACCAATCACAGCAAGCCGTGACGTAATTTCGTCACGGCTTGCTGTGATTGGTCCGCGTCCCGGCAACATGGCCGACCTGACCAATCACAAGCCGGGAATTCACGTAACCAAGTAATAGCGCGATTTTTAAACAAACAACGCTGCCGGTTCCCTCGCTGAAGTCCCGGCTGCGTCGGACAGGTGAGTATAGCGATATTTTTTATTTTAATTCTTTCTTTTACACATTTATATGGTTCCCAGGGCCTGAAGGAGAGTTTCCTCTCCTTCAGACCCTGGGAACCATCAGGAATACCGTCCGATACTTGAGTCCCATTGACTTGTATTGGTATCGGGTATCGGTATCGGATTGGATCCGATATTTTGCCGGTATCGGCCGATACTTTCCGATACCGATACTTTCAAGTATCGGACGGTATCGCTCAACACTACTCATAAGGGCTTTGCAGATAGTGCAAAGGCAGTAAAAAATTACACGTCTACAAAAAATATTTTTGTAATCATCGCATGTGACTTTGTACTTTTCTGAATAATCTTTTTGTCCTAATTTCAAAAATGTGTATAGCTTTTTGCACCACATATAGCTTCAATGGAGCAGCATCATTATTATAAGGTATAGGAAATATACTGGCAACATTAAGAAAACAGTAATCTACATATCAGAAAAATATACTTCACCTTACAAAGCAGTTTTTATTGAACCAAAATAATTTCACATGCAAAATAGAAGCCAAAATATGAGCAGAAATTAAAAGTGCTTGACATTAGACTGTTGTTGATACGATTTTTCAGGGTTATCCCTATAGAGCATCCAACAATAATCTGCCATCATTGAGTCATTCCTAAAACCCTGGTAGCGGTGTTCCATTACTTTAATGTCCTGGTTAAACTGCTCGCCATATTCATCGCTTACATCCACTTACATCCCCAAGATTTTGATGGAAGAAATCTAAATGTGAATGCAAAAAGTGCATTTTCGGAGACATGCGACATCCAAGACTGGTATGCATTTAGCAGTTCCTCAACACCTGCAACATATTCTGGAGATTTTTGTTTTTCTAAGAAATGTTCACAGATCTACTTGAAGCTTTTCCAAGATCTCAATTCCTTATCATTTAGAGTTCCTTCAAGCACATCATCTCTCATCCTTCAGTTTTGCTGGTGAAATGCTGGAGAAATTCTGTGAAATGTACTGGAAACTTTGTGAATTTGTCTTTATCATGGCTTTCACAAAGTTTTCAATCAATCCCAACTTTATATGTAGTGGAGGAAGAAAACATTTTGTTGGAGCAACTAAAAGATTATGCTGAACATTGTCTCTACCTGGAGCATAGATGTTTCTCTGTCCCCAATCACAACGAACCTAACTCTCTACTGTAGTTTTACTGTCCCATAAACACAAGAAGCAACAATATTTTATGAAACCTCCTTGTATTACCATTAGCAGACCAATCACTTTCAAATCTCCACAGATATTCCATTGATGATGCTTATATTGTATAGCATTCAAAACAACTGTCAGAGTTTCATAACTTTCCTTTAGATGACATGAGGGAGAAATAGGGATTGATGGTTTCATATTTCCATTGTGAAGCAACACTGCTTTCAAACTTCTTTGGGATCAGTCAATAAACAATCGCCAATCTGCAATAAAATACTATTGATTCAGTTCTTCAAATAGGCCATTCACATTATTACAGTACACCATTGGTCCATCAACTGTGAAAATTGTATTGAAGTGTTACTTCTGTTTCGGTAATGACACACTTTGAATTTGGTAGATAACTATATACAGTTGTGAGGCAAATGGGTCAGCCTATTCCTCACAGATGAACATTTGCAGACAGGCAGTTTCTCAGTGTGAAATTGGCTGCTTTCAGGTTCTCTCTGTGGGGAGACCCTCACTCAGTTACACCTCAGTGGCTGAGCTGTTGTCTTCCCTCTGAGGTGACTTACCCTCCCAGTAATGCAGTCAAAATCCTCTCACAATGATGGCTGTCCGCTGTCTTCCCTTCTATCTCCCTGTGGCAGAGCTCAGATCCCTTTAGAGGCCTGTCTCCTGTCAGAGTCTCACATACCAGTCCTTGCTTCCATCACCATCCTTTTCTGATTGACTCAATTCTTACCACCTCATAACAGTTAGCTCCTCCCCATAACGTGTGAATTTCCAGAGAACAGTCATTGGTTGACTGCACTGTCAATACTCCTTCCCATAAAATTCACTAAAACCTTTACTGATGTTGTCACTGTAAGAAAATTCACAACTAAGTAAGACAAGCAAAGAAATGGTATTAACATACGAAAAACCACATACATTGAAAATGCAGAAATAACAACAATACCTCTATCTCAGAAACTTTATGAAATAGAGCAAAATTAAGTATATTTTTGGAATCAGCACATTAAATTCCATAAAAACAGATGTATTACCTTTGCTGATGATTTTTTGTCTTCACCAGTGTTATAAGATGGGTCATCCAGTCATCCATGAACCACAGAAAAAACTAAAGGGTTTCATTCAAATATTTTTAAAATGTAGTTACTGTACTTTTACACTCATAAAGGCTTTGCACAAAGTGCAAAGCTAGGAATAAATTATAAGGAGGGTAATACAGTAATCCTCTTCTGGTGTCCACTTCTTCTTCTCAATCCTCTGGAGGCTGGGGGGACTATCTCCACCTGCTTCCTGGAGCCAGATTCCCAGGTGCCTGGGCTATAAGTGACCCACCTTTTGGTAGTGCCGAAGCCCCTCCCACATAGGAGGTGGGAAACCTCAAGGACAGCAGACTCGAGGAGCCTTTTCCAGTCCATTAATTCTTTAAGAATGGGTCATCCTGCTCAATTCCTTCTCAGATCACACCTACCGCATACCAGTGATGTTGAAAGAATGCTCTTGCAGTCTTTGAAGCAAGTGTTCCATCTCTACTGTCCACTGGTTGAACAAGATGTGTTGATGGGTCCCAAACTCTTCTATGGAGCTCCACTGTCGGTCGTGTGTAACAACCTGCCCACACCTGGGATGCCAACTCTTGGTACTTTGCAGCTAGACAGCATTTTTCCAGCCCTGGTCCTGGCTGGCCTCCATGCCTCTCCCCGAAGTCCACTCACCAGTTCCTGAATCCTGGCTCTCCCATCCGGGCTTGGCAAGATCCCCAGCGGTGAAGGCGGCAGTCTGGGTTTGGGCCTTGGTGGTTTCTGGAAAGCAGGTGGTTCTGGACAACAGGCTGCTGTCACCTCCTCTGTCTCTCCATCTTGGTCTGTTTTCAATTTCCCTACGGTCACTCCTTCGAGTCTCATGTAATTCTGCCATCTTTGTTGCCCACTAAGCATGTTAAACTGTATGGATGGCTAATCCAGAAAATTTTTACAATGCTTCTATGAAATGTTACATACCGCCAAAATGTACCACAGAGCATATAATGCTGCATTGATGAGTAATTGAATTCATAACAAATTTTCAACTTCTTTTTTAGTGATATATACTACAGAAATGTAGCGCAAAGCACAAAATACTCTATGGATGAGATGATAGTCAATTTTAGCAATGGTTTGTTAACTTCAAGCCCTGCCCAGAGACTGAATTTTCCCACTCTCCCTCCTCCTGTAACTGTCCCTCCCTAGGTTAAATGCAGAATGAGTCTGATACAAATAGCAAAGCACAGATTTAGCCCTTACAAGGGCTGTTAGTATGATGGTTCAGAATCAGCACAAGTATCAATACTAGAGGACTCTTATTCTTTCACATGTGGACACATAGCCCTGGATAAGGACTCTGTCTCCAAAAAAAAACTGTTGATAAGCTGTGAAATTGTGTCAGTAGGCTTAGCACCGTGTCTGTTGTGAACTGAGTTTCTGGGCTCCCTCTGGTGGTCACTAACGGTATTGTGTTAGGTATGTCTTGTTGCAGGCCTGAGCTCCAGCTGTGTCGTTAAGCAGCGGGTGTTTCCTATTTGAGTCTCCTCTGGACTCAGTCTCTTGCCTGGCATCGTTGTATCCAGACCTATTTGGTCTCCTCCGGATTCCTTTCAGTCTGCCTCATGCAAGAAAAGCTAAGTCTGTTTTGTACAATTTGGATCGTTTGCATTATTCAGTGTTTTTGTCCAGCTTGCTTTACATTTGATTTTTGACTCGCCGGAAGCTCTAGGGGGCTGATATTCTCCCTCCACACCGTCAGTCGGTGTGGGGGTTCTTGAATGTTCAGCGTGGATGTTTTGTAGGGTTTTCTGCTAACCGTATAGTCCACTATCTATTTTCTGCTATCTAGACTATTGGGCCTCACTTTGCTGAATCTAGTTCATCTCTACGTTTGTGTTTTCCTCTTGCCTCACCGTTATTATTTGTTGGGGGCTTTCTATATCTTTGGGGTTCAATTTCTCTGGAGGCAAGCGAGGTCTTATTTTTTCCCTCTAGGGGTAGTCAGTTCTCCGGCTGACTCGAGACGTCTAGAACCAACGTAGGCACGTTCACCGGCTACTTTTAGTTGTTTGTGTCAGGATCAGGTATGCGGTTAGTCCAGTTTCCACCTCCCTAGAGCAGTATTTATATTTTTGCTATCTTGCCGGAATATCAGAGATCCTCTGCCATTGGGATCATAACAGAATGCCAGGCCCAAAAGAAAATGTTTAATGCATCGCAGAAGCGGGATTAAAAAGAAGTTCTGAGTTTTTTTTTTTTTTTTTTTTGCTGCAGTTTGCCTAGCTTCTTCCATCCCCTTTTTCTCTCGGTGGCTGAAACTCTGCTGCAGATATGAATGTCCAGACTCTGACTTCTAGTGTGGATCAGCTTGCTGCTAGGGTGCAAAGCATTCAGGATTTTGTTATCCATAGCCCTATGTCTGAACCAAAAATACCTATTCCTGAGCCGTTTTTTGGAGATAGATCTAAATTCCTGAATTTTAGGAATAATTGTAAATTGTTTCTGTCTCTGAAACCTCGTTCCTCTGGTGATTCCGCTCAGCAAGTTAAGATTGTTATTTCCTTCTTGCGCGGCAACCCTCAGGATTGGGCCTTCTCTCTGGCGCCAGGAGATCCTGCATTGGTGAATGTTGATGCGTTTTTTCTGGCACTTGGTTTGCTTTATGAGGAGCCTAATCTTGAAAATCAGGCTGAAAAAATGTTGCTGGTTATCTCTCAGGGTCAGGACGAAGCTGAGGTATATTGCCAAAAATTTCGGAAATGGTCCGTGCTTACTCAATGGAATGAGTGTGCACTGGCCGCAAATTTCAGAAATGGTCTTTCTGAAGCCATTAAAGATGTGATGGTGGGGTTTCCTATCCCTACAGGTCTAAATGATTCAATGGCTCTAGCCATTCAAATTGATCGACGTTTGCGGGAGCGCAAATCTGATAATCCTTTGGCGGTGCTGTCTGAACGGTCACCTGATTCTATGCAATGTGACAGAATTCTGACCAGAGCCGAGCGACAAAATCATAGACGTCAAAATGGGTTGTGTTTCTACTGTGGTGATTCAACACATGTTATCTCAGCATGCTCTAAACGTTTAAAGAAAAAAGTTAATCCTGTCGCCATTGGTACTTTTCAGCCTAAGTTTATTTTGTCTGTTACTTTAATTTGTTCATTATCTTCTTACTCAGTTATGGCTTTTGTGGATTCTGGTGCTGCTTTAAGTCTGATGGATTTGTCGTTTGCCAAGCGCTGCGGTTTTGTCCTGGAGCCTTTGGAAAATCCTATTCCTCTTAGAGGAATTGATTCTATGCCATTGGCAGAGAATAAACCTCAGTATTGGACGCAGGTGACCATGTGCATGACTCCTGTACATCAGGAGGTGATTCGTTTTTTGGTACTGCATAAAATGCATGATGTTGTCGTTTTGGGTCTACCATGGTTACAGGCCCATAATCCAGTTTTAGATTGGAAAGCTATGACTGTGTCTAGTTGGGGGTGTCAGGGGATTCATGGCGATTCTCCATTGGTGTCTATTGCTTCTTCTACTCCTTCTGAGATCCCTGAGTTTTTGTCAGACTTTCAGGATGTATTTAATGAGGCCAGGTCCAGTGCCCTTCCTCCTCATAGGGACTGTGATTGTGCTATAGATTTGATTCCTGGTAGTAAGTTTCCTAAGGGACGACTCTTTAATTTATCTGTGCCAGAGAATGCCGCGATGCGGAGTTATATAAAGGAGTCTTTGGAGAAGGGACATATTCGCCCATCCTCGTCCCCTCTTGGTGCAGGATTCTTTTTTGTGGGCAAGAAAGACGGGTCTCTGAGACCTTGTATTGATTATCGTCTTCTGAATAAGATCACTGTTAAATTTCAGTATCCTTTGCCATTGTTGTCTGATTTGTTTGCTCGGATTAAGGGATCCAGTTGGTTCACCAAGATAGATCTTCGTAGTGCGTATAACCTTGTGCGCATAAAGCAGGGAGATGAATGGAAAACGGCATTTAATACGCCTGAGGGTCATTTTGAGTACCTGGTGATGCCTTTCGGATTATCTAATGCTCCTTCTGTGTTTCAGTCCTTCATGCATGACATCTTCCGGAAATATCTGGATAAATTTATGATTATTTATCTGGATGATAGTTTGTTTTTTTCTGATGATTGGGAGTCCCATGTGAACCAGGTCAGGATGGTGTTTCAGGTTTTGCGGGAGAATGCTCTATTTGTGAAGGGTTCAAAATGTATCTTTGGGGTACAGAAGGTTTCTTTTTTGGGTTTTATTTTTTCCCCTTCTACTGTGGAGATGGACCCAGTTAAGGTCCGTGCCATTCATGACTGGACTCAGCCCACGTCTGTTAAGAGCCTGCAGAAGTTCTTGGGCTTTGCTAATTTTTACCGTCGTTTTATCGCTAATTTCTCCAGCGTGGTTAAACCTTTGTCGGATATGACCAAGAAGGGTTCTGATGTTGCGAATTGGTCTCCTGCGGACGTGGAGGCCTTTCGGGAGCTGAAGCGTCGGTTTACTTCAGCGCCAGTCTTGTGCCAGCCGGATGTCTCTCTTCCCTTCCAGGTTGAAGTTGATGCTTCTGAAATTGGTACAGGGGCTGTTTTGTCGCAAAAAAGTTCTGATGGCTCCATGATGAAGCCATGCGCCTTCTTTTCAAGGAAATTTTCGCCTGCTGAGCGGAACTACGATGTTGGTAATCGGGAGTTGTTGGCCATGAAGTGGGCATTTGAGGAGTGGCGACATTGGCTCGAGGGAGCTAGACACCGTGTGGTGGTCTTGACTGATCATAAAAATCTGATTTACCTCGAGTCTGCCAAGCGCCTGAATCCTAGACAGGCCCGTTGGTCGTTGTTTTTCTCCCGTTTTGACTTTGTGGTCTCGTACCTGCCTGGTTCGAAGAACGTGAAGGCTGATGCACTTTCTAGGAGTTTTGTGCCTGATTCTCCGGGAGTCTCTGAGCCGGCTGGTATTCTCAGAGAGGGAGTAATTTTGTCTGCCATTTCCCCAGATTTGCGACGAGGGCTGCAAAAATTTCAGGCTGATAGGCCTGATCGTTGTCCACAAGAGAGATTGTTTGTCCCTGATGGATGGACCAACAGAGTTATTTCTGAGGTTCATTCTTCGGTGTTGGCGGGACATCCTGGGATTTTTGGTACCAGAGATTTGGTGGCCAGGTCCTTTTGGTGGCCTTCCTTGTCGCGGGATGTGCGTTCTTTTGTGCAGTCCTGTGGGATTTGTGCTCGGGCTAAGCCTTGCTGTTCTCGTGCCAGCGGCTTGCTTTTGCCCTTGCCTATCCCAAAGAGGCCTTGGACGCACATTTCCATGGATTTCATTTCGGATCTTCCGGTGTCTCGGAAGATGTCTGTCATCTGGGTGGTGTGCGATCGTTTTTCTAAAATGGTCCATTTGGTGCCCTTGCCTAAGTTGCCTTCCTCCTCTGATTTGGTTCCTTTGTTCTTTCAGAATGTCGTTCGTTTGCATGGCATCCCTGAGAATATTGTATCTGACAGAGGATCCCAGTTTGTGTCCAGATTCTGGCGATCCTTTTGTGCTAAGATGGGTATTGATTTGTCTTTTTCGTCGGCTTTTCATCCTCAGACTAATGGCCAGACCGAGCGAACTAATCAGACGTTAGAGACTTATTTGAGATGTTTTGTTTCTGCTGATCAGGACGACTGGGTTACCTTTTTGCCACTGGCCGAGTTTGCCCTTAATAATCGGGCTAGTTCTGCCATCTTGGTTTCACCCTTTTTCTGCAACTCTGGTTTTCATCCTCGTTTCTCCTCGGGTCAGGTTGAATCTTCTGACTGTCCTGGGGTTGATTCTGTGGTGGATAGGTTGCAGCGGATTTGGAACCATGTGGTGGACAATTTGAAATTGTCACAAGACAAGGCCCAGCGGTTTGCCAACCGCCGCCGCGGTGTGGGTCCCCGACTTCGTGTTGGGGATTTGGTTTGGTTGTCTTCTCGGCATGTTCCTTTGAAAGTCTCCTCTCCTAAGTTCAAGCCTCGCTTTATCGGTCCTTATAAGATTTTGGAAATCCTTAACCCGGTGTCTTTTCGCTTGGACCTTCCAGCGTCATTTGCTATTCATAATGTGTTCCATAGGTCCTTGTTGCGACGGTACGTGGTGCCTATGGTTCCTGCTGTTGAGCCTCCTGCCCCGGTTTTGGTTGAGGGCGAGTTGGAGTACGTGGTGGAGAAGATTCTGGATTCTCGTATCTCTAGACGGAAACTCCAGTATTTAGTTAAGTGGAAAGGCTATGGTCAGGAGGATAATTCCTGGGTTGCCGCCTCTGATGTTCATGTGGCTGATTTGGTTCATGCCTTTCACGCTGCTCATCCTGATCGCCCTGGGGGTCTTGGTGAGGGTTCGGTGACCCCTCCTCAAGGGGGGGTACTGTTGTGAACTGTGTTTCTGGGCTCCCTCTGGTGGTCACTAACGGTATTGTGTTAGGTATGTCTTGTTGCAGGCCTGAGCTCCAGCTGTGTCGTTAAGCAGCGGGTGTTTCCTATTTGAGTCTCCTCCGGACTCAGTCTCTTGCCTGGCATCGTTGTATCCAGACCTATTTGGTCTCCTCCGGATTCCTTTCAGTCTGCCTCATGCAAGAAAAGCTAAGTCTGTTTTGTACAATTTGGATCGTTTGCATTATTCAGTGTTTTTGTCCAGCTTGCTTTACATTTGATTTTTGACTCGCTGGAAGCTCTAGGGGGCTGATATTCTCCCTCCACACCGTCAGTCGGTGTGGGGGTTCTTGAATGTTCAGCGTGGATGTTTTGTAGGGTTTTCTGCTAACTGCATAGTCCACTATCTATTTTCTGCTATCTAGACTATTGGGCCTCACTTTGCTGAATCTAGTTCATCTCTACGTTTGTGTTTTCCTCTTGCCTCACCGTTATTATTTGTTGGGGGCTTTCTATATCTTTGGGGTTCAATTTCTCTGGAGGCAAGCGAGGTCTTATTTTTTCCCTCTAGGGGTAGTCAGTTCTCCGGCTGACTCGAGACGTCTAGAACCAACGTAGGCACGTTCACCGGCTACTTTTAGTTGTTTGTGTCAGGATCAGGTATGCGGTTAGTCCAGTTTCCACCTCCCTAGAGCAGTATTTATATTTTTGCTATCTTGCCGGAATATCAGAGATCCTCTGCCATTGGGATCATAACACGTGTCACCAGTTCTTTTATAACCTATGATTATTTCATATGGCCTGCCAATCACAGTACCAAGATGGCTACAGCACAGGCAATCCTCACAAGCTTATTGGCTGTGTAACAGGCACCAAATATGCGGGGCGGGGATTTGAGTTTCAAATTCAAGCACCAGCTAATGCTCACTGAGTGCTGAGCACCCAGATACTTGAGTACTTGAGTGATATCTGAGTATCACCAAGAACATTTGTTCATTCCTTCTTATTAACAGTGATAACTATATAGCAGACCTGGGCAACGTGTGGCCCGCTGGCCACATCTGGCCCTCTGGCTGTGTCAGTCCAGTCCACAGACCGAGACAGCCATGGGGCTGAATATCTGAGGTCCGCAGGCCGCACCATGCCCGCCCTCTCACTCGCTGTATCCTGCAGTCAGCATTGGTGGAGGAGGGGCCTCCGGCCACTTCCTCCACCAATCAGTGTGTGAAACAGCTGAAACGATGACGTCATGTCTTTGCAGCTGTGTACTACTGCCGAGAGTCAGCTCGGAACCGAGGTGATTATGTGGTGTGTTTTGCTTTTTTTACATGTGTATAAACATGGGGATTCTATGGGGTGAACATGGAGATTCTATGGGGGTGAACATGGGGATTCTATGGGGGAGAACATGGAGATTCTATGGGGGTGACTATGGGGATTCTATGGGGTGAACATGGAGATTCTATGGGGTGATAATGGGGATTCTATGGGGTGAACATGAGTATTCTATGGATTGAACATGGGGATTCTATGGGGGTAAACATGGGGATTCTATGGGGTGAACATGGGGATTCTATGAGGTGAACATGGGGATTCTATGGGGTGAACATGGGTATTCTATGGGGGTGAACATGGGTATATTATGGAATGAACAAGGGGATTCTCTGGGGTGAACATGGGGATTCTATGGGGTGACATGCAGCACATGGGCAGGCTATGGGGGTGACATGCTGCACACGGGGAGGCTATGGGGTGTCATGCTGCACACGGGAAAGCTATGGGGGTGTCATGCTGCACATGGGGAGGCTATAGGCGTATCATGATGCACATGGTGAGGTTATGGGGGTGATATGCTGCACATAGTGAGGCTATGAGAAGGCTGTATACTGTCATGCAATATATGGGGAGGCTGTCTGGGGATCAGTCAGTATATGGGGAGACTGTGGGGGCCTCATGCAGTATATGAGAGACTGTGTGGGGCCTCATGCCATATATGGGGAAACTGGGGCTCATGCAGTACATTGGGAGGCTTTATGGGGCTCATGCTGTACATGAAAAGGCTGTGTGGGGCTCATGCTGTACATAGGGAGGCTGTGTGGGGCTGATGCTGTACATGGAGAGGCTGTGTGTGGCTCATGCCATATATAGGGAGGCTGTGTGGGAATCATGCCCTATATAGGGAGGCTGTGTGGGGCTCATGCCATATATAGGGAGGCTGTTATGGAGCTCATGCTGCATATAGGGAGGCTGTGTGTGGCTCATGCCATATATAGGAAGGCTGTGTGGGGCTCATGCCATATATAGGGAGGCTGTGTGGGCATCATGCCCTATATAGGGAGTATATATCAAAGAGAAACAGATGATACTCAGTCAGAGAATTTATATAGAAATAACAAACAACCTTTATTTATCATAAATGTTAAAAAACTGACAACAGGTAACTAGAGAAGTTATAGCACACAAGCAAATTGGTGCAATGAAAACAACATTGACGGGAGGCATGAAACAGGGAGTTACCAAGAATACATCTAATAACCCTGATGAGATAGGCACCGCAAAGACAATAGATTCTAAATCACTCAAATAATGAAGAACTATAGTTCCATATCCGCTAGTAATGGGTCCCCATCTACAACAGCATACCAGACTAATGGGCATAAAATAACAAAGACGGTGGAGCTAATCATAGTGTGTAGCCGTAATAACGCCGCTATAGTGTTCAACAATCATATGCAGCACAATAGAAATATAAGGCAAAATCGAAATAATACCCACCGCAGTGATGCAACTCGCCTGGAGCACGCCTCACCCCAACGCGCGTTTCGGTTAAAAAACCTTCGTCAGGGGGCGATAGTTAGATTGTGGAGTATGCTTAAATAGGATTGTACCCGGAAGTGATAGTATAACGACAACTGAAGTAGTACTGCAGGTAATGCGCTTTCTGATGGTATATTGGCGAGAACCATCAGAGTCAGAGAACATGCGGATACGCTCGATGTTAGGGCACACAACACAGCGCCCACATGGGCTGCAACCTACATCTCCTGTAAAAGAGTCCAAAAAAGTTCTATTCGGCATCCCCGTATAGTGGCTATGCACCAGGATATCTCGTAGATTCCTGGAGCGTCTTACTGCAGTACCAACATTTTTGGGGAGATACCGGGCCACTATAGGATCAGCCCTCAATACATGCCAGGATCTAGCCAAAATACGTCTCATAAGGGAAAACTGTGAGTTATAATTTGTCACAAATCTAACAATCTCATGCTCCTTACGAGTTCTTTTTTCATAAAGAAGAGTGTGTCTAGAAATATATTTCGCCCTGTTAAAGGCCTTTTTAACACTCCGTTTGCTATATCCACGTGACAATAGTCTCCCCTGGCGTGTCTTTGGCGTGGTCAGTCCGGCAGGTACCAGCATCATATGATCACTATGGTGATGCAGTACTACTTCCGTTGTCGTTATACTATCACTTCCGGGTACAATCCTATTTAAGCATACTCCACAATATAACTATCGCCCCCTGACGAAGGTTTTTTAACCGAAACACGCGTTGGGGTGAGGCGGGCTCCAGGCGAGTTGCATCACTGCGGTGGGTATTATTTCGATTTTGCCTTATATTTCTATTGTGCTGCATATGATTGTTGAACACTATAGCGGCGTTATTACAGCTACACACTATGATTAGCTCCACTGTCTTTGTTATTTTATGCCCATTAGTCTGGTATGCTGTTGTAGATGGGGACCCATTACTAGCGGATATGGAACTATAGTTCTTCATTATTTGAGTGATTTTGAATCTATTGTCTTTGCGGTGCCTATCTCATCAGGGTTATTAGATGTATTCTTGGTAACTCCCTGTTTCATGCCTCCCGTCAATGTTGTTTTTATTGCACCAATTTGCTTGTGTGCTATATCTTCTCTAGTTACCTGTTGTCAGTTTTTTAACATTTATGATAAATAAAGGTTGTTTGTTATTTCTATATAAATTCTCTGACTGAGTATCATCTGTTTCTCTTTGATATATGTTATATATGATGATAGGTCATACTATAGTCGTATCCATGGTGAAGCATTATTGATTGCCATATATATATACCATGTATACTGATTCTATAAGTGGTCCTATATAGGGAGGCTGTGTGGGGTTCATGCTGCATATGTAGTAGGCTGTGTGAGGCTCATGCTGATTATAAGGGGCTGTGGGGGGTTCAAAGATATATATGGGGTGACAGCATGCTTAATTATGCTCAATATTAACCACGGACCACACGGTCACTAATAAAACAGTTGATTAAAACACTATCAATGTCTGAGAAGCAAATGCTGTTTGTAGCTCTTACCGAATGTTGTCCTGTATGGCCTCCTGGTGCGTGTCCAACAAGGGGTATGCAGACCACAGCGGATGATGTTGGCACGTGCAGGGGTAGGGCTGGACGCTACACAGTAATGCTTGGATGAGCGGGTGTGCACTGGTAAGCCGTGACCAGCGTGTGGTGCAGATACTCAGTGCAGCGCCAGGAAACGTCCCGGCCGGAGACGTCCCTGGATGCACTACGAAAAAATGGCCGCCGCTGAGAGATCAGCGTGTGACGTCACGGGCCTATGGAGTCTCGCTGAGACCAAAAAGACTAACCGACGCGTTTCGAAGGGTATGCGCCCTTCTTCCTCAGGGCGCATACCCTTCGAAACGCGTCGGTTAGTCTTTTTGGTCTCAGCGAGACTCCATAGGCCCGTGACGTCACACGCTGATCTCTCAGCGGCGGCCATTTTTTCGTAGTGCATCCAGGGACGTCTCCGGCCGGGACGTTTCCTGGCGCTGCACTGAGTATCTGCACCACACGCTGGTCACGGCTTACCAGTGCACACCCGCTCATCCAAGCATTACTGTGTAGCGTCCAGCCCTACCCCTGCACGTGCCAACATCATCCGCTGTGGTCTGCATACCCCTTGTTGGACACGCACCAGGAGGCCATACAGGACAACATTCGGTAAGAGCTACAATCAGCATTTGCTTCTCAGACATTGATAGTGTTTTAATCAACTGTTTTATTAGTGACCGTGTGGTCCGTGGTGTTCGGACTATATAGGTACTAGGGAGTCGTACAGCTGGCCTAGCAGCGTACAATCTATTGCATTTCTGTGCACAGTGTGTGGTATGTTCCCTTAACCATTACACTCCAGTGTACGTTCAGTATCACCCTAGCGCGGTATTATTTGGTAGTAAATTTGGTTTTTTCACAGAAAGGGGCACATTTCTGAGAATACCAGCAGCTGGGTGATCTCTTCAGATAGTCTTAGTAGGTGGTGCATTTTAGTGCTGAGCGCCAGTGGTATTGTTGTATATGCTCAATATTAATTAAGTGAATCAATTAACATTAATAAATTAATATTGAGTAGAATTAATTTCAAGCTATTATTTCGTCCCTCCACAACAGTCATGGTCTCTCATGTGGCCCCTCGGGAATATTAATTGCCCACCCCGCTATATAGTATAAGTTATTAATTGAGAGGACTAACCGAGTTGCAGCAGATGAAATAGTGAATTATCAAGAATGCAGTCGAAAGCCCAGAAACTGAACCATCAAGTATAAGGGTTTCTGCCCTACTTTATTCTGCTCTCAAATAGAGCAGTAAAAATCTAGTGACATGTTTCTTTGTAACATCAAAGTATCTTAGTCAAGTTCAGTGCAACCATAATTGGTGTAGGTGCTGCAGCTGAAAAACCTATATTGTGGTCTGTCATGGATAACAGCGGAAAGTTCACGCAGATCCCACCGCTTCTCCCAATTTGAAGGGGAATAACACTACGCCACCTCCGATCATCAGGACAATTATGCAATTGATTGAGGAGTAATAGACAAGGCTGTGGCTACTTCCACTATTAGGCCAGTTATTGGGGAGCTCACAGTGAGTGCATGGCATATATGGTGAGCAAAAAAATGCCCCCCCAAATAAAAAAAATGCCCACAGAAAAAGCAGGCAGCCTTGACTGCCCACAGGAAAATTGCCCAAAAGCAAGGTTGTCCACAAAGAAAACTGCCAACATTGAAAATTACCCACACAGAAAATTTCCTACATGGAAGTTTGCCCACATAGAAAATTGCTCACATGAACAAAATAACAACAGTTGGCACCTTCCCCTGATCTGTAATATGACATATCGCTCCAGAGCTTGTGTAAAATGTGACCCCAGCTATACCGATATAACATTATCACTCCCCGACCTGTAAGGTTATTTCACAGCAGGAGTCTGTGTGCAGTGTGACCTTGGCTATACCGATATAAAGTTACATTACAGATAGTGTATTGCTTCAGGGGTGCAGATTGTAGAGCAAGAGGAGCAAAGCTTTTACATTTTTACATATTTAATCTAAAAATTGAGCAGTGCTTATAAAAATATACAAAGTTGCTACAAAATGTAAAAAACATTATAGTATACACAATTACATAAAACAAAAAGGATAGACAGAAGAAATGTACTAAATCTGATCTTGCAGGGTTGGTTCAATCTCTTATAAAGTGGTACCGAACCAGAGCGTACTGTGTTAAAGGACTGACGCTGATCATAGCTCAGTATTTGCTTTTATTAACAAAAGTCACGCCCACATGCCTCCCCACAGCTGACTTATAACAAGGCTGGTTAAGAATGTGGCTAGTTCTTTTAGAGAATTATGGAATCCCCAACCTCCTTTATATCTTCGCCCCTGGAGGTTCCAGGCAGGAGATAATACTGTCATGTTTCCTATTACGATTTCACCTTTGAATAGATAGGGGACATGGCATGCATAACATCATCTATCTGTCCGATATTAAATTGGAGATGTTACCGCAACTGTCCAGTGATGTAAGACAATGCGTTACATTCACCAATTCTTCACGACTGTAAAAATATGTCTTTCATGTCTGTAATATCTATGCTATCCATAATAACCCAGTATTCATAGTTTGCAAAGGCGGCAAAGGATTTCAAAGTAATTTGCCTTTCTGTTCAAGCTGATGCTATAGGTCCTGGGCTATCTCCACCGGCCATAAATCTGTCACCTCCTCCATTCTTCTACACACCGAGGAACAAGGAATTTGTGTTTGTGATCTATCAGATGACCAACTTTAATTACCTGTTTGGGGGGGAGGAGGAGATAGGCCGGGGTCACACTAGCGTGTGCAATGCCAGAAGCTCGCGCGAGTCTCTGACATAAATACCCAGCACTGCCACCCACACTCCGATCCCGCGTGTCAGCGGCAGTGCTGGGTATTGATGTGAGTTCCTCGCATTGCACACGCTAGTGTGACCCCAGCCTTAGATGTATCTTCCGCAGTTAAGTGTCATCCGTGGCTTATAGAGCTAGATTTTGCTCCATGTAATCCATGCTTCAATATGCACTATGAAATATTCAATATACAATTTTCAACTATGAAATTTCTTATTGATTTTAAAATTACATCTATGACATGGCCTTATGAAAGTAACCTAAGAACTGTTTCCAAATTATTTTAAAAGGTTTATCACAAAAGTATGTAGTCACTCTTTGTGACATTATGCTTGCTGTGAGGATTCTCCAGTGCCAGCAGTGAGACTGAGTGGTCATGTGAAGGCAAAAATGCAATATGCATACTTTCGGACACATTCTGACTAGACTTGTGTTCACTTGTATTGTGTGAGACTGCGAACATCTAATGTGGCAGGAACATTGCTTATTGCCTACTTGCGGCTATTTGCCCACCCAGTCTCACTGAAGGCAGCGGAGAATTCTCACAACATGTGTTGTGAGAATTCACAAGTCACCAGTCACATGGAGACACTACAGACGTATGTGAAAACTTTGACAGCCCCTTTAAGCTATGCATCCTTCCTATACAGAAAGTTGCTAAAACTAAAATGACAAATGTGTTGTCTGTAATGTTTAAAAAAAACAAAATAAAACAAAAAAACAACGTTTTGCTCAATGCAGTTAGCAAAATTAAATTTAGCATAAAAAACTAGAATAGTAAGGATTTATTACCCCAGAACAGTTAATTATAAACAGTAAACTACAATTTTAGTGATGAGTATATCTGAAAAATCACACCTTAGCTTGCAGCACTATCAGAATATGCCATGAGACATTTTACAGCTTCAGCTCCAATAATTTGATTAATAGCACACTTTCCTTTTAGCCTGTTAACAAGACTGTTTATGTTCTCCACAAAGCTGTCTGTATTTATGGCACAATACTCTAGAGTTATCAGCTGTACCCGCTTTGGCTTGTAGGTACAGATTGGCTGCTTTTAGCTTGTTTGTAGAAATAAAGGGTTTGCTTCCCATCAATAATGGTTCTCACTAAGGGGAGAAAAACTGGGAAAAATAAAAAAAATAAAATAATGACTCCTAAATTATCTTGAGAATATGCAGGTAATCTGTATATTTAATGCTCAATATTTTTGATGTGCAGACCATAAAGTAATAAAACATACTATAAATCTTAATAAGATTTCTAGACAATACACCAGAAAAAAATAGACAATGAAGGATTTATGAAATTAGTTAAATTTTTTTACAGATTCTTGGAAGATTTCCAATTGATGCTAATCCTGACAACACAAAAGCTTACTAAAATCAATCTATAGTAAGACTATATAAAATATTGCACATATAAATAAAAAGTTTCTTATATCCTTTTGCACATTGCAGAAGGTGTGATTCATACAATTTCAAGCATCAGCCAACAATTGTGCACACATGGAGAAGGGAGTGTGTCTCTCCAAAATGTAGAGCGATGCAGGGTTCTCTGAGGCCTGTTTCACATGTCAGTGGCTCTGGTACGTGTGGTGACAGTTTCCTCACGTACCGGAGACACTGACTCACGTAGACACATTAAAATAAATGTGTCTCTGCACATGTCAGCGTGTTTTCACGGACCGTGTGTCCGTGTGCAAAACACGGAGACATGTCCGCGTTTCTCTGGCAGCATGGTCGGCAAAGCGTCCCACACATGTGCACACGGAGAACAGTGTGCACTCTCCTCCGTGTGCACATACCACCACAGTTAAACGCTGTCCTCTGCTTTTGGTGCTGAAGCCGGCATTCATTCCTTCTCCCCAGCAGCGTTTGCTGGAGAGAAGGAATAGAAAATCAAGGTTTTTTAAAAAAAATTTTGTTTAAAATTAAAGTTTGGGGTCACCTCACGCCTCCCACCCCTATGTGCCCACCCGCTTGCAGAGAAATACTCACCCAGCTCCCGCGATGCCTCCTCTCAGCGCAACAGCTTGTCCTGTGTGAGCAGTCACGTGGTACCGCTCATTACAGTGATGAATATGCAGCTCCACCTCCCATAGGGGAGCACACGGACACAGATAACTCCGGTACTGATTTCTCCAGTACCGGAATAATCTGGATGTGTGAGACTAGCCTGAGACAGAGCCACTCGGTCAAGAGCTATCTCTGTACACATTTGGTGATATGTACCTTTCTGGGAAAAAAAGAATAAAGAAAAAATGAGTGTCCATTGATTGAAAAACCAAAGCATGAATAGTGACTACAATTTTATTATGTGCATTTATTTATAGAACAATAGGGGAGAACTGGAAAGAGAATAGTGCAATAGGGTCTTATCCAGGTAAAAAAAATATCTATCGTAAGGAAAATTAGAGATAGCAGAATATCAATAGTGGAGAAGAACGGGCAAATTCCTGTAGTCTGTCCTGAAGAAGTTTGTAACTTTGAATCTCGTTGACAAATAAACCACATTTAATCTACACAGGTCTCTGACTCCATCCATCCATGGTCTCCTCTGTCCAGCCAGTGGAGGAATTAACAAATTCTTCTCCACTATCGGTATCTTTGAAATGGAGAAGACTGATGGCTACAACTTTTCACATTCTCCTCCTTCAGCTGCCATCAATGGTGACAGAACTAACAAAGGCAGAAGGAAAATCGGTAATACTTTTATAATTGTAAGAGTCTCAAAATCATATTCTCAACACAAATGTTTGAATAAAAAGTAGATTGGCCAACCATTTTAATGTCCCATTTTGACACTCCATATTATGACTGCATAGATTTTTGAGTTATGATAATGAAGATATAGATATAAGTGAACCCTTTGAAATTTGAATTTTTCAGCTTCAACAAGTTTTAATCAAAAATTTGATTTGCAGTGAATACATTTGCCCAGAGTCTCAACACTGCAAAGTCTCTTTCCAGAAAATACATTTATAAAGGCTCATTCAGACGTGTTTTCTCAACAAATGAGAAAAGTGGTTTCAGCAGTAGTTTTGTTCAGATTGTCATTAGAGTGTTATCTGAATTTCATCAGAGTTTACTTTGAGTTTCATCAGTGTTTCTCATATGAGGAAAAAAGTTTTATTTTATTTATCCTATCTAGCAGTTTTTGATAAACAGACAGCACTCTGATGATATTTTTTATGGACCCATTGCTAATTTTAATCTGACACTCTGATCAATATCGGCATATATCTGTAATATTAGTCGGACCGCTCGGGAAAAAAAATGGACATGATGACGCCCCATAGACTATAATAGGTATCAGAGCTATACGTGAAAAACATTGATAATACTCATGCACAAAAAATGAACGTTTGATTGAGCCCTATCAATGTGAGGTCTCTTTTTAATGAGCTGCACCCATTTTTAGCACTTTAAAGTAAACACACAATTAAGACAAAGGTGTAAATTTTGTTTGCAGTGTATCAAGAATAAAAAACAAGTTGGTCTATTAAGGTTATGTGCAGCGGTTTACCAAAGATCAATAACAGGTCACATTTACTCTATCACTTGTATCTACCACTCACATTTTCAATGTTTTTCAACACTGCAGTAGTACACAACAATCAGCTTTAGACCTATACATCTCTTAACTGTAACGATGAACTGAATATTCTGACATCATATAGTTTGTAAAATTCTATAATGACCACTGCTTTCCCTGCAAAAGCAACACTAAATTTGTAGTTCTTTATTATTTGTGCCCATGTCCCATTTGTTTATTTGAGTACAGTATCCAAGTTGAATTAACAAGTGACTAATTGTAATGACTAGACAACTGAGTCAATAAAGCCTGAAAATGGGAGGTCTTGTTGGGGTGTGTTAGGTGTCGAGTTCCCGCCTCTGCACAGGGGGAATCTTGAACCATCTCCTCTGCAGTCTCCTATTCTTCTCCAGCCGCAGTGGAGTCTGCTCAGCAGAGACGTTGGTTCCAGCGTCTTGATCAGTCTCACTCTGTGCATAGGGTTACTGCTGCTTTTCCAGCTTCTGCCATTGAAGCCAGTGCTGGGCAGCGGCGAGCAGACGCTTTTGGGACTAAGTCCTGCTTTTCCCCTTCTGAGCATGCCCAGGGCAAGATCTCCCATTGGAGATCGAGGGTCACATGCTCAGATACTGCAGCAGATCCCATTGGTCCTCCAGGAAGGTCCTGAAGGTGCTCAACTTCTGTGGCAGCTTCCCATTGGTCCTTCTGGGAAGGTCCTGTACATGCTGCAGCTATTAAAGGTTTGCATGACTGTACGGCCATGCGCTAGTGTACATTTGCATATGTGTGTGTGTTGATGAGTGCAAGTCGTCCTTAAAGGGAACCTGTCACCTGAATTTGGCGGGACCAGTTTTGGGTCATATGGGCGGGGTTTTCTGGTGTTTGATTCACCCTTTCCTTACCCGCTGGCTGCATGCTGGCCGCAATATTGGATTGAAGTTCATTCTCTGTCCTCCGGAGTACACGCCAGCGCAAGGCAATATTACCTTGCGCTGGCGTGTACTCCGGAGGACAGAGAATGAACTTCAATCCAATATTGCGGCCAGCATGCAGCCAGCGGGTAAGGAAAGGGTGAATCAAACACCAGAAAACCCCGCCCATATGACCCAAAACTGGTCCCGCCAAATACAGGTGACAGGTTCCCTTTAAATATCCCATCCCTATTGAATGACTGCTCGCGTAAGGTGGATGATTGATATCTAGCGCCCGACTTAGCCATCAGCACGTAACACACAAAACAGTGTCTATTGCTGTGACCGCCAGTGCGGCGCCGTGCGCTTTCACAGCGCTTTCCTGACCCAAGCCTGGGTGGTTAGTGGCGTCCGCCAGTGCGGCACCGCACGCACTCTCGTGCATCTTTATTAATATTATTTCTTTCTCTCTGACACCCCGGTTTCAGTGTCGAGCGCAAGAGGTCTATATGAACTCAAATCCTGTGTCTTGGGATTAAGTTCTGGGACTCCTTGCTTGTGCTCTTGGTGCGGTACCGCGGCCCTGTGATGCAACAGGGTTCGCTTCCTCCACACAGGGTGAAGTTAACCCGTGTGTGTATTCACATTGTACCGCCATATAGTCCGTCATTACTTAGCAGCAGGTTCCATCTCTGCACGGTGGACCCCGGGCTGCGAACGCACCTTACTCTATCTTCCTAATTATTTGGTGCGTTCCGCTAGCCCTAACAGGGTGTTTCTGGTATTAAGTGGTTAGTATTTATAAAGTGATCCAAGGAAACAAAACTGGCGAACTTTTAACAGTGTTAAAGGCACATTAATATTCATAGGGAGAAAAAGACTAACATGACTGGTCCAATCCAAGTGCTGCTGTATCTTAAAAGAAAAGTTAATAATATTGCATGCCCCACTTTTCAGTTTTTGAATTTCCACAAAAATTTAAAATAACCAATAAATTTCATTCAACTTCACAATTGTGTTCCACTTGTTGTTGATTCTTCACCAAAAATGTACATTTGGTATCTTTATGGTTGAAGCATGATATGTGGGAAAAGGTTGAAAAGTTCCAGGGAGCCTAATACTTTCGCAAGGCACTGTAAATATTTTAATTGTTCGTCTTCTTTATCAAGATACCTTTCTTAAAATGCATGTTGTATAAAAGAAGAATTCTGTGCAGAAGACACCGTTTTTTTATCTTCATTGAGAATGGAATGATTGTGTGTAATTTAAGCAAGTCTTAATATTTTATGGTCAGATCTCTAATTTATCAGCATGTGCAATGTTCACATGTTTGTAAGTTTCATTAATCCTGCTGCATAGTTATTAAAACTGCCCATATCACAAAACAGCATGACAATTTGCTGAGCTTTAGAGTTTGTATTTAATTTTAAATACCCAAACAGTAAGACGTGCAACACGGGATTCATTCTAATTCAATCTTAAGCACTATGTCTGGTGGTTGGTTAAAAAATGTCCATATCATGAAAATAAAAATCAACATATGGAGAGGTAACAAGTTTAAATGCTACATCTCCCTGTGAGCATGTATACCTCATGTGACATTTTATGCTTGGAAAAAACAATGCATGGGACTAATTCCTGCGCATAATGACCAGTCATTAAAATGACTCCTGAGGATACACAGAAGAATTCACTGCATTAAAATAATGATTAATATCCAGTTTAAAAAAAAATGGCTGCATGTTGTACTTCATGTAAAAAAACATGGCTCTTAATCAAAATTAATTTCTGAGATTATTATAATAATCTTATCAAAAGTAGGCAAAAGACAGATGACACTTTGTTTTCAAGCTATACTCTTAAACTAAATGTTTTGTCAGAAATGATTTATTTTAAAACAAGCTTTTATATTAAAATATTTGTTTAATATTTTTTCATCTCTCTCAATATCTATTGAAAAAGCCTGACATTTCAGTTACTTAGCTTTATATAAGGCTTTTTATGCAGGAAACAATTCTCAGCAGTCAACTCATTATCATTACTGGCAAGATCATATTGACAGATATCAACTATATGTAAATTACACAGGATTACCAGTAAAAATATGTGATGGACACAGCTCAGCTTCCCACAATCCCTGCACACATAATATGCTGAGAAAACTCTCCTATAGAAATCGATGAATATTTCCAAAATATGACATTCTATATCCTATCATCTTCATAACCATGTACAGTACAGACCAAAAGTTTGGACACACCTTCTCATTTAAAGATTTTTCTGTATTTTAATGACTATGAAAATTGTACATTCACACTGAAGGCATCAAAACTATAAATAAACACATGTGGAATTATATACTTAATTTCAGTTGTTTCACACTTTTTTGTAATATCTTAAGGTACCTTCACACGAAACGACTTTGTAACGATATCGCTAGTGATCCGTGACGTTGCAGCGTCCTCGCTAGCGATATCGTTTAGTTTGACACCCAGCAGCGATCAGGATCCTGCTGTGATGTCGCTGGTCGCTGAATAAAGTCCAGAACTTTATTTGGTCGTCCGATCGCCGTGTATCATTGTGTTTGAAAGCTAAAGCAACGATACCAGCGATATTTTACACTGGTAACCAGGGTAAACATCGGGTTACTAAGCGCAGGGCCGCGCTTAGTAACCCGATGTTTACCCTGGTTACCAGCGTAAAAGTAAAAAAAACAAACACTACATGCTCACCTGCGCGTCCCCCGGTGTCCACTTCCTGACACTTACTGAGCGCCGGCCCGAAAGTGAAAGTGAAAGCACAGCGGTGACGTCACCGCTGTGCTGTTAGGGCCGGAGCTCAGTCAGTGTCAGGAAGCGGACGCCGGGGGACGCGCAGGTGAGCATGTTGTGTTTGTTTTTTTTACTTTTACGCTGGTAACCAGGGTAAACATCGGGTTACTAAGTGCGGCCCTGCGCTTAGCAACCCGATGTTTACCCTGGTTACCCGGGGACCTCGGCATCGTTGGTCGCTGGAGAGCGGTCTGTGTGACAGCTCTCCAGCGATCAAACAGCGACGCTGCAGCGATCGGCATCGTTGTCGCTATCGCTGCAGCGTCGCTTCGCGTGAAGGTACCTTTATATTCTAGGTTCTTCAAAGTAGCCACCTTTTGCGTTGATGACTGCTTTGCACACTCTTGGCATTCTCTTGATGACCTCCAAAAGGTAGTCACCGGGAATGGTTTTCACTTCACATGTGTGTCCTGTCAGGTTTAATAAGTGGGATTTCTTGCCTTATAAATGAGGTTGGGATCATCAGTTGTGTTGTGCAGAAGTCAGGTGGATACACAGCTGATAGTCCTACTGAATAGACTGTTAGAATTTGTATTATGGCAAGAAAAAAGCAGCTAAGTAAAGAAAAATGAGTGGCCATCATTACGTTAAAAAAATGAAGGTCAGTCAGTCTGAAAAATTGGGAAAACTTTGAAAGTATCCCCAAGTGCAGTGGCAAAAACCATCACGCGCTATGAAGAAACTGGCTCACATGAGGACCGCCTCAGGAAAGGAAGACCAAGAGTCACCTCTGCTTCTGAGTATAAGTTTATCTGATTCTCCAGCCTCAGAAATTGCAGGTTAACAGCAGCTCAGATTAGAGACCAGGTCAATGCCACACAGAGTTCTAGCAGCAGACATATCTCTACAACAACTGTTAAGAGGAGACTTTGTGCAGCAGGCCATCATGGTAAAATAGCTGCTAGGAAACCACTGGTAATGACAGGCAACAAGCAGAAGAGACTTGTTTGGGCTAAAGAGCACAAGAAATGGACTTTAGACCAGTGGAAATCTGTGCTTTGATTTGATGAGTCCAAATTTGAGATCTTTGGTTCCAACCACCGTGTCTTTGTGCGACGCAGAAAAGGTGAACGGATGGACTCTACATGCCTGGTTCCCACTGTGAAGCATGGAGGAGGTGTGATGGTGTGGGGGTGCTTCGATGGTGACACTGTTGGGGATTTATTCAAATTTGAAGGCATGCTGAACCAGCATGGCTACCTGCATCTTGCAGCGGCATGCTATTCCATCCAGTTTGCATTTAGTTGGACCATCATTTATTTTTCAACAGGACAATGACCCCAAACACACCTCCAGGCTGTGTAAGGGCTATTTGACCAAGAAGGAGAGTGATGGGGTGCTACGCCAGATGACCTGGCCTCCACAGTCACCTGACCTGAACCCAATCGAGATGGTTTGGGGTGAACTGGACCGCAGAGTGAAGGCAAAAAGGCCAACCAGTGCTAAGCATCTCTGGGAACTCCTTCAAGCTTGTTGGAAGACCATTCCCGGCAAATACCTCTTGAAGCTCATCAAGAGAATGCCAAGAGTGTGCAAAGCAGTCATCAAAGCAAAAGTGGCTACTTTGAAGAACCTAGAATACAAGACATAATTTCAGTTGTTTCACACTTTTTTGTTAAGTATATAATTCCACATGTGTTAATTCATAGTTTTGATGCCTTCAGTGTGAATGTACGATTTTCATAGTCATGAAAATACAGAAAAATCTGAGAAGGTGTGTCCAAACTTTTGGTCGGTACTGTAGATAAAATTGATTAAAAAAAATTTACAATCAGAAAATCAACTGTATCCAGCACTCATTCAAAGGTCTCAAAAGATGATAAAATAATTATTTTATTACATTGATTAAAAGTCAATGATAAAAAAACCTGTAATGCAAACCCTAGTTTCTGTGATTTTCGTCATTCCCCAGCCATACTGTAGCATTTCTAAAAACCCAGAGACTAGGGTTTGAAATGCAATACTGTGTCTTTAAGTGTTTTTATTTTTTAATTTTTGTGTTCGCTATGTTTTCTAGGAATGACTGCTTGCAAATTGTCCATGTATCACCTGGAAACCTTATCGTGGAACCCATTGCTTACTAAGGGATAAGCTAAAAATATCCTCATTACAAGCAGTAAATCAAAACAGATTAGAAAAAATGTTTAACTATTTGGTTTTAATTATAAAATATATTTTAAATCCTTAAGAACCTTAGATTTATCCACACATTTCGGTTGGGAAGTACAATAGCGATCACAGCATTTAGAAGGTATGGAGAGGGAGGCAGCTCCCTCTATTCTCAAATCGGCACCCCTGCAATGTCATTGCAAGGGGCTGATCATTATCATGGTGACCCAATGTCATCATGACAACATCTAGGTCACCAGGGCTACTAAGCCCAAGCTAGTTAGATCATATGCAGTGCATGATCTAACTAGCTTGTGTCAGTGCAACACTGACAGCTTACAAAGTATTGCCATGCTGGTGCATGGCAATAGTTTATAAAGTGATCAGACTGCAACAAGTGAAAGTCTTAATGAGGAACTAAGTAAAAAAGTAAAAAAAAATTTGAAAGAAATTTTTTAAAATCACAAAATAATGAAAAAAAAATGTATATGTATATATTGTACCCGTAAATACAGGTGCTTCTCACAAAATTAGAATATCATCAAAAGTGTAGTTTATTTCAGTTCAATAAAAAGTGAAACTCATATATTACAAACAGAGTTATCTTTTTCAAGTGTTTATTTCTGTTAATGTTGATGATTATGGCCAATGAAAATCCTAAATTCATTATCTCAGTAAATTAGAATAATTAACAAAATACACATACACCTGCAAATCCTTCCTAAGCATTTAACCCCTTTACCCCCAAGGGTGGTTTGCACGTTAATGACCGGGCCAATTTTCACAATTCTGACCACTGTCCCTTTATGAGGTTATAACTCTGGAACGCTTCAACGGATCTTGGCGATTCTGACAATGTTTTCTCAAGACATATTGTACTTCATGATATTGGTAAAATTTATTCGATATAACTTGCGTTTATTTGTGAAAAAATGGAAATTTGGCGAAAATTTTGAAAATTTCACAATTTTCCAAATTTGAATTTTTATGCCCTTAAATCACAGAGATATGTCACACAAAACACTTAATAGGTAACATTTCCCACATGTCTACTTTACATCAGCACAATTTAGGAACCAAAATTTTTTTTGTTAGGGAATTATAAGGGTTAAAAGTTGACCAGCAATTTCTCATTTTTACAAAACCATTTTTTTAGGGACCACATCTCATTTGAAGTCATTTTGAGGGTCTATATGATAGAAAATACCCAAGTGTGACATAATTCTAAAAACTGCACCCCTCAAGGTGCTGAAAACCACATTCAAGAGGTTTATTAACCCTTCAGGTGTTTCACAGGAATTTTTGGAATGTTTAAATAAAAAATAACATTTAACTTTTTTTTACACAAAATTTATTTCAGCTCCAATTTGTTTTATTTTACCAAGGGTAACAGGAGAAAATGGACCCCAAAAGTTGTTGTACAATTTGTGCTGAGTGCGCTGATACCCCATATGTGGGGGTAAACCACTGTTTGGGCGCATGGCAGAGCTCAGAAGGGAAGGAGCACCATTTGACTTTTCAATGCAAAATTGACTGGAATTGAGATGGAACGCCATGTTGCATTTGGAGAGCCCCTGATGTGCCTAATCATTGAAACTCCCCACAAGTGACACCAATTTGGAAAGCAGACCCCCTAAGGAACTTATCTAGATGTGTGGTGAGCACTTTGACCCACCAAGTGCTTCACAGAAGTTTATAATGCAGAGCCGTAAAAATAAAAAATCATATTTTTTCACAAAAATGATATTTTCGCCCCCAATTTTTTATTTTACCAAGGGTAAGAGAAGAAATTGGACCCAAACTGTTGTTGTGCCATTTGTCATGAGTACGCTGATACCCGATATGTGGGGGTAAACAACTGTTTGGGTACATGGCAGAGCTCGGAAGGGAAGGAGCGCCGTTTGACTTTTCAATGCAAAATTGACTGGAATTGAGATGGGACACCATGTCGTGTTTGGAGAGCCCCTGATGTGCCTAAACATTAAACCCCCCACAAGTGACACCATTGTGGAAAGTAGACCCCCTAAGGAACTTATCTAGATGTGTTTTGAGAGCCTTGATCCCCCAAGTGTTTCACTACAGTTTATAACGCAGAGCCGTGAAAATAAAAATTATTTTTTTTCACAAAAATGATTTTTTAGCCCCCAGTTTTGTATTTTCACAAGGGTAACAGGATAAATTGGACCCCAAAAGTTGTTGTCCAATTTGTCCTGAGTACGCTCATACCCCATATGTGGGGGGGAACCACTGTTTAGGTGCATGGCAGAGCTCGGGAGGGAAGGAGCGCCATTTGGAATGCAGACTTAGATGGATTGGTTTGCAGGCGTCACGTTGCATTTGCAGAGTTCCTGATGTACCCAAACAGTAGAAACCCACCACAAGTGACCCCATATTGGAAACGAGACTTCCCAAGGAACTTATCTAGATGTGTTGTGAGAACTTTGAACCCCAGGTGTTTCACTACAGTTTACAACGCAGAGCCGTGAAAATAAAAAATCCTTTTTTTTCCCACAAAAATGATTTTTAGTCCCCCAAATTTATATTTTCCCAAGGGTAACAAGAGAACTTGGACCCCAAAAGTTTTTGTCCAATTTGTCCCGAGTACGCTGATGCCCCATATGTTGCTCGGAAGGGAAGGAGCACTGTTTTACTTTTTCAATGCAGAATTGGCTGGAATTGAGATCGGACGCCATGTCGCATTTGGAGAGCCCCTGATGTGCCTAAACAGTGGAAACTCCCCAATTCTAACTGAAACCCTAATCCAAACACACCCCTAACCCTAATCCCAATGGTAACCCTAACCACACCCCTAACCCTGATACACCCCTAACTCTAATCCCATCCCTAATCCCAACTGTAAATGTAATCCAAACCCTAACCCTAAATTTAGCCCCAACCCTAACCCTAACTTTAGCCCCAACCCTAACCCTAACTTTAGCTCCAACCCTAGCCCCAACCCTAGCCCTAACCCTAGCCCTAACCCTAACCCTAACCCTAGCCCTAACCCTAGCCCTAACCCTAACCCTAGCCCTAACCCTAACCCTAACCTTAGCCCTAACCCCAACCCTAGCCCTAACCCTAAAGGGAAAATGGAAATAAATACATTTTTTTAATTTTATTATTTTTCCCTAACTAAGGGGGTGATGAAGGGGGGTTTGATTTACTTTTATAGCATTTTTTATAGTGGCTTTTTATGATTGGCAGCCGTCACACACTAAAAGACGCTTTTTATAGCAAAAAAGTTTTTGCATCTCCACATTTTGAGACCTATAATTTTTCCAGATTTTGGTCCACAGAGTCATGTGAGGTCTTGTTTTTTGCGGGACGAGTTGACATTTTTATTGGTAACATTTTCGGACACGTGACAGTTTTTGATCGCTTTTTATTCCGATTTTTGTGAGGCAGAATGACAAAAAAACAGCCATTCATGAATTTCTTTTGGGGGAGGAGTTTATACCGTTCCACGTTTGGTAAAATTGATAAAGCAGTTTTATTCTTTTGGTCAGTACGATTACAGTGATACCTCATTTATATCATTTTTTTATGTTTTGGCGCTTTTATACGATAAAAACTATTTTATAGAATAAATAATTATTTTGGCATCGCTTTATTCTGAAGACTATAACTTTTTTACTTTTTCTTTGGTGACACTATATTGTGGCTCATTTTTTGCGGGACAAGATGTTGTTTTCAGCGGTACCATGGTTATTTATATTCGTCTTTTTGATCGCGTGTTATTCCACTTTTTGTTCGGCAGTATGATAATAAAGCGTTGTTTTTTGCCTCGTTTTTTTTTTCCCTACGGTGTTCACTGAAGGGGTTAACTAGTGGGACAGTTTTATAGGTTGGGTCTTTACGAAAGCGGCGATACTAAATATGTGTACTTTTATTGTTTTTTTTATTTAGATAAAGAAATGTATTTATGGGAATAATATATATATTTTTTTCTTTATTTAGGAATTTTTTTTTTACAAATGTGGAAATTTTTTTTTTTTACATTTTTACTTTGTCCCAGGGGGGACATCACAGATCGCTGATCTGACAGTTTGCACAGCACTTTGTCAGATCGGCAATCTGACTTACAGTGCTGCAGGCTTACCAAGCGCTTGCTCTGAGCAGGCACTCGGTAAGCCACCTCCGTTCCTGCAGGACCCGGATGCCGTGGCCATTTTGGATCTGGGGACTGCAGGGAGAGGAGGTAAGAGACCCTCGGAGCAACGCGATCACATCGCGTTGCTCCGGGGGTCTCAGGGAAGCACGCAGGGAGCCCCCTCCCTGCGCGATGCTTCCCTGTACCGCCGGCACACCGCGATCATGTTTGATCACGGTGTGTCGGGGGTTAATGTGCCGGGGGCGGTCCGTGACCGCTCCTGGCACATAGTGCCGGATGTCAGCTGCGATAGTCAGCTGACACCCAGCCGCGATCGCGCTGGACGTACTATCTTGTCAGTGGTCATATGGGCCCACCCCACCTCGACGGGATAGTACGTCCAATGTCAGAAAGGGGTTAAAAAGGTCCCGAGTCTTTTTCAGTAGGCTCCACAATCATGGGGAAGACTGCTGACTTTACAGATGTCCAGAAGGCAGTCAGTGACACACTCCACAAGCAGGGTAAGCCAGAAAAGGTTATTGCTATAAAGCTGGCTGTTCACAGAGTGCTGTACCAAGCATATTAATGGAAAGTAAAGTGGAAGGAAAAAGTGTGGTAGAAAAAGGTGCACAAGCAACCAGGATAACCACAGCTTTGAAAGGATTGTTAAAAAAAAAAAAGTGAGATCTAAGAGCTAGCCTATAAATGTAGACATAGCTTGGGGATGCATTCATGCAGGGGTGCATTCGTGCACTATTATTCGTGTAGTTTTTTTCAAAGTATTTTTTTTTTCTAAGTATGCGGCAGTTATAACATGGCAGTTAGACAGGGCAGGAGACAGGTAAGACAATCTAAAACAATTCCCTATTCACTTGAAACAAAAAAACCCACACCATATGTATCTGTATAATCTATATCCTGGCTGCTGCATTCACTCACCGCCCTTGCATAAACTCTTTAAACTCCATCCATATTAGCCCCTCTGTCCTTGCCTCTCCTATGTATAGCACTCATGCTCTGTTCACATTGCTTAACAGTGCAGATCCATTCAGTCCCACCATCCAACACAAGAGACGCTCTCACAAATCACTTAACCATCTGCTCACTCTTTCGATCCTCCTTCTCCTAGTCGCTGGAGACATCTCTCCAAACCCCGGCCCCCCATGTTATAGCCAGTCAAACCTCCCAATTGCTACACCCAGAAACCCCTCTAACCTTATTAATATTCCATGCATGCCTTCTGTCTCTTTCAATTGTGCTCTTTGGAATTCTCGCTCTGTGTGTAATAAACTCTCCTTCATTCATGACTTCTTCCTTTCTAATTCTCTTAATCTCCTGGCTCTTACTGAAACCTGGATCCAGCAGTCAGACACCACCGCTGCTGCTGCTCTCTCATATGGTGGATTACACGTTTCTCATACCCCAAGATCAGACAACAGAGCAGGTGGAGGCGTTGGTATGCTCCTTTCACCCAAATGTACCTTCCAAGTTATCCTCCAAGTACCCTCACTTGTATTCCCTTCCTTTGAGGTCCATGCTGTCAGACTCTACGTCCCCTTCTCCATGCGAGTGGCGGTGGTGTATCGTCCTCCTGGCCCCTCTCATCAGTTCCTGGATCATTTTGCCGCCTGGCTTCCACACTTTCTCTCCTGTGACACCCCCACCCTTATCATGGGTGATTTCAACATCCCCATTGCTTCTCCCCTCTCCCCATCTGCTTCTCACCTTTTATCTCTAACCTCCTCTTTTGGCCTCTCGCAGCATACTAACTCTCCAATGCATGAAGATGGAAACTCCCTTGACTTGGTCTTCTCCCGGCTTTGCTCAGTGGATGATTTCACAAACTCCCCTCTCCCGCTCTCTGACCACAACCTTCTTTCATTCTCTATCAAGAACTGCCATCCCGCTCAGGTCACCCCCACTTTCCACACTTATAGAAACATACAGGCCATTAACACCCAGAAACTTATGAAGAACTTGCAGTCCTCATTGGCCCCAATCTCCTCCATCTCATGTCCTGATTCTGCTCTGAAGCATTACAATGAAACCCTGCAAAGTGCCCTGGATGAAGCTGCTCCTGCTATACATAGAGCAACTCGACACAGATGGCGACAACTGTGGCACACGCTGCAAACACGTTTCCTGCAGCGGTGCTCCAGGTGCGCCGAACGTCTGTGGAGAAAATCTAATCTACCCGAAGATTTCATCCATTATAAGTTCATGCTAAAAACATACAACTCTGCCCTTCACCTCTCCAAACAAACCTATTTCAACACCCTCATCACCTCAATGTCCAATAACCCTAAACGTCTCTTCGACACTTTCCAGTCCCTACTCAACCCAAGAGAGCAGGCCCCAACCACAGATCTCCGTGCTGACGATCTGGCCAATTACTTCAAAGAAAAAATTGACCACATTCGCCAGAAAATCATCTCCCAATCTTTTCATACCAGGCACTGTCCTCCCTCCCCCACTGCATCTAGTTCACTCTCTGACTTTGAACCAGTTA
Source organism: Ranitomeya variabilis (assembly GCF_051348905.1). Taxonomy (NCBI): domain Eukaryota; kingdom Metazoa; phylum Chordata; class Amphibia; order Anura; family Dendrobatidae; genus Ranitomeya; species Ranitomeya variabilis. The sequence goes on along the minus strand of NC_135232.1, from coordinate 1,003,054,383 downwards.
CAGAAGAAGAAGTAAGCAGGCTCCTTGCATCTTCTCGCCCGACAACTTGCACCAGTGACCCCATTCCGTCACGTTTCCTTCAGTTCCTTTCCCCGGCTGTCACCTCTCACATAACAAAAATATTCAACCTTTCCCTCACTTCCGGTATTTTTCCCTCCTCATTTAAGCATGCCATCATACATCCATTACTTAAAAAACCCTCCCTCGACCAAAACTGTGCCGCTAATTATAGACCTGTCTCTAATCTTCCCTTCATCTATAAACTCCTGGAACGCCTGGTCCACTCCCGTCTTACCCGCTATCTCTCAGATAACTCTCTTCTCGACCCTCTTCAATCTGGCTTCCGCTCTTTACACTCTACTGAAACTGCCCTCACTAAAGTCTCTAATGACCTACTAACAGCTAAATCTAATGGTCACTACTCCATGCTAATTCTCTTGGATCTTTCCGCAGCATTCGACACTGTGGATCATCAGCTCCTCCTCACTATGCTCCGCTCCATCGGCATCAAGGACACTGTTCTCTCTTGGCTCTCCTCCTATCTCTCTGACCAATCCTTCACTGTATGTTTTGCTGGTTCCTCCTCCTCTCACCTTCCCCTTACTGTTGGAGTTCCTCAAGGATCAGTCCTAGGCCCCCTCCTCTTCTCTTTGTATACTGCCCCTATTGGACAAACAATCAGTAGATTTGGTTTCCAGTACCACCTCTATACTGACGACACCCAATTATACACCTGTTCTCCTGCTTTCACTCCGACCTTCTTAGAAAACACCAGTGATTGTCTTACCGCTGTCTCTAACATCATGTTCTCCCTCTATCTGAAACTGAACCTGTCAAAAACTGAACTCCTCGTGTTCTCTCCCTCTACTAACCTACCTTTGCCTGACATTGCCATCTCCGTGTGCGGTTCCACCATTACTCCCAAGCAACATGCCCGCTGCCTTGGGGTCATCCTTGATTCCGAGCTTTCGTTCACCCCCCACATCCGATCACTGGCTCGCTCTTCTTATCTGCATCTCAAAAATATTTCTAGAATTCGCCCTTTTCTTACTTTCGACTCTGCAAAAACTCTTACTGTCTCACTTATTCATTCTCGTCTGGACTATTGTAACTCTCTACTAATTGGCCTCCATCTTGCCAAACTCTCCCCGCTCCAATCTGTCCTGAATGCTGCTGCCAGGATCATATTCCTCACCAACCGTTACACCGATGCCTCTACCTTGTGCCAGTCATTACACTGGCTACCCATCCACTCCAGAATCCAGTACAAAACTACTACCCTCATCCACAAAGCACTCCATGGCTCAGCACCACCCTACATCTCCTCTCTGGTCTCAGTCTACCACCCTACCCGTGCCCTCCGCTCCGCTGATGACCTCAGGTTAGCATCCTCAATAATCAGAACCTCCCATTCCCGTCTCCAAGACTTTACACGTGCTGCGCCGATTCTTTGGAATGCACTACCTAGGTTAATACAATTAATCCCCAATCCCCACAGTTTTAAGCGTGCCCTAAAAACGCATTTGTTCAGGCTGGCCTACCGCCTCAATGCATTAACCTAACTATCCCTGTGTGGCCTAAAAAAAAAAAAATGAGGTTCCTCACATCATGTTCTCATACACTCTATGCAGTCAATAGCCTCTGTGTCTGTACTGCTACATACTTAGGCTGTTAATTGGTTCATGCAGCTTTACATGAACACTCGAGCCTTACACTATGGCTGGTCCAAATAACTAAAGCAATTGTTACTATCCACCTCTCGTGTCTCCCCTTTTCCTCATAGTTTGTAAGCTTGCGAGCAGGGCCCTCATTCCTCCTGGTATCTGTTTTGTACTGTGATTTCTGTTGTGCTGTAATGTCTATTGTCTGTACAAGTCCCCTCTATAAGTTGTAAAGCGCTGCGGAATATGTTGGCGCTATATAAATAAAATTATTATTATTATTATTATAAAAGGCCATTCAAAAATTTGGGGGAGATTTGAAAGGAGTGGTGTGCTGCTGGAGTCATTACTTCAAGAGCCACCACATACAGACGTATACAGTACATGGGCTACATGTGTCACATTCCTTGTGTCAAGCCCCTCATGTCCAATAGACAACACCAGAAGCATCTTACCGGAGCCAATGAGAAAAAGAACTGGACTCTTGCCCAGTGGTCCAAGGTGTTGTTTTCAGAGGAAGGTAAATTTTGCATTTCATTTGGAAATCAAGGTTCCAGAGTCTGGAGGAAGAGTGGAGAGGCACACAATCCAAGCTGCTTGAGGTCTAATGTGAAGTTCTACAATCACTGATGATTTGGGGAGCCATGCCATCTGCTAGTGTAGGTACACTGTGTTTTATCAAGACCAAAGTCAGCGCAACCGCCTACCAGGAAATTTTAGAGCACTTTATGCTTCCCTCTGCCGACAAGCTGTTTGGAGGTGGAAATTTGTTTCTCCAGCAGGACTTGGCACCAGTCCACACTGCCAAAAGTACCAATACCTGGTTTGAAAACAACAGTATCACAGTGCTTGATTGGCCAGGAAACTCACCTGACTTTAACCCCATAGAGAATCTATGGGGTATTGTCAAGAGGAAGATGAGAGACACCTGACCCTACAATGCAGATGAGCTGAAGGCTGCTATCAAAGCAACCTGTGCTTCCATAACACTTCAGCATTGCCACAGGCTGATTGCCTCCATGCCACACCACATTGATGCAGTAATTGATGCAACAGGAGCCCCAAACAAGTATTGAGTGCATTTACTGAACATACATTTCAGTAGGCCAACATTTCAGATTTTAAAATCATTTTTCAAGCTGGTGTTAAAAATTATTCTAATTTACTGAGATAATGACTTTTGGGTTTTTATTGGCTGTAAGCCATAATCATCAACATTAACAGAAATAAACACATTTGAAATAGATTACTTTGTAGTTTGTAGTGACTCTACATAATATGTGAGTTTCACTTTTTGTTTTGAAGAACTGAAATAAATTTACTTTTTAATGTATTCTAATTTTATGAGAAGAACCTGAAAGTATGAAAAAAAGTACGCATATTTGGTATCGCTGTGTACAGAATGACCCAACCCACTAGTTAACCCCTTCAGTGAACACTGTAAAAAAATCAATAGAAAACAAGGCAAAGAACTATGCTTTTTCATCATACCACCAAGAAAAAGTTGACTAAAGTGCGATAAAAAGATGAATGTAATGGTACTGGTATTGCTGAAAATTTAATCTTGTGCCGCAAAAAACAAGCTGCAATACAGCTTGAGCAATGAGAAAATAAAAATGTTATAGTTCTTGGAAGAAAGTTGTAAGGGTCTGCTGTGCTGTAGTACCTCTTTCAGTACCACCCTGTGTTTTTGGAGGTCCACTCTGCTTTGGCTGGATTCTGAATGAAGGACGCTGACTGGAATGGCTTCATTACATGGGCGCATATAAAATATCACTGCTTCTCCACATATTTCCAGTGTGACAACTCTTTACTCAGAGGACACAGAATATATATCACAACAGATACAGAGGGCAGGCCAATTCAAAAGTGGCAGGCCAGACATACATTACAATAGCTGCAGGTGGCCGGAGCCTGATGATATTTACTGTGGGAATTACAAAGGTGGGGGAGGTCAGAAGGAGAATATCTTGTCCCCTCTGCCAAGGGGCGCAGCCTGTGGGCTGATGCATTAGGGACATGAATCTCACATGGAACCTATTATACATACATATGAATGCACAACATATTCTGGGTGCTGGGGGTTCTGTAACACGGCTCCCCCTTTCAGCGATGCGATCGGCATACACAGTCTGATCCTTAACAGATCAGTTTGGGGATGACCGAAGTTTATGGGGTTGGTTCAAGTTCCATTTGTCGACTTAGTCCATCGGCGTTACCGTTTTGTTTGCCGGGTCTGTAGTGGATGGTGAAGTCCAGAGGTTGTAGGGCTAAACTTCACCGCAGTAATCTGGCGTTGTCTCCGGAGACCCGATTAAGCCACACTAGGAGATTATGGTCCGTTAGGAGGGAAAACTGTCTTCCATACAAATATGGTTGTAACTTTTTGAGTGCCCATACTACTGCCAGGCACTCCTTCTCGATGGCCGCATAGCTTACTTCACGGGGCAGTAGTTTCTGACTCAGGTAAGCTACCGGGTGTTCTTGGCCGTCCGGCCCGACTTGGCTCAGTACTGCCCCCAATCCAAACATAGAAGCGTCCGTGTGAACAAGGAAACGTTTAGTTGGATCAGGTGCGGCCAATTCAGGGGTATTGGTGAGGGCGTCCTGTAGCTGGCGGAAGGCTTCCTCACACTCTGGGGTCCAGGTTACCTGGCAGGGTTGGTTCTTACGGGTCAGATCAGTGAGGGGCTTGGCTACGCTGCTGTAATTGGGGACGAATTTCCTGTAATACCCTGCTGTCCCTAGAAACGCCATGACCTGGGTTTTCGTGCGTGGGGTGGGCCATTTGGCTATGGCCTCAATCTTGTCTGGTTCTGGTCGCTGTTTCCCACTTCCCACCCAATGTCCCATATACTGAACCTCCGCTTTGCCCACGTGACACTTGTTTGGGTTCAGGGTGATTCCGGCCTTGTGGATCCTGTCTAATACTGTCTCTAGGTGATTTAGATGCTCTTCCCATGTCGCGCTGTAGATGGTGATGTCATCCAGGTAGGCACACGCATAGTCCTGGAGACCATCCAGAAGCCGGTCAGCCAGCCTCTGGAAGGTCGCAAGGGCATTCTTCATCCCGAATGGCATAACTCGAAACTAGAAAAAGCCAAACGGGGTGACAAAAGCAGACTTGGGAATAGCGTCAGGACTAAGGGGAGTCTGCCAGTAGCCTTTGCATAGATTGATGGTGGTCAAATACTTTGCCCCCACCAGCCGGTCTAACAGCTCATCCACGCGCGGCATGGGATATACATCCGTCACCGTTTTCTCATTGAGCCTGCGATAGTCTACACAAAACCATGTAGTCCCATCCTTCATGGGCACTAACACTACGGGGATGCCCAGGGACTATCTGATTCTTCAATGACCCCTAAGCGCAACATCTCTTGTATCTCTTGTCGCATCCCTTCTCATACAGACTCAGGGGCGCGGAAGGGGGGTTGTCTCAGGGGGGACTGATCCTGGGTCTCAACCTTGTGTTGTGCCAGGTGGGTGTACCCAGGTCTCCCTAAAAACATCCTCTGTCGCTGCCTCAACAACGCCTCTGCCTGCTGTCTCTCCCGGGGACCTAGGTCTTCACCCCAGTGTACCTGGTCCTGTTTTAGACTGAGTCCTCTCCCCTAAGACATCAGGCAAGGGGAGTCCGGCTAAATCCTCTGCTTCAGGTGCACAGATGGCCACTACCTCTTCAGGGTGCTCCCGGTAGGGCTTCAGCATGTTCACGGGGAACATGCGGATAACCCTGGGGTTGTCACAATTGGCGACATTATAGGTGGTGTCGGCTATTTTCCCCACTACCTGGTAGGGCCCCTGACATGCAGCTTGGAACTTGTTCTGCCTAGAGGGTTCTAACACCAGGACCTTTTGTCCTATCTCAAAGGTGCGCTCTCTGGCCCTCCGATCGTACCATACGTGCTGGCGCCATTGGGCCACCTGCAGGTTCCCACGTACAGCCTGGGTCAGCTCCTGCAGGCGGTCCCGGAATTCCAGCACATAGGGTACAATAGGTACCCCTTCTATGGTGCCCTCCCCTTCCCAGTGTTCTAGCACTAAGTCTAGGGTTCCCCTTACCCGCCTCTCATATACCAGTTCAAACGGAGATAACCACATGGAATCTTGGGGTACCTCCTGATAGACAAAAAACCATTACACAGGCAGAGATGCTTACCTGTCTGAGGCCTCCAACCAATTACACTAACCAAAGTGCAGCGGACCCAAGTTAAGATGGTGGATGACAAATGCACAGGTGCAATAATACCAATACTGCAAGTCAGCCTACAATCAGGATTTGGCCGCCTGGCACACCTGCGCAAAAATGATCTGTATGTGGCATGTTCACACAGAAATACAAAGCATATGGCTCAGGCCTATTAGTAACGCCATATAGCGGGCCAGCCATTGCTATCATGCATCCTGTGTGAACAGAGGCCACAGTATACAGAGCAATCTAGGGCCCAGCTGCACCCTGAAAAAATGACGTGTCCAAAAACATAACAATGTATGTAAGGTATTAGTTGGTATTATGGCCACAATACTTAAGCCGGCAACCCACGTCAAGGGTCCTCACATATTGCCGGTCCTAACGCTAACAACAAGAAAAAAAACCCATAAGAGGAAAAAAAATCAAGACAAAAAACCATTACACAGGCAGAGATGCTTACCTGTCTGAGGCCTCCAACCAATTACACTAACCAAAGTGCAGCGGACCCAAGTTAAGATGGTGGATGACAAATGCACAGGTGCAATAATACCAATACTGCAAGCCAGCCTACAATCAGGATTTGGCCGCCTGGCACACCTGCGCAAAAATGATCTGTATGTGGCATGTTCACACAGAAATACAAAGCATATGGCTCAGGCCTATTAGTAACGCCATGTAGCGGGCCAGCCATTGCTATCATGCATCCTGTGTGAACAGAGGCCACAGTATACAGAGCCATCTAGGGCCCAGCTGCACCCTGAAAAAATGACGTGTCCAAAAACATAACAATGTATGTAAGGTATTAGTTGGTATTATGGCCACAATACTTAAGCCAGCAACCCACGTAATAGGCCTGAGCCATAATAATAATGCTTTGTATTTCTGTGTGAACATGCCACATACAGATCATTTTTGCGCAGGTGTGCCAGGCGCCCAAATCCTGATTGTAGGCTGGCTTGCAGTATTGGTATTATTGCACCTGTGCATTTGTCATCCACCATCTTAACTTGGGTCCGCTGCACTTTGGTTAGTGTAATTGGTTGGAGGCCTCAGACATTTAAGCATCTCTGCCTGTGTAATGGTCTTTTGTCTTGATTTTTTTTCCTCTTATGGTTTTTTTTTCTTGTTGTTAGCGTTAGGACCGGCAATATGTGAGGACCCTTGACATGGGTTGCCGGCTTAAGTATTGTGGCCATAATACCAACTAATACCTTACATACATTGTTATGTTTTTGGACACGTCATTTTTTCAGGGTGCAGCTGGGCCCTAGATGGAGCTGTATACTGTGGCCTCTGTTCACACAGGATACATGATAGCAATGGCTGGCCCGCTATATGGCATTACTAATAGGCCTGAGCCATATGCTTTGTATTTCTGTGTGAACATGCCACATACAGATCATGTTTGCGCAGGTGTGCCAGGCGGCCAAATCCTGATTGTAGGCTGGCTTGCAGTATTGGTATTATTGCACCTGTGCATTTGTCATCCACCATCTTAACTTGGGTCCGCTGCACTTTGGTTAGTGTAATTGGTTGGAGGCCTCAGACAGGTAAGTGTTGTGAATTCTGTTCTCGAACTCCCTCCGGTGGTTATGAATGGTAATTCGGTGAGTTCTGTCCATGGACTCCCTCTAGTGGTTGTGAGTGGAGCTGCTGGCTCTGAGGTCCTTTCCTCAGCTGACCTCGTTTAGTTCTAGGCTGCTGCTCTATTTAACTCCACTTAGATCGTTACTTGATGCCAGCTGTCAATGTTCTAGTACTGGTTCAGTTCTCTCTTGGATCTTTCAGATGACCTGTCTACTCCAGCAAAAGCTAAGTCCCTGCTAGCTTATTTGTTTACCACTGTTTTCATTGTCCAGCTTGCTATCATGATTTTGCCCGGCTAGCTGGAAGCTCTGGGATGCAGAGTGGCACCTCCACGCCGTGAGTCGGTGCGGGGGTCTCTTTTGCACACTCTGCGTGGTTTTTTGGTAGTTTTTTATGCTGACCACAAAGATACTTTTTCTATCCTCAGTCTGTTTAGTTAAGTCTGGCCTCCTTTGCTATAACCTATTTCATTCCTGTGTTTGTGACTTCTGTTGTGAACTCTGTTTTTGGGCTCCCTCTTGTGGTCACAACTGGTACTGTGTAGTGCTGTCTTTGGCTCCCTCTGGTGGTTCTTTGTGTTCATTCTGCAGGTCTGAGGCTGATCAGCTGTCTCGTTATCTTTTAGCTGGTTTCCTATTTAGTTCACCTGGACTCTCAGTTGTTGCCTGCTGTCAATGTCTTCAGTGCTATTTTGGAGCTCTCCTGCAGTCCTTCGTTATCAGTCTCTTCAAGAGAAGCTAAGTTTTGCTTGGTTCATTTTTTTACTATCTGTGGTCATATGTTTCTTGGTTTATTTTTGTTTCTTGTCCAGCTTGCTAATATGTGATTTCCTTGCTTGCTGGTAGCTCTAGGGGGCTGAGTTTCTCCCCTCAGACTGTTAGTTGGTGTGGGGGTTCTTGTATTCTCAGCGTGGATATTTTGCATAGGGTTTTTTACTGACCGCACAGTTCCCTATCTGTCTTCTGCTTTCTAGTATTAGCGGGCCTCATTTGCTGAATCTGTTTTCATTTCTACGTTTGTGTTTTCCCCTTACCTCACCGTTATTATTTGTTGGGGGCTTCCTATATCTTTGGGGTGATTTCTCTTGAGGCAAGTGAGGTCTTACTTTCCCTCCAGGAGTAGATAGTTTCTCAGGCTGCGTCGAGACATCCAGGATTTTACGCACGTTCACCTGCTACCTTTAGTGTGTTGGTTAGGATCAGGTTTGCGGTCAGTTCAGTTACCACCTCCCTAGAGCTCGTGTCTATGTTCATAAACTTAGCTAGTCCGTTTTGTGATCCTCAGCCACTAGGATCATAACAGACTTCCATCTTAACTCACAGTCAATATTTGTGGGGGGCTGCTTATTTCTTTGGGGAATTTCTCTGAGGCAAGGTAAGGCTTATTTTCCTATCTTTAGGGGTAGTTAGCTCTTAGGCTGTGAAGAGGCGTCTAGGCAGAGTCAGGTACGCTCCACGGCTATTTCTAGTTGTTTGTGATAAAATTAGGGGTTGCGGTCAGCAGAGCTCCCACTTCCCAGAGCTTGTCCTGTATTACTAGTTTGCTCATCAGGTCATTCCTAGTGCTCCTAACCACCAGGTCATCATAACAGTACAGCTGGCCCATAAAGTGTTAATGCATCTCAATAGAGGGCAAAGAGAAGTTCTGAGACCATTTTTTTTCCTCTGCAGCGTGTTTTGCTTTTCTTTTCCCCTAAATTTCTGGGTGGTTCAGGACACAGGTGTAGATATGGACATTCAAGGTCTATCCTCTTGTGTGGATCAACTCACTGCAAGGGTACAAGGCATTCAAGATTATGTAGTTCAGAACCCGATGTTAGAACCCAGTATCCCAATTCCTGATTTGTTTTCTGGGGATAGATCTAAGTTCCTGAATTTCAAAAATAATTGTAGACTGTTTTTTGCTTTGAAACCCCGCTCCTCTGGTGACCCCATTCAGCAACTAAAAATCATTATTTCTTTGCTGCGTGGCGACCCTCAACACTGGGCATTTTCCCTTGCGCCAGGAGATCCTGCATTGCGTAATGTAGATGCGTTTTTTCTGGTGCTTGGGTTGCTTTATGATGAACCAGATTCAGTGGATCAGGCAGAGAAAATCTTGCTGGCTTTGTGTCAGGGTCAGGATGAAGCGGAGGTATATTGTCAGAAGTTTAGAAAGTGGTCTGTGCTTACTCAGCGGAATGAGTGTGCCCTGGCGGCAGTTTTCAGAAAGGGTCTTTCTGAAGCCCTTAAAGATGTTATGGTGGGATTCCCCACGCCTGCTGGTCTGAATGAGTCTATGTCCTTGGCCATTCAGATCGATCGACGCTTACGTGAGCGCAAAACTGTGCACCATTTGGCGGTATCTTCTGAGCAGAGGCCTGAGCCTATGCAATGTGATAGAAAAGAATGTCCCGGCACTCAATATAGTTATGCTCAAACAAAAATTAATTTTATTGAAGAAGTATGTTCCAGAAATTCGTTTGTAACGTTTCGGTCTTTACATTGACCTTCGTCAGACCAAGAACTATAAAGCGTATGTGCTCATTTGTGCAGTCCTGTAGGTTGCAATAGGTAAGGAAGGGCCGTCCAAACTACAATCCAGAAATAAGCATAGTAGTAGAATCTGACGCTCAGCGTGTAAGGTACAAAAGGTAGTGGAAGGACGCCATGCTTTTGTACCTTACACGCTGAGCGTCAGATTCTACTACTATGCTTATTTCTGGATTGTAGTTTGGACGGCCCTTCCTTACCTATTGCAACCTACAGGACTGCACAAATGAGCACATACGCTTTATAGTTCTTGGTCTGACGAAGGTCAATGCAAAGACCGAAACGTTACAAACGAATTTCTGGAACATACTTCTTCAATAAAATTAATTTTTGTTTGAGCATAACTATATTGAGTGCCGGGACATTCTTTTCTATTTGTTGATAAGGGAGTGGTTACCCTTGTCTCAGGCACTGAAATTCTTATACATGAAGAGGAGTGACGTGTCAATTCTATCAATAATATGCAATGTGATAGGACCTTGACCAGAGCTGAACGGCAAGAATACAGACGTCAGAATGGGCTGTGTTTTTACTGTGGTGACTCCACTCATGCTATCTCTGATTGTCCTAAACGCACTAAGCGGTTCGCTAGGTCTGCCACCATTGGTACGGTACAGCCAAAATTTATTTTGTCCGTTACTCTGATCTGCACTTTGTCGTCCTATTCTGTTATGGCATTTGTGGATTCAGGCGCTGCCCTGAATTTGATGGACTTGGAGTTTGCCAGGCGCTGTGGTTTTTTCTTGGTGTCCTTGCAGTATCCTATTCCATTGAGAGGAATTGATGCTACGCCTTTGGCCAAGAATAAGCCTCAGTACTGGACTCAATTGACCATGTGCATGGCTCCTGCACATCAGGAGGATATTCGCTTTTTGGTGCTGCATAATCTGCATGATGTGGTCGTTTTGGGTTTGCCATGGCTACAGGTCCATAATCCAGTATTGGATTGGAAATCAATGTCTGTATCCAGTTGGGGTTGTCAAGGGGTACATGGGGATGTCCCATTGTTGTCAATTTCGTCTTCCCATTCTTCTGAAGTCCCTGAGTTCTTGTCAGATTACCGGGATGTATTTGATGAGCCCAAATCCAGTGCCCTACCTCCTCATAGGGATTGCGATTGTGCTATTAATTTGATTCCTGGTAGTAAGTTTCCGAAGGGCCGACTGTTCAATTTATCTGTGCCAGAACACGCCGCTATGTGGAGTTATGTAAAGGAGTCCTTGGAGAAAGGGCATATTCGCCCATCATCGTCACCGTTGGGAGCAGGGTTTTTTTTTGTGGCCAAGAAGGATGGTTCTCTGAGACCTTGTATAGATTATCGCCTTCTCAATAAAATCACCGTCAAACTTCAGTACCCCTTGCCGTTACTGTCTGATTTGTTTGCTCGGATTAAGGGGGCTAGCTGGTTCACCAAGATAGATCTTCGAGGGGCGTATAATCTTGTGCGTATTAAACAGGGCGACAAATGGAAAACAGCATTTAATACGCCCGAGGGCCATTTTGAGTACCTGGTGATGCCATTCGGGCTTTCTAATGCTCCATCTGTGTTTCAGTACTTTATGCATGACATCTTCCGAAAGTACCTGGATAGATTCATGATTGTATATTTGGATGATATTTTGGTTTTTTCGGACGATTGGGAGTCTCATGTGAAGCAGGTCAGAATGGTGTTCCAGGTCCTTCGTGCTAATTCCTTGTTTGTGAAGGGGTCTAAATGTCTCTTTGGAGTTCAGAAGGTTTCATTTTTGGGCTTCATTTTTTCCCCTTCTACTATCGAGATGGACCCTGTTAAAGTTCAGGCCATGTATGATTGGACTCAGCCTACTTCTGTGAAGAGCCTTCAGAAATTCCTGGGCTTTGCTAATTTTTACCGTCACTTCATCGCTAATTTTTCTAGTGTTGTTAAACCATTGACTGATTTAACCAAGAAAGGTGCGGATGTGGTCAATTGGTCCTCTGCGGCCGTTGAGGCTTTTCAGGAGTTGAAGCGTCGTTTTTCTTCTGCCCCTGTGTTGTGTCAGCCAGATGTTTTGCTCCCGTTTCAGGTTGAGGTGGATGCTTCTGAGATTGGAGCAGGGGCTGTTCTATCTCAAAGAAGTTCTGATGGCTCGGTGATGAAACCATGTGCTTTCTTTTCTAGAAAATTTTCGCCTGCTGAGCGCAATTATGATGTGGGCAATCGAGAGTTGTTGGCCATGAAGTGGGCGTTCGAGGAGTGGCGACATTGGCTTGAAGGAGCCAAGCATCGCGTGGTGGTCTTGACGGATCACAAGAATCTGACTTATCTCGAGTCTGCCAAGCGGTTGAATCCTAGACAGGCTCGATGGTCGCTGTTTTTCTCCCGCTTCGATTTTGTGGTTTCGTACCTTCCGGGCTCTAAGAATGTGAATGCTGATGCCCTTTCAAGGAGTTTTGTGCCTGATTCTCTGGGAGTTCCTGAGTCGGCTGGTATTCTCAAAGAGGGGGTAATTTTGTCTGCCATCTCCCCTGATTTGCGGCGGGTGCTGCAGGAGTTTCAGGCTGATAGACCTGACCGTTGCCCAGCGGAGAAACTGTTTGTACCTGATAGATGGACTAGTAGAGTTATCTCTGAGGTTCATTGTTCTGTGTTGGCTGGTCATCCTGGAATCTTTGGTACCAGGGATTTGGTGGCTAGATCCTTTTGGTGGCCTTCCTTGTCACGGGATGTGCGTTCTTTTGTGCAGTCCTGTGGGACTTGTGCTCGGGCTAAGCCCTGCTGTTCTCGTGCCAGTGGGTTGCTTTTGCCCTTGCTGGTCCCGAAAGGCCCTGGACGCATATTTCCATAGATTTTATTTCAGATCTCCCTGTCTCTCAAAGGATGTCGGTTATCTGGGTGGTTTGTGATCGCTTCTCTAAGATGGTCCATTTGGTACCTTTGCCTAAATTGCCTTCTTCCTCTGATTTAGTTCCATTATTTTTCCAGCACGTGGTTCGTTTACATGGCATTCTGGAGAACATCGTGTCGGACAGAGGTTCCCAGTTTGTTTCGAGGTTTTGGCGGTCCTTTTGTGCTAAGATGGGCATTGATTTGTCTTTTTCTTCAGCTTTCCATCCTCAGACAAATGGCCAAACCGAACGAACCAATCAGACTTTGGAGACATATCTGAGATGCTTTGTTTCTGCTGATCAGGATGATTGGGTGTCCTTCTTGCCTTTGGCTGAGTTCGCCCTTAATAATCGGGCCAGCTTGGTCACTTTGATTTTGCCTTTTTTCTGTAATTCTGGTTTCCACCCTCGTTTTTCTTCAGGACAGGTTGAGCCTTCGGACTGTCCTGGTGTGGATTCTGTGGTGGACAGGTTGCAGCAGATTTGGACTCATGTGGTGGACAATTTGACATTGTCCCAGGAGAAGGCTCAGCTTTTCGCTAACCGCCATCGCTGTGTTGGTCCCCGACTTCGTGTTGGGGATTTGGTTTGGTTATCGTCTCGTTATGTTCCTATGAAGGTTTCGTCTCCTAAGTTTAAGCCTCGTTTCATTGGTCCTTATAAGATTTTGGAAATTCTTAATCCTGTGTCATTTCGTTTGGACCTTCCAGCTTCTTTCGCCATCCATAATGTGTTCCATAGGTCGTTGTTGCGGAGATATGTGGCTCCTATAGTTCCCTCCGTCGAACCTCCTGCCCCGGTGTTGGTTGAGGGGGAGTTGGAGTATGTGGTGGAGAAGATTTTGGTTTCTCGTATTTCGAGACGGAAACTTCAGTACCTAGTCAAGTGGAAAGGTTATGGTCAGGAGTATAATTCCTGGGTGGTTGCCTCTGATGTTCATGCTGCCGATCTTGTTCGTGCCTTTCATTTGGCTCGTCCTGATCGGCCTGGGGGCTCTGGTGAGGGTTCGGTGGCCCCTCCTCAAGGGGGGGTACTGTTGTGAATTCTGTTCTCGAACTCCCTCCGGTGGTTATGAATGGTAATTCGGTGAGTTCTGTCCATGGACTCCCTCTGGTGGTTGTGAGTGGAGCTGCTGGCTCTGAGGTTCTTTCCTCAGCTGACCTCGTTTAGTTCTAGGCTGCTGCTCTATTTAACTCCACTTAGATCGTTACTTGATGCCAGCTGTCAATGTTCTAGTACTGGTTCAGTTCTCTCTTGGATCTTTCAGATGACCTGTCTACTCCAGCAAAAGCTAAGTCCCTGCTAGCTTATTTGTTTACCACTGTTTTCCTTGTCCAGCTTGCTATCATGATTTTGCCCGGCTAGCTGGAAGCTCTGGGATACAGAGTGGCACCTCCACGCCGTGAGTCGGTGCGGGGGTCTCTTTTGCACACTCTGCGTGGTTTTTTGGTAGTTTTTTATGCTGACCGCAAAGATACCTTTTCTATCCTCAGTTTGTTTAGTTAAGTCTGGCCTCCTTTGCTGTAACCTATTTCATTCCTGTGTTTGTGACTTCCACCTTAAATCACAGTCAATATTTGTGGGGGGCTGCTTACTTCTTTGGGGAATTTCTCTGAGGCAAGTTAGGCTTTATTTTCTATCTTTAGGGGTAGTTAGCTCTTAGGCTGTGAAGAGGCGTCTAGGCAGAGTCAGGTACGCTCCACGGCTATTTCTAGTTGTTTGTGATAGGATTAGGGGTTGCGGTCAGCAGAGCTCCCACTTCCCAGAGCTTGTCCTGTATTACTAGTTTGCTCATCAGGTCATTCTTAGTGCTACTAACCACCAGGTCTTCATAACAGGTAAGCATCTCTGCCTGTGTAATGGTTTTTTTTCCTCTTATGGTTTTTTTTTCTTGTTGTTAGCGTTAGGACCGGCAATATGTGAGGACCCTTGACGTGGGTTGCCGGCTTAAGTATTGTGGCCATAATACCAACTAATACCTTACATACATTGTTATGTTTTTGGACACGTCATTTTTTCAGGGTGCAGCTGGGCGCTAGATGGCTCTGTATACTGTGGCCTCTGTTCACACAGGATGCATGATAGCAATGGCTGGCCCGCTATATGGCGTTACTAATAGGCCTGAGCCATATGCTTTGTATTTCTGTGTGAACATGCCACATACAGATCATTTTTGCGCAGGTGTGCCAGGCGGCCAAATCCTGATTGTAGGCTGGCTTGCAGTATTGGTATTATTGCACCTGTGCATTTGTCATCCACCATCTTAACTTGGGTCCGCTGCACTTTGGTTAGTGTAATTGGTTGGAGGCCTCAGACAGGTAAGCATCTCTGCCTGTGTAATGGTTTTTTGTCTTGATTTTTTTTCCTCTTATGGTTTTTTTTTCTTGTTGTTAGCGTTAGGACCGGCAATATGTGAGGACCCTTGACGTGGGTTGCCGGCTTAAGTATTGTGGCCATAATACCAACTAATACCTTACATACATTGTTATGTTTTTGGACACGTCATTTTTTCAGGGTGCAGCTGGGCCCTAGATGGCTCTGTATACTGTGGCCTCTGTTCACACAGGATGCATGATAGCAATGGCTGGCCCGCTATATGGCGTTACTAATAGGCCTGAGCCATATGCTTTGTATTTCTGTGTGAACATGCCACATACAGATCATTTTTGCGCAGGTGTGCCAGGCGGCCAAATCCTGATTGTAGGCTGGCTTGCAGTATTGGTATTATTGCACCTGTGCATTTGTCATCCACCATCTTAACTTGGGTCCGCTGCCCTTTGGTTAGTGTAATTGGTTGGAGGCCTCAGACAGGTAAGCATCTCTGCCTGTGTAATGTTTTTTTGTCTTGATTTTTTTTCCTCTTATGGGTTTTTTTTCTTGTTGGTACCTCCTGATAGGCAAACAGGAGGTGTGGCAAGAATTTCTCCCAGTCCCTATAGGTCCTGGTAAAAGTCCCAATGAGTTGTTTCAACGTTCCGTTAAAGCGTTCACACAACCCATTGGTTTGCGGGTGGTACGGGGTGCTCCTAATGGACTTTACACCGCACAGCTTCCACAGGTGGTTGGTCACTTCTGCTGTAAACTGGGTACCCTGGTCTGATATAATCTCCCGGGGAAATCCAACTCGTGGGAAAACCTGGAGCAGGGCAGCCGCCACTGTCTCTGCCAATATGTTAGATAATGCAACCGCCTCTGGATACCATGTGACATAATCTACCACTGTCAATATATACGTTTTCCCTGATGGACTGGGTTTGGCTAATGGCCCTATCAGATCGACCGCTACTCGGCTAAATGGCTCCTCCACAATGGGGAGGGGGCGTAATTTGGCCTGGCAGTGATCTCCTCTCTTGCCAATGCACTGGCAACTGTCACAGGTCTGGCAGTACTGATGAACATCATAGGTTACCCCCGGCCAAAAGAAGTTTTGTGTCAGATGATGCCTGATGTGACTGATGCCGAAGTGCCCGGCCAAGGGTATGTCATGAGAGATTCGCAGTAACTCCTGCCTGTACTTCTTGGGAACTACCAGCTGTCATTTTATAGTGGGGCTCGTCCCTGGGTGGCGCATCTCGGTAACCCGGTAGAGGAGTCCCTGCTGCCATACAAACTGCTCCCCTTCCAGTACTCCTCTCCCCTCCTGTGCCTTTCCACGATATCCCTCTAATGAAGGATCCTCAAGTAACTCCTTCTTAAATTCAGCTGGGGTGGCCCAAGAAATGTGTCTGGCTATGGGAATACGTGTAGGGCTGGGGTGTCTTACCTGGGCCTCCTCTGAGTGTGATTCCGCCTCCGCAGCTCAAGCTTGTCTCCGGGTGGCCACAGAATATGTCTCAGCCAGAGGGCTGACCGAGAAGACAGACAACATAGGCCCCAAGTCTTTTCCCAGCAAGACATCTGCAGGCAATTCCTCCATCAAGCCAACCTCAACCAGGCCATCCCCGACTCCCCAGATCAGGTGAATCCTGGCAGTGGGCAGTCCATGTATGGCTCCCCCTGCTACACGGACTGTCACCATTCGGCCCATCTTCTCTTGGTCCCGGTTGAGATGAGGCTTCACAAAGGTCAAAGTTGCTCTGGAATCTCTTAGTCCCTGCATACACTTCCCATTAACCCACACAACCTGTTGATGCTGTTGTCAATTATCTGCCCAGGCTGCCTGCACGGGGTCTACTTCATGCAGCACTTCCTCCATCTCTTCCATCCCCTGGTTAGTCATAGCCCCCAATGCCGGATCAGCTTCGCCATGGTAGCAGTGTACAGCGGCCCGGGTGAAGATAGCTGTTCCCGCCTTTGGGTACGCTGAGTCCGGTTGGGACCTTGTCTTTGCAGGTGGCTCAGCTGATGGCAGGTGTGGCATCATGCCCTAGAGGGACTGTGGTAGGTCGGGTTTTGAGCTGGTCCCCCGACAATCTTCTGTGGTTTGGGGGCTTCCAGACCCATGGGAGGACCCCTAGTTACCATCTTTGATTCAGCCAACTGAGACCTCCTGGCATCATGGTGTTCGTCGGCCAGACGAGCGGCCTCCTCAAGAGTCATTGGTCGTCTGTCCCGAAGCCATTCCTGTGTCTCGGGGGTTAGTCCATTAAAGAATTGCTCTAACATGAAGAGCTGGAGGACATCCTCCTTAGTGGTTGCTTGGCTCCCTTGTACCCACTGTAGCATTGACCGCCGTAATTTACAGGCCCATTCAGTGTGGGTATCGGTTACCTGTTTTATAAGTCCACAGAACTTTTGGCGGTATGCCTCTGGTGTCAGCGCATACCGGGCCAAGATCACTTCTTTGATCCGCTCAAAGTCCATACAGTCTTCATCAGGTACTGTGCGATAGGCGTCCGCTGCCCGGCCTGTCAGCTTGCTGGCCAGAATCTGAACCTGTTCCTCTGGCTTCACTTGATGCAGGGCACACTGCCACTCAAAGTCCTGCAGAAAGTCATCAATGTCTTCCTCTGCCTCCCCCAACTGTCAGAAGGCATTATACTGGATCTTTTTGTGGCTTACTGTTGAAGGTACCTGGGCGGAGGCCAGAGCTCCCCCTGCTCGCTGACTCTCCTCTCTCCGCTCTGCCATCTCCACCTTGGCCAGCTCTATTTTGGTCCGCTCTGCCATCTCCATCTTGGCTAGCTCTATCCTGGTCTGCTCTGCCATCTTTTACTTCAGTTCCATACACACATCAGCCATCACCTCTCGTATGAGCTCTACTGCAGGGTTTGGGCCATAGAACGCCAGTCTGTTCTTTACCTCCCTCTGGAATTCAGTCTCCTCCATGTTCACATTGGGGGCGCTGCACTGTCGTGTTCCATGATGGCTGCTATCAAATCCGCTTTTGTTTTGTTGCTGGCGATTAACCCTCGAGCTTCCACCAGGTCTTTTAATGTAGTCCTCTTTAACTTCTGGTAGTTGTTTTCCATTCTTTCCTTTCCTCCTGTAGATGGGGTATCACATCCCGCTGTCTGCCACCAGTGTAATGGGGTCTGCTGTGCTGGAGTACCTCTTTCAGTACCACCCTGTGTTTTAGGATGTCCACTCTGCTTTGGCTGGATTCTGAATGAAGGACGCTGACTGGAATGGCTTTATTACATGGGCGCATATAAAATATCACTGCTTCTCCACGTATTTCCAGTGTGACAACTCTTTTCTCACAAGACACAGAATATATATCACAACAGATACAGAGGGCAGGCCAATTCAAAAGTGGCAGGCCAGACATACATTACAATAGCCGCAGGTGGCCGGAGCCTGACGATATTTACTGTGGGAATTACAAAGGTGGGGGTGGTCAGAAGGAGAATAGCTTGTCCCCTCTGCCCAGGGGCGCAGCCTGTGGGCTGATGCATTAGGGACATGAATCTCACATGGAACCTATTATACATACATATGACTGCACAACATATTCTGGGTGCTGGGGGGTTCTGTAACAAGTGATGTAAAAAAATGATTTTTTTCTATGAAATCATATTTATTGTGTAAAAGGGCCAAAACATTAAAAAAATTATATACATCTGGTATTGCTCTAATCGTACTGACAGAAAGGATAAAGCTACTTTTTACCACACACAGAATGGCAAAATATAAAAATTAAAAAAAGCAATTCCTGAAATGCTGTTTTTTGTTTATTCTGCCCTACTAAAATTGGAAGCAATCAAAAAATTTAATATTCCCAAAAATGGTACCAATAAACTCAACCACGCGTCCTGTAAACTCTGCCGAAATATGAAAAAATTACAACTCTCAAAATATGGTGATGCAAAACTTGTTTTTGCAGAGCAAAAATCTTCTTTAAATGCGTGACAGGAGCCAAACATAAATAAAATATTTATCTGGTATCAGTGTAATCACATCGATCCAAAGAATAAAATCAACTAATCACTTATACCGCATGAGAAACTGCATAAAAAATTAATACAACCATTTCTTCACCTGCTGTTGATTTATTTACTCTGCCATAGATCACAGTATGGCTTGGCTCACACTTATAATGTGCTATGCGCTAAACGCTTACACTGGAGTTTTCCTGTAAATCTCTGAAATACATGATTCAGACAAAGCCCCTGGCGGAAGGTTTCCTTTAAAGCGGCAGATAGAGGCACCGTGGATGTCATCTGGTCTATGATATGGCAGTGTGTGTCTTTTTAGGAGCGTATAAAAGTGCAATTGGCCACAGTTTTTAAAACTTCTGAAAAGAAAGACACAGCTGAACAGAGCTCATATGGAGTCCAGAGTAACTCTCTGGCATCAGTATATTGAATGGATTGCTCAGGAGTTTCATCTAAATCACGTAATTTACAGATTTAGATGGAAACCGCAATGTAAGTGCTCAGAGTAGAGCAGCAGATAAATGTGACCTCAACCTTTATGTAAAATTTTCCCACTACAAGACTCAACTCACTCGACAAAACAAAGCAAGTACACATTCAGGTCCGTCTGGTAATGAAAATAAAGGGGGCTTCCACGTTACTGGTAGTACAAAGACTATGGAAAAGCACTGTGACTCCTTGCCCCTGAAAAGAAATCCAGCAAATTCTGCACTCCCAAATCCAAATGCCTGCCTCCTTCTGTGCCCCACAATGGGCCTAAACCACATTTAGCATCCACAATTGGCATTTCTGTGGCTACGAGAGCTCACTTAATTTACTGATGAATGTCTCCAGAAGCATAATGGGCATAATGTACTGGGCACTACAACGTACTGGGTACAACAATGTACTGGCACTGCAATAGCAGATTTGCAAATTTCACTTAGAAATATCCACTGCTGCTTGATTCCAGAAAGCACCCAAGGAATTGGGGAGAGAAAGGCAAGGTTTCATCCACTCCCATAATAGAGCCAAATAATTTTAGTTGGTACCAGCATATAGTAAA
Organism: Ranitomeya variabilis; assembly: GCF_051348905.1. Taxonomy (NCBI): domain Eukaryota; kingdom Metazoa; phylum Chordata; class Amphibia; order Anura; family Dendrobatidae; genus Ranitomeya; species Ranitomeya variabilis. Next base: position 1,003,034,200 of record NC_135232.1, on the reverse strand, counting down.
CAATTTTTTTTGGAGCTACATAATATTCCTGCATACCAGCATATACATTTTTTTACAGCTAAATATTATTTGTCAGTGCCAGCATATGGTAAACATTCTTTTTTAAAGCTAATTGCTAAGTAATATTCCTCTTCTATTGCTGAAAAAGCTAATATTTATCTAGCAGTTGTGCAACTGGCGCAAACCCTGCAGAGTTACGCAAAGCTACCTGTTGAGCTATGGAAACGTCACTATTTACCAGTAAAATCTCTTAGTCTGGTGTACCCTCGCGTGTAAGACATTTTGTCCACCATGAAATATTGGCTGTGCACCTTTCTTGACTCATGGTACAAGGAGAAATTTGCTTCTCTCATGTCAGAGGCAGACGTGCTATTTTCAGTGCATGCATGCCAGAGGGCCATTGAAGAAGACTTGCTCAAAAGATTACCCTCAGACAACGTTGCTGGTACAAATACTGGATATTTTCACCCACAAGGATTGCAGGAGAGAGCCATGCACACCAGGTACAATTCGGGGGGAAAGTCTACCAACTTGGCAATTTTCATGAAACCATCACATCAGCAAGGGCTATCTGTGGTGAAACTATGACGAGGAGGGAGAAGTTGACCAAGATGGTGAAGGAGTACTTAAGTGACCATTCCAGCATCCTCCCTGACTCTATAGTGCCCTATAACTGATGGTTTTCCAAGCTGCACACTTGGCACGACCTCTCCTTGTACGCCTTGGAGGTGCTGCCATGCCCTGCCGCAAGTGTGTTGTCTGAGCAGGATTTTAGTTTGGCCGGTGCAATCATAATGGATAGGTGTCAACGGAAAATGCAGACAGGCTAACTCTTCTAAAATTAAACAAGGGCTGGCTTTCCTCCAACTTTGCAAGCCCTATGGATGACAGCAACCCAACATAAATGCAGCCCAAATGTTCTTTTTTGGAAGTTGTTTTAATGTCCATGCTTTACCATCCAAACCCATTTTTGTTCAGGAAACCACGTCCTACTCCTCCTGCTTCTGCAACAAGTACTTAGTGGTCATATGTGTATACCCCATGGGGGTAATGTTTTAAAATTTTTGGAAAACTTTGTACATTGTGAAATGTTGAAACTTGTACTCCCTATCTCTACCTAGTGTAATAAATGCAAAATGTATTGTAAGGTCCCCATCACGGTCTCTTTCAGCATGTATGATACAGACCCCTTGGGTAATTTTTGGAAAACTTTGCACATTGTGCAATGGCGAAACTTGTGCTCCCTATCTCTATCAATTATAATAACTGCAACATTTATTGTGAGGTCCTCATCACAGTCTCTTTCAGCGTGTATGATACTGACCCCTTGAGTAATTTTTGGAAACCTTTGTACATTGTGCAATGGTTAAATTTCTACTCTCAATCTCTATATATTATATTATTATAATTTTTTTATTGTGTTGCCCTTCTCACTGTGTCTTTATGCTTGTATCTGGGAGACTGCTGTTGATTTTTGGGTCTGCACTTGGACATTGTGGAACATCAATGCATTAATATGCTCCACATACTTCTTCAAGTTTCAGCCTTACACAGAATAATAATAGGAGTAATGAAGCATGCTCTAAATATATGCTGCTAGTTCCCACAAGTTTCCCAAACATCCCTTTATAAAGGGAAATTTGACATAATACCTCTGTTAGCATACGTCATATACTGCTCACATGCGCAGCACCCCAACCCAACAGGTGGGAAAAATGCATGGGTCAAAACCTATGTCTGAGGGTCAAACCACTGGCCCTTCCCCTGTGTTACATCATTCCCAATCTACTGTCCAGGAAGGAAGCGCTGATGCCTCTTGCCCACAAACTGCAGTTGCACAGACACAACAGTCAGCAACTGTGTCCAGTTCATTGTCCCAGCACAGTGTTCAGTTGTCCCTTGCCAGCATATGTGTCTGTTCCCAAATTGTTAATTAGATAGGGCATACATATTCATTAGCACATTACATTGTCCGGTGCTGGACAAAGAACATTGCTGGCTTTTCCAGGCTCCTAAATGAGACTTGTATCTCTTTGTTAAACTGTCGCTTCCCTTAAATTTTCTAAATTTGGGTAAAAAAAAATGGTGGTGTAGTATTGCCAGGTTTTTGTACATTTTAAGCATGTCTAAGAAACTGGATTCATATGCTCCACAAACCTATTTAGAGCACAGCCTTACATATATTGGAACATGGTCATTGCCACGCTAAGGCCTCTACCTGAGCTCCGTAGCACTGGCTGTCACCTGAGTAATACACTCCACAGACCTCAACACTCTCTGGGACATATCCTGTAATTACTTCATTGTTGCTCAAAACCATGCAAAATAAAAATTCTTCCTGGTAGGCTAGTTTAAAGATGAAGTGCATAGGCTTGTGCAGACTGGTCAATGGCGCTCCTTTCTCTTTTCCTATCTACATAATGGGGAAAAAGTGAAAGGAAAAGTGTTGGAGGCAAATTGACAGCTGCCAGATGTGAACAAGGGGAACTTAAAGAATGAGAGCGATGGCGCCAAAGAGTATATACCGTACAGTTGCTAAGGTGGGGCCCCGACATGGGATACTCACCACACATGGGAATATGAACACACACACACAAAATGCACAACACACTACCATGTGGTTGAACACATATACCACCCTCAGCACACATTTCACCACACATACACCAACCTCGCAACATAAAAGGCAAAACACAAAAGTCGCCACTCAAAACTCGCCACATGCAAAACTAGGCTCACACAAAAGTCGCCACACGTGCAAAACTCGCCACACGTGCAAAACTCACCTCATGGAAAACTCGCCACACGCAAAACTTGCATGCGTGGAAAAATTGCAACATGCACAAAAGTTGCAACACATGCAAAAGTTTCCTCACACAAAACTTGCACATACTCAAAATGCACCACACATAAAACTCACCACACGCAAAACTCTCCACGCGCAAAACTTGCTGCACACAACTTGCTACACTAACCTGTCACATGCAACTTGACACACAAAAAGTTGCTACAGGCATGTCGCCACACAAAACTCATCTCACAAAAGTCGCTACATGCAATGTCGCCACACGGAACTCGACACATGAAACTCGCCCTAAAACACACATGTCTGGTATTATCCTTCAAAAATAAAAATCTGATTAATAAGCAGACAAACTACAAGAGCAACAAATGTACCATATAGGAAATACGGCAGCTGTCAGTCACATGACCTGTCTATTATGTGTATGTGTGAGCTAATATATACTGCCAGCGGGGAGGGCTTCCTGTTGGCTGGGGATTTATCAGGCTGCCAATTTAGCTTACAAATACTGAGGTAAAAATACTGACCAAATAACGTGTGAACGAGGTCTAATACAGGAGGAGATGACATACAGGTATATACTATATACAGGAGGAGATGACATACAGGTACATACTATATACAGGGGAGATGACATACAGGTACATACTATATACAGGAGGCGATGACACACAGATATATACTATATACAGGAGGAGATGACATACAGGTGCATACTATGTACAGGAGGAGATGACACAGATATACAGTATACTATATACAGGGGAGATGACAAACAGATATATACTATATACAGGAGATGACATACAGGTAAATACTATATATAAGGGAGATGACAAACATGTATATACTGAGGGGAAAATGAGAGGTGTGAGGTGAAAATGAAAAGGTGTGAGTGTAAAATGAGAGGAGTGAGGGAAAATAGTGGAGTGATTGGAAAATGACAGATGTGAGGTCGAAATGACAAGTGTTAGGGGGGAATGAGAGGAGTGAGGGGGAAAATAAGAGGAGTGAGGGGAAAATGAGAGTTGTGAGGGGGAAAATGAAAGATGTGAGGGGGAAAATGAGAGGCGTGATGGGAAAATGAGAGACGTGAGGTGCTAAATGAGAGGCATGATGGGAAAATAAGAGAAGTGAGGTGCTATAACTAACCACAGATATTTACTGTGCCCCGGCAACACCGAGCTCTTCAGCTAGTTACCAAATAAAGTGACACTGGTCTGAATTTTTAAATTTGGCCTGGTCATGAAGGTGAAAACAGACTTTGTGCTTTAAAGGGTTAAATACACTATATATCATTATACACTTTAAATAAACATTTTTATTTCATTACTAATTCCCTCTACCTTTTCAAAACATATGTATGAGGGAGTACAATTTAGAAAGGGCAAAATGGGGCGACAAAGAAACTGCGAAGACGGGGCACAGTATGAATAGGCTGTGTCTTAAAATAGGGCACAGTATGGATCAAGGGCAGAATGGTGGGGGACAGTATGTAGATATAAGGAGCATGAGGGGAAAAAGTTGAGAGGAGACAGTCATGAAAAAGGCAATTGTTCATAAGGGCAGATGCTGTGGTGGTTAAAGCTCATAAAGGCAGACATTGTGGTGCTTACAAGGCAGCACACTGCAGTGTGCTACCTTATTTGCTTGACTGTATAGGAGTTGGTGACTCTAAGGTTCAGCACCTGTTCACACTTAGTCTATGTTTGGATGTGATGGTCAGTTTTTTGAAATGTATTATTTAGCCTTCTGACCAAGCACTCAGCCTCCTAGTCACAGGTGTTTTGATTGCAACAGGTCCAGTACCCCTCCACAGAGAGAGAGAATGATAGTCTCATAAGAGGTTTTCACAGGTACCCATTCACATGGAGACGTTTATTCTCAGCGAGGAAAGAAAGCATAGGACCTGGTATAAGAGAGATGCCGTAAAGTGGCTACCAGGTACAGATAAAATTGGCCTTTTTTATGCGCTAAACGCTCTCATTTTTCATATTTCTAGTGCAGTAATGCAGTTGAATTTTCGTGTTTCATGTTTGCATGTTTTAGCGCTGCAGTGTGCTGCCTTATTTGCCTGACTGTATAGGAGTTGGTGACTCTAAGGTTCAGCACCTGTTCACACTTAGTCTATGTTTGGATGTGACGGTCAGTTTTTTGAAATGTATTATTTAGCCTTCTGACCGAGCACTCCGCCTCCTAGTCACAGGTGTTTTGATTGCAACAGGTCCAGTACCCCTCCACAGAGAGAGAGATTGTTAGTCTCATAAGAGGTTTTCACAGGTACCCATTCACATGGAGATGTTTATTCTCAGCGAGGAAGGAAAGTATAGGACCTGGTATAAGAGAGATGCCGTAAAGTGGCTACCAGGTACACATAAAATTGCCTTTTTTATGCGCTAAACGCTCTCATTTTTCATATTTCTAGTGCAGTAATGCAGTTGAATTTTCGTGTTTCATGTTTGCATGTTTTAGCGCTGCAGTGTGCTGCCTTATTTGCTTGACTGTATAGGAGTTGGTGACTCTAAGGTTCAGCACCTGTTCACACTTAGTCTATGTTTGGATGTGACGGTCAGTTTTTTTAAATGAATTGTGGTGCTTACAGCTCACAAGAGCGGATTATGTGACAGAGCGTATAATGGAAAAAGGTGCAGTGGATGCATCTCATAAAGGTGGACAGTGTGGCGATTATAGCTCATAAGGGCAGATGGTGTAATGGTAAAGCTGATAAGGGAGTACAGTGTGGCGGATATAGCTTATAAGGGTCGGCCTAAGGCATCAAAATACCCTGTTAACATGTTTATTAAAAGACCTCCAGTACAACCAAAGCTTATTCTTACCACATCCAATGCTGATTTTAGTCCGTAAATGCAAAAGTATTTATTTTGCTTGCTTATATAGCTCCATCATTTTCCCCAGTGATTTGCAGACATTATTGCCACTATCCACAGTGTAAGCTCATGATATAAATCACTATCAGTACGTTTTTTGAGTATGGGAGCAAACCGGAGTCCCTTTCTAAAACCCACACAAACAATGAGAGAACATGCAAACTACTTGCAGATGTTGTACTTGGTGGGATTTTAACCCAACAGTGCTAGCCACTGAGCCAACATGCTGTCCAAAAAAATAAGGTTTTACTGTACTGAACCAAATTTCACTAAAAGTTATGCTGCTAGAACCAAGCTCATAACATAAATGCAGTAGCATAAATTAACTAAATACAAACATACAGTGTCAGAACCAAGATCAGTACATAAATTGTAACAACAATGAAAAAATCTATAAAATACAAAAGTTTTCTTTACTTATTTTGCTCTTGTTTCTTAAAATCAAAACATCTTTTAGTAAAGTAATGAAGGTGTATAGATAGATTTTTTTCTTTATTTTGAAATATTTATTTATTTATTTTAAAAGCAATACTCATCTCACTGATTCTTCTATACTTGAGGGTATTTCAACACTGCCAGAACTGTAGTAAAAGACATCCAAAATTTATATGTTGATCTAATGCCGCCAGGTAAAAATTTGCAAAACTGAACATGAGGTTCTTAGTTTAACATTCTGACTAGACTATAAGAAGCCCACTGCCATATCATGGTAAAGCTCTAAGTGGGTCCCTAGCTTTAAAGGTTCGGCGCCATGCACAAACCACCATCACAGCAGCAATTCACTAGCAGGGTGGGTGACCTGGTACCTCACATGACCCATGTTAAGAGGCTGAGCCGCCATGGCTCCAGGCCCCCCGGCAGAAAACCACAGCAACAGTGGCCACCACATAGCACCAACACCAGGTAAATAAATGTGAAAAAAAACCTCACCCTCCACAACCACCATCACAGCAACTATGCACCAGGGTGCAGGGTAGGTGACTGCCTGGACATTACTTTTAGCTGCAGAGATGATGCCCATCACATGGACATCATCTCTGGACATTACCTTTCGTTCTCCCATTAATAAATAGTATAGAGGTGCATGTTAGTTTATTATATCTTCCTTCTTTCCTATTAAACATGTCCACAGTTTCATACAGACTAGAAAAGGCCCAATTTACCAACTTCAAAGCATAAAACTGCAAATATGGACAGTGTAGTTAGAAATAGTGATGAGCAAATTTGTTCAAAAAACGATCGCCAAACACAAATTCGGCACTGTTATGGCACATTCAAAATCGTGATTGGAAACACAAGCAAAATTTTATAAAATCGGAAAAAATTGGAAACATTTGGTAAAAAGTGCGGGAAAATATTTTCATTGCCAACAAAGTATTTTCAGCACTTTGGCTAATATAATGGTAGTGAAGGTTGAGCAAGGGGCACATATTTGATGAGGGTAGGGGTTTGCGGAGCTCAGAGGAGAGGCATGCTTGTAAACAGTATTTGTTTCTCTCTAACTTTATGTGTGCACACTGCGACTAGCCAATCAGGACGCAAGAAACATCCACAATGTCCTGGCACAATGAATTGTGTCATTGGCTTCTATAATTACATGATCTTCACTAGGGTTGAGCGAAACGGATCGGTCAATTTCATAAATCGCCGACTTTTGGCAAAGTCGGGTTTCGTGAAACCCGAGCCGATCCCAGTGTGGGATTGGCCATGCGGTCGATGATCTTCGCGCCAAAGTTGCGTTTCATATGACGCGTTCAGCGCCATTTCTCGGCCAATGAAGGTGGACGCAGAGTGTGGGCAGCGTGATGACATAGGTCTCGGTCCCCACCATCTTAGAGAAGGGCATTACAGTGATTGGCTTGCTTTCAGCGGCATCACAGGGGCTATAAAGTGGCGTGCACGCCGACCGCCATCTTACTTCTGCCGATCGTAGCATAGGGAGAGGTTGCTGCAGCTTCGTCAGAAGCAGGGATATTGTTAGGGAGGAAACATTAACCCCCAAACAGCTTGTGCTGTAGCGATTTCCACTGTCCAACACCACCTTTTCTTTGCAGGGACAGTGGAGGCTAGATTTCTGTGGCTTATAAGGCTCCTGATAGCTGCATTGCTGTTTGTACGCCACTGTGCAAACCAACTGCTTTTATCAAAGCAAAAATCCTGTTGCTTCTTTCTGCACAGTTCTCTTGATTCTTTTTCCACACCCTTGTGTGCAGCAGTCCTATTTATTGCTGCCATACTTGTCCTTTGATCAATGTAGGGAGATTGAAATTCTACTACAGCCTTTGTATTTTTTTTTTGTATTTGTATATCTGCCAGCCACTTTCTGCCAATCAAACTGTGTAGTGTAATAAAGTGGGCCTGATTTCTTTCTGCTGTCTCCCACACATAAAAAGGGAGATTTATATTGCCACTGAGTGCATCTGCGTCAGTCCTGTTTGTGGCATATCTGCCAGCCACTTTCTGCCACTCAAACTGTGTAGTGTAATACAGTGGGCCTGATTTTTCTGCTGCCTCCCACACATAAAAAGGGAGATTTATGTTGCCACTGAGTGCATCTGCGTCAATCCTGTTTGTGGCATAACTGCCAGCCACTTTCTGCCACTCAAACTGTGTAGTGTAATACAGTGGGCCTGATTTCTTTCTGCATTCTCCCACACAAAAAAGGGAAATTTCTATTGCCACTAAGTGCATCTACGTCAGTCCTGTTTGTGGCATATCTGTCAGCCACTTTCTGACACTGAAACTGTGTAGTGTAATACAGTGGGCCTGATTTTCCCAGCAGTATCCCACACCTATAAAGGGAAATTTCTATTGCCACTAAGTGCATCTGCCTCAGTCCTGTTTGTGACATATCTTCCAGCCAATTTCTACCACTAAAACTGTGTAGTGTAATACAGTGGGCCTGATTTCTTTCTGCTGTCTCCCACACATAAAAAGGGAGATTTATATTGCCACTGAGTGCATCTGCGTCAGTCCTGTTTGTGGCATATCTGCCAGCCACTTTCTGCCACTCAAACTGTGTAGTGTAATACAGTGGGCCTGATTTCTTTCTGCATTCTCCCACACATAAAAAGGGAGATTTATATTGCCACTGAGTGCATCTGCGTCAGTCCTGTTTGTGGCATAACTGCCAGAAACTTTCTGCCACTCAAACTGTGTAGTGTAATACAGTGGGCCTGATTTCTTTCTGCATTCTCCCACACATAAAAAGGGAAATTTCTATTGCCACTGAGCGCATCTGTGTCAGTCCTGTTTGTGGCATATCTGCCAGCCCCTTTCTGCCACTCAAACTGTGTAGTGTAATACAGTGGACTTGATTTCTTTCTGCTGTCTCCCACACATAAAAAGGGAGATTTATATTGCCACTGAGTGCATCTGCGTCAGTCCTGTTTGTGGCATATCTGCCAGCCCCTTTCTGCCACTCAAACTGTGTAGTGTAATACAGTGGGCCTGATTTCTTTCAGCTGTCTCCCACACATAAAAAGGGAGATTTATATTGCCACTGAGTGCATCTGCCTGCCAATTTCTGCCACTCAAACTGTGTAGTGTAACACAGTGGGCCTGATTTCTTTCTGCATTCTTCCACACATAAAAAGGGAAATTTCTATTGCCACTAAGTGCATCTGCGTCAGTCCTGTTGTGGCATATCTGTCAGCCACTTTCTGCCACTCAAACTGTGTAGTGTAATATATTGGGCCTGATTTCTTTCTGCTGTCTCCCACACATAAAACGGGAGATTTGTATTGCCACTGAGTGCATCTGCATCAGTCCTGTTTGTGGCTTATCTGCCAGCTACTTTCTGCCACTCAAACTGTGTAGTGTAATACAGTGGGCCGGATATTTCTGCTGTCTCCCACACATAAAAAGGGAGATTTATATTGCCACTGAGTGCATCTGCATCAGTCCTGTTTGTGGCATATCTGCCAGCCACTTTCTGCCACTCAAGCTGTGTAGTGTAATACAGTGGGCCTGATTTCTTTCTGCATTCTCCCACACATATAAAGGGAAATTTCTATTGCCACAAAGTGCATCTGCATCAGTCCTGTTTGTGGCATATCTGTCAGCCACTTTCTGACTCTGAATCTGTGTAGTGTAATACAGTGCGCCTGATTTTCCCAGCAGTCTCCCACACCTATAAAGGGAAATTTCTATTGCCACTAAGTGCATTTGCATCAGTCCTGTTTGTGGCATATCTGTCAGCCACTTTCTGACTCTGAATCTGTGTAGTGTAGTACAGTGCGCCTGATTTTCCCAGCAGTCTCCCACACCTATAAAGGGAAATATCTATTGCCACTAAGTGCATTTGCATCAGTCCTGTTTGTGGCATATCTGCCAGCCTCTTTCTGCCACTCAAACTGTGTAGTGTAATACAGTGGGCCTGATTTCTTTCTGCATTCTCCCACACATGAAAAGGAAAATTTCTATTGCCACTGAGTGCATCTGTGTCAGTCCTGTTTGTGGCATATCTGCCAGCCACTTTCTGACACTCAAATTGTGTAGTGTAATACATTGGGCCTGATTTCTTTCTGCTGTCTCCCACACATAAAAAGGGAAATTTCTATTGCCACTGAGTGCATCTGCGTCAGTCCTGTTTGTGGCATATCTGCCAGCCCCTTTCTGCCACTCAAACTGTGTAGTGTAATACAGTGGACTTGATTTCTTTCTGCTGTCTCCCACACATAAAAAGGGAGATTTATATTGCCACTGAGTGCATCTGCGTCAGTCCTGTTTGTGGCATATCTGCCAGCCCCTTTCCGCCACTCAAACTGTGTAGTGTAATACAGTGGGCCTGATTTATTTCTGCTGTCTCCCACACATAAAAAGGGAGATTTATATTGCCATTGAGTGCATCTGCGTCAGTCCTGTTTGTGGCATATCTGCCAGCCACTTTCTGCCACTCAAACTGTGTAGTGTAATACAGTGGGCCTGATTTCTTTCTGCATTCTCCCACACATAAAAAGGGAAATTTCTATTGCCACTAAGTGCATCTGCGACAGTCCTGTTTGTGGCATATCTGTCAGCCAATTTCTGACACTGAAACTGTGTAGTGTAATACAGTGCACCTGATTTTCCCAGCAGTCTCCCACACCTATAAAGGGAAATTTCTATTGCCACTGAGTGCATCTGTGTCAGTCCTGTTTGTGGCATATCTGCCAGCCACTTTCTGCCACTCAAACTGTGTAGTGTTATACAGTGGGCCTGATCTCTTTCTGCTGTCTCCCACACATAAAAAGGGAAATTTCTATTGCCACTGAGTGCATCTGCGTCAGTCCTGTTTGTGGCATATCTGCCAGCCCCTTTCTGCCACTCAAACAGTGTAGTGTAATACAGTGGGCTTGATTTCTTTCTGCTGTCTCCCACACATAAAAAGGGAGATATATATTGCCACTGAGTGCATCTGCGTCAGTCCTGTTTGTGGCATATCTGCCTGCCAATTTCTGCCACTCAAACTGTGTAGTGTAATACAGTGGGCCTGAATTCTTTCTGCATTCTCCCACACATAAAAAAGGAAATTTCTATTGCCACTAAGTGCATCTGCGTCAGTCCTGTTGTGGCATATCTGTCAGCCACTTTCTGCCACTCAAACTGTGCAGTGTAATACAGTGGGCCTGATTTCTTTCTGCATTCTCCCACACATAAAAAGGGAAATTTCTATTGCCACTGAGTGCATCTGTGTCAGTCCTGTTTGTGGCATATCTGCCAGCCACTTTCTGCCACTCAAACTGTGTAGTGTAATACAGTCGGCCTGATTTTTTCCTGCATTCTCCCACACATAAAAAGGGAGATTTCTATTGCCACTGAGTGCATATGCATCAGTCCTGTTTGTGGCTTATCTGCCAGCCACTTTCTGCCACTCAAACTGTGTAGTGTAATACATTGGGCCTGATCTCTTTCTGCTATCTCCCACACATAAAAAGGGAGATTTATATTGCCACTGAGTGCATCTGCATCAGTCCTGTTTGTGGCATATCTGCCAGCTACTTTCTGCCACTTAAACTGTGTAGTGTAATACAGTGGGCCGGATATTTCTGCTGTCTCCAACACATAAAAAGGGAGATTTATATTGCCACTAAATGCATCTGCGTCAGTCCTGTTTGTGGCATATCTGCCAGCCACTTTCTGCCATTCACACTGAGTAGTGTAATACAGTGGGCCTGATTTCTTTCTGCTGTCTCCCACACATAAAAAGGGAGATTTATATTGCCACTGAGTGCATCTGCATCAGTCCTGTTTGTGGCATATCTGCCAGCCACTTTCTGCCACTCAAACTGTGTAGTATAATACAGTGGGCCTGATCTCTTTCTGCTGTCTCCCACACATAAAAAGGGAAATTTCTATTGCCACTGAGTGCATCTGCGTCAGTCCTGTTTGTGGCATATCTGCCAGCCACTTTCTGCCACTCAAACTGTGTAGCGTAATACAGTGGGCCTGATCTCTTTCTGCTGTCTCCCACACATAAAAAGGGAGATTTATATTACCACTGAGTGCATCTGCATCAGTCCTGTTTGTGGCATGTCTGTCAGCCACTTTCTGACTCTGAATCTGTGTAGTGTAATACAGTGCGCCTGATTTTACCAGCAGTCTACCACACCTATAAAGGGAAATTTCTATTGCCACTAAGTGCATTTGCATCAGTCCTGTTTGTGGCATATCTGCCAGCCACTTTCTGCCACTCAAACTGTGTAGTGTAATACAGTGGGCCTGATTTCTTTCTGCTGTCTCCCACACATAAAAAGGGAAATTTCTATTGCCACTAAGTGCATCTGCTTCAGTCCTGTTTGTGGCATATCTGTCAGCCACTTTCTGACACTGAAACTGTGTAGTGTAATACAGTGTGCCTGATTTTCCCAGCAGTCACCCACACCTATAAAGGGAAATTTCTATTGCCACTAAGTGCATCTGCGTCATTCCTGTTTGTGGCATATCTGCCAGCCACTTTCTGCCACTCAAACTGTGTAGTGTAATACAGTGGTCCTGATTTCTTTTTGCATTCTCCCACACATAAAAAGGGAAATTTTGATTGCCACTAAGTGCATCTGCGTCAGTCCTGTTTGTGGCATATCTGTCAGCCACTTTCTGACCCTGAAACTTTAGTGTAATACAGTGGGCCTGATTTTCCCAGCAGTCTCCCACCCACACCTATAAAGGGAAATTTTTATTGCCAATAAGGGCATCTGAGTCAGTCCTGTTTGTGGCATATCTGTCAGCCACTTTCTGACACTGAAACTGCGTAGTGCAATACAGTGGGCCTGATTTTCCCAGCAGTCTCCCACACCTTTAATGGGAAATTTCTATTGCCACTAAGTGCATCTGCGTCAGTCCTGTTTGTGGCATATCTGTCAGCCACTTTCTGACACTGAAACTGTGTAGTGTAATACAGTGGGCCTGATTTTCCCAGCAGTCTCCCACCCACACCTATAAAGGGAAATTTATATTGCCACTAAGTGCATCTGCGTCTGTCCTGTTTGTGGCATATCTGCCAGCCACTTTCTGCCACTCAAACTGTGTAGTGTAATACAGTGGGCCTGATTTCTTTTTGCATTCTCCCACACATAAAAAGGGAAATTTCGATTGCCACTAAGTGCATCTGCGTCAGTCCTGTTTGTGGCATGTCTGTCAGCCACTTTCTGACCCTGAAACTTTAGTGTAATACAGTGGGCCTGATTTTCCCAGCAGTCTCCCACCCACAACTATAAAGGGAAATTTTTATTGCCAATAAGGGCATCTGTGTCAGTCCTGTTTGTGGCATATGTGTCAGCCACTTTCTGACACTGAAACTGCGTAGTGCAATACAGTGGGCCTGATTTTCCCAGCAGTCTCCCACACCTTTAAAGGGAAATTTCTATTGCCACTAAGTGCATCTGCGTCAGTCCTGTTTGTGGCATATCTGTCAGCCACTTTCTGACACTGAAACTGTGTAGTGTAATACAGTGGGCCTGATTTTCCCAGCAGTCTCCCACCCACACCTATAAAGGGAAATTTATATTGCCACTAAGTGAATCTGCATCAGTCCTGTTTGTGGCATATCTGTCAGCCACTCTCTGCCACTGAAACTGTGTAGTGTAATACAGTGGGCCTGATTTCTTTCTGCTGTCTTCCACACATAAAAAGGGAGATTTATATTGCCACTGAGTGCATCTGCATCAGTCCTGTTTGTGGCATATCTGCCAGCCACTTTCTGCCACTCAAACTGTGTAGTGTAATACAGTGGGCCTGATTTCTTTCTGCATTCTCCCACACATAAAAAGGGAAGTTTCTATTGCCAGTAAGTGCATCTGCGTCAGTCCTGTTTGTGGCATATCTGTCAGCCACTTTCTGACACTGAAACTGTGTAGTGTAAAACAGTGCACCTGATTTTCCCAGCAGTCACCCACACCTATAAAGGAAAATTTCTATTGCCACTAAGTGCATCTGCGTCAGTCCTGTTTGTGGCATATCTGCCAGCCACTTTCTGCCACTCAAACTGTGTAGTGCAATACAGTGGGCCTGATCTCTTTCTGCTGTCTCCCACACATAAAAAGGGAGATTTATATTGCCACTGAGTGCATCTGCATCAGTCCTTTTTGTGGCATATCTGCCAGCCACTTTCTGCCACTCAAACTGTGTAGTATAATACAGTGGGCCTAATTTCTTTCTGCATTCTCCCACACATAAAAAGGGAAATTTCTATTGCTACTAAGTGCATCTGCTTCAGTCCTGTTTGTGGCATATCTGTCAGCCACTTTCTAACACTGAAACTGTGTAGTGTGATACAGTGCGCCTGATTTTTCCCAGCAGTCACCCACACCTATAAAGGGAAATTTCTATTGCCGCTATGTGCATCTGTGTCAGGCCTGTTTGTGGCATATCTGTCAGCCACTTTCTGACACTGAAACTGTGTAGTGTAATGCAGTGCGCCTGATTTTCCCAGCAGTCACCCACACCTATAAAGGGAAATTTCTATTTCCACTAAGTGCATCTGCGTTAGTCCTGTTTGTGGCATATCTGTGAGCCACTTTCTGCCACTCAAACTGTGTATTGTAATACAGTGGGCCTGATCTCTTTCTGCCGTCTCCCACACCTATAAAGGGAAATTTCTATTGCCGCTAAGTGCATCTGTGTCAGTCCTGTTTGTGTCATATATGTCAGCCACTTTCTGACACTGAAACTGTGTAGTGTAATACAGTGGACCTGATTTTCCCAGCAGTTTCCCACACACACCTATAAAGGGAATTTTTTATTGCCAATAAGGGCATCTGCGTCAGTCCTGTTTGTGGCATATCTGTCAGCCACTTTCTGACACTGAAACTGCGTAGTGCAATACAGTGGGCCTGATTTTCCCAGCAGTCTCCCACACCTTTAAATGGAAATTTCTATTGCCACTAAGTGCATCTGCGTCAGTCCTGTTTGTGGCATATCTGTCAGCCACTTTCTGACACTGAAACTGTGTAGTGTAATACAGTGGGCCTGATTATCCCAGCAGTCTCCCACCCACACCTATAAAGGGAAATTTATATTGCCACTAAGTGCATCTGCATCAGTCCTGTTTGTGGCATATCTGTCAGCCACTTTCTGCCACTGAAACTGTGTAGTGTAATACAGTGGGCCTGATTTCTTTCTGCTGTCTCCCACACATAAAAAGGGAGATTTATATTGCCACTGAGTGCATCTGCATCAGTCCTGTTTGTGGCATATCTGCCAGCCACTTTCTGCCACTCAAACTGTGTAGTGTAATACAGTGGGCCTCATTTCTTTCTGCATTCTCCCACACATAAAAAGGGAAATTTCTATTGCTACTAAGTGCATCTGCTTCAGTCCTGTTTGTGGCATATCTGTCAGCCACTTTCTGACACTGAAACTGTGTAGTGTAATACAGTGCGCCTGATTTTCCCAGCAGTCACCCACACCTATAAAGGGAAATTTCTATTTCCACTAAGTGCATCTGCGTTAGTCCTGTTTGTGGCTTATCTGCCAGCCACTTTCTGCCACACAAACTGTGTAGTGTAATACAGTGGGCCTGATCTCTTTCTGCTGTCACCCTCACCTATAAAGGGAAATTTATATTGCCGCTAAGTGCATCTGTGTCAGTCCTGTTTGTGTCATATATGTCAGCCACTTTCTGACACTGAAACTGTGTAGTGTAATAAAGTGGGCCTGATTTTCCCAGCAGTCTCCCACCCACACCTATAAAGGGAAATTTTTATTGCCAATAAGGGCATCTGCGTCAGTCCTGTTTGTGGCATATCTGTCAGCCACTTTCTGACACTGAAACTGTGTAGTGTAATACAGTGGGCCTGATTTTCCCAGCAGTCTCCCACCCACACCTATAAAGAGAAATTTATATTGCCACTAAGTGCATCTGCATCAGTCCTGTTTGTGGCATATCTGTCAGCCACTTTCTGCCACTAAAACTGTGTAGTGTAATACAGTGGGCCTGATTTCTTTCTGCTGTCTCCCACACATAAAAAGGGAGATTTATATTGCCACTGAGTGCATCTGCATCAGTCCTGTTTGTGGCATATCTGCCAGCCCCTTTCTGCCACTCAAACTGTGTAGTGTAATACAGTGGGCCTGATTTCTTTCTGCATTCTCCCACACATAAATAGGGAGATTTATATTGCCACTGAGTGCATCTGCGTCAGTCCTGTTTGTGGCATATCTGCCAGCCATTTTCTGCCACTCAAACTGTGTAGTGTAATACAGTTGGCCTGATTTCTTTCTGCATTCTCCCACACCTATAAAGGGAAATTTCTATTGCCACTAAGTGCATCTGCGTCAGTCCTGTTTCTGGCATATCTGTCAGCCACTTTCTGACACTGAAACTGTGTAGTGTAATACAGTGCGCCTGATTTTCCCAGCAGTCACCCACACCTATAAAGGGAAATTTCTATTGCCACTAAGTGCATTTGCATCAGTCCTGTTTGTGGCATATCTGCCAGCCACTTTCTGCCACTCAAACTGTGTAGTGTAATACAGCGGGCCTGATTTCTTTCTGCTGTCTCCCACACATAAAAAGGGAGATTTATATTGCCACTGAGTGCATCTGCATCAGTCCTGTTTGTGGCATATCTGCCAGCCAAATTCTGCCACTCAAGCTGTGTAGTGTAATACAGTGGGCCTGATTTCTTTCTGCATTCTCCCACACATATAAAGGGAAATTTCTATTGCCACTAAGTGCATCTGCATCAGTCCTGTTTGTGGCATATCTGTCAGCCACTTTCTGACTCTGAATCTGTGTAGTGTAATACAGTGCGCCTGATTTTCCCAGCAGTCTCCCACACCTATAAAGGGAAATTTCTATTGCCACTAAGTGCATTTGCATCAGTCCTGTTTGTGGCATATCTGCCAGCCACTTTCTGCCACTCAAACTGTGTAGTGTAATACAGTGGGCCTGATTTCTTTCTGCTGTCTCCCACACATGAAAAGGGAGATTTATATTGCCACTGAGTGCATCTGCATCAGTCCTGTTTGTGGCATATCTGTCAGCCACTTTCTGACTCTGAATCTGTGTAGTGTAATACAGTGCGCCTGATTTTCCCAGCAGTCTACCATACCTATAAAGGGAAATTTCTATTGCCACTAAGTGCATTTGCATCAGTCCTGTTTGTGGCATATCTGCCAGCCACTTTCTGCCACTCAAACTGTGTAGTGTAATACAGTGGGCCTGATTTCTTTCTGCTGTCTCCCACACATAAAAATGGAGATTTATATTGCCACTAAGTGCATCTGCTTCAGTCCTGTTTGTGGCATATCTGTCATCCACTTTCTGACACTGAAACTGTATAGTTTAATACAGTGTGCCTGATTTCTTTTTGCATTCTCCCACACATAAAAAGGGAAATTTCGATTGCCACTAAGTGCATCTGCGTCAGTCCTGTTTGTGGCATATCTGTCAGCCACTTTCTGACCCTGAAACTTTAGTGTAATACAGTGGGCCTGATTTTCCCAGCAGTCTCCCACCCACACCTATAAAGGGAAATTTTTATTGCCAATAAGGGCATCTGTGTCAGTACTGATTGTGGCATATCTGTCAGCCACTTTCTGACACTGAAACTGCGTAGTGCAATACAGTGGGCCTGATTTTCCCAGCAGTCTCCCACACCTTTAAAGGGAAATTTCTATTGCCACTAAGTGCACCTGCGTCAGTCCTGTTTGTGGCATATCTGTCAGCCACTTTCTGACACTGAAACTGTGTAGTGTAATACAGTGGGCCTGATTTTCCCAGCAGTCTCCCACCCACACCTATAAAGGGAAATTTATATTGCCACTAAGTGCATCTGCGTCAGTCCTGTTTGTGGCATATCTGCCAGCCACTTTCTGCCACTCAAACTGTGTAGTGTAATACAGTGGGCCTGATTTCTTTTTGCATTCTCCCACACATAAAAAGGGAAATTTCGATTGCCACTAAGTGCGTCTGCGTCAGTCCTGTTTGTGGCATATCTGTCAGCCACTTTCTGACCCTGAAACTTTAGTGTAATACAGTGGGCCTGATTTTCCCAGCAGTCTCCCACCCACACCTATAAAGGGAAATTTTTATTGCCAATAAGGGCATCTGTGTCAGTACTGTTTGTTGCATATCTGTCAGCCACTTTCTGACACTGAAACTGCATAGTGCAATACAGTGGGCCTGATTTTCCCAGCAGTCTCCCACACCTTTAAAGGGAAATTTCTATTGCCACTAAGTGCATCTGCGTCAGTCCTGTTTGTGGCATATCTGTCAGCCACTTTCTGACACTGAAACTGTGTAGTGTAATACAGTGGGCCTGATTTTCCCAGCAGTCTCCCACCCACACCTATAAAGGGAAATTTATATTGCCACTAAGTGAATCTGCATCAGTCCTGTTTGTGGCATATCTGTCAGCCACTTTCTGCCACTGAAACTGTGTAGTGTAATACAGTGGGCCTGATTTCTATCTGCTGTCTTCCACACATAAAAAGGGAGATTTATATTGCCACTGAGTGCATCTGCATCAGTCCTGTTTGTGGCATATCTGCCAGCCACTTTCTGCCACTCAAACTGTGTAGTGTAATACAGTGGGCCTGATTTCTTTCTGCATTCTCCCACACATAAAAAGGGAAATTTCTATTGCCAGTAAGTGCATCTGCGTCAGTCCTGTTTGTGGCATATCTGTCAGCCACTTTCTGACACTGAAACTGTGTAGTGTAAAACAGTGCGCCTGATTTTCCCAGCAGTCACCCACACCTATAAAGGAAAATTTCTATTGCCACTAAGTGCATCTGCGTCAGTCCTGTTTGTGGCATATCTGCCAGCCACTTTCTGCCACTCAAACTGTGTAGTGCAATACAGTGGGCCTGATCTCTTTCTGCTGTCTCCCACACATAGAAAGGGAGATTTATATTGCCACTGAGTGCATCTGCATCAGTCCTTTTTGTGGCATATCTGCCAGACACTTTCTGCCACTCAAACTGTGTAGTGTAATACAGTGGGCCTGATTTTTCTGCTGTCTCCCACACATAAAAAGGGAGATTTATATTGCCACTGAGTGCATCTGCATTAGTCCTGTTTGTGGCATATCTGTCAGCCAATTTCTGACACTGAAACTGTGTAGTGTAATACAGTGGGCCTGATTTTCCCAGCAGTCTCCCACCCACACCTATAAAGGGAAATTTATATTGCCACTAAGTGCATCTGCGTCTGTCCTGTTTGTGGCATATCTGCCAGCCACTTTCTGCCACTCAAACTGTGTAGTGTAATACAGTGGGCCTGATTTCTTTTTGCATTCTCCCACACATAAAAAGGGAAATTTCGATTGCCACTAAGTGCATCTGCGTCAGTCCTGTTTGTGGCATGTCTGTCAGCCACTTTCTGACCCTGAAACTTTAGTGTAATACAGTGGGCCTGATTTTCCCAGCAGTCTCCCACCCACAACTATAAAGGGAAATTTTTATTGCCAATAAGGGCATCTGTGTCAGTCCTGTTTGTGGCATATGTGTCAGCCACTTTCTGACACTGAAACTGCGTAGTGCAATACAGTGGGCCTGATTTTCCCAGCAGTCTCCCACACCTTTAAAGGGAAATTTCTATTGCCACTAAGTGCATCTGCGTCAGTCCTGTTTGTGGCATATCTGTCAGCCACTTTCTGACACTGAAACTGTGTAGTGTAATACAGTGGGCCTGATTTTCCCATCAGTCTCCCACCCACACCTATAAAGGGAAATTTATATTGCCACTAAGTGAATCTGCATCAGTCCTGTTTGTGGCATATCTGTCAGCCACTCTCTGCCACTGAAACTGTGTAGTGTAATACAGTGGGCCTGATTTCTTTCTGCTGTCTTCCACACATAAAAAGGGAGATTTATATTGCCACTGAGTGCATCTGCATCAGTCCTGTTTGTGGCATATCTGCCAGCCACTTTCTGCCACTCAAACTGTGTAGTGTAATACAGTGGGCCTGATTTCTTTCTGCATTCTCCCACACATAAAAAGGGAAGTTTCTATTGCCAGTAAGTGCATCTGCGTCAGTCCTGTTTGTGGCATATCTGTCAGCCACTTTCTGACACTGAAACTGTGTAGTGTAAAACAGTGCACCTGATTTTCCCAGCAGTCACCCACACCTATAAAGGAAAATTTCTATTGCCACTAAGTGCATCTGCGTCAGTCCTGTTTGTGGCATATCTGCCAGCCACTTTCTGCCACTCAAACTGTGTAGTGCAATACAGTGGGCCTGATCTCTTTCTGCTGTCTCCCACACATAAAAAGGGAGATTTATATTGCCACTGAGTGCATCTGCATCAGTCCTTTTTGTGGCATATCTGCCAGCCACTTTCTGCCACTCAAACTGTGTAGTATAATACAGTGGGCCTAATTTCTTTCTGCATTCTCCCACACATAAAAAGGGAAATTTCTATTGCTACTAAGTGCATCTGCTTCAGTCCTGTTTGTGGCATATCTGTCAGCCACTTTCTAACACTGAAACTGTGTAGTGTGATACAGTGCGCCTGATTTTTCCCAGCAGTCACCCACACCTATAAAGGGAAATTTCTATTGCCGCTATGTGCATCTGTGTCAGGCCTGTTTGTGGCATATCTGTCAGCCACTTTCTGACACTGAAACTGTGTAGTGTAATGCAGTGCGCCTGATTTTCCCAGCAGTCACCCACACCTATAAAGGGAAATTTCTATTTCCACTAAGTGCATCTGCGTTAGTCCTGTTTGTGGCATATCTGTGAGCCACTTTCTGCCACTCAAACTGTGTATTGTAATACAGTGGGCCTGATCTCTTTCTGCCGTCTCCCACACCTATAAAGGGAAATTTCTATTGCCGCTAAGTGCATCTGTGTCAGTCCTGTTTGTGTCATATATGTCAGCCACTTTCTGACACTGAAACTGTGTAGTGTAATACAGTGGACCTGATTTTCCCAGCAGTTTCCCACACACACCTATAAAGGGAATTTTTTATTGCCAATAAGGGCATCTGCGTCAGTCCTGTTTGTGGCATATCTGTCAGCCACTTTCTGACACTGAAACTGCGTAGTGCAATACAGTGGGCCTGATTTTCCCAGCAGTCTCCCACACCTTTAAATGGAAATTTCTATTGCCACTAAGTGCATCTGCGTCAGTCCTGTTTGTGGCATATCTGTCAGCCACTTTCTGACACTGAAACTGTGTAGTGTAATACAGTGGGCCTGATTATCCCAGCAGTCTCCCACCCACACCTATAAAGGGAAATTTATATTGCCACTAAGTGCATCTGCATCAGTCCTGTTTGTGGCATATCTGTCAGCCACTTTCTGCCACTGAAACTGTGTAGTGTAATACAGTGGGCCTGATTTCTTTCTGCTGTCTCCCACACATAAAAAGGGAGATTTATATTGCCACTGAGTGCATCTGCATCAGTCCTGTTTGTGGCATATCTGCCAGCCACTTTCTGCCACTCAAACTGTGTAGTGTAATACAGTGGGCCTCATTTCTTTCTGCATTCTCCCACACATAAAAAGGGAAATTTCTATTGCTACTAAGTGCATCTGCTTCAGTCCTGTTTGTGGCATATCTGTCAGCCACTTTCTGACACTGAAACTGTGTAGTGTAATACAGTGCGCCTGATTTTCCCAGCAGTCACCCACACCTATAAAGGGAAATTTCTATTTCCACTAAGTGCATCTGCGTTAGTCCTGTTTGTGGCTTATCTGCCAGCCACTTTCTGCCACACAAACTGTGTAGTGTAATACAGTGGGCCTGATCTCTTTCTGCTGTCACCCTCACCTATAAAGGGAAATTTATATTGCCGCTAAGTGCATCTGTGTCAGTCCTGTTTGTGTCATATATGTCAGCCACTTTCTGACACTGAAACTGTGTAGTGTAATAAAGTGGGCCTGATTTTCCCAGCAGTCTCCCACCCACACCTATAAAGGGAAATTTTTATTGCCAATAAGGGCATCTGCGTCAGTCCTGTTTGTGGCATATCTGTCAGCCACTTTCTGACACTGAAACTGTGTAGTGTAATACAGTGGGCCTGATTTTCCCAGCAGTCTCCCACCCACACCTATAAAGAGAAATTTATATTGCCACTAAGTGCATCTGCATCAGTCCTGTTTGTGGCATATCTGTCAGCCACTTTCTGCCACTAAAACTGTGTAGTGTAATACAGTGGGCCTGATTTCTTTCTGCTGTCTCCCACACATAAAAAGGGAGATTTATATTGCCACTGAGTGCATCTGCATCAGTCCTGTTTGTGGCATATCTGCCAGCCCCTTTCTGCCACTCAAACTGTGTAGTGTAATACAGTGGGCCTGATTTCTTTCTGCATTCTCCCACACATAAATAGGGAGATTTATATTGCCACTGAGTGCATCTGCGTCAGTCCTGTTTGTGGCATATCTGCCAGCCATTTTCTGCCACTCAAACTGTGTAGTGTAATACAGTTGGCCTGATTTCTTTCTGCATTCTCCCACACCTATAAAGGGAAATTTCTATTGCCACTAAGTGCATCTGCGTCAGTCCTGTTTCTGGCATATCTGTCAGCCACTTTCTGACACTGAAACTGTGTAGTGTAATACAGTGCGCCTGATTTTCCCAGCAGTCACCCACACCTATAAAGGGAAATTTCTATTGCCACTAAGTGCATTTGCATCAGTCCTGTTTGTGGCATATCTGCCAGCCACTTTCTGCCACTCAAACTGTGTAGTGTAATACAGCGGGCCTGATTTCTTTCTGCTGTCTCCCACACATAAAAAGGGAGATTTATATTGCCACTGAGTGCATCTGCATCAGTCCTGTTTGTGGCATATCTGCCAGCCAAATTCTGCCACTCAAGCTGTGTAGTGTAATACAGTGGGCCTGATTTCTTTCTGCATTCTCCCACACATATAAAGGGAAATTTCTATTGCCACTAAGTGCATCTGCATCAGTCCTGTTTGTGGCATATCTGTCAGCCACTTTCTGACTCTGAATCTGTGTAGTGTAATACAGTGCGCCTGATTTTCCCAGCAGTCTCCCACACCTATAAAGGGAAATTTCTATTGCCACTAAGTGCATTTGCATCAGTCCTGTTTGTGGCATATCTGCCAGCCACTTTCTGCCACTCAAACTGTGTAGTGTAATACAGTGGGCCTGATTTCTTTCTGCTGTCTCCCACACATGAAAAGGGAGATTTATATTGCCACTGAGTGCATCTGCATCAGTCCTGTTTGTGGCATATCTGTCAGCCACTTTCTGACTCTGAATCTGTGTAGTGTAATACAGTGCGCCTGATTTTCCCAGCAGTCTACCATACCTATAAAGGGAAATTTCTATTGCCACTAAGTGCATTTGCATCAGTCCTGTTTGTGGCATATCTGCCAGCCACTTTCTGCCACTCAAACTGTGTAGTGTAATACAGTGGGCCTGATTTCTTTCTGCTGTCTCCCACACATAAAAATGGAGATTTATATTGCCACTAAGTGCATCTGCTTCAGTCCTGTTTGTGGCATATCTGTCATCCACTTTCTGACACTGAAACTGTATAGTTTAATACAGTGTGCCTGATTTCTTTTTGCATTCTCCCACACATAAAAAGGGAAATTTCGATTGCCACTAAGTGCATCTGCGTCAGTCCTGTTTGTGGCATATCTGTCAGCCACTTTCTGACCCTGAAACTTTAGTGTAATACAGTGGGCCTGATTTTCCCAGCAGTCTCCCACCCACACCTATAAAGGGAAATTTTTATTGCCAATAAGGGCATCTGTGTCAGTACTGATTGTGGCATATCTGTCAGCCACTTTCTGACACTGAAACTGCGTAGTGCAATACAGTGGGCCTGATTTTCCCAGCAGTCTCCCACACCTTTAAAGGGAAATTTCTATTGCCACTAAGTGCACCTGCGTCAGTCCTGTTTGTGGCATATCTGTCAGCCACTTTCTGACACTGAAACTGTGTAGTGTAATACAGTGGGCCTGATTTTCCCAGCAGTCTCCCACCCACACCTATAAAGGGAAATTTATATTGCCACTAAGTGCATCTGCGTCAGTCCTGTTTGTGGCATATCTGCCAGCCACTTTCTGCCACTCAAACTGTGTAGTGTAATACAGTGGGCCTGATTTCTTTTTGCATTCTCCCACACATAAAAAGGGAAATTTCGATTGCCACTAAGTGCGTCTGCGTCAGTCCTGTTTGTGGCATATCTGTCAGCCACTTTCTGACCCTGAAACTTTAGTGTAATACAGTGGGCCTGATTTTCCCAGCAGTCTCCCACCCACACCTATAAAGGGAAATTTTTATTGCCAATAAGGGCATCTGTGTCAGTACTGTTTGTTGCATATCTGTCAGCCACTTTCTGACACTGAAACTGCATAGTGCAATACAGTGGGCCTGATTTTCCCAGCAGTCTCCCACACCTTTAAAGGGAAATTTCTATTGCCACTAAGTGCATCTGCGTCAGTCCTGTTTGTGGCATATCTGTCAGCCACTTTCTGACACTGAAACTGTGTAGTGTAATACAGTGGGCCTGATTTTCCCAGCAGTCTCCCACCCACACCTATAAAGGGAAATTTATATTGCCACTAAGTGAATCTGCATCAGTCCTGTTTGTGGCATATCTGTCAGCCACTTTCTGCCACTGAAACTGTGTAGTGTAATACAGTGGGCCTGATTTCTATCTGCTGTCTTCCACACATAAAAAGGGAGATTTATATTGCCACTGAGTGCATCTGCATCAGTCCTGTTTGTGGCATATCTGCCAGCCACTTTCTGCCACTCAAACTGTGTAGTGTAATACAGTGGGCCTGATTTCTTTCTGCATTCTCCCACACATAAAAAGGGAAATTTCTATTGCCAGTAAGTGCATCTGCGTCAGTCCTGTTTGTGGCATATCTGTCAGCCACTTTCTGACACTGAAACTGTGTAGTGTAAAACAGTGCGCCTGATTTTCCCAGCAGTCACCCACACCTATAAAGGAAAATTTCTATTGCCACTAAGTGCATCTGCGTCAGTCCTGTTTGTGGCATATCTGCCAGCCACTTTCTGCCACTCAAACTGTGTAGTGCAATACAGTGGGCCTGATCTCTTTCTGCTGTCTCCCACACATAGAAAGGGAGATTTATATTGCCACTGAGTGCATCTGCATCAGTCCTTTTTGTGGCATATCTGCCAGACACTTTCTGCCACTCAAACTGTGTAGTGTAATACAGTGGGCCTGATTTTTCTGCTGTCTCCCACACATAAAAAGGGAGATTTATATTGCCACTGAGTGCATCTGCATTAGTCCTGTTTGTGGCATATCTGCCAGCCAATTTCTGCCACTCAAACTGTGTAGTGTAATACAGTGGGCCTAATTTCTTTCTGCATTCTCCCACACATAAAAAGGGAAATTTCTATTGCCACTAAGTGCATCTGCTTCAGTCCTGTTTGTGGCATATCTGTCAGCCACTTTCTGACACTGAAACTGTGTAGTATGATACAGTGCGCCTGATTTTTCCCAGCAGTCACCCACACCTATAAAGGGAAATTTCTATTGCCACTAAGTGCATTTGCATCAGTCCTGTTTGTGGCATATCTGCCAGCCACTTTCTGCCACTCAAACTGTGTAGTGTAATACAGTGGGCCTGATTTCTTTCTGCTGTCTCCCACACATGAAAAGGGAGATTTATATTGCCACTGAGTGCATCTGCGTCCGTCCTGTTTGTGGCATATCTGCCAGCCACTTTCTGCCACTCAAACTGTGTAGTGTAATACAGTGGGCCTAATTTCTTTCTGCATTCTCCCACACATAAAAAGGGAAATTTCTATTGCCACTAAGTGCATCTGCTTCAGTCCTGTTTGAGGCATATCTGTCAGCCACTTTCTGACACTGAAACTGTGTAGTGTGATACAGTGCGCCTGATTTTTCCCAGCAGTCACCCACACCTATAAAGGGAAATTTCTATTGCCGCTAAGTGCATCTGTGTCAGGCCTGTTTGTGGCATATCTGTCAGCCACTTTCTGACACTGAAACTGTGTAGTGTGATACAGTGCGCCTGATTTTTCCCAGCAGTCACCCACACCTATAAAGGGAAATTTCTATTGCCGCTAAGTGCATCTGTGTCAGGCCTGTTTGTGGCATATCTGTCAGCCACTTTCTGCCACTCAAACTGTGTAGTGTAATACAGTGGGCCTGATTTCTGTCTGCTGTCTCCCACACATAAAAAGGGAGATTTATATTGCCACTGAGTGCATCTGCGTCCGTCCTGTTTGTGGCATATCTGCCAGCCACTTTCTGCCACTCAAACTGTGTAGTGTAATACAGTGGGCCTAATTTCTTTCTGCATTCTCCCACACATAAAAAGGGAAATTTCTATTGCCACTAAGTGCATCTGCTTCAGTCCTGTTTGAGGCATATCTGTCAGCCACTTTCTGACACTGAAACTGTGTAGTGTAATACAGTGGGCCTGATTTTCCCAGCAGTCTCCCACCCACACCTATAAAGAGAAATTTATATTGCCACTAAGTGCATCTGCGTCAGTCCTGTTAGTGCCATATCTGCCAGCCACTTTCTGCCACTCAAACTGTGTAGTGTAATACAGTGGGCCTGATCTCTTTCTGCTGTCTCCCACACATAAAAAGAGAGATTTATATTGCCACTGAGTGCATCTGCATCAGTCCTGTTTGTGGCATATCTGCCAGAAACTTTCTGTCACTCAAACTGTGTAGTGTAATACAGTGGGACTGATTTCTTTTTGCATTCTCCCACACATAAAAAGGGAGATTTGTATTGCCACTGAGTGCATCTGCGTCTGTCCTGTTTGTGGCATATCTGTCAGCCACTTTCTGACTCTGAATCTGTGTAGTGTAATACAGTGCGCCTGATTTTCCCAGCAGTCTCCCACACCTATAAAGGGAAATTTCTATTGCCACTAAGTGCATTTGCATCAGTCCTGTTTGTGGCATATCTGCCAGCCACTTTCTGCCACTCAAACTGTGTAGTGTAATACAATGGGCCTGATTTCTTTCTGCTGTCTCCCACACATAAAAAGGGAAATTTCTATTGCCACTAAGTGCATCTGCTTCAGTCCTGTTTGTGGCATATCTGTCAGCCACTTTCTGACACTGAAACTGTGTAGTGTGATACAGTGCGCCTGATTTTTCCCAGCAGTCACCCACACCTATAAAGGGAAATTTCTATTGCCGCTAAGTGCATCTGTGTCAGGCCTGTTTGTGGCATATCTGTCAGCCACTTTCTGACACTGAAACTGTGTAGTGTAATGCAGTGCGCCTGATTTTCCCAGCAGTCACCCACACCTATAAAGGGAAATTTCTATTTCCACTAAGTGCATCTGCGTTAGTCCTGTTTGTGGCATATCTGCGAGCCACTTTCTGCCACTCAAACTGTGTATTGTAATACAGTGGGCCTGATCTCTTTCTGCCGTCTCCCACACCTATAAAGGGAAATTTCTATTGCCGCTAAGTGCATCTGTGTCAGTCCTGTTTGTGTCATATATGTCAGCCACTTTCTGACACTGAAACTGTGTAGTGTAATACAGTGGACCTGATTTTCCCAGCAGTTTCCCACCCACACCTATAAAGGGAAATTTTTATTGCCAATAAGGGCATCTGCGTCAGTCCTGTTTGTGGCATATCTGTCAGCCACTTTCTGACACTGAAACTGTGTAGTGTAATACAGTGGGCCTGATTTTCTCAGCAGTCTCCCACCCACACCTATAAAGGGAAATTTATATTGCCACTAAGTGCATCTGCATCAGTCCTGTTTGTGGCATATCTGTCAGCCACTTTCTGCCACTGAAACTGTGTAGTGTAATACAGTGGGCCTGATTTCTTTCTGCTGTCTCCCACACATAAAAAGGGAGATTTATATTGCCACTGAGTGCATCTGCGTCAGTCCTGTTTGTGGCATATCTGCCAGCCACTTTCTGCCACTCAAACTGTGTAGTGTAATACAGTGGGCCTGATTTCTTTCTGCATTCTCCCACACATAAATAGGGAGATTTATATTGCCACTGAGTGCATCTGCGTCAGTCCTGTTTGTGGCATATCTGCCAGCCATTTTCTGCCACTCAAACTGCGTAGTGTAATACAGTTGGCCTGATTTCTTTCTGCATTCTCCCACACCTATAAAGGGAAATTTCTATTGCCACTAAGTGCATCTGCTTCAGTCCTGTTTGTGGCATATCTGTCAGCCAATTTCTGACACTGAAACTGTGTAGTGTAATACAGTGCGCCTGATTTTCCCAGCAGTCACCCACACCTATAAAGGGAAATTTCTATTGCCGCTAAGTGCATCTTTGTCAGTCCTGTTTGTGGCATATCTGTCAGCCACTTTCTGACACTGAAACTGTGTAGTGTAATACAGTGCGCCTGATCTCTTTCTGCTGTCACCCTCACCTATAAAGGGAAATTTACATTGCCGCTAAGTGCATCTGTGTCAGTCCTGTTTGTTTCATATATGTCCGCCACTTTCTGACACTGAAACTGTGTAGTGTAATACAGTGGGCCTGATTTTCCCAGCAGTCTCCTACCCACACCTATAAAGGGAAATTTTTATTGCCAATAAGGGCATCTGCGTCAGTCCTGTTTGTGGCATATCTGTCAGCCACTCTCTGACACTGAAACTGTGTAGTGCAATACAGTGGGCCTAATTTTCCCAGCATTCTCCCACACCTTTAAAGGGAAATTTCTATTGCCACTAAGTGCATCTGCGTCAGTCCTGTTTGTGGCATATCTGTCAGCCACTTTCTGACACTGAAACTGTGTAGTGTAATACAGTGGGCCTGATTTTCCCAGCAGTCTCCCACCCACACATATAAAGAGAAATTTATATTGCCACTAAGTGCATCTGCGTCAGTCCTGTTAGTGCCATATCTGCCAGCCACTTTCTGCCACTCAAACTGTGTAGTGTAATACAGTGGGCCTGATCTCTTTCTGCTGTCTCCCACACATAAAAAGAGAGATTTATATTGCCACTGAGTGCATCTGCATCAGTCCTGTTTGTGGCATATCTGCCAGAAACTTTCTGTCACTCAAACTGTGTAGTGTAATACAGTGGGCCTGATTTCTTTCTGCATTCTCCCACACATAAAAAGGGAAATTTCTATTGCCACTAAGTGCATCTGCTTCAGTCCTGTTTGAGGCATATCTGTCAGCCACTTTCTGACACTGAAACTGTGTAGTGTAATGCAGTGCGCCTGATTTTCCCAGCAGTCTCCCACACCTTTAAAGGGAAATTTCTATTGCCACTAAGTGCATCTGCGTCAGTCCTGTTTGTGGCATATCTGTCAGCCACTTTCTGACACTGAAACTGTGTAGTGTAATACAGTGGGCCTGATTTTCCCAGCAGTCTCCCACCCACACCTATAAAGAGAAATTTATATTGCCACTAAGTGCATCTGCGTCAGTCCTGTTAGTGCCATATCTGCCAGCCACTTTCTGCCACTCAAACTGTGTAGTGTAATACAGTGGGCCTGATCTCTTTCTGCTGTCTCCCACACATAAAAAGAGAGATTTATATTGCCACTGAGTGCATCTGCATCAGTCCTGTTTGTGGCATATCTGCCAGAAACTTTCTGTCACTCAAACTGTGTAGTGTAATACAGTGGGACTGATTTCTTTTTGCATTCTCCCACACATAAAAAGGGAGATTTGTATTGCCACTGAGTGCATCTGCGTCTGTCCTGTTTGTGGCATATCTGTCAGCCACTTTCTGACTCTGAATCTGTGTAGTGTAATACAGTGCGCCTGATTTTCCCAGCAGTCTCCCACACCTATAAAGGGAAATTTCTATTGCCACTAAGTGCATTTGCATCAGTCCTGTTTGTGGCATATCTGCCAGCCACTTTCTGCCACTCAAACTGTGTAGTGTAATACAATGGGCCTGATTTCTTTCTGCTGTCTCCCACACATAAAAAGGGAAATTTCTATTGCCACTAAGTGCATCTGCTTCAGTCCTGTTTGTGGCATATCTGTCAGCCACTTTCTGACACTGAAACTGTGTAGTGTGATACAGTGCGCCTGATTTTTCCCAGCAGTCACCCACACCTATAAAGGGAAATTTCTATTGCCGCTAAGTGCATCTGTGTCAGGCCTGTTTGTGGCATATCTGTCAGCCACTTTCTGACACTGAAACTGTGTAGTGTAATGCAGTGCGCCTGATTTTCCCAGCAGTCACCCACACCTATAAAGGGAAATTTCTATTTCCACTAAGTGCATCTGCGTTAGTCCTGTTTGTGGCATATCTGCGAGCCACTTTCTGCCACTCAAACTGTGTATTGTAATACAGTGGGCCTGATCTCTTTCTGCCGTCTCCCACACCTATAAAGGGAAATTTCTATTGCCGCTAAGTGCATCTGTGTCAGTCCTGTTTGTGTCATATATGTCAGCCACTTTCTGACACTGAAACTGTGTAGTGTAATACAGTGGACCTGATTTTCCCAGCAGTTTCCCACCCACACCTATAAAGGGAAATTTTTATTGCCAATAAGGGCATCTGCGTCAGTCCTGTTTGTGGCATATCTGTCAGCCACTTTCTGACACTGAAACTGTGTAGTGTAATACAGTGGGCCTGATTTTCCCAGCAGTCTCCCACCCACACCTATAAAGGGAAATTTATATTGCCACTAAGTGCATCTGCATCAGTCCTGTTTGTGGCATATCTGTCAGCCACTTTCTGCCACTGAAACTGTGTAGTGTAATACAGTGGGCCTGATTTCTTTCTGCTGTCTCCCACACATAAAAAGGGAGATTTATATTGCCACTGAGTGCATCTGCGTCAGTCCTGTTTGTGGCATATCTGCCAGCCACTTTCTGCCACTCAAACTGTGTAGTGTAATACAGTGGGCCTGATTTCTTTCTGCATTCTCCCACACATAAATAGGGAGATTTATATTGCCACTGAGTGCATCTGCGTCAGTCCTGTTTGTGGCATATCTGCCAGCCATTTTCTGCCACTCAAACTGCGTAGTGTAATACAGTTGGCCTGATTTCTTTCTGCATTCTCCCACACCTATAAAGGGAAATTTCTATTGCCACTAAGTGCATCTGCTTCAGTCCTGTTTGTGGCATATCTGTCAGCCAATTTCTGACACTGAAACTGTGTAGTGTAATACAGTGCGCCTGATTTTCCCAGCAGTCACCCACACCTATAAAGGGAAATTTCTATTGCCGCTAAGTGCATCTTTGTCAGTCCTGTTTGTGGCATATCTGTCAGCCACTTTCTGACACTGAAACTGTGTAGTGTAATACAGTGCGCCTGATCTCTTTCTGCTGTCACCCTCACCTATAAAGGGAAATTTACATTGCCGCTAAGTGCATCTGTGTCAGTCCTGTTTGTTTCATATATGTCCGCCACTTTCTGACACTGAAACTGTGTAGTGTAATACAGTGGGCCTGATTTTCCCAGCAGTCTCCTACCCACACCTATAAAGGGAAATTTTTATTGCCAATAAGGGCATCTGCGTCAGTCCTGTTTGTGGCATATCTGTCAGCCACTCTCTGACACTGAAACTGTGTAGTGCAATACAGTGGGCCTAATTTTCCCAGCAGTCTCCCACACCTTTAAAGGGAAATTTCTATTGCCACTAAGTGCATCTGCGTCAGTCCTGTTTGTGGCATATCTGTCAGCCACTTTCTGACACTGAAACTGTGTAGTGTAATACAGTGGGCCTGATTTTCCCAGCAGTCTCCCACCCACACATATAAAGAGAAATTTATATTGCCACTAAGTGCATCTGCGTCAGTCCTGTTAGTGCCATATCTGCCAGCCACTTTCTGCCACTCAAACTGTGTAGTGTAATACAGTGGGCCTGATCTCTTTCTGCTGTCTCCCACACATAAAAAGAGAGATTTATATTGCCACTGAGTGCATCTGCATCAGTCCTGTTTGTGGCATATCTGCCAGAAACTTTCTGTCACTCAAACTGTGTAGTGTAATACAGTGGGCCTGATTTCTTTTTGCATTCTCCCACACATAAAAAGGGAGATTTGTATTGCCACTGAGTGCATCTGCGTCTGTCCTGTTTGTGGCATATATGCCAGCCACTTTCTGCCACTCAAACTTTGTAGTGTAATACAGTGGGCCTGATTCCTTTCTGCATTCTCCCACACATAAAAAGGGAAATTTCTATTGCCACTAAGTGCATCTGCGTCAGACCTGTTTGTGGCATATCTGTCAGCCAATTTCTCACACTGAAACTGTGTAGTGTAATACAGTGGGCCTGATTTTCCCAGAAGTCTCCCACCCACACCTATAGAGGGAAATTTCTATTGCCACTAAGGGCATCTGCGTCACTCCTGTTTGTGTCATATCTGTCAGCCACTTTCTGACACTGAAACTGTGTAGTGTAATACAGTGGGCCTGATTTTCCCAGCAGTCTCCCACCCACATCTATAAAGGGAAATTTCTATTGCCACTAAGGGCATCTGCATCAGTCCCGTTTGTGGCATATCCGTCAGCCACTTTCTGACACTGAAACTGTGTAGTGCAATACAGTAGGCCTGATTTTCCCAGCAGTCTCCCACACCTTTAAAGGGAAATTTCTATTGCCACTAAGTGCATCTGCGTCAGTCCTGTTTGTGGCATATCTGTCAGCCACTTTCTGCCCCTGAAACTGTGTAGTGTAATACAGTGGGCCTGATTTCTTTCTGCTGTCTCCACACATAAAAAGGGAGATTTATATTGCCACTGAGTGCATCTGCGTCAGTCCTGTTTGTGGCATATCTGCCAGCAAATTTCTGTCACTCAAACTGTGTAGTGTAATACAGTGGGCCTGATTTCTTTCTGCATTCTCCCACACATAAAAAGGGAAATTTCTATTGCCACTAAGTGCATCTGCGTCAGTCCTGTTTGTGGCATATCTGCCAGCCACTTTCTGCCACTCAAACTGTGTAGTGTAATACAGTGGGCCTGATCTCTTTCTGCTGTCTCCCACACAAAAAAAGGGAGATTTATATTGCCACTGAGTGCATCTGCATCAGTCCTGTTTGTGGCATATCTGTCAGCCACTTTCTGACTCTGAATCTGTGTAGTGTAATACAGTGCGCCTGATTTTCCCAGCAGTCTCCCACACCTATAAAGGGAAATTTCTATTGCCACTAAGTGCATTTGCATCAGTCCTGTTTGTGGCATATCTGCCAGCCACTTGCTGCCACTCAAACTGTGTAGTGTAATACAGTGGGCCTGATTTCTTTCTGCTGTCTCCCACACATAAAAAGGGAGATTTATATTGCCACTGAGTGCATCTGCATCAGTCCTGTTTGTGGCATATCTGCCAGCCAAATTCTGCCACTCAAACTGTGTAGTGTAATACAGTGGGCCTGATTTCTTTCTGCATTCTCCCACACATATAAAGGGAAATTTCTATTGCCACTAAGTGCATCTGCATCAGTCCTGTTTGTGGCATATCTGTCAGCCACTTTCTGACTCTGAATCTGTGTAGTGTAATACAGTGCGCCTGATTTTCCCAGCAGTCTCCCACACCTATAAAGGGAAATTTCTATTGCCACTAAGTGCATTTGCATCAGTCCTGTTTGTGGCATATCTGCCAGCCACTTTCTGCCACTCAAACTGTGTAGTGTAATACAATGGGCCTGATTTCTTTCTGCTGTCTCCCACACATAAAAAGGGAAATTTCTATTGCCACTAAGTGCATCTGCTTCAGTCCTGTTTGTGGCATATCTGTCAGCCACTTTCTGACACTGAAACTGTGTAGTGTGATACAGTGCGCCTGATTTTTCCCAGCAGTCACCCACACCTATAAAGGGAAATTTCTATTGCCGCTAAGTGCATCTGCTTCAGTCCTGTTTGTGGCATATCTGTCAGCCACTTTCTGACACTGAAACTGTGTAGTGTAATGCAGTGCGCCTGATTTTCCCAGCAGTCACCCACACCTATAAAGGGAAATTTCTATTTCCACTAAGTGCATCTGCGTTAGTCCTGTTTGTGGCATATCTGCGAGCCACTTTCTGCCACTCAAACTGTGTATTGTAATACAGTGGGCCTGATCTCTTTCTGCCGTCTCCCACACCTATAAAGGGAAATTTCTATTGCCGCTAAGTGCATCTGTGTCAGTCCTGTTTGTGTCATATATGTCAGCCACTTTCTGACACTGAAACTGTGTAGTGTAATACAGTGGACCTGATTTTCCCAGCAGTTTCCCACCCACACCTATAAAGGGAAATTTTTATTGCCAATAAGGGCATCTGCGTCAGTCCTGTTTGTGGCATATCTGTCAGCCACTTTCTGACACTGAAACTGTGTAGTGCAATACAGTGGGCCTGATTTTCCCAGCAGTCTCCCACACCTTTAAAGGGAAATTTCTATTGCCACTAAGTGCATCTGCGTCAGTCCTGTTTGTGGCATATCTGTCAGCCACTTTCTGACACTGAAACTGTGTAGTGTAATACAGTGGGCCTGATTTTCCCAGCAGTCTCCCACCCACACCTATAAAGGGAAATTTATATTGCCACTAAGTGCATCTGCATCAGTCCTGTTTGTGGCATATCTGTCAGCCACTTTCTGCCACTGAAACTGTGTAGTGTAATACAGTGGGCCTGATTTCTTTCTGCTGTCTCCCACACATAAAAAGGGAGATTTATATTGCCACTGAGTGCATCTGCGTCAGTCCTGTTTGTGGCATATCTGCCAGCCACTTTCTGCCACTCAAACTGTGTAGTGTAATACAGTGGGCCTGATTTCTTTCTGCATTCTCCCACACATAAATAGGGAGATTTATATTGCCACTGAGTGCATCTGCGTCAGTCCTGTTTGTGGCATATCTGCCAGCCATTTTCTGCCACTCAAACTGCGTAGTGTAATACAGTTGGCCTGATTTCTTTCTGCATTCTCCCACACCTATAAAGGGAAATTTCTATTGCCACTAAGTGCATCTGCTTCAGTCCTGTTTGTGGCATATCTGTCAGCCAATTTCTGACACTGAAACTGTGTAGTGTAATACAGTGCGCCTGATTTTCCCAGCAGTCACCCACACCTATAAAGGGAAATTTCTATTGCCGCTAAGTGCATCTTTGTCAGTCCTGTTTGTGGCATATCTGTCAGCCACTTTCTGACACTGAAACTGTGTAGTGTAATACAGTGCGCCTGATCTGTTTCTGCTGTCACCCTCACCTATAAAGGGAAATTTACATTGCCGCTAAGTGCATCTGTGTCAGTCCTGT
The DNA here is from genome assembly GCF_051348905.1 of Ranitomeya variabilis. Lineage (NCBI taxonomy): Eukaryota > Metazoa > Chordata > Amphibia > Anura > Dendrobatidae > Ranitomeya > Ranitomeya variabilis. The sequence continues at coordinate 1,002,998,935 of NC_135232.1, read as the reverse complement.
TTGTTTCATATATGTCCGCCACTTTCTGACACTGAAACTGTGTAGTGTAATACAGTGGGCCTGATTTTCCCAGCAGTCTCCTACCCACACCTATAAAGGGAAATTTTTATTGCCAATAAGGGCATCTGCGTCAGTCCTGTTTGTGGCATATCTGTCAGCCACTCTCTGACACTGAAACTGTGTAGTGCAATACAGTGGGCCTAATTTTCCCAGCAGTCTCCCACACCTTTAAAGGGAAATTTCTATTGCCACTAAGTGCATCTGCGTCAGTCCTGTTTGTGGCATATCTGTCAGCCACTTTCTGACACTGAAACTGTGTAGTGTAATACAGTGGGCCTGATTTTCCCAGCAGTCTCCCACCCACACCTATAAAGAGAAATTTATATTGCCACTAAGTGCATCTGCGTCAGTCCTGTTAGTGCCATATCTGCCAGCCACTTTCTGCCACTCAAACTGTGTAGTGTAATACAGTGGGCCTGATCTCTTTCTGCTGTCTCCCACACATAAAAAGAGAGATTTATATTGCCACTGAGTGCATCTGCATCAGTCCTGTTTGTGGCATATCTGCCAGAAACTTTCTGTCACTCAAACTGTGTAGTGTAATACAGTGGGCCTGATTTCTTTTTGCATTCTCCCACACATAAAAAGGGAGATTTGTATTGCCACTGAGTGCATCTGCGTCTGTCCTGTTTGTGGCATATATGCCAGCCACTTTCTGCCACTCAAACTTTGTAGTGTAATACAGTGGGCCTGATTCCTTTCTGCATTCTCCCACACATAAAAAGGGAAATTTCTATTGCCACTAAGTGCATCTGCATCAGTCCTGTTTGTGGCATATCTGTCAGCCACTTTCTGACTCTGAATCTGTGTAGTGTAATACAGTGCGCCTGATTTTCCCAGCAGTCTCCCACACCTATAAAGGGAAATTTCTATTGCCACTAAGTGCATTTGCATCAGTCCTGTTTGTGGCATATCTGCCAGCCACTTTCTGCCACTCAAACTGTGTAGTGTAATACAGTGGGCCTGATTTCTTTCTGCTGTCTCCCACACATAAAAAGGGAGATTTATATTGCCACTGAGTGCATCTGCATCAGTCCTGTTTGTGGCATATCTGCCAGCCAAATTCTGCCACTCAAACTGTGTAGTGTAATACAGTGGGCCTGATTTCTTTCTGCATTCTCCCACACATATAAAGGGAAATTTCTATTGCCACTAAGTGCATCTGCATCAGTCCTGTTTGTGGCATATCTGTCAGCCACTTTCTGACTCTGAATCTGTGTAGTGTAATACAGTGCGCCTGATTTTCCCAGCAGTCTCCCACACCTATAAAGGGAAATTTCTATTGCCACTAAGTGCATTTGCATCAGTCCTGTTTGTGGCATATCTGCCAGCCACTTTCTGCCACTCAAACTGTGTAGTGTAATACAGTGGGCCTGATTTCTTTCTGCTGTCTCCCACACATAAAAAGGGAGATTTATATTGCCACTGAGTGCATCTGCGTCAGTCCTGTTTGTGGCATATCTGCCAGCAAATTTCTGTCACTCAAACTGTGTAGTGTAATACAGTGGGCCTGATTTCTTTTTGCATTCTCCCACACATAAAAAGGGAAATTTCGATTGCCACTAAGAGCATCTGCGTCAGTCCTGTTTGTGGCATATCTGTCAGCCACTTTCTGACACTAAAACTGTGTAGTGTAATACAGTGGGCCTGATTTTCCCAGCAGTCTCCCACCCACACCTATAAAAGGAAATTTATATTGCCACTAAGTGAATCTGCATCAGTCCTGTTTGTGGCATATCTGTCAGCCACTTTCTGCCACTGAAACTGTGTAGTGTAATACAGTGGGCCTGATTTCTTTCTGCTGTCTTCCCCACATAAAAAGGGAGATTTATATTGCCACTGAGTGCATCTGCATCAGTCCTGTTTGTGGCATATCTGCCAGCCACTTTCTGCCACTCAAACTGTGTAGTGTAATACAGTGGGCCTGATTTCTTTCTGCATTCTCCCACACATAAAAAGGGAAATTTCTATTGCCAGTAAGTGCATCTGCGTCAGTCCTGTTTGTGGCATATCTGTCAGCCACTTTCTGACACTGAAACTGTGTAGTGTAAAACAGTGCGCCTGATTTTCCCAGCAGTCACCCACACCTATAAAGGAAAATTTCTATTGCCACTAAGTGCATCTCCGTCAGTCCTGTTTGTGGCATATCTGCCAGCCACTTTCTGCCACTCAAATAGTCCATGAGCCGGGCCAGATATCGGTACCACCCGGAGTGACTAATTTTCTTTGGTATTTTTAGGTAGATGCATGTCTGTAGTTTATTTTTTGATATGATAGCCCTTACATATACGTAGCTTATTAACCCCTTCAGCCCTAGGCCTATTTGTACCCAAGTGCCTAAGCCAATCTGACCTGTGCCACTTCATGGGCTAATAACTTTGGAACGCTTTCACCTATCCAAGCCATTCTGAGATTGTTTTCTCGTGACATATTGTACTTCACGTCAGTGCTAAATGGGAGTCAATATATTTTACCTTTCTATATAAAAAAATGCTAAATATTCGGAAATTTTGGAAAAATCGGCAATTTTTTAACTTTGAAATTCTCTGCTTTTTACAAAAATACTGATACCCCCCATAATAGTTATTAATTTACACTCCCCACATGTTTACTTCATATTGGCATCATTTTGAAAATGAAACCTTATTGTTTTACGACGTAATAGGGCTTATAGTTTTATGCGCAATTTTTCACATTTACAGCAAAACCCACTTTTCAAAGGACCAAGTCACTTCTGAAGTCACTTTAAGGGGCTTACATAACAGAAACCACCCATAAATTACCCCATTTTGCAAACTACACCCCTCAAGCTGTTCAAAACTCATTTTTAAAAACTGTTAACCCTTTAGGTGTTCCACAGGAATTTTAGCAGAATGAAGGCGAAATTTCAAAATTTCATTTTTTTTCCAGATATTACATTGTAATCCAATTTTACCTGCAACCTAGCAAGGGTTAACGGCAAACCCAAACTTGGTTACCCTAATTCTGCAGTTTATAGAAACACCCCACATGTACTCGTAAACTAAAGTATGGGCACACAGCACAGCTCAACACGGAAGGAGCGCTATGTGGTTTTTGGGTGGCGGATTCACTGGAAGAAATCTAGGGGGCCATGTCACATTTGAAGGCTGCCTGAGGTACCCCCACAGTGGAAACCCCAAAAAGTGACCCTATTTTGGAAACTACACCCCCAAGGAATCTTTTAGGGGGTATAGTGACCACTTTGACCCAACCAGTGTTTCACAGTAGTTGGAAACACTTGGTTGAGAAAATGGAAAAAGTGCATTTTTTACATGAAGGTGTCATTTTAGGCTCATTTTTTTATTTTTAAGAGGTGTACCAGCAAAAAATGCACCCCACTATTTGTTCACCAATCTCTCCCGAACACAACAACACCCGATATGTTGTCGTACACTGCAGTATTGGGGAACGGCAGGCCTCGGAAGGGAAGGAGCGCCAAATGACTTTTGGAGTGCAAATTTTACTGGAAGAAATCTAGGGGGCTATGTCACATTTGAAGACACCCTGAGGTGCCCCAACACACGCACACACACTGACACATACACGTTCTGTGCTGAACAGGACTCTCCGGTCTTCTCTGCAGAGCTCCTATCTCCCTCTGTAGAGGCTGACACCTCCCAGGCAGAGCAGTGAGACTACACAAGCTGGTCTATGAAGCACTTATGAGGCTTGCTTGGAAAAACTTCCTTCCATGGCTAGAAGAAAACCATGCAAGGGACCTTCACCATCTGGATGAAACACTGAAGAACATCACAAACTTTCGCATCAGTGTGTCGCAGGGATCCTTCGAAAAGCTCTTGGATAATGAATCTTGCACACTTACCCTGAAGCTCTTTCAAGTTTATCTTGAGACCCTCAGAAATGAACAACTCTCAGCATTCTGGATGTCATACTTGGACATGGTCGAGACCATGCTGGCCCTGGTTCGAGCTTCAAGAGAAGGCAACTGGATGCTTCACCTAGGAGCAATCCGACAGATGATACCATGGTGTTTTGCCTATGACAAGGTCAACTATGCCCGATACCTAACCTATTACTATGCCACAATGTCTCGGCTGCCCATAGAACACCCAGAGGTCCATGAATACTTCATGCAAGGTGGCTTTTCGGTCCAGATCGGTAGCAAGAATCCTTTTGGACGAATTCCTGTGGACCAGACCATTGAAGAGACAATCAACAAAGACACCCAGACACCAGGGGGCACAAAAGGCTTCAGCCTCAAAGTTGGAGCTGTTTCCAGGTTCTACCTGACATCAGAGTACCGCAGTATGTACTTGAGGCAGCTGAGGGCCCTGGTAGGCCAACAATATACTGACTTCAGCCATTCAGACCTACAGGTGTCTAGGATTAGAAGAGATGAAGCCGATGTCCAATCTTTCGTTCAACTGCTGGAGACAGGTTGGGTGAACCCCTTCAACAAAGAGCATAATGGTGAACTTATCAGTTTGTCAACAGCGACTGTAGCACCACCAGATGTAGCCAAAGACCTTCAAGGGGCATACAGTATAGGAGAGGATGCATATCAAACATTCAAGGATGAGCGTTTGGGTACCGATAAGCCAACTACATTGTTTCATGACAAGATGACGAAGAACAAACTTAAAACGTTCTCTAACATCCAAATGAAGACACGCAGACAAGGTCTTGGCAAGGAGGTAATTTTGAAGGCTGACAGAAACCTATTTGGCCAGATGATACTTGTAGCTGAGAACAGAAAGCTACAAATGAGTGATGTCTTGACTCATCCCCTGGGTCCATTGCCATGGGCACTTGCCAATGGTGATGGGTCTATCCGCAAGACCAACAAGGCTGCCCTCGCAAGGGAGTTGGAGAGGAATGCTCGTCCTGCAGAAGTGATCCCCGAGCCCTCTGCAACCATCATTGATGGGATGAGCCTGGTTCAGAAACTGAAGGGAAACAATGCAACATTTGGCCAGCTAGCAGGCACAGCAATGAGTCGCGCTATCCATGAGGGTGCTAAGAGCAAGCGCATTGATATTGTCTTTGACGTCTACAAGGAGACATCCATCAAAGATACAGAAAGAGTCAACAGATATGAAGGCACAGGGATCCATTTCAAGAACATTCAACATGGGCACAACATCCAGCAGTGGAAAAAGCTTCTAAGTAGTTCCTCCAACAAGGCAAGTCTCATAAAGTTTCTGGTAGAAGAATGGAAGGCGAAACACCACAGGGAGAAGCTTGAGGAGAAGGAGCTGTATGTCACATGTGAGCAGCTCTGCTTTAAGATCACCAAAGAACAGTGGGAAGAGGCTGCTGACCTTAAGTCAAATCAAGAAGAAGCAGACAAACGCCTCCTTCTCCATGCTCTTCATGCAGCAGAATCTGGTTACAAGTCGGTCATCATCACTTCGGAGGATACTGATGTCATGGTCCTGTGTCTGGGCATGTGCCACAAAATCCCATCCCACCTGTTCCAGAAATGCGGTACACAGAACCGGACAAGATTCCTGGATATCACCACTCTGAGCCGAACATTGGGAGGCAGCGTATGTGATTCATTGATTGGTATGCATGCATTTACAGGCTGTGACACCGTCAGTGCATTCGCTGGCCGTGGGAAGATGACGACACTCAAGCAGTTGAAGATGAACAAGACATACCAGGATGCCTTTCAGGAAGTTGGTCGTTCATGGGAAGTGTCTACCGAACTTTTTGAGAAGTTACAGGAAATCACCTGCCACATGTACCTGCCAACTACCCAAACAACTGAGGTAAACAGGCTCCGTTATCAGCTGTTCTGTGCCAGACGTGGAGTGGTAGAGTCAAGTCAACTCCCTCCTTGCCAGGACTGCCTTTTCATGCATGCACTGCGTGCAAACTACCAGGCTGCGATCTGGAGGAGAAGTCTGCAGAGCCAGCCATGGGTTGCAAACCCAACAGACTGCGGTTGGATGATAGATAACGACGGAAAGCTTGTTGTCAAGTGGATGCAAGGGGCACCAGCACCAGAAGCTATTATACAGCTACTGTCCTGCAAGTGTGTGCGGTCATGTGAACTTCCTCAGTGTACTTGCCTCAGCAATGGCCTGAAGTGCACAGACATGTGCAGATTACAGACATGCCAGAACAAGGGTACTGAAGACGAGCCAGTAGAACAACAGTCAGATTCAGAGTCCGATGTTGAAGATATTATGGAGTAACATATATATATATATATATATATATATATATATATATATATATATATATATATATATGCACATGACATGTTCAGTGTGTATTTACATAACTTGGATTAAATTTTGTTACAAATACTACATCTAGTCACTCCGGGTGGTACCGATATCGTCATATTTGGTTCTTGGCTCATGCTAAAATTCCTGTGGAACACCTAAAGGGTTAACAGTTTTTAAAAATGAGTTTTGAACAGCTTGAGGGGTGTAGTTTGCAAAATGGGGTAATTTATGGGTGGTTTCTGTTATGTAAGCCCCTTAAAGTGACTTCAGAAGTGACTTGGTCCTTTGAAAAGTGGGTTTTGCTGTAAATGTGAAAAATTGCGCATAAAACTATAAGCCCTATTACGTCGTAAAACAATAAGGTTTCATTTTCAAAATGATGCCAATATGAAGTAAACATGTGGGGAGTGTAAATTAATAACTATTATGGGGGGTATCAGTATTTTTGTAAAAAGCAGAGAATTTCAAAGTTAAAAAATTGCCGATTTTTCCAAAATTTCCGAATATTTAGCATTTTTTTATATAGAAAGGTAAAATATATTGACTCCCATTTAGCACTGACGTGAAGTACAATATGTCACGAGAAAACAATCTCAGAATGGCTTGGATAGGTGAAAGCGTTCCAAAGTTATTAGCCCATGAAGTGGCACAGGTCAGATTGGCTTAGGCACTTGGGTACAAATAGGCCTAGGGCTGAAGGGGTTAATAAGCTACGTATATGTAAGGGCTATCATATCAAAAAATAAACTACAGACATGCATCTACCTAAAAATACCAAAGAGAATTAGTCACTCCGCTTGGTACCGATATCGTCAAATTTGGTTCTTGGCTCATGGACTAAAACTGTGTAGTGCAATACAGTGGGCCTGATCTCTTTCTGCTGTCTCCCACACATAAAAAGGGAGATTTATATTGCCACTGAGTGCATCTGCATCAGTCCTTTTTGTGGCATATCTGCCAGCCACTTTCTGCCACTCAAACTGTGTAGTGTAATACAGTGGGCCTAATTTCTTTCTGCATTCTCCCACACATAAAAAGGGAAATTTCTATTGCCACTAAGTGCATCTGCTTCAGTCCTGTTTGTGGCATATCTGTCAGCCACTTTCTGACACTGAAACTGTGTAGTGTGATACAGTGCACCTGATTTTTCCCAGCAGTCACCCACACCTATAAAGGGAAATTTCTATTGCCGCTAAGTGCATCTGTGTCAGGCCTGTTTGTGGCATATCTGTCAGCCACTTTCTGACACTGAAACTGTGTAGTGTAATGCAGTGCGCCTGATTTTCCCAGCAGTCACCCACACCTATAAAGGGAAATTTCTATTTCCACTAAGTGCATCTGCGTTAGTCCTGTTTGTGGCATATCTGCGAGCCACTTTCTGCCACTCAAACTGTGTATTGTAATACAGTGGGCCTGATATCTTTCTGCCGTCTCCCACACCTATAAAGGGAAATTTCTATTGCCGCTAAGTGCATCTGTGTCAGTCCTGTTTGTGTCATATATGTCAGCCACTTTCTGACACTGAAACTGTGTAGTGTAATACAGTGGACCTGATTTTCCCAGCAGTTTCCCACCCACACCTATAAAGGGAAATTTTTATTGCCAATAAGGGCATCTGCGTCAGTCCTGTTTGTGGCATATCTGTCAGCCACTTTCTGACACTGAAACTGTGTAGTGCAATACAGTGGGCCTGATTTTCCCAGCAGTCTCCCACACCTTTAAAGGGAAATTTCTATTGCCACTAAGTGCATCTGCGTCAGTCCTGTTTGTGGCATATCTGTCAGCCACTTTCTGACACTGAAACTGTGTAGTGTAATACAGTGGGCCTGATTTTCCCAGCAGTCTCCCACCCACACCTATAAAGAGAAATTTATATTGCCACTAAGTGCATCTGCATCAGTCCTGTTTGTGGCATATCTGTCAGCCACTTTCTGCCACTAAAACTGTGTAGTGTAATACAGTGGGCCTGATTTCTTTCTGCTGTCTCCCACACATAAAAAGGGAGATTTATATTGCCACTGAGTGCATCTGCATCAGTCCTGTTTGTGGCATATCTGCCAGCCCCTTTCTGCCACTCAAACTGTGTAGTGTAATACAGTGGGCCTGATTTCTTTCTGCATTCTCCCACACATAAATAGGGAGATTTATATTGCTACTGAGTGCATCTGCGTCAGTCCTGTTTGTGGCATATCTGCCAGCCATTTTCTGCAACTCAAACTGTGTAGTGTAATACAGTTGGCCTGATTTCTTTCTGCATTCTCCCACACCTATAAAGGGAAATTTCTCTTGCCACTAAGTGCATCTGCGTCAGTCCTGTTTCTGGCATATCTGTCAGCCACTTTCTGACACTGAAACTGTGTAGTGTAATACAGTGCGCCTGATTTTCCCAGCAGTCACCCACACCTATAAAGGGAAATTTCTATTGTCACTAAGTGCATCTGCGTCATTCCTGTTTGTGGCATATCTGCCAGCCACTTTCTGCCACTCAAACTGTGTAGTGTAATACAGTGGGCCTGATCTCTTTCTGCTGTCTCCCACACATAAAAAGAGAGATTTATATTGCCAATGAGTGCATCTGCGTCAGTCCTGTTTGTGGCATATCTGCCAGAAACTTTCTGTCACTCAAACTGTGTAGTGTAATACAGTGGGCCTGATTTCTTTTTGCATTCTCCCACACATAAAAAGGGAGATTTATATTGCCACTGAGTGCATCTGCGTCTGTCCTGTTTGTGGCATATCTGCCAGCCACTTTCTGCCACTCAAACTTTGTAGTGTAATACAGTGGGCCTGATTCCTTTCTGCATTCTCCCACACATAAAAAGGGAAATTTCTATTGCCACTAAGTGCATCTGAATCAGTCCTGTTTGTGGCATATCTGTCAGCCACTTTCTCACACTGAAACTGTTTAGTGTAATACAGTGGGCCTGATTTTCCCAGCAGTCTCCCACACCTATAAAGGGAAATTTCTATTGCCACTAAGTGCATTTGCGTCAGTCCTGTTTGTGGCATATCTGTCAGCCAATTTCTCACACTGAAACTGTGTAGTGTAATACAGTGGGCCTGATTTTCCCAGCAGTCTCCCAACCACATCTATAAAGGGAAATTTCTATTGCCACTAAGGGCATCTGCATCAGTCCTGTTTGTGGCATATCTGTTAGCCACTTTCTGACACTGAAACTGTGTAGTGCAATACAGTAGGCCTGATTTTCCCAGCAGTCTCCCACACCTTTAAAGGGAAATTTCTATTGCCACTAAGTGCATCTGCGTCAGTCCTGTTTGTGGCATATCTGTCAGCCACTTTCTGACACTGAAACTGTGTAGTGTAATACAGTGGGCCTGATTTTCCCAGCAGTCTCCCGCCCACACCTATAAAGGGAAATTTATAATGCCACTAAGTGCATCTGCATCACTCCTGTTTGTGGCATATGTCAGCCACTTTCTGCCCCTGAAACTGTGTAGTGTAATACAGTGGGCCTGATTTCTTTCTGCTGTCTCCCACACATAAAAAGGGAGATTTATATTGCCACTGAGTGCATCTGCGTCAGTCCTGTTTGTGGCATATCTGCCAGCCAATTTCTGTCACTCAAACTGTGTAGTGTAATACAGTGGGCCTGATTTCTTTCTGCATTCTCCCACACATAAAAAGGGAAATTTCTATTGCCACTAAGTGCATCTGCGTCAGTCCTGTTTGTGGCATATCTGCCAGCCAATTTCTGCCACTCAAACTGTGTAGTGTAATACAGTGGGCCTGATCTCTTTCTGCTGTCTCCCACAAAAAAAAGGGAGATTTATATTGCCACTGAGTGCATCTGCATCAGTCCTGTTTGTGGCATATCTGTCAGCCACTTTCTGACTCTGAATCTGTGTAGTGTAATACAGTGCGCCTGATTTTCCCAGCAGTCTCCCACACCTATAAAGGGAAATTTCTATTGCCACTAAGTGCATTTGCATCAGTCCTGTTTGTGGCATATCTGCCAGCCACTTTCTGCCACTCAAACTGAGTAGTGTAATACAGTGGGCATGATTTCTTTCTGCTGTCTCCCACACATAAAAAGGGAGATTTATATTGCCACTGAGTGCATCTGCATCAGTCCTGTTTGTGGCATATCTGCCAGCCAAATTCTGCCACTCAAACTGTGTAGTGTAATACAGTGGGCCTGATTTCTTTCTGCATTCTCCCACACATATAAAGGGAAATTTCTATTGCCACTAAGTGCATCTGCGTCAGTCCTGTTTGTGGCATATCTGTCAGCCACTTTCTGACTCTGAATCTGTGTAGTGTAATACAGTGCGCCTGAATTTCCCAGCAGTCTCCCACACCTATAAAGGGAAATGTCTATTGCCACTAAGTGCATTGGCATCAGTCCTGTTTGTGGCATATCTGCCAGCCACTTTCTGCCACTCAAACTGTGTAGTGTAATACAGTGGGCCTGATTTCTTTCTGCTGTCTCCCACACATAAAAAGGGAAATTTCTATTGCCACTAAGTGCATCTGCTTCAGTCCTGTTTGTGGCATATCTGTCAGCCACTTTCTGACACTGAAACTGTGTAGTGTAATACAGTGTGCCTGATTTTCCCAGCAGTCACCCACACCTATAAAGGGAAATTTCTATTGCCACTAAGTGCATCTGCGTCAGTCCTGTTTGTGGCATATCTGCCAGCCACTTTCTGCCACTCAAACTGTGTAGTGTAATACAGTGGGCCTGATTTCTTTTTGCATTCTCCCACACATAAAAAGGGAAATTTCGATTGCCACTAAGTGCATCTGCGTCAGTCCTGTTTGTGGCATATCTGTCAGCCACTTTCTGACCCTCAAACTTTAGTGTTATACAGTGGGCCTGATTTTCCCAGCAGTCTCCCACCCACACCTATAAAGGGAAATTTTTATTGCCAATAAGGGCATCTGTGTCAGTCCTGTTTGTGGCATATCTGTCAGCCACTTTCTGACACTGAAACTGCGTAGTGCAATACAGTGGGCCTGATTTTCCCAGCCGTCTCCCACACATTTAAAGGGAAATTTCTATTGCCACTGAGTGCATCTGCATCAGTCCTGTTTGTGGCATATCTGTCAGCCACTTTCTGACTCTGAATCTGTGTAGTGTAATACAGTGCGCCTGATTTTCCCAGCAGTCTCCCACACCTATAAAGGGAAATTTCTATTGCCACTAAGTGCATTTGCATCAGTCCTGTTTGTGGCATATCTGCCAGCCACTTTCTGCCACTCAAACTGAGTAGTGTAATACAGTGGGCATGATTTCTTTCTGCTGTCTCCCACACATAAAAAGGGAGATTTATATTGCCACTGAGTGCATCTGCATCAGTCCTGTTTGTGGCATATCTGCCAGCCAAATTCTGCCACTCAAACTGTGTAGTGTAATACAGTGGGCCTGATTTCTTTCTGCATTCTCCCACACATATAAAGGGAAATTTCTATTGCCACTAAGTGCATCTGCGTCAGTCCTGTTTGTGGCATATCTGTCAGCCACTTTCTGACTCTGAATCTGTGTAGTGTAATACAGTGCGCCTGAATTTCCCAGCAGTCTCCCACACCTATAAAGGGAAATGTCTATTGCCACTAAGTGCATTGGCATCAGTCCTGTTTGTGGCATATCTGCCAGCCACTTTCTGCCACTCAAACTGTGTAGTGTAATACAGTGGGCCTGATTTCTTTCTGCTGTCTCCCACACATAAAAAGGGAAATTTCTATTGCCACTAAGTGCATCTGCTTCAGTCCTGTTTGTGGCATATCTGTCAGCCACTTTCTGACACTGAAACTGTGTAGTGTAATACAGTGTGCCTGATTTTCCCAGCAGTCACCCACACCTATAAAGGGAAATTTCTATTGCCACTAAGTGCATCTGCGTCAGTCCTGTTTGTGGCATATCTGCCAGCCACTTTCTGCCACTCAAACTGTGTAGTGTAATACAGTGGGCCTGATTTCTTTTTGCATTCTCCCACACATAAAAAGGGAAATTTCGATTGCCACTAAGTGCATCTGCGTCAGTCCTGTTTGTGGCATATCTGTCAGCCACTTTCTGACCCTCAAACTTTAGTGTTATACAGTGGGCCTGATTTTCCCAGCAGTCTCCCACCCACACCTATAAAGGGAAATTTTTATTGCCAATAAGGGCATCTGTGTCAGTCCTGTTTGTGGCATATCTGTCAGCCACTTTCTGACACTGAAACTGCGTAGTGCAATACAGTGGGCCTGATTTTCCCAGCCGTCTCCCACACATTTAAAGGGAAATTTCTATTGCCACTAAGTGCATCTGCGTCAGTCCTGTTTGTGGCATATCTGTCAGCCACTTTCTGACACTGAAACTGTGTAGTGTAATACAGTGGGCCTGATTTTCCCAGCAGTCTCCCACCCACACCTATAAAGGGAAATTTTTATTGCCACTAAGTGAATCTGCATCAGTCCTGTTTGTGGCATATCTGTCAGCCACTTTCTGCCACTGAAACTGTGTAGTGTAATACAGTGGGCCTGATTTCTTTCTGCTGTCTCCCACACATAAAAAGGGAGATTTATATTGCCACTGAGTGCATCTGCATCAGTCCTGTTTGTGGCATATCTGCCAGCCACTTTCTGCCACTCAAACTGTGTAGTGTAATACAGTGGGCCTGATTTCTTTCTGCATTCTCCCACACATAAAAAGGGAAATTTCTATTGCCACTAAGTGCATCTGCGTCAGTCCTGTTTGTGGCATATCTGTCAGCCACTTTCTGACACTGAAACTGTGTAGTGTAAAACAGTGTGCCTGATTTTCCCAGCAGTTACCCACACCTATAAAGGAAAATTTCTATTGCCACTAAGTGCATCTGCGTCAGTCCTGTTTGTGGCATATCTGCCAGCCACTTTCTGCCACTCAAACTGTGTAGTGTAATACAGTGGGCCTGATCTCATTCTGCTGTCTCCCACACATAAAAAGGGAGATTTATATTGCCACTGAGTGTATCTGCATCAGTCCTTTTTGTGGCATATCTGCCAGCCACTTTCTGCCACTCAAACTGTGTAGTGTAATACAGTGGGCCTGATTTCTTTCTGCATTCTCCCACACATATAAACGGAAATGTCTATTGCCACTAAGTACATCTGCGTCAGTCCTGTTTGTGGCATATCTGTCAGCCACTTTCTGACACTGAAACTGCGTAGTGCAATACAGTGGGCCTGATTTTCACAGCAGTCTCCCACACCTTTAAAGTGAAATTTCTATTGCCACTAAGTGCATCTGCGTCAGTCCTGTTTGTGGCATATCTGTCAGCCACTTTCTGACACTGAAACTGTGTAGTGTAATACAGTGGGCCTGATTTTCCCAGCAGTCTCCCACCCACACCTATAAAGGGAAATTTATATTGCCACTAAGTGAATCTGCATCAGTCCTGTTTGTGGCATATCTGTCAGCCACTTTCTGCCACTGAAACTGTGTAGTGTAATACAGTGGGCCTGATTTCTTTCTGCTGTCTCCCACACATAAAAAGGGAGATTTATATTGCCACTGAGTGCATCTGCATCAGTCCTGTTTGTGGCATATCTGCCAGCCACTTTCTGCCACTCAAACTTTGTAGTGTAATACAGTGGGCCTGATTTCTTTCTGCATTCTCCCACACATAAAAATGGAAATTTCTATTGCCAGTAAGTGCATCTGCGTCAGTCCTGTTTGTGGCATATCTGTCAGCCACTTTCTGACACTGAAACTGTGTAGTGTAAAACAGTGCGCCTGATTTTCCCAGCAGTCACCCACACCTATAAAGGAAAATTTCTATTGCCACTAAGTGCATCTGCGTCAGTCCTGTTTGTGGCATATCTGCCAGCCACTTTCTGCCACTCAAACTGTGTAGTGTAATACAGTGGGCCTGATCTCTTTGTGCTGTCTCCCACACATAAAAAGGGAGATTTATATTGCCACTGAGTGCATCTGCATCAGTCCTTTTTGTGGCATATCTGCCAGCCACTTTCTGCCACTCAAACTGTGTAGTGTAATACAGTGGGCCTGATTTTTCTGCTGTCTCCCACACATATAAAGGGAAATGTTTATTGCCACTAAGTACATCTGCGTTAGTCCTGTTTGTGGCATATCTGTCAGCCACTTTCTGACTCTGAATCTGTGTAGTGTAATACAGTTCGCCTGATTTTCCCAGCAGTCTCCCACACCTATAAAGGGAAATTTCTATTGCCACTAAGTGCATTTGCATCAGTCCTGTTTGTGGCATATCTGCCAGCCACTTTCTGCCACTCAAACTGTGTAGTGTAATACAGTGGGCCTGATTTCTTTCTGCTGTCTCCCACACATATAAAGGGAGATTTATATTGCCACTGAGTGCATCTGCATCCGTCCTGTTTGTGGCATATCTGCCAGCCACTTTCTGCCACTCAAACTGTGTAGTGTAATACAGTGGGCCTAATTTCCTTCTGCATTCTCCCACACATAAAAAGGGAAATTTCTATTGCCACTAAGTGCATCTGCTTCAGTCCTGTTTGTGGCATATCTGTCAGCCACTTTCTGACACTGAAACTGTGTAGTGTGATACAGTGCGCCTGATTTTTCCCAGCAGTCACCCACACCTATAAAGGGAAATTTCTATTGCCGCTAAGTGCATCTGTGTCAGTCCTGTTTGTGGCATATCTGTCAGCCACTTTCTGACACTGAAACTGTGTAGTGTAATGCAGTGCGCCTGATTTTCGCAGCAGTCACCCACACCTATAAAGGGAAATTTCTATTTCCACTAAGTGCATCTGCGTTATTCCTGTTTGTGGCATATCTGCGAGCCACTTTCTGCCACTCAAACTGTGTATTGTAATACAGTGGGCCTGATCTCTTTCTGCCGTCTCCCACACCTATAAAGGGAAATTTCTATTGCCGCTAAGTGCATCTGTGTCAGTCCTGTTTGTGTCATATATGTCAGCCACTTTCTGACACTGAAACTGTGTAGTGTAATACAGTGGACCTGATTTTCCCAGCAGTTTCCCACCCATACCTATAAAGGGAAAATTATATTGCCACTAAGTGCATCTGCGTCAGTCCTGTTTGTGGCATATCTGTCAGCCGCTTTCTGACACTGAAACTGTGTAGTGCAATACAGTGGGCCTGATTTTCCCAGCAGTCTCCCACACCTTTAAAGGGAAATTTCTATTGCCACTAAGTGCATCTGCGTCAGTCCTATTTGTGGCATATCTGTCAGCCACTTTCTGACACTGAAACTGTGTAGTGTAATACAGTGGGCCTGATTTTCCCAGCAGTCTCCCACCCACACCTATAAAGGGAAATTTATATTGCCACTAAGTGCATCTGCATCAGTCCTGTTTGTGGCATATCTGTCAGCCACTTTCTGCCACTGAAACTGTGTAGTTTAATACAGTGGGCCTGATTTCTTTCTGCATTCTCCCACACATAAATAGGGAGATTTATATTGCCACTGAGTGCATCTGCGTCAGTCCTGTTTGTGGCATATCTGCCAGCCATTTTCTGCCACTCAAACTGTGTAGTGTAATACAGTTGGCCTGATTTCTTTCTGCATTCTCCCACACCTATAAAGGGAAATTTCTATTGCCACTAAGTGCATCTGCTTCAGTCCTGTTTGTGGCATATCTGTCAGCCACTTTCTGACACTGAAACTGTGTAGTGTAATACAGTGCGCCTGATTTTCCCAGCAGTCACCCACACCTATAAAGGGAAATTTCTATTTCCACTAAGTGCATCTGCGTTAGTCCTGTTTGTGGCTTATCTGCCAGCCACTTTCTGCCACACAAACTGTGTAGTGTAATAGAGTGGGCCTGATCTCTTTCTGCTGTCACCCTCACCTATAAGGGGAAATTTCTATTGCCACTAAGTGCATCTGTGTCAGTCCTGTTTGTGGCATATCTGTCAGCCACTTTCTGACACTGAAACTGTGTAGTGTAATACAGTGGGCCTGATTTTCCCAGCAGTCTCCCACCCACACCTATAAAGGGAAATTTATATTGCCACTAAGTGCATCTGCATCACTCCTGTTTGTGGCATATCTGTCAGCCACTTTCTGCCACTGAAACTGTGTAGTGTAATACAGTGGGCCTGATTTCTTTCTGCTGTCTCCCACACATAAAAAAGGAGATTTATATTGCCACTGAGTGCATCTGCATCAGTCCTGTTGTGGCATATCTGCCAGCCCCTTTCTGCCACTCAAACTGTGTAGTGTAATACAGTTGGCCTGATTTCTTTCTGCATTCTCCCACACCTATAAACGGAAATTTCTATTGTCACTAAGTGCATCTGCGTCAGTCCTGTTTCTGGCATATCTGTCAGCCACTTTCTGACACTGAAACTGTGTAGTGTAATACAGTGCGCCTGATTTTCCCAGCAGTCACCCACACCTATAAAGGGAAATTTCTATTGTCACTAAGTGCATCTGCGTCATTCCTGTTTGTGGCATATCTGCCAGCCACTTTCTGCCACTCAAACTGTGTAGTGTAATACAGTGGGCCTGATCTATTTCTGCTGTCTCCCACACATAAAAAGAGAGATTTATATTGCCACTGAGTGCATCTGCGTCTGTCCTGTTTGTGGCATATATGCCAGCCACTTTCTGCCACTCAAACTTTGTAGTGTAATAAAGTGGGCCTGATTCCTTTCTGCATTCTCCCACACATAAAAAGGGAAATTTCTATTGCCACTAAGTGCATCTGCATCAGTCCTGTTTGTGGCATATCTGCCAGCCACTTTCTGACACTGAAACTGTTTAGTGTAATACAGTGGGCCTGATTTTCCCAGCAGTCTCCCACACGTATAAAGGGAAATTTCTATTGCCACTAAGTGCATCTGAGTCAGTCCTGTTTGTGGCATATCTGTCAGCCAATTTCTCACACTGAAACTGTGTAGTGTAATACAGTGGGCCTGATTTTCCCAGAAGTCTCCCACCCACACCTATAGAGGGAAATTTCTATTGCCACTAAGGGCATCTGCGTCACTCCTGTTTGTGTCATATCTGTCAGCCACTTTCTGACACTGAAACTGTGTAGTGTAATACAGTGGGCCTGATTTTCCCAGCAGTCTCCCACCCACATCTATAAAGTGAAATTTCTATTGCCACTAAGGGCATCTGCATCAGTCCTGTTTGTGGCATATCTGTCAGCCACTTTCTGACACTGAAACTGTGTAGTGCAATACAGTGGGCCTGATTTTCCCAGCAGTCTCCCACACCTTTAAAGGGAAATTTCTATTGCCACTAAGTGCATCTGCGTCAGTCCTGTTTGTGGCATATCTGTCAGCCACTCTCTGACACTGAAACTGTGTAGTGTAATACAGTGGGCCTGATTTTCCCAGCAGTCTCCCGCCCACACCTATAAAGGGACATTTATAATGCCACTAAGTGCATCTGCATCACTCCTGTTTGTGGCATATGTCAGCCACTTTCTGCCCCTGAAACTGTGTAGTGTAATACAGTGGGCCTGATTTCTTTCTGCTGTCTCCCACACATAAAAAGGGAGATTTATATTGCCACTGAGTGCATCTGCGTCAGTCCTGTTTGTGGCATATCTGCCAGCCACTTTCTGCCACTCAAACTGTGTAGTGTAATACAGTGGGCCTGATTTCTTTCTGCATTCTCCCACACATAAAAAGGGAAGTTTCTATTGCCACTAAGTGCATCTGCGTCAGTCCTGTTTGTGGCATATCTGTCAGCCACTTTCTGACTCTGAATCTGTGTAGTGTAATACAGTGCGCCTGATTTTCCCAGCAGTCTCCCACACCTATAAAGGGAAATTTCTATTGCCACTAAGTGCATTTGCATCAGTCCTGTTTGTGGCATATCTGCCAGCCACTTTCTGCCACTCAAACTGTGTAGTGTAACACAGTGGGCCTGATTTCTTTCTGCTGTCTCCCGCACATAAAAAGGGAGATTTATATTGCCACTGAGTGCATCTGCATCAGTCCTGTTTGTGGCATATCTGCCAGCCACTTTCTGCCACTCAAACTGTGTAGTGTAATACAGTGGGCCTGATCTCTTTCTGCTGGCTCCCACACATAAAAAGGGAGATTTATATTGCCATTGAGTGCATCTGCATCAGTCCTGTTTGTGGCATATCTGTCAGCCACTTTCTGACTCTGAATCTGTGTAGTGTAATACAGTGCGCCTGATTTTCCCAGCAGTCTCCCACACCTATAAAGGGAAATTTCTATTGCCACTAAGTGCATTTGCATCAGTCCTGTTTGTGGCATATCTGCCAGCCACTTTCTGCCACTCAAACTGTGTAGTGTAACACAGTGGGCCTGATTTCTTTCTGCTGTCTCCCACACATAAAAAGGGAGATTTATATTGCCACTGAGTGCATCTGCATCAGTCCTGTTTGTGGCATATCTGCCAGCCACTTTCTGCCACTCAATCTGTGTAGTGTAATACAGTGGGCCTGATTTCTTTTTGCATTCTCCCACACATAAAAAGGGAAATTTCGATTGCCACTAAGTGCATCTGCGTCAGTCCTGTTTGTGGCATATCTGTCAGCCACATTCTGACACTGAAACTGTGCATTGTAATACAGTGGGCCTGATTTTCCCAGCAGTCTCCCACCCACACCTTTAAATGAAATTTGTATTGCCAATAAGGGCATCTGCGTCAGTCCTGTTTGTGGCATATCTGTCAGCCACTCTCTGACACTGAAACTGTGTAGTGCAATAGAGTGGGCCTGATTTTCCCAGCAGTCACCCACACCTTTAAAGGGAAATTTCTATTGCCACTAAGTGCATCTGCGTCAGTCCTGTTTGTGGCATATCTGCGAGCCACATTCTGCCACTCAAACTGTGTATTGTAATACAGTGGGCCTGATCTCTTTCTGCCGTCTCCCACACCTATAAAGGGAAATTTCTATTGCCGCTAAGTGCATCTGTGTCAGTCCTGTTTGTGTCATATATGTCAGCCACATTCTGACACTGAAACTGTGTAGTGTAATACAGTGGACCTGATTTTCCCAGCAGTTTCCCACCCACACCTATTAAGGGAAATTTTTATTGCCAATAAGGGCTTCTGCGTCAGTCCTGTTTGTGGCATATCTGTCAGCCACTTTCTGACACTGAAACTGTGTAGTGCAATACAGTGGGCCTGATTTTCCCAGCAGTCTCCCACACCTTTAAAGGGAAATTTCTATTGCCACTAAGTGCATCTGCGTCAGTCCTGTTTGTGGCATATCTGTCAGCCACTTTCTGACACTGAAACTGTGTAGTGTAATACAGTGGGCCTGATTTTCCCAGCAGTCTCCCACCCACACCTATAAAGGGAAATTTATATTGCCACTAAGTGCATCTGCATCAGTCCTGTTTGTGGCATATCTGTCAGCCACTTTCTGCCACTGAAACTGTGTAGTGTAGTACAGTGGGCCTGATTTCTTTCTGCTGTCTCCCACACATAAAAAGGGAGATTTATATTGCCACTGAGTGCATCTGCATCAGTCCTGTTTGTGGCATATCTGCCAGCCACTTTCTGCCACTCAAACTGTGTAGTGTAATACAGTGGGCCTGATTTCTTTCTGCATTCTCCCACACATAAATAGGGAGATTTATATTGCCACTGAGTGCATCTGCGTCAGTCCTGTTTGTGGCATATCTGCCAGCCATTTTCTGCCACTCAAACTGTGTAGTGTAATACAGTTAGCCTGATTACTTTCTGCATTCTCCCACACCTATAAAGGGAAATTTCTATTGCCACTAAGTGCATCTGCATTAGTCCTGTTTGTGGCTTATCTGCCAGCCACTTTCTGCCACTCAAACTGTGTAGTGTAATACAGTGGGCCTGATTTCTTTCTGCTGTCTCCCACACATAAAAAGGGAGATTTATATTGCCACTGAGTGCATCTGCGTCAGTCCTGTTTGTGGCATATCTGCCAGCCACTTTCTGCCACTCAAACTGAGTAGTGTAATACAGTGGGCCTGATCTCTTTCTGCTGTCTCCCACACATAAAAAGGGAGATTTATATTGCCACTGAGTGCATCTGCATCAGTCCTGTTTGTGGCATATCTGTCAGCCACTTTCTGACTCTGAATCTGTGTAGTGTAATACAGTGCGCCTGATTTTCCCAGCAGTCTCCCACACCTATAAAGGGAAATTTCTATTGCCACTAAGTGCATTTGCATCAGTCCTGTTTGTGGCATATCTGCCAGCCACTTTCTGCCACTCAAACTGTGTAGTGTAATACAGTGGGCCTGATTTCTTTCTGCTGTCTCCCACACATAAAAAGGGAGATTTATATTGCCACTGAGTGCATCTGCATCAGTTCTGTTTGTGGCATATCTGCCAGCCAAATTCTGCCACTCAAACTGTGTAGTGTAATACAGTGGGCCTGATTTCTTTCTGCATTCTCCCACACATATAAAGGGAAATTTCTATTGCCACTAAGTGCATCTGCGTCAGTCCTGTTTGTGGCATATCTGTCAGCCATTTTCTGACTCTGAATCTGTGTAGTGTAATACAGTGCGACTGATTTTCCCAGCAGTCTCCCACACCTATAAAGAGAAATTTCTATTGCCACTAAGTGCATTTGCATCAGTCCTGTTTTTGGCATATCTGCCAGCCACTTTCTGCCACTCAAACTGTGTAGTGTAATACAGTGGGCCTGATGTCTTTCTGCTGTCTCCCACACATAAAAAGGGAAATTTCGATTGCCACTAAGTGCATCTGCATCAGTCCTGTTTGTGGCATATCTGTCAGCCACTTTCTGACACTGAAACTGTGTAATACAGTGTGCCTGATTTTCCCATCAGTCACCCACACCTATAAAGGGAAATTTCTATTGCCACTAAGTGCATCTGCGTCAGTCCTGTTTGTGGCATATCTGCCAGCCACTTTCTGCCACTCAAACTGTGTAGTGTAATACAGTGGGCCTGATTTCTTTTTGCATTCTCCCACACATAAAAAGGGAAATTTCGATTGCCACTAAGTGCATCTGCATCAGTCCTGTTTGTGGCATATCTGTCAGCCACTTTCTGACCCTGAAACTTTAGTGTAATACAGTGGGCCTGATTTTCCCAGCAGTCTCCCACCCACACCTATAAGGGGAAATTTTTATTGCCAATAAGGGCATCTGTGTCAGTCCTGTTTGTGGCATATCTGTCAGCCACTTTCTGACACTGAAACTGTGTAGTGTAATACAGTGGGCCTGATTTTCCCAGGAGTCACCCACACCTATAAAGGGAAATTTCTATTGCCACTAAGTGCATCTGCATTAGTCCTGTTTGTGGCTTATCTGCCAGCCACTTTCTGCCACTCAAACTGTGTAGTGTAATACAGTGGGCCTGATTTCTTTCTGCTGTCTCCCACACATAAAAAGGGAGATTTATATTGCCACTGAGTGCATCTGCGTCAGTCCTGTTTGTGGCATATCTGCCAGCCACTTTCTGCCACTCAAACTGAGTAGTGTAATACAGTGGGCCTGATCTCTTTCTGCTGTCTCCCACACATAAAAAGGGAGATTTATATTGCCACTGAGTGCATCTGCATCAGTCCTGTTTGTGGCATATCTGTCAGCCACTTTCTGACTCTGAATCTGTGTAGTGTAATACAGTGCGCCTGATTTTCCCAGCAGTCTCCCACACCTAAAAAGGGAAATTTCTATTGCCACTAAGTGCATTTGCATCAGTCCTGTTTGTGGCATATCTGCCAGCCACTTTCTGCCACTCAAACTGTGTAGTGTAATACAGTGGGCCTGATTTCTTTCTGCTGTCTCCCACACATAAAAAGGGAGATTTATATTGCCACTGAGTGCATCTGCATCAGTCCTGTTTGTGGCATATCTGCCAGCCAAATTCTGCCACTCAAACTGTGTAGTGTAATACAGTGGGCCTGATTTCTTTCTGCATTCTCCCACACATATAAAGGGAAATTTCTATTGCCACTAAGTGCATCTGCGTCAGTCCTGTTTGTGGCATATCTGTCAGCCATTTTCTGACTCTGAATCTGTGTAGTGTAATACAGTGCGACTGATTTTCCCAGCAGTCTCCCACACCTATAAAGAGAAATTTCTATTGCCACTAAGTGCATTTGCATCAGTCCTGTTTTTGGCATATCTGCCAGCCACTTTCTGCCACTCAAACTGTGTAGTGTAATACAGTGGGCCTGATGTCTTTCTGCTGTCTCCCACACATAAAAAGGGAAATTTCGATTGCCACTAAGTGCATCTGCATCAGTCCTGTTTGTGGCATATCTGTCAGCCACTTTCTGACACTGAAACTGTGTAATACAGTGTTCCTGATTTTCCCATCAGTCACCCACACCTATAAAGGGAAATTTCTATTGCCACTAAGTGCATCTGCGTCAGTCCTGTTTGTGGCATATCTGCCAGCCACTTTCTGCCACTCAAACTGTGTAGTGTAATACAGTGGGCCTGATTTCTTTTTGCATTCTCCCACACATAAAAAGGGAAATTTCGATTGCCACTAAGTGCATCTGCATCAGTCCTGTTTGTGGCATATCTGTCAGCCACTTTCTGACCCTGAAACTTTAGTGTAATACAGTGGGCCTGATTTTCCCAGCAGTCTCCCACCCACACCTATAAGGGGAAATTTTTATTGCCAATAAGGGCATCTGTGTCAGTCCTGTTTGTGGCATATCTGTCAGCCACTTTCTGACACTGAAACTGCGTAGTGCAATACAGTGGGCCTGATTTTCCCAGCAGTCTCCCACACCTTTAAAGGGAAATTTCTATTGCCACTAAGTGCATCTGCGTCAGTCCTGTTTGTGGCATATCTGTCAGCCACTTTCTGACACTGAAACTGTGTAGTGTAATACAGTGGGCCTGATTTTCCCAGGAGTCACCCACACCTATAAAGGGAAATTTCTATTTCCACTAAGTGCATCTGCATTAGTCCTGTTTGTGGCTTATCTGCCAGCCACTTTCTGCCACTCAAACTGTGTAGTGTAATACAGTGGGCCTGATTTCTTTCTGCTGTCTCCCACACATAAAAAGGGAGATTTATATTGCCACTGAGTGCATCTGCGTCAGTCCTGTTTGTGGCATATCTGCCAGCCACTTTCTGCCACTCAAACTGAGTAGTGTAATACAGTGGGCCTGATCTCTTTCTGCTGTCTCCCACACATAAAAAGGGAGATTTATATTGCCACTGAGTGCATCTGCATCAGTCCTGTTTGTGGCATATCTGTCAGCCACTTTCTGACTCTGAATCTGTGTAGTGTAATACAGTGCGCCTGATTTTCCCAGCAGTCTCCCACACCTATAAAGGGAAATTTCTATTGCCACTAAGTGCATCTGTGTCAGTCCTGTTTGTGGCATATCTGCCAGCCACTTTCTGCCACTCAAACTGTGTAGTGTAATACAGTGGGCCTGATTTCTTTCTGCTGTCTCCCACACATAAAAAGGGAAATTTCGATTGCCACTAAGTGCATCTGCATCAGTCCTGTTTGTGGCATATCTGTCAGCCACTTTCTGACACTGAAACTGTGTAATACAGTGTGCCTGATTTTCCCATCAGTCACCCACACCTATAAAGGGAAATTTCTATTGCCACTAAGTGCATCTGCGTCAGTCCTGTTTGTGGCATATCTGCCAGCCACTTTCTGCCACTCAAACTGTGTAGTGTAATACAGTGGGCCTGATTTCTTTTTGCATTCTCCCACACATAAAAAGGGAAATTTCGATTGCCACTAAGTGCATCTGCATCAGTCCTGTTTGTGGCATGTCTGTCAGCCACTTTCTGACCCTGAAACTTTAGTGTAATACAGTGGGCCTGATTTTCCCAGCAGTCTCCCACCCACACCTATAAGGGGAAATTTTTATTGCCAATAAGGGCATCTGTGTCAGTCCTGTTTGTGGCATATCTGTCAGCCACTTTCTGACACTGAAACTGAGTAGTGCAATACAGTGGGCCTGATTTTCCCAGCAGTCTCCCACACCTTTAAAGGGAAATTTCTATTGCCACTAAGTGCATCTGCGTCAGTCCTGTTTGTGGCATATCTGTCAGCCACTTTCTGACACTGAAACTGTGTAGTGTAATACAGTGGGCCTGATTTTCCCAGCAGTCTCCCACCCACACCTATAAAGGGAAATTTATATTGCCACTAAGTGCATCTGCATCAGTCCTGTTTGTGGCATATCTGTCAGCCACTTTCTTCCACTGAAATTGTGTAGTGTAATACAGTGGGCCTGATTTCTTTCTGCTGTCTCCCACACATAAAAAGGGAGATTTATATTGCCACTGAGTGCATCTGCATCAGTCCTGTTTGTGGCATATCTGCCAGCCATTTTCTCCCACTCAAACTGTGTAGTGTAATACAGTTGGCCTGATTTCTTTCTGCATTCTCCCACACCTATAAAGGGAAATTTCTATTGCCACTAAGTGCATCTGCGTCAGTCCTGTTTGTGGCATATCTGTCAGCCACTTTCTGACACTGAAACTGTGTAGTGTAATACAGTGGGCCTGATTTTCCCAGCAGTCTCCCACCCACACCTATAAAGGGAAATTTATATTGCCACTAAGTGCATCTGCATCAGTCCTGTTTGTGGCATATCTGTCAGCCAGTTTCTTCCACTGAAATTGTGTAGTGTAATACAGTGGGCCTGATTTCTTTCTGCTGTCTCCCACACATAAAAAGGGAGATTTATATTGCCACTGAGTGCATCTGCATCAGTCCTGTTTGTGGCATATCTGCCAGCCATTTTCTGCCACTCAAACTGTGTAGTGTAATACAGTTGGCCTGATTTCTTTCTGCATTCTCCCACACCTATAAAGGGAAATTTCTATTGCCACTAAGTGCATCTGCTTCAGTCCTGTTTGTGGCATATCTGTCAGCCACTTTCTGACACTGAAACTGTGTAGTGTAATACAGTGCGCCTGATTTTCCCAGCAGTCACCCACACCTATAAAGGGAAATTTCTATTGCCGCTAAGTGCATCTGTGTCAGTCCTGTTTGTGGCATATCTGTTAGCCACTTTCTGACACTGAAACTGTGTAGTGTAATACAGTGCGCCTGATTTTCCCAGCAGTCGCCCACACCTATAAAGGGAAATTTCTATTTCCACTAAGTGCATCTGCATTAGTCCTGTTTGTGGCTTATCTGCCAGCCACTTTCTGCCACACAACCTGTGTAGTGTAATACAGTGGGCCTGATCTCTTTCTGCTGTCACCCTCACCTATAAAGGGAAATTTATATTGCCGCTAAGTGCATCTGTGTCAGTCCTGTTTGTGTCATATATGTCAGCCACTTTCTGACACTGAAACTGTGTAGTGTAATACAGTGGGCCTGATTTTCCCAGCAGTCTCCCACACCTTTAAAGGGAAATTTCTATTGCCACTAAGTGCATCTGCGTCAGTCCTGTTTGTGGCATATCTGCCAGCACCTTTCTGCCACTCAAACTGTGCAGTGTAATACAGTGGGCCTGATTTCTTTCTGCATTCTCCCACACATAAAAAGGGAAATTTCTATTGCCACTGAGTGCATCTGTGTCAGTCCTGTTTGTGGCATATCTGCCAGCCACTTTCTGCCACTCAAACTGTGTAGTGTAATACAGTCGGCCTGATTTTTTCCTGCATTCTCCCACACATAAAAAGGGAGATTTATATTGCCACTGAGTGCATCTGCATCAGTCCTGTTTGTGGCATATCTGCCAGCTACTTTCTGCCACTCAAACTGTGTAGTGTAATACAGTGGGCCGGATATTTCTGCTGTCTCCAACACATAAAAAGGGAGATTTATATTGCCACTAAATGCATCTGCGTCAGTCCCGTTTGTGGCATATCTGCCAGCCACTTTCTGCCATTCAAACTGAGTAGTGTAATACAGTGGGCCTGATTTCTTTCTGCTGTCTCCCACACATAAAAAGGGAGATTTATATTGCCACTGAGTGCATCTGCATCAGTCCTGTTTGTGGCATATCTGTCAGCCACTTTCTGACTCTGAATCTGTGTAGTGTAATACAGTGCGCCTGATTTTCCCAGCAGTCTCCCACACCTATAAAGGGAAATTTCTATTGCCACTAAGTGCATTTGCATCAGTCCTGTTTGTGGCATATCTGCCAGCCACTTTCTGCCACTCAAACTGTGTAGTGTAATACAGTGGGCCTGATTTCTTTCTGCTGTCTCCCACACATAAAAAGGGAAATTTCTATTGCCACTAAGTGCATCTGCGTCAGTCCTGTTTGTGGCATATCTGCCAGCCACTTTCTGCCACTCAAACTGTGTAGTGTAATACAGTGGGCCTGATTTCTTTTTGCATTCTCCCACACATAAAAAGGGAAATTTCGATTGCCACTAAGTGCATCTGCGTCAGTCCTGTTTGTGGCATATCTGTCAGCCACTTTCTGACAATGAAACTTTAGTGTAATACAGTGGGCCTGATTTTCCCAGCAGTCTCCCACCCACACCTATAAAGGGAAATTTTTATTGCCAATAAGGGCACCTGTGTCAGTCCTGTTTGTGGCATATCTGTCAGCCACTTTCTGACACTGAAACTGCGTAGTGCAATACAGTGGGCCTGATTTTCCCAGCAGTCTCCCACACCTTTAAAGGGAAATTTCTATTGCCACTAAGTGCATCTGCGTCAGTCCTGTTTGTGGCATATCTGTCAGCCACTTTCTGACACTGAAACTGTGTAGTGTAATTCAGTGGGCCTGATTTTCCCAGCAGTCTCCCACCCACACCTATAAAGGGAAATTTATATTGCCACTAAGTGAATCTGCATCAGTCCTGTTTGTGGCATATCTGTCAGCCACTTTCTGCCACTGAAACTGTGTAGTGTAATACAGTGGGCCTGGTTTCTTTCTGCTGTCTCCCACACATAAAAAGGGAAATTTCTATTGCCACTAAGTGCATCTGCGTCAGTCCTGTTTGTGGCATATCTGTCAGCCACTTTCTGACACTGAAACTGTGTAGTGTAATTCAGTGGGCCTGATTTTCCCAGCAGTCTCCCACCCACACCTATAAAGGGAAATTTATATTGCCACTAAGTGAATCTGCATCAGTCCTGTTTGTGGCATATCTGCCAGCCACTTTCTGCCACTCAAACTTGTAGTGTAATACAGTGGGCCTGATCTCTTTCTGCTGTCTCCCACACGTAAAAAGGGAGATTTATATTGCCACTGAGTGCATCTGCATCAGTCCTTTTTGTGGCATATCTGCCAGCCAATTTCTGCCACTCAAACTGTGTAGTGTAATACAGTGGGCCTGATTTCTTTCTGCATTCTCCAACACATATAAAGGGAAATGTCTATTGCCACTAAGTACATCTGCGTCAGTGCTGTTTGTGGCATATCTGTCAGCCACTTTCTGACTTTGAATCTGTGTAGTGTAATACAGTTCGCCTGATTTTCCCAGCAGTCTCCCACACCTATAAAGGGAAATTTCTATTGCCACTAAGTGCATTTGCATCAGTCCTGTTTGTGGCATATCTGCCAGCCACTTTCTGCCACTCAAACTGTGTAGTGTAATACAGTGGGCCTGATTTCTTTCTGCTGTCTCCCACACATAAAAAGGGAGATTTATATTGCCACTGAGTGCATCTGCGTCCGTCCTTTTTGTGGCATATCTGCCAGCCACTTTCTGCCACTCAAACTGTGTAGTGTAATACAGTGGGCCTAATTTCTTTCTGCATCTTCCCACACATAAAAAGGGAAATTTCTATTGCCACTAAGTGCATCTGCTTCAGTCCTGTTTGTGGCATATCTGTTAGCCACTTTCTGACACTGAAACTGTGTAGTGTAATACAGTGCGCCTGATTTTTCCCAGCAGTCATCCACACCTATAAAGGGAAATTTCTATTGCCGCTAAGTGCATCTGTGTCAGTCCTGTTTGTGGCATATCTGTCAGCCACTTTCTGACACTGAAACTGTGTAGTGTAATGCAGTGCGCCTGATTTTCCCAGCAGTCACCCACACCTATAAAGGGAAATTTCTATTTCCACTAAGTGCATCTGCGTTAGTCCTGTTTGTGGCATATCTGCGAGCCACTTTATGCCACTCAAACTGTGTATTGTAATACAGTGGGCCTGATCTCTTTCTGCCGTCTCCCACACCTATAAAGGGAAATTTCTATTGCCGCTAAGTGCATCTGTGTCAGTCCTGTTTGTGTCATATATGTCAGCCACTTTCTGACACTGAAACTGTGTAGTGTAATACAGTGGGCCTGATTTTCCCAGCAGTCTCCCACACCTTTAAAGGGAAATTTCTATTGCCACTAAGTGCATCTGCGTCAGTCCTGTTTGTGGCATATCTGTCAGCCACTTTCTGACACTGAAACTGTGTAGTGTAATACAGTGGGCCTGATTTTCCCAGCAGTCTCCCACACCTTTAAAGGGAAATTTCTATTGCCACTAAGTGCATCTGCGTCAGTCCTGTTTGTGGCATATCTGTCAGCCACTTTCTGACACTGAAACTGTGTAGTGTAATACAGTGGGCCTGATTTCTTTCTGCATTCTCCCACACATAAATAGGGAGATTTATATTGCCACTGAGTGCATCTGCGTCAGTCCTGTTTGTGGCATATCTGCCAGCCATTTTCTGCCACTCAAACTGTGTAGTGTAATACAGTTGGCCTGATTTCTTTCTGCATTCTCCCACACCTATAAAGGGAAATTTCTATTGCCACTAAGTGCATCTGCTTCAGTCTTGTTTGTGGCATATCTGTCAGCCACTTTCTGACACTGAAACTGTGTATTGTAATACAGTGCGCCTGATTTTCCCAGCAGTCACCCACACCTATAAAGGGAAATTTCTATTGCCGCTAAGTGCATCTGTGTCAGTCCTGTTTGTGGCATATCTGTCAGCCACTTTCTGACACTGAAACTGTGTAGTGTAATACAGTGGGCCTGATTTTCCCAGCAGTCTCCCACGCACACCTATAAAGGGAAATTTTTATTGCCAATAAGGGCATCTGCATCAATCAGGTTTTGTGGCATATCTGTCAGCCACTCTCTGACACTGAAACTGTGTAGTGCAATACAGTGGGCCTGATTTTCCCAGCAGTCTCCCACACCTTTAAAGGGAAATTTCTATTGCCACTAAGTGCATCTGGTTAGTCCTGTTTGTGGCATATCTGTCAGCCACTTTCTGACACTGAAACTGTGTAGTGTAATACAGTGGGCCTGATTTTCCCAGCAGTCTCCCACCCACACCTATAAAGAGAAATTTATATTGCCACTAAGTGCATCTGCATCAGTCCTGTTTGTGGCATATCTGTCAGCCAATTTCTGCCACTAAAACTGTGTAGTGTAATACAGTGGGCCTGATTTATTTCTACTGTCTCCCACACATAAAAAGGGAGATTTATATTGCCACTGAGTGCATCTACATCAGTCCTGTTTGTGGCATATCTGCCAGCCCCTTTCTGCCACTCAAACTGTGTAGTGTAATACAGTGGGCCTGATTTCTTTCTGCATTCTCCCACACATAAATAGGGAGATTTATATTGCCACTGAGTGCATCTGCGTCAGTCCTGTTTGTGGAATATCTGCCAGCCATTTTCTGCCACTCAAACTGTGTAGTGTAATACAGTTGGCCTGATTTCTTTCTGCATTCTCCCACACCTATAAAGGGAAATTTCTATTGCCACTAAGTGCATCTGCGTCAGTCCTGTTTCTGGCATATCTGTCAGCCACTTTCTGACACTGAAACTGTGTAGTGTAATACAGTGCGCCTGATTTTCCCAGCAGTCACCCACACCTATAAAGGGAAATTTCTATTGTCACTAAGTGCATCTGCGTCATTCCTGTTTGTGGCATATCTGCCAGCCACTTTCTGCCACTCAAACTGTGTAGTGTAATACAGTGGGCCTGATTTCTTTCTGCTGTCTCCCACACCTAAAAAGAGAGATTTATATTGCCACTGAGTGCATCTGCATCAGTCCTGTTTGTGGCATATCTGCCAGAAACTTTCTGTCACTCAAACTGTGTAGTGTAATACAGTGGGCCTGATTTCTTTTTGCATTCTCCCACACATAAAAAGGGAGATTTATATTGCCACTGAGTGCATCTGCGTCTGTCCTGGTTGTGGCATATATGCCAGCCACTTTCTGCCACTCAAACTTTGTAGTGTAATACAGTGGGCCTGATTCCTTTCTGCATTCTCCCACACATAAAAAGGGAAATTTCTATTGCCACTAAGTGCATCTGCATCAGTCCTGTTTGTGGCATATCTGTCAGCCACTTTCTCACACTGAAACTGTTTAGTGTAATACAGTGGGCCTGATTTTCCCAGCAGTCACCCACACCTATAAAGGGAAATTTCTATTGCCACTAAGTGCATCTGCGTCAGTCCTGTTTGTGGCATATCTGTCAGCCAATTTCTCACACTGAAACTGTGTAGTGTAATACAGTGGGCCTAATTTTCCCAGAAGTCTCCCACCCACACCTATAGAGGGAAATTTCTATTGCCACTAAGGGCATCTGCGTCACTCCTGTTTGTGTCATATCTGTCAGCCACTTTCTGACACTGAAACTGTGTAGTGTAATACAGTGGGCCTGATTTTCCCAGCAGTCTCCCACCCACATCTATAAAGGGAAATTTCTATTGCCACTAAGGGCATCTGCGTCAGTCCTGTTTGTGGCATATCTGTCAGCCAATTTTTGACACTGAATCTGTGTAGTGTAATACAGTGGGCCTGATTTATCCAGCAGTCTCCCGCCCACACCTATAAAGGGAAATTTATAATGCCACTAAGTGCATCTGCATCACTCCTGTTTGTGGCATATGTCAGCCACTTTCTGCCCCTGAAACTGTGTAGTGTAATACAGTGGGCCTGATTTCTTTCTGCTGTCTCCCACACATAAAAAGGGAGATTTATATTGCCACTATGTGCATCTGCATCAGTCCTGTTTGTGGCATATCTGTCAGCCACTTTCTGACTCTGAATCTGTGTAGTGTAATACAATGCGCCTGATTTTCCCAGCAGTCTCCCACACCTATAAAGGGAAATTTCTATTGCCACTAAGTGCATTTGCATCAGTCCTGTTTGTGGCATATCTGCCAGCCACTTTCTGCCACTCAAACTGTGTAGTGTAATACAGTGGGCCTGATTTCTTTCTGCATTCTCCCACACATAAAAAGGGAAATTTCTATTGCCACTAAGTGCATCTGCGTCCGTCCTTTTTGTGGCATATCTGCCAGCCACTTTCTGCCACTCAAACTGTGTAGTGTAATACAGTGGGCCTAATTTCTTTCTGCATTCTCCCACACATAAAAAGGGAAATTTCTATTGCCACTAAGTGCATCTGCTTCAGTCCTGTTTGTGGCATATCTGTTAGCCACTTTCTGACACTGAAACTGTGTAGTGTAATACAGTGGGCCTGATTTTCCCAGCAGTCTCCCACCCACGCCTATAAAGGGAAATTTATATTGCCACTAAGTGCATCTGCATCAGTCCTGTTTGTGGCATATCTGTCAGCCACTTTCAGCCACTCAAACTGTGTAGTGTAATACAGTGGGCCTGATTTCTTTCTGCATTCTCCCACACATAAATAGGGAGATTTATATTGCCACTGAGTGCATCTGCGTCAGTCCTGTTTGTGGCATATCTGTCAGCCACTTTCTGACACTGAAACTGTGTAGTGTAAAACAGTGGGCCTGATTTTCCCAGCAGTCTCCCACCCACACCTATAAAGAGAAATTTATATTGCTACTAAGTGCATCTGCATCAGTCCTGTTTGTGGCATATCTGTCAGCCACTTTCTGCCACTAAAACTGTGTAGTGTAATACAGTGGGCCTGATTTCTTTCTGCTGTCTCCCACACATAAAAAGGGAGATTTATATTGCCACTGAGTGCATCTACATCAGTCCTGTTTGTGGCATATCTGCCAGCCCCTTTCTGCCACTCAAACTGTGTAGTGTAATACAGTGGGCCTGATTTCTTTCTGCATTCTCCCACACATAAATAAGGAGATTTATATTGCCACTGAGTGCATCTGCGTCAGTCCTGTTTGTGGCATATCTGCCAGCCATTTTCTGCCACTCAATCTGTGTAGTGTAATACAGTTGGCCTGATTTCTTTCTGCATTCTCCCACACCTATAAAGGGAAATTTCTATTGCCACTAAGTGCATCTGCGTCAGTCCTGTTTCTGGCATATCTGTCAGCCACTTTCTGACACTGAAACTGTATAGTGTAATACAGTGCGCCTGATTTTCCCAGCAGTCACCCACACCTATAAAGGGAAATTTCTATTGTCACTAAGTGCATCTGCGTCATTCCTGTTTGTGGCATATCTGCCAGCCACTTTCTGCCACTCAAACTGTGTAGTGTAATACAGTGGGCCTGATCTCTTTCTGCTGTCTCCCACACCTAAAAAGAGAGATTTATATTGCCACTGAGTGCATCTGCATCAGTCCTGTTTGTGGCATATCTGCCAGAAACTTTCTGTCACTCAAACTGTGTAGTGTAATACAGTGGGCCTGATTTCTTTTTGCATTCTCCCACACATAAAAAGGGAGATTTATATTGCCACTGAGTGCATCTGCGTCTGTCCTGTTTGTGGCATATATGCCAGCCACTTTCTGCCACTCAAACTTTGTAGTGTAATACAGTGGGCCTGATTCCTTTCTGCATTCTCCCACACATAAAAAGGGAAATTTCTATTGCCACTAAGTGCATCTGCATCAGTCCTGTTTGTGGCATATCTGTCAGCCAATTTCTCACACTGAAACTGTGTAGTGTAATACAGTGGGCCTGATTTTCCCAGCAGTCTCCCACACCTATAAAGGGAAATTTCTATTGCCACTAAGTGCATCTGCGTCAGTCCTGTTTGTGGCATATCTGTCAGCCAATTTCTCACACTGAAACTGTGTAGTGTAATACAGTGGGCCTAATTTTCCCAGAAGTCTCCCACCCACACCTATAGAGGGAAATTTCTATTG
This sequence comes from Ranitomeya variabilis, assembly GCF_051348905.1. NCBI lineage: Eukaryota > Metazoa > Chordata > Amphibia > Anura > Dendrobatidae > Ranitomeya > Ranitomeya variabilis. The sequence continues at coordinate 1,002,965,843 of NC_135232.1, read as the reverse complement.
CCACTAAGGGCATCTGCGTCACTCCTGTTTGTGTCATATCTGTCAGCCACTTTCTGACACTGAAACTGTGTAGTGCAATACAGTAGGCCTGATTTTCTCAGCAGTCTCCCACACCTTTAAAGGGAAAATTCTATTGCCACTAAGTGCATCTGCGTCAGTCCTGTTTGTGGCATATCTGTCAGCCACTTTCTGACACTGAATCTGTGTAGTATAATACAGTGGGCCTGATTTATCCAGCAGTCTCCCGCCCACACCTATAAAGGGAAATTTATAATGCCACTAAGTGCATCTGCATCACTCCTGTTTGTGGCATATCTGTCAGCCACTTTCTGCCACTCAAACTGTGTAGTGTAATACAGTGGGCCTGATTTCTTTCTGCTGTCTCCCACACATAAAAAGGGAGATTTATATTGCCACTGAGTGCATCTGCATCAGTCCTGTTTGTGGCATATCTGCCAGCCATTTTCTGCCACTCAAACTGTGTAGTGTAATACAGTGGGCCTGATTTCTTTCTGCATTCTCCCACACATAAAAAGGGAAATTTCTATTGCCACTAAGTGCATCTGCGTCCGTCCTGTTTGTGGCATATCTGCCAGCCACTTTCTGCCACTCAAACTGTGTAGTGTAATACAGTGGGCCTAATTTCTTTCTGCATTCTCCCACACATAAAAAGGGAAATTTCTATTGCCACTAAGTGCATCTGCTTCAGTCCTGTTTGTGGCATATCTGTTAGCCACTTTCTGACACTGAAACTGTGTAGTGTAATACAGTGCGCCTGATTTTTCCCAGCAGTCATCCACACCTATAAAGGGAAATTTCTATTGCCGCTAAGTGCATCTGTGTCAGTCCTGTTTGTGGCATATCTGTCAGCCACTTTCTGACACTGAAACTGTGTAGTGTAATACAGTGCGCCTGATTTTCCCAGCAGTCACCCACACCTATAAAGGGAAATTTCTATTTCCACTAAGTGCATCTGCGTTAGTCCTGTTTGTGGCATATCTGCGAGCCACTTTCTGCCACTCAAACTGTGTATTGTAATACAGTGGGCCTGATCTCTTTCTGCCGTCTCCCACACCTATAAAGGGAAATTTCTATTGCCGCTAAGTGCATCTGTGTCAGTCCTGTTTGTGTCATATATGTCAGCCACTTTCTGACACTGAAACTGTGTAGTGTAATACAGTGGGCCTGATTTTCCCAGCAGTCTTCCACCCATACCTATAAAGGGAAAATTATATTGCCACTAAGTGCATCTGCATCAGTCCTGTTTGTGGCATATCTGCCAGCCACTTTCTGCCACTGAAACTGTGTAGTGTAATACAGTGGGCCTGATTTCTTTCTGCTGTCTTCCACACATAAAAAGGGAGATTTATATTGCCACTGAGTGCATCTGCATCAGTCCTGTTTGTGGCATATCTGCCAGCCACTTTCTGCCACTCAAACAGTGTAGTGTAATACAGTGGGCCTGATTTCTTTCTGCATTCTCCCACACATAAATAGGGAGATTTATATTGCCACTGAGTGCATCTGCGTCAGTCCTGTTTGTGGCATATCTGCCAGCCATTTTCTACCACTCAAACTGTGTAGTGTAATACAGTTGGCCTGATTTCTTTCTGCATTCTCCCACACCTATAAAGGGAAATTTCTATTGCCACTAAGTGCATCTGCTTCAGTCCTGTTTGTGGCATATCTGTCAGCCACTTTCTGACACTGAAACTGTGTAGTGTAATACAGTGCGCCTGATTTTCCCAGCAGTCACCCACACCTATAAAGGGAAATTTCTATTGCCGCTAAGTGCATCTGTGTCAGTCCTGTTTGTGGCATATCTGTCAGCCACTTTCTGACACTGAAACTGTGTAGTGTAATACAGTGCGCCTGTTTTTCCCAGCAGTCACCCACACCTATAAAGGGAAATTTCTATTTCCACTAAGTGCATCTGCGTTAGTCCTGTTTGTGGCTTATCTGCCAGCCACTTTCTGCCACACAAACTGTGTAGTGTAATACCGTGGGCCTGATCTCTTTCTGCTGTCACCCTCACCTATAAAGGGAAATTTATATTGCCGCTAAGTGCATCTGTGTCAGTCCTGTTTGTGTCATATATGTCAGCCACTTTCTGACACTGAAACTGTGTAGTGTAATACAGTGGGCCTGATTTTCCCAGCAGTCTCCCACCCACACCTATAAAGGGAAATTTTTATTGCCAATAAGGGCATCTGCATCAGTCCTGTTTGTGGCATATCTGTCAGCCACTCTCTGACACTAAAACTGTGTAGTGCAATACAGTGAACTTGATTTTCCCAGCAGTCTCCCACACCTTTAAAGGGAAATTTCTATTGCCACTAAGTGCATCTGCGTCAGTCCTGTTTGTGGCATATCTGTCAGCCACTTTCTGACACTGAAACTGTGTGGTGTAATACAGTGGGCCTGATTTTCCCAGCAGTCTCCCACCCACACCTATAAAGAGAAATTTATATTGCCACTAAGTGCATCTGCATCAGTCCTGTTTGTGGCATATCTGTCAGCCACTTTCTGCCACTAAAACTGTGTAGTGTAATACAGTGGGCCTGATTTCTTTCTGCTGTCTCCCACACATAAAAAGGGAGATTTATATTGCTACTGAGTGCATCTGCATCGGTCCTGTTTGTGGCATATCTGCCAGCCCCTTTCTGCCACTCAAACTGTGTAGTGTAATACAGTGGGCCTGATTTCTTTATGCATTGTCCCACACATAAATAGGGAGATTTATATTGCCACTGAGTGCATCTGCGTCAGTCCTGTTTGTGGCATATCTGCCAGCCATTTTCTGCCACTCAAACTGTGTAGTGTAATACAGTTGGCCTGATTTCTTTCTGCATTCTCCCACACCTATAAAGGGAAATTTCTATTGCCACTAAGTGCATCTGCATCAGTCCTGTTTGTGGCATATCTGTCAGCCACTTTCTGACACTGAAACTGTGTAGTGTAATACAGTGGGCCTGATTTTCCCAGCAGTCTCCCACCCACACCTATAAAGAGAAATTTATATTGCCACTAAGTGCATCTGCATCAGTCCTGTTTGTGGCATATCTGTCAGCCACTTTCTGCCACTGACACTGTGTAGTGTAATACAGTGGGCCTGATTTCTTTCTGCTGTCTCCCACACATAAAAAGGGAGATTTATATTGCCACTGAGTGCATCTGCATCAGTCCTGTTTGTGGCATATCTGCCAGCCACTTTCTGCCACTCAAAATGTGTAGTGTAATACAGTGGGCCTGATTTCTTTCTGCATTCTCCCACACATAAATAGGGAGATTTATATTGCCACTGAGTGCATCTGCGTCAGTCCTGTTTGTTGCATATCTGCCAGCCATTTTCTGCCACTCACACTGTGTAGTGTAATACAGTTGGCCTGATTTCTTTCTGCATTCTCCCACACCTATAAAGGGAAATTTCTATTGCCACTAAGTGCATCTGCTTCAGTGTTGTTTGTGGCATATCTGTCAGCCACTTTCTGACACTGAAACTGTGTAGTGAAATACAGTGCGCCTGATTTTCCCAGCAGTCACACACACCTATAAAGGGAAATTTCTATTGCCGCTAAGTGCATCTGTGTCAGTCCTGTTTGTGGCATATCTGTCAGCCACTTTCTGACACTGAAACTGTGTAGTGTAATACTGTGCGCCTGATTTTCCCAGCAGTCACCCACACCTATAAAGGGAAATTTCTATTTCCACTAAGTGCATCTGCGTTAGTCCTGTTTGTGGCTTATCTGCCAGCCACTTTCTGCCACACAAACTGTGTAGTGTAATACCGTGGGCCTGATCTCTTTCTGCTGTCACCCTCACCTATAAAGGGAAATTTATATTGCCGCTAAGTGCATCTGTGTCAGTCCTTTTTGTGTCATATATGTCAGCCACTTTCTGACACTGAAACTGTGTAGTGTAATACAGGGGGCCTGATTTTCCCAGCAGTCTCCCACCCACACCTATAAAGGGAAATTTTTATTGCCAATAAGGGCATCTGCATCAGTCCTGTTTGTGGCATATCTGTCAGCCACTCTCTGACACTGAAACTGTGTAGTGCAATACAGTGGGCCTGATTTTCCCAGCAGTCTCCCACACCTTTAAAGGGAAATTTCTATTGCCACTAAGTGCATCTGCGTCAGTCCTGTTTGTGGCATATCTGTCAGCCACTTTCTGACACTGAAACTGTGTAGTGTAATACAGTGGGCCTGATTTTCCCAGCAGTCTCCCACCCACACCTATAAAGAGAAATTTATATTGCCACTAAGTGCATCTGCATCAGTCCTGTTTGTGGCATATCTGTCAGCCAATTTCTGCCACTAAAACTGTGTAGTGTAATACAGTGGGCCTGATTTCTTTCTGCTGTCTCCCACACATAAAAAGGGAGATTTATATTGCCACTGAGTGCATCTGCATCAGTCCTGTTTGTGGCATATCTGCCAGCCCCTTTCTGCCACTCAAACTGTGTAGTGTAATACAGTGGGCCTGATTTCTTTCTGCATTCTCCCACACATAAATAGGGAGATTTATATTGCCACTGAGTGCATCTGCGTCAGTCCTGTTTGTGGCATATCTGCCAGCCATTTTCTGCCACTCAAACTGTGTAGTGTAATACCGTTGGCCTGATTTCTTTCTGCATTCTCCCACACCTATAAAGGGAAATTTCTATTGCCACTAAGTGCATCTGCGTCAGTCCTGTTTGTGGCATATCTGTCAGCCACTTTCTGACACTGAAACTGTGTAGTGTAATACAGTGGGCCTGATTTTCCCAGCAGTCTCCCACCCACACCTATAAAGAGAAATTTATATTGCCACTAAGTGCATCTGCATCAGTCCTGTTTGTGGCATATATGTCAGCCACTTTCTGCCACTGAAACTGTGTAGTGTAATACAGTGGGCCTGATTTCTTTCTGCTGTCTCCCACACATAAAAAGGGAGATTTATATTGCCACTGAGTGCATCTGCATCAGCCCTGTTTGTGGCATATCTGCCAGCCACTTTCTGCCACTCAAACTGTGTAGTGTAATACAGTGGGCCTGATTTCTTTCTGCATTCTCCCACACATAAATATGGAGATTTATATTGCCACTGAGTGCATCTGCGTCAGTCCTGTTTGTGGCATATCTGCCAGCCATTTTCTGCCACTCAAACTGTGTAGTGTAATACAGTTGGCCTGATTTCTTTCTGCATTCTCCCACACCTATAAAGGGAAATTTCTATTGCCACTAAGTGCATCTGCTTCAGTCCTGTTTGTGGCATATCTGCCAGCCACTTTCTGCCACTCAAACTGTGTAGTGTAATACAGTTGGCCTGATTTCTTTCTGCATTCTCCCACACCTATAAAGAGAAATTTATATTGCCACTAAGTGCATCTGCATCATTCCTGTTTGTGGCATATCTGTCAGCCACTTTCTGCCACTAAAACTGTGTAGTGTAATACAGTGGGCCTGATTTCTTTCTGCTGTCACCCACACATAAAAAGGGAGATTTATATTGCCACTGAGTGCATCTGCATCAGTCCTGTTTGTGGCATATCTGCCAGCCCCTTTCTGCCATTCAAACTGTGTAGTGTAATACAGTGGGCCTGATTTCTTTCCGCAATCTCCCACACATAAATAGGGAGATGTATATTGCCACTGAGTGCATCTGCGTCAGTCCTGTTTGTGGCATATCTGCCAGCCATTTTCTGCCACACAAACTGTGTAGTGTAGTACAGTTGGCCTGATTTCTTTCTGCATTCTCCCACACCTATAAAGGGAAATTTCTATTGCCACTAAGTGCATCTGCGTCAGTCCTGTTTGTGGCATATCTGTCAGCCAATTTCTCACACTGAAACTGTGTAGTGTAATACAGTGGGCCTGATTTTCCCAGAAGTCTCCCACCCACACCTATAGAGGGAAATTTCTATTGCCACTAAGGGCATCTGCATCAGTCCTGTTTGTGGCATATCTGTCAGCCACTTTCTGACACTGAAACTGTGTAGTGCAATACAGTAGGCCTGATTTTCCCAGCAGTCTCCCACACCTTTAAAGGGAAATTTCTATTGCCACTAAGTGCATCTGCGTCAGTCCTGTTTGTGGCCTATCTGTCAGCCACTTTCTGACACTGAAACTGTGTAGTGTAATACAGTGGGCCTGATTTTCCCAGCAGTCTCTCGCCCACACCTATAAAGGGAAATTTATAATGCCACTAAGTGCATCTGCATCACTCCTGTTTGTGGCATATGTCAGCCACTTTCTGCCCCTGAAACTGTGTAGTGTAATACAGTGGGCCTGATTTTCCCAGCAGTCTCCCACCCACATGTTATGATCCGGTGACCCTGGAGCCGCATGAGACTATCTCTGGAGTAGGTGGTACCTGTACTGACCGCAATCTTAATACTGACACCGCAACTAGAAGTAGCCGTGGGATGTACTTAACCAGGCCTAGACACCTCGACACAGCCGGAGGACTAAATACCCCTAAAGATGGAATTGGGAAATCCTATCTTGCCTCAGAGCAGAGCCCCAAAGGATAGGCAGTCCCCCACAAATATTGACTGTGAGTTTAAGAGGAAATACATACACAGGCAGAAAAAACAGAGTTTAGCAAAAGAGGCCCTTCTAGCTAGATAGAAAGGATAGGACAGAGTTCTAAGCGGTCAGTATTAAAACACTAGAAAATTCCACAGCAGAAAATACTATATACTACTTCTAACTAAAGACATAGGATGTATATCTGCATCTCCAGAGAAACCAGCAGGACAGAAAAATCCAAACAAGTCAAGCTGGACAAAAACACAATTGATTGCACTGCACATAAAAGCACACTGCATGCGTGCTACAGAGAACCAAAACAAAGCACTTATCTTAGCTGAAATGACAGCAGGGCAGTGGAGCCAGACAGAGATGCAATCCCTCCAAGATACAATGGAAAACTGGCAGGGATTGATGGATCCTACAAACCTAAATACCTAATAGAACTGCAATAAGCAGAAACACCTGCCCTGGCCTATAATCCAGAGACCACTGCACTACCACTAACAACCACCGGAGGGAGCCCAAGAGCAGAATTCACAACAGTACCCCCCCTTGAAGAGGGGTCACCGAACCCTTACCAGAGCCCCCAGGCCGATCAGGACAAGCCAGATGAAAGGCCCAAACCAAATCAGCAGCATGGACATCAGAGGCAAAAACCCAAGAATTATCCTCCTGGCCGAAACCTTTCCATTTGACAAGGTACTGAAGCTTCCGTCTCGAAAAACGAGAATCCAAAATCTTCTCAACCACATACTCCAACTCCCCATCAACCAACACAGGAGCAACAGAGGGAAGAACGGGCACCACATATTTCCGCAATAAAGATCTATGGAAAACATTATGGATAGCAAAAGATGCTGGAAGGTCCAAACGAAAAGACACCGGATTGATAATCTCAGAAATCCTATAAGGACCAATAAACCGAGGCTTAAACTTAGGGGAAGAAACCTTCATAGGAACATGACGAGAAGACAACCAGACCAAATCCCCAACCCGAAGCCGGGAACCAAAACACCGACGACGATTAGCAAAACGTTGCGCCTCCTCCTGAGACAACACCAAATTGTCCACCACATGAGCCCAAATTTGCTGCAACCTGTCCACCACAGAATCCACACCAGGACAATCAGAAGGCTCAACCTGCCCTGAAGAAAAATGAGGATGAAAACCAAAATTACAAAAAAAAGGCGAAACCAAGGTGGCCGAACTAGCCCGATTATTAAGGGCAAACTCGGCCAATGGCAAGAAAGCCACCCAATCATCCTGATCAGCAGACACGAAGCATCTCAAATAAGTTTCCAAAGTCTGGTTGGTTCGCTTGGTTTGGCCATTTGTCTGAGGATGAAATGCGGAAGAAAAAGACAAATCAATGCCCAGCCTAGCACAAAAGGCTCGCCAAAACCTAGAAACAAACTGGGAACCTCTGTCGGACACAATATTCTCCGGAATACCATGCAAACGAACCATGTGCTGAAAAAACAATGGAACCAAATCAGAAGAGGAAGGCAACTTAGGCAAAGGCACCAAATGAACCATCTTAGAAAACCGGTCACAAACCACCCAGATAACCGACATCCTCTGGGAGACCGGAAGGTCTGAAATAAAATCCATAGAAATATGCGTCCAAGGCCTCTCAGGGACCGGCAAAGGCAAAAGCAACCCACTAGAGCGGGAACAACAAGGCTTAGCCCGCGCACAAGTCCCACAGGACTGCACAAAAGAACGCACATCCCGCAACAAAGAAGGCCACCAAAAAGACCTACCAACCAAATCTCTGGTACCAAAAATACCAGGGTGACCAGCCAACACGGAACAATGAATCTCTGAAATCACCCTACTAGTCCATTTACCAGGAACGAACAGTTTCCCCACTGGACAGCAGTCAGGTTTGTCAGCCTGAAATTCCTGAAGGACCTGTCGTAGATCAGGGGAGATGGCAGAAAGAACCACCCCTTCCTTTAGAATGCCGACCGGTTCAAGGACCTCCGGAGAATCAGGCAAAAAGCTCCTAGAGAGGGCATCAGCTTTAATATTCTTAGAACCTGGAAGATACGAGACCACAAAATTAAAATGGGAGAAAAACAAAGACCATCGAGCCTGTCTAGGATTCAGCCGTTTGGCAGACTCGAGGTAAATCAGATTTTTATGATCGGTCAAAACCACAATGCGATGCTTGGCTCCCTCAAGCCAATGTCGCCATTCCTCAAACGCCCACTTCATAGCCAACAATTCCCGATTGCCGACATCATAATTACGTTCAGCAGGCGAAAACTATCGGGAAAAGAAGGCACATGGTTTCATCAAGGAACCATCAGAATTCCTCTGAGACAAAACGGCCCCTGCCCCAATCTCAGAAGCGTCAACCTCAACCTGAAATGGAAGAGAAACATCTGGCTGACGCAACACCGGAGCAGAAGTAAATCGGCGTTTAAGCTCCTGAAAGGCAGAGACAGCCGCAGAGGACCAATTCGTCACATCAGCGCCCTTTTTCGTCAAATCGGTCAGGGGTTTAACCACACTGGAGAAGTTAGCAATGAAACGGCGATAAAAATTAGCAAAGCCCAAAAATTTCTGAAGACTCTTCGCGGACATGGGCTGAATCCAATCATGAATGGCTTGAACCTTAACCGGATCCATCTCTATAGATGAGGGAGAAAAAATAAAGCCCAAAAAAGAAACCTTCTGCACTCCAAAAAGACACTTAGACCCCTTCACAAACAAAGCATTGTCACGAAGGATCTGAAAAACCATCCTGACCTGTTTCACATGAGACTCCCAATCATCGTAAAAAATCAAAATGTCATCCAAATATTCAATCATAAATTTATCAAGATAATTCCGGAAGATATCATGCATGAAGGACTGAAAAAGAGATGGAGCATTAGAGAGCCCGAATGGCATCACAAGGTATTCAAAATGGCCCTTGGGCATATTAAACACAGTTTTCCATTCGTCACCCTGCTTAATACGAATAAGATTATATGCCCCTCGAAGGTCAATCTTAGTAAACCAACTAGCTTCCTTAATCCTAGCAAACAAATCAAAAAGCAAAGGCAAAGGGTATTGAAATTTGACCGTGATCTTATTCAAAAGGCGATAATCAATACAAGGTCTCAAGGAACCATCCTTCTTGGCAACAAAAAAAAATCCCGCTCCCAATGGTGAAGACGATGGCCGAATATGCCCTTTCTCCAAAGACTCCTTAATATAACTCCGCATAGCGGTATGTTCAGGCACCGACAGGTTGAAAAGTCGGCCCTTAGGAAACTTACAACCTGGAATCAAGTCAATAGCACAATCACAGTCCCTATGCGGTGGAAGGGAACTGGACTTGGGCTCATTGAACACATCCTGAAAATCAGACAAGAACTCTGGAACTTCAGAAGGGGGGGAAGAGGAGATTGACATCAAAGGAACGTCACCATGAACTCCCTGACAACCCCAACTAGTCACAGACATAGATTTCCAATCCAACACCGAATTATGTACCTGCAACCATGGAAAACCCAGCACAATAGCATCATGAAAATTATGCAACACCAAAAAGCGACAATCCTCCCGATGGGCTGGCGCCATGCACATGGTCACCTGTGTCCAAAACTGGGGTTTATTTTTAGCCAAAGGTGTAGCATCAATGCCCCTTAAAGGAATAGGGTTCTCCAAAGACTGCAAGGGGAAACCACAACGTCTAGCGAATTCAAAGTCCATTAAATTCAAAGTGGCGCCAGAATCTACAAACGCCATGACAGAAAATGACGACAATGAGCAGATCAATGTCACAGATAACAGAAATTTAGGTTGTACGGTACCAATGGTAACTGAACTAGCGATTCTCTTAATACGCTTAGGGCAGACCGAAATGACATGAGAAGCATCGCCACAGTAAAAACACAACCCATTCTGACATCTGAATCCCCGTCGTTCAGCTCCAGACAGAATCCTATCGCACTGCATAGGCTCAGGTATCTGCTCTGAGGACAACGCCACAGCGTGCACAACTCCGCGCTCACGCAGGCGCCGATCAATCTGAATGGCCAGAGACATAGAATCGCTCAGACCAATAGGCGTGGGAAACCTCACCATAACATCTTTAACAGATTCAGAAAGACCCTTTCTGAAAATTGCCACCAAAGCATCCTCATTCCATTTAGTCAGCACAGACCATTTTCTAAATTTCTGACAATACAATTCTGCTGCTTCTTGACCCTGAAACAGGGTCAACAAGGTCTTCTCAGCATGATCCACAGAATTTGGTTCATCATATAATAACCCTAGAGCCTGAAAGAAGGCTTCTACATTAAACAAGGCAGGATTCCCAGATTCTAGGAAAAAAGGCCCAATCCTGAGGATCGCCACGCAGCAGGGAGATGACTATTTTAACCTGCTGAATGGGATCACCAGAAGAACGAGGTTTCAGAGCAAAAAACAGTTTACAGTTATTTTTAAAACTCAAAAATATTTTTTTAGACCTGTCCCCAAAAAATAACTCAGGAGTAGGAATCTTAGGCTCTAAAACCGGAGTCTGAACAATATAATCGGAAATACCCTGTACCCTAGCAGCTAGTTGTGTACACGAGAAGCTAATCCCTGAACATCCATGCTAGCACACAGCTCCTCAGTCACCCAGAGGGAAAGATGGAAGAAAAGACAAAACAGACTGCAGAAAAAAAAATGGCTCAGGACTTTTCTTCCCTTCTTCTGAGATTCATAGTTGGCCAGTTGTACTGTTATGATCCGGTGACCCTGGAGCCGCATGAGACTATCTCTGGAGTAGGTGGTACCTGTACTGAACGCAATATTAATACTGACACCGCAACTAGAAGTAGCCGTGGGATGTACCTAACCAGGCCTAGACACCTCGACACAGCCGGAGGACTAAATACCCCTAAAGATGGAAATGGGAAAACCTATCTTGCCTCAGAGCAGAGCCCCAAAGGATAGGCAGCCCCCCACAAATATTGACTGTGAGTTTAAGAGGAAATACGTACACAGGCAGAAAAAACAGAGTTTAGCAAAAGAGGCCCTTCTAGCTAGATAGAAAGGATAGGAAATGAGCTTTATTGGGGATAAATGTAAGGTCATGCACTTGGGTAGAAGTAATAAGATGTATAACTATGTGCTTAATTCTAAAACTCTGGGCAAAACCGTCAATGAAAAAGACCTGGGTATATGGGTGGATGACAAACTCATATTCAGTGGCCAGTGTCAGGCAGCTGCTACAAAGGCAAATAAAATAATGGGATGTATTAAAAGAGGCATAGATGCTCATGAGGAGAACATAATTTTACCTCTATACAAGTCACTAGTTCGACCACACTTAGAATACTGTGCACAGTTCTGGTCTCCGGTGTATAAGAAAGACATAGCTGAACTGGAGCGGGTGCAGAGAAGAGCGACCAAGGTTATTAGAGGACTGGGGGGTCTGCAATACCAAGATAGGTTATTACACTTGAGGCTATTTAGTTTGGAAAAACGAAGACTAAGGGGTGATCTTATTTTAATGTATAAATATATGAGGGGACAGTACAAAGACCTTTCTGATGATCTTTTTAATCATAGACCTGAGACAGCGACAAGGGGGCATCCTCTACGTCTGGAGGAAAGAAGGTTTAAGCATAATAACAGACGCGGATTCTTTACTGTAAGAGCAGTGAGACTATGGAACTCTCTGCCGTATGATGTTGTAATGAGTGATTCATTAATTACATTTAAGAGGGGACTGGATACCTTTCTGGAAAAGTATAATGTTACAGGGTATATACACTAGATTCCTTGATAAGGCGTTGATCCAGGGAACTAGTCTGATTGCCGTATGTGGAGTCGGGAAGGAATTTTTTTCCCCATGGTGGAGTTACTCTTTGCCACATGGGTTTTTTTTGCCTTCCTCTGGATCAACATGTTAGGGCATGTTAGGTTAGGCTATGGGTTGAACTAGATGGACTTACAGTCTTCCTTCAACCTTAATAACTATGTAACTATGTAACTATGTAACTATGTATATAGGACAGAGTTCTAAGCGGTCAGTATTAAAACACTAGAAAATTCCACAGCAGAAAATACTATATACTACATCTAACTAAAGACATAGGATGTATATCCGCATCTCCAGAGAAACCAGCATGACAGAAAAATCCAAACAAGTCAAGCTGGACAAAAACACAATAGATTGCACTGCACATAAAAGCACACTGCATGCGTGTTACAGAGAACCAAAACAAAGCACTTATCTTAGCTGAAATGACAGCAGGGCAGTGGAGCCAGACAGAGATGCAATACCTCCAAGATACAATGGACAACTGGCAGGGATTGATGGATCCTACAAACCTAAATACCTAATAGAACTGCAATAAGCAGAAACACCTGCCCTGGCCTATAATCCAGAGACCACTGCACTACCACTAACAACCACCGGAGGGAGCCCAAGAGCAGAATTCTCAACACCCACACCTATAAAGGGAAATTTCTATTACCACTTAGTGCATCTGCGTCAGTCCTGTTTGTGGCATATCTGTCAGCCACTTTCTGACACTGAAACTGTGTAGTGTAATACAGTGGGCCTGATTTTCCCAGCAGTATCCCACCCACACCTATAAAGGGAAATTTCTATTGCCACTAAGGGCATCTGTGTCAGTCCTGTTTGTGGCATATCGGTCAGCCACTTTCTGACACTGAATCTGTGTAGTGTAATACAGTGGGCCTGATTTTCCCAGCAGTCTCGCACACCTATAAAGGGAAATTTCTATTGCCACTAAGTGCATCTGCGTCAGTCCTGTTTTTGGCATATCTGTCAGCCACTTTCTCACACTGAAACTGTGTAGTGTAATACAGTGGGCCTGATTTTCCCAGCAGTCTCCCACACCTAAAAAGGGAAATTTCTAATGCCACTAAGGACATCTGAGTCAGTCCTGTTTGTGGCATATCTGTCAGCCACTTTCTGACACTGAAACTGTGTAGCATACTACAGTGGGCCTGATTTTCCCAGCCGTCTCCCACCCACACCTATAAAGGGAAATTTCTATTGCCATTAAGGGCATCTGTGTCAGTCCTGTTTGTGGCATATCTGTCAGCCATTTTCTGACACTGAAACTGTGTAGTGTAATACAGTGGGCCTGATTTCTTTCTGCTGTCTCCCACACATAAAAAGGGAAATTTATATTGCCACTGAGTGCATCTGCATCAGTCCTGTTTGTGGCATATCTGCCAGCCACTTTCTGCCTCTCAAACTTTTTAGTGTAATACCGTGGGCCTGATTTCTTTCTGCATTCTCCCACATATAAAAAGGGAGATTTATATTGCCACTGAGTGCATCTGCGTCAGTCCTGTTTGTGGCATATCTGCCAGCCATTTTCTGCCACTCAAACTGTGTAGTGTAATACAGTGGGCCTGATTTCTTTCTGCATTCTCCCACACCTATAAAGGGAAATTACTATTGCCACTAAGTGCATCTGCATCAGTACTGTTTGTGGCATATCTGTCAGCCACTTTCTGACACTGAAACTGTGTAGTGTAATACAGTGGGCCTGATTTTCCCAGCAGTCACCCACACCTATAAAGGGAAATTTCTATTGTCACTAAGTGCATCTGCGTCAGTCCTGTTTGTGGCATATCTGCCAGCCACTTTCTGCCACTCAAACTGTGTAGTGTAATACAGTGGGCCTGATCTCTTTCTGCTGTCTCCCACACATAAAAAGAGAGATTTATATTGCCACTGAGCGCATCTGCATCAGTCCTGTTTGTGGCATATCTGCCAGCCACTTTCTGCCACTCAAACTGTGTAGTGTAATACAGTGGGCTTGAATTCTTTCTGCATTCTCCCACACATAAAAAGGGAGATTTATATTGCCACTGAGTGCATCTGTGTCAGTCCTGTTTGTGGCATATATGCCAGCCACTTTCTGCCACTCAAACTGTGTAGTGTAATACAGTGGGCTTGAATTCTTTCTGCATTCTCCCACACATAAAAAGGGAAATTTCTATTGCCACTAAGTGCATCTGCGTCAGTCCTGTTTGTGGCATATCTGTCAGCCACTTTCTGACCCTGAAACTGTTTAGTGTAATACAGTGGGCCTGATTTTCCCAGCAGTCTCCCACACCTATAAAGGGAAATTTCTATTGCCACTAAGTGCATCTGCGTCAGTCCTGTTTGTGGCATATCTGTCAGCCAATTTCTCACAATGAAACTGTGTAGTGTAATACAGTGGGCCTGATTTTCCCAGAAGTCTCTCACCCACACCTATAAAGGGAAATTTCTATTGCCATTAAGGGCATCTGCGTCAGTCCTGTTCGTGTCATATCTGTCAGCCACTTTCTGACACTGAAACTGTGTAGTGTAATACAGTGGGCCTGATTTTCCCAGCAGTCTCCCACCCACATCTATAAAGGGAAATTTCTATTGCCACTAAGGGCATCTGCGTCAGTCCTGTTTGTGGCATATCTGTCAGCCACTTTCTGACACTGAAACTGTGTAGTGCAATACAGTGGGCCTGATTTTCCCAGCAGTCTCCCACACTTTTAAAGGGAAATTTCTATTGCCACTAAGTGCATCTGCGTCAGTCCTGTTTGTGGCATATCTGTCAGCCACTTTCTGACAATGAAACTGTGTAGTGTAATACAGTGGGCCTGATTTTCCCAGCAGTCTCCCACCCACACCTATAAAGGGAAATTTATATTGCCACTAAGTGCATCTGCATCAGTCCTGTTTGTGGCATATCTGTCAGCCACTTTCTGCCACTGAAACTGTGTAGTGTAATACAGTGGGCCTGATTTCTTTCTGCTGTCTCCCACACATAAAAAGGGAGATTTATATTGCCACTGAGTGCATCTGCATCAGTCCTGTTTGTGGCATATCTGCCAGCCACTTTCTGTCACTCAAACTGTGTAGTGTAATACAGTGGGCCTGATTTCTTTCTGCATTCTCCACACATAAAAAGGAGATTTATATTGCCACTAAGTGCATCTGTGTCAGTCCTGTTTGTGGCATATCTGCAAGCCACTTTCTGCCACTCAAACTGTGTAGTGTAATACAGTGGGCCTGATTCCTTTCTGCATTCTCCCACACATAAAAAGGGAAATTTATATTCCCACTAAGTGCAACTGTGTCAGTCCTGTTTGTGGCATATCTGTCAGCCACTTTCTGACACTGAAACTGTGTAGTGTAATACAGTGGGCCTGATTTTCCCAGCAGTCTCCCACACCTATTAAGGGAAATTTCTATTGCCACTAAGGGCATCTGCGTCAGTCCTGTTTGTGGCATTTCTGTCAGCCACTTTCTGACCCTGAAACTGTTTAGTGTAATACAGTGGGCCTGATTTTCCCAGCAGTCTCCCACCCACACCTATAAAGGGAAATTTCTATTGCCACTAAGTGCATCTGCGTCAGTCCTGTTTGTGGCATATCTGTCAGCCAATTTCTCACAATGAAACTGTGTAGTGTAATACAGTGGGCCTGATTTTCCCAGAAGTCTCTCACCCACACCTATAAAGGGAAATTTCTATTGCCATTAAGGGCATCTGCGTCAGTCCTGTTCGTGTCATATCTGTCAGCCACTTTCTGACACTGAAACTGTGTAGTGTAATACAGTGGGCCTGATTTTCCCAGCAGTCTCCCACCCACATCTATAAAGGGAAATTTCTATTGCCACTAAGGGCATCTGCGTCAGTCCTGTTTGTGGCATATCTGTCAGCCACTTTCTGACACTGAAACTGTGTAGTGCAATACAGTGGGCCTGATTTTCCCAGCAGTCTCCCACACTTTTAAAGGGAAATTTCTATTGCCACTAAGTGCATCTGCGTCAGTCCTGTTTGTGGCATATCTGTCAGCCACTTTCTGACAATGAAACTGTGTAGTGTAATACAGTGGGCCTGATTTTCCCAGCAGTCTCCCACCCACACCTATAAAGGGAAATTTATATTGCCACTAAGTGCATCTGCATCAGTCCTGTTTGTGGCATATCTGTCAGCCACTTTCTGCCACGGAAACTGTGTAGTGTAATACAGTGGGCCTGATTTCTTTCTGCTGTCTCCCACACATAAAAAGGGAGATTTATATTGCCACTGAGTGCATCTGCATCAGTCCTGTTTGTGGCATATCTGCCAGCCACTTTCTGCCACTCAAACTGTGTAGTGTAATACAGTGGGCCTGATTTATTTCTGCATTCTCCACACATAAAAAGGAGATTTATATTGCCACTGAGTGCATCTGTGTCAGTCCTGTTTGTGGCATATCTGCAAGCCACTTTCTGCCACTCAAACTGTGTAGTGTAATACAGTGGGCCTGATTCCTTTCTGCATTCTCCCACACATAAAAAGGGAAATTTATATTCCCACTAAGTGCAACTGTGTCAGTCCTGTTTGTGGCATATCTGTCAGCCACTTTCTGACACTGAAACTGTGTAGTGTAATACAGTGGGCCTGATTTTCCCAGCAGTCTCCCACACCTATTAAGGGAAATTTCTATTGCCACTAAGTGCATCTGCGTCAGTCCTGTTTGTGGCATATCTGTCAGCCACTTTCTGACACTGAAACTGTGTAGTGTAATACAGTGGGCCTGATTTTCCCAGCAGTCTCCCACCCACATCTATAAAGGGAAATTTCTATTGCCACTAAGGGCATCTGCGTCAGTCCTGTTTGTGGCATATCTGTCAGCCACTTTCTGACACTGAAACTGTGTAGTGCAATACAGTGGGCCTGATTTTCCCAGCAGTCTCCCACACTTTTAAAGGGAAATTTCTATTGCCACTAAGTGCATCTGCGTCAGTCCTGTTTGTGGCATATCTGTCAGCCACTTTCTGACAATGAAACTGTGTAGTGTAATACAGTGGGCCTGATTTTCCCAGCAGTCTCCCACCCACACCTATAAAGGGAAATTTATATTGCCACTAAGTGCATCTGCATCAGTCCTGTTTGTGGCATATCTGTCAGCCACTTTCTGCCACTGAAACTGTGTAGTGTAATACAGTGGGCCTGATTTCTTTCTGCTGTCTCCCACACATAAAAAGGGAGATTTATATTGCCACTGAGTGCATCTGCATCAGTCCTGTTTGTGGCATATCTGCCAGCCACTTTCTGCCACTCAAACTGTGTAGTGTAATACAGTGGGCCTGATTTCTTTCTGCATTCTCCACACATAAAAAGGAGATTTATATTGCCACTGAGTGCATCTGTGTCAGTCCTGTTTGTGGCATATCTGCAAGCCACTTTCTGCCACTCAAACTGTGTAGTGTAATACAGTGGGCCTGATTCCTTTCTGCATTCTCCCACACATAAAAAGGGAAATTTATATTCCCACTAAGTGCAACTGTGTCAGTCCTGTTTGTGGCATATCTGTCAGCCACTTTCTGACACTGAAACTGTGTAGTGTAATACAGTGGGCCTGATTTTCCCAGCAGTCTCCCACACCTATTAAGGGAAATTTCTATTGCCACTAAGTGCATCTGCGTCAGTCCTGTTTGTGGCATATCTGTCAGCCACTTTCTGACACTGAAACTGTGTAGTGTAATACAGTGGGCCTGATTTTCCCAGCAGTCTCCCACCCACACCTATAAAGGGAAATTTCTATTGCCACTAAGGGCATCTGTGTCAGTCCTGTTTGTGGCATATTTGTCAGCCACTTTCTGACACTGAAACTGTGTAGTGTAATACAGTGGGCCTGATTTTCCCAGCAGTCTCCCACACCTATAAAGGGAAATTTCTATTGCCGCTAAGTGCATCTGCGTCAGTCCTGTTTTTGGCATATCTGTCAGCCACTTTCTGACACTGAAACTGTGTAGTGTAATACGGTGGGCCTGATTTTCCCAGCAGTCTCCCACACCTATAAAGGGAAATTTCCATTGCTACTAAGTGCATCTGCATCAGTCCTGTTTGTGGCATATCTGTCAGCCACTTTCTGACACTGAAACTGTGTAGTGTAATACAGTGGGCCTGATTTTCCCAGCCGTCTCCCACTCACACCTATAAAGGGAAATTTCTATTGCCATTAAGGGCATCTGCGTCAGTCCTGTTTGTGGCATATCTGTCAGCCATTTTCTGACACTGAAACTGTGTAGTGTAATACAGTGGGCCTGATTTTCCCAGCAGTCTCCCACACCTACAAAGGGAAATTTCTATTGCCACTGAGTGCATCTGTGTCAGTCCTCTTTGTGGCATATCTGTCAGCCACTTTCTGACACTGAAACTGTGTAGTGTAATACAGTGGGCCTGATTTTCCCAGCAGTCTCCCACACCTATAAAGGGAAATTTCTATTGCTACTAAGTGCATCTGCGTCAGTCCTGTTTGTGGCATATCTGTCAGCCACTTTCTGACACTGAAACTGTGTAGGGTAATACAGTCGGCCTGATTTTCCCAGCAGTCTCCCACACCTATTAAGGGAAATTTCTATTGACACTATGGGCAACTGCGTCAGTCCTGTTTGTGGCATATTTGTCAGTCACTTTCTGACACTGAAACTGTGTAGTGTAATACAGTGGGCCAGATTTTTCAAACAGTCTCCCACACCTATAAAGGGAGATTTAAATTCACAACAAGTTTACGTACACCTTCTACCTGGTTTTACAGTACCATATAATGGTTGTTAGTTTGGTTACATTTTTCCAAGAATGAGGAAGTCTGGTGGAAGAGGTCGTGGCCGTGGGCGGTCATTGCCAGCTGGTAATGATGGTAGTAGTGGTGGAGCATCAGGTGGTCATGGGAAAAGTAAAATAGCACCTAAGTCTCGAGTTGTTGAGCCAGTGTCATCGTCTGGCCACACAAGGCCTCGAACGCTCCCTTTTCTGGGAGTAGGAAAACCGCTTTTAAAGCCGGAGCAGCAGGAAAAAGTTTTGGCTTTCCTTGCTGACTCTGGCTCTAGCTCTTTCGCCTCCTCTTCGGAAAGTGGAAAATTTAAAAGCAGCGCGTCGTCAGTGGATGCTCCCGGTCAGGAACAAGTCGCTTCATTGTGTCCTTCACCCAGAACAACAGTGAAGGATGCATCAGGCGACACAACAGGTTACTCCATGGAGCTCCTTACACATACCGTGCCTGGGTTAGAAAGGGAAATTGTTAACAGGCCATGCCCATTACAAGATGAATCGGACATGAAGTGCACAGATGCACAGCCACAGCTAGATTATTATGCTGTTCCATTGACTCAGATCACAACATTGCCTTCGCAGTGTACTGAGCCACAATCTGACCCTGATGAGACTATGGTGCCCTGTCCCGAACGCTATAGCACCGGCTTACATGGTGACACAGAGGAAGGTGCACAGGACATAGAAGAGGAGGTGATAGATGACCCAGTTGTTGACCCCGATTGGCAGCCATTAGGGGAACTTGGTGCCGCTGGGAGTAGCTCTGAAACGGAGGAGGAGGAGCCACAGCAGCACCAACATTGCAACAGCTTTCATCTGGCAGGCCCGTTTCTGGCCAAAAACGTGTGTCAAAACCAAAAACAGTTGTAGGACAGCGTGGCCATCCGGTTAAAGTAGCACAGTGTGCAATGCCTGAAAAGGTATTCGATAGTAGGAAGAGTGCAGTCTGGCAATTTTTTAACCAGGATCCGAATGATCAGTGCAAAGTGATCTGTAAGAAATGCTCAAGGACCTTTAGCAGAGGTCAGAATGTCAAAAATTTAAATACAACTTGCATGCGTAGACATTTAACCACCATGCACTTGCAAGCCTGGACTAACTACCAAATGTCCCATAACGTTGTTGCACCCGCTCACAATGAAGCTAGTCAGCAACACTACATTCCTTCCCTCACTGTAAGCCCACCATTTACGACACCACCAGCAGCAAATGTGGAGGTATCGTCGCAAGGCCAAAGCAGTCAGGGAATCAGCAGGTTCTTGGTAGGAAACACTGTATGTAGGCCAACAGCAAGAATACCATCACCAACCCTCTCTCAGTCTGCCATGTCCACCACCACCCCCGCTAGTTCCGCCATATGCAGCTCTCCAGTCCAGCTCACCCTACAAGAGACTCTCGTAAGGAAAAGGAAGTACTCGACCTCTCATCCACACAAGGTTTGAACGCCCACATTGCTAGACTAATCTCGTTAGAGATGATGCCCTACCGGTTGGTTGAAAGCAAAGCTTTCAAAGCCTTGATGGCCTACGCAGTACCATGCTATGACCTACCCAGTCGACACTTCTTTGCGAGAAAAGCCATCCCAGCCCTCCACCAGCATGTCAAAGACCGCATTGTCCATGCACTCAGGCAATCTGTCAGTAGAAAGGTGCACCTCACAACAGATGCATGGACCAGTAGGCATGGCCAGGGACGTTACATGTCCATCACGACACACTGGGTTAATGTGGTGGATGCAGGGTCCACAGGGGACAGCCATATTGGGACAGTTCTGCGTAGCCCATGGTCTAGGAAACAGTTGGCTGTAGGCGTTCGCCAACCCTCCTCCTCCTCCTCGTCCTCCAGCAGAAGCGAGAGCTCGTCCACAGGCCACAGTTGCACGACCACTCCATCTGCAGCTGGCAGTGTTGCACACGAGGTGTCCCATGATGGAACAGCTAGTAGTAAGTGTCAGCAGGCTGTGTTGGAAATTAAGTGTTTAGGTGACAACAGACACACCGCGGAAGTTCTGTCCGAGTTTTTGCAGCAAGAAACTCAGTCATGGCTGGGTAGTGTACATCTTGAGGCAGGCAAGGTAGTCAGTGATAACGGAAGGAATTTTAACTCTGCCATAGCCCTTTTACAACTGAAACACATTCCTTGCCTGGCTCACACCTTGAACCTGGTGGTGCAGTGCTTCCTGAAAAGTTATCCGGGGTTACCCGCCCTGCTCCTGAAGGTGCGAAGACTTTGCTCGCATATCCGCCGTTTGCCCGTACACTCCAGCCATATGCAGAACCAACAGCGATCTTTGCAGCTTCCCCAGCACCGCCTAATAATCGACGTTGCAACAAGGTGGAACTCCACACTGCACATGCTTCAGAGGCTGTGCAAACAGAGGCGTGCTGTTATGTATTTGTGGGAGGATACACATACACAGGCAGGCAGTTGGATGGCAGACATGGAGTTGTCAGGTGTGCAGTGGTCGAAGCTACAAGACCTGTGTCAAGTCCTTCAGTGTTTTCAGGAATGCACACACCTGGTTAGTGCAGACAACGCCATCATAAGCATGAGCATCCCCCTAATGCGTCTGCTTATGCAAAGTTTGACGCACATAAAGGAGCAGGCGTCTGCAGCCGAGGAGGAGGGAAGCCTTGATGACAGTCAGCCATTGTCTGCTCAGGGAAGTCTCCAGGACGAGGTGGCGGATGAAGAAGAGGAGGATGAGGAGGATGATGGGGATGAATATTTATGGGAGGAGGAAGCTTCTCAGGGGGCAATAGAAAATGGTGGCGTTGCAAGGTCAGGTACAGGGTTTTTGAGGGAGACAAGTGATGTTGATTTGCCAGAAAGTGCTCCTCAACCCAGCACAAGTAGTGAATTGACACCTGGAACATTGACCCACATGGCGGATTATGCCTTGCGTATCCTAAGAAGGGACCCCCGCATTATCAAAATGATGACCGATGATGATTACTGTTTGGCCTGCCTCCTGGATCCACGCTATAAAGGGAAATTGCAAAATATCATGCCACATGAGAACCTTGAGCAAATATTGGCTACCAAACAAGCAACTCTTGTAGACCGTTTGGTTCAGGCATTCCCAGCACACAGCGGCGGTGATGGTTCTCACACGAGCTGCAGGGGGCAACATGGCAGAGGTGTTAGAGGTGCACAAATCAGAAGTGGCGTTGGACAGAGGGGTTTTATGACCAGGTTGTGGAGTGATTTCGCAATGACTGCAGACTCGACAGGTACTGCTGCATCGATTCAAAGTGACAGGAGACAACATTTGTCCAGTATGTTTACTAACTATTTTCCTCCCTTATCGATGTTCTCCCTCACACGTCATTCCCATTTGATTACTGGGCATCCAAAATAGACACCTGGCCTGAATTGGCAGAATATGCATTACAGGAGCTTGCTTGCCCAGCTGCTAGTGTGCTATCAGAAAGAGTATTCAGTGCTGCTGGTTCAATACTGACTGAAAAAAGGACTCGTCTGGCTACCCAAAATGTTGATGATCTAACCTTCATTAAAATGAACCAATCATGGATTTCTGCCCATGAGAGAGTGTTCCCCCCAGCTCAAACAGTGCTCTACCACTTGCAAAATTACCTCTCACTGCTCCACCACTGTTTAGTCTGTGCTGCTAAATCCTTCAATGGCACTGCCAATACCAATTTGTTGACATGATTGATGCTAGTAAAAATATTCAGGGGCCCTGTCCTACATTTACACCAGTTAATACTTTGCACCAACTACCACTGTCTGCAAGTCAGCAGAGGAGCCCACCCCTGTACCTTAGTATGCCACCTGTTTATTTGTGAATTTTTTTTTGGCCAGACATTAACCTCACTTTATTATTTTGGCCTACTAACTGTGTCAGACACTCCTTACAGTTGTCCTCCACTGAACAAAGCTAGGCCACCTGCGTAACCTATTTTTAACTGCATTTTGCCTATTACTTTTTTGGCCCTACTAACTGGGTCTGCCCCTCGTTGCAATCGTCCTCCGCTGAACACACCAATGCTGCCTGTGTACCCCTGTAACCTATTTTAAACTGCATAGAGCCAACTTTTTTATTTTAGGCCTAGTAAGTCTGTCTGCGGTCCCTCCTTGCAATCGTCCTCTGCTGACCAAACCAATGCTGCCTGTGTACCCCTGTAACCTATTTTAAACTGCATAGAGCCTACTTTTTTTATTTTAGGCCTAGTAAGTCTGTCTGCGGTCCCTCCTTGCAATCGTCCTCCACTGACCACACCAATGCTGCCTGTGTACTTCTGTAACCTATTTTAAACTGCATAGAGCCTACTTTTTTTATTTTAGGCCTAGTAAGTCTGTCTGCGGTCCCTCCTTGCAATCGTCCTCCGCTGACCAAACCAATGCTGCCTGTGTACCCCTGTAACCTATTTTAAACTGCATAGAGCCAACTTTTTTATTTTAGGCCTAGTAAGTCTGTCTGCGGTCCCTCCTTGCAATCGTCCTCCGCTGACCAAACCAATGCTGCCTGTGTACCCCTGTAACCTATTTTAAACTGCATAGAGCCTACTTTTTTATTTTAGGCCTAGTAAGTCTGCACCACTCCTTCCAAATGTCCTCGGCTGACCACACCAATGCTGCCTGTGTACCCCTGTAACCTTTTTTAAACTGCATTGAGCCAACTTTTTTGGTTAAGGCCTACTACCTGTGTCTGTCTGCGCCACTCAATACAGCTGTCCTCCTCTGATAAAAGCTGAGCTTCAATTGTCAGGTTTTCAGCCTATAGGAATTTGAAAACTGCATTGGGGCTACTAGTTTGGTTGGGCCTACTAATGGTGTCTGCCGCTCCTTGGTGTTCTCCTGGTTTTTTATCCTGAGCTTCTATCTTCAGGCTTTCGGCCTTTATTTATAATATTAAACTGCATTTAGGCTACTAGTTTGGTTGGGCCCTACTAATGGTGTCTGCCGCTCCTTGGTGTTGTCCTCCAAGGAAAAAAGCTGTGCTTCAATCTTCAGGCTTTCGGCTTATATCAGATATTAAACTGCATTTGGACTACTAGTTTGGTTGGGCCCTACTAACGGTGTCTGACGCTCCTTGGTGTTCTCCTCCACTGAACAAAGCTGAGCTTCAATCTTCAGGCTTTCGGCCTATATTTACAAATTTTAAACTGCATTTGGCCTACTAGTTTGGTTGGGCCCTACTAACGGTGTCTGCCGCTCCTTGGTGTTCTCCTCCACTGAACAAAGCAGTGCCGCCTGTTTACTCCTGTTACCAATCTTGAACTTTATTTGGCCCACTTTATTATTTGGGCCTATTAACTGTGTCTGCCTCTCATTACAGTTGTCCTCCACTGAACAAAGCAATGCCGCCTGGTTAGTCCTGTAACCAATTGTGAACTGCATTTAGCCCACTTTATTATTTGGGCCTATATCTGTCTTTCCTCCTCATCCTGCCCATTGCCCAGCCAGTGCTACATGAGTCTGCTGGTACATTGACCCAGACCACTACATTCCCCTTGCACTGTACACAGCCAGAATCTTACCCTGCTGAAAGTCAGGTTCCCCATCCCGCATAATATACCACCTTACACGGGGACAAAGAGGAAGGCGCAGATGAAAGTGCAGGTTCCTTCATCAGGTGGGGAGGGCATACTCGTTGGCGACGTCACTGTCACAGGGCCCCTCATAGTATGCAAAAGTGTCTCTGCCGGTGGGAGGCGCCCCGCCGTCAAACACAACGCCGTACTTTGAGGGGCCCTGTGCCAGTGCCAATGCGAACGAGTACGAGTGGGCCCCCCTGCTTGCACAGGATCACAGCACTTGCAAAGTTGAAATACTGACCTCTTCCTGCTCCACCGTCGTGACGTAGTCCGCGTTTCCTGGTTCCACGAAAAACTTGAGCCAGCCCTACCCCCCACAACTTTAGGCAAATGACCCCCAATTTTCAATGCCTAACTATTATTATAAGGTAAATTAAGATTCACAAGCTTAAGTGGCACAAATTGATGTTTTTTGACATTAAAATGGGCACTGTAGGTGTTTTCCTTTCCTCCTCTCACTGCCGACTTTGCTTCCCCATTGACTTACATTGGGTTTCGTGTTTCAGTCGATCCCCGACTTTGCGCGATAATCGGCTGATTTCACTCAACTTGACTTTTGACAAAGTCGGGTTTCGCGAAACCCGACTCGATCCTAAAAAAGTAAAAGTCGCTCAACCCTATAGGGGACATCTCCCTTTGAAATTGTTTGTAGCATCTAGTCAATGTTATACAGGCCACATTTAGCCAGGAAATTACCGCACACTCTGATTGGGTATGATGCAAAAAAGTGTTCAATACGTTTATTACAGAAAAAAGATTGCCATGCAGTGAACAGAGATACAATGATATCAGATTCGACCAAACCCATCAGATTCGACCAAACCCAACGTTTCGACCCACAAGGGTCTTATTCATGGGATTACTTGGTTTCCGAAGGTGCGCAAATAGATAAGAAAGCAGGTAGGCAATTTTTTCAGTGTAAGTCCTGTCGCTAGTGTATCCAGGGGAGGCACATCCATGTGGATAAAGAACGAATCACTAGGGAGCCAGAGATAGCCTTTTAGCCCATATGTTCTGCCTGTTAAGGCTTGGGGCAGTGGTGCTCCTGTATAGAGTTCAATGTGGTATATAGAGGGAATGGGAGAGCCCAGAATGGATGTGTTGTACCTGAGTAGTCCTGGGGCAAGGCACGGGAGTGCCGCTCCTACATTCTAGTGCACCAGATCATTCAGTTTTCCGGGAGCCTTGTCGGTCTATACCATCTACCATACCTACTATATGGTTCCAGGACTACTCAGGTACAACACATCCATTCTGGGCTCTCCCATTCCCTCTATATACCACATTGAACTCTATACAGGAGCACCACTGCCCCAAGCCTTAACAGGCAGAACATATGGGCTAAAAGGCTATCTCTGGCTCCCTAGTGATTCGTTCTTTATCCACATGGATGTGCCTCCCCTGGATACACTAGCGACAGGACTTACACTGAAAAAATTGCCTACCTGCTTTCTTATCTATTTGCGCACCTTCGGAAACCAAGTAATCCCATGAATAAGACCCTTGTGGGTCGAAACGTTGGGTTTGGTCGAATCTGATGGGTTTGGTCGAATCTGATATCATTGTATCTCTGTTCACTGCATGGCAATCTTTTTTCTGTAATAAACGTATTGAACACTTTTTTGCATCATACCCAATCAGAGTGTGCGGTAATTTCCTGGCTACATGACTCTTTGGACCCTCGGGTCTGTCTTACCAGCACCTCGCACTACTTTTGATCAGAGTGCATACCATTATTTTCTCTATACAGGCCACATTCACATGCCCCCAAAAATGTCAGTTACTAATGTGATGCAGTAAGGTTTGATCTAATTTTAAAATTCTTTGGAGCATATCTTCTTTGCCATACAGTCCTCATCCACACTTAAACAATTCTTTCTTCTGTTACTAACATCGTACAATAGGGGAGATCTCACTTTGAAATTGTTTTGAGCATCTGTTTAATGTTATAAAGGCCACATTAATACTGAAACAATTCTTTAATCTGTGAGTAATGCGATTCAGCATGCCATATTTCACCTTCCCTTTTAGTACTGATGAAATTCAGCTGTGTGCAGAGGTGGTGCAGAGTAAAAAAATCTAATTTTTAGTTGATAGTATATTGGCCCTAGCACGCTATCTGAGCAGCATGACTAGGAAATAGTGAAGTCATGTTGGAAAGGGGATTAGGCTTGGTGTTCATGGTGTATGTGGGGTAGGTGGTAATGTTTATGAAAGCACTAGTGAATTAACAATGTCAAGTCCTATCCAAAGACAACTGAAATTTTCTGTTACTGGATGTTGTCGTTTTTAGTGTGCTGCATTGTTCTTGTGAAATTGCAGTCTGTGATATCTTTATTGGGGCTCCTGTTCTTGCTGGTGCTGCTGCTGAAGATGCTAACACTAATTTGTGGATATCTGAACAGTCCTGCTTGGTGTCCATCTGCTGGGTTGGCTGTAGTGGAAGACGTGTCAGTCCCTATTAAACTATTTTTACGGTGTTGAAATTAATGTCACTTCACTTTGGCAGTGTCTGCCACTAATTTTTGGAAATGTGAACACTCCTGGTTGGGTTTTCATCTGCTGGGTTGGGTGTAGCTGAAGATGTGTCTGTCCCTATTATACTATTTCTACTGTGGTAAAATTAATGCCGCTTTGTTTTTATCTGAAACTAGTTTTTGGAAATTTGAACACTCCTGGTTGAGTGTCCAACTGTCCATCTGCTGGGTTGGGTTTAGTGGAAGACCTGTTGGTCCCAATTCTAATATTTCTACTGTGGTGAAATTGATGCCATTTTGTTGGTGTCTGCCACAAAATTTTTGGAAATATGAACAATCCTGTTTGGGCGTCCATCTGCTGGGTTGAATGTAGTGGAAGACCTGTCAGTCCCTATTATACTATTTCTACCATGGCAAAATTGATGCAACTTTGTTGGTGTCTGCCACTAATTTTTTGGAAATATTAACAATCCTAGTTGGGTGTCCATCTGCTGGATTGAGTGTAGTGGAAGATCTGTCGCTTCCTACTGTACTATTTCTACTGTGGTGAAATTGATACCACTTAAGTGGTGTGTGCCACTAGTTTTCGGAAACTTGAACACTCATGGTTGAGTGTCCATCTGCTGAGTTGATTTAGTGGAAGACCTCTATGTCTCTATAATACTGTTTCTGCTGTGGTGAAATTGATGACTTTTTTTTGGTGCCTACCAATAATAATTTTTTCATGTGTGTTGCCTTTAGCAGTAGGCCTCCGATGCCGGCAGTCCTTCACCCTATTTGAGTCAACTACCCATGTTACTATCCTTAGATTTTTCTGACAATAGTAGTCTACAAAACTGATATTTGTGCCACCTCAATGTGGCTGAGCATGAAAGCAGGATGAGCTGTTGCATGTGGTATCAGGGCTCTCAGCACAGGCCTACACCGATCCCTCATCCACCTTGTCTTACTTTGACATTTAATTAAATGCTGTAACTGCTGACCCAGACTCCAATACTGCATGCATGGCTGATTGCTGCTGAGCCATGCTACAATTTGTACTGTGGGAGAATGAAGGCCACTTTCATGGTGACTGTCCCTCATTTGATGTATTTTGGACCCTTTTGAAGGTGTTGTGCACTTGTTTTTGCCTCTTATTGATTTGAATGGCGTTCATGTATTCTCTGCGAATATTCGCTGAATAGATAGGCGAATATTGCAAATTCGGTGATCGTAATTCGAACTAAACATTGAAATATTCGCTGATCTCTAGTTAGAAATGTGAAGTTTTTATTAACTAGGTCATTTTAAAAAAAGACTTTAAAAAACTATTACAGCAACAACTTGCAGAGCTCAAAAGTTGGAATGTACTTTTTGTCAGTTTACTAAAATTTTGTATAAGTTTATTTCAATTTTTTTACATTTCTTTTTAAAGCCAAAACAGTGCCTTCTGGGAATGGGTATCACAAAGGCTGCGGAGAGAAGTACTATGAAGCTTTATGAATTATTTATGCCCAGAATTACAACAAACCGAACGGATTTTGTTTAAAGTTAAAAACACAACATTTTTACGTCCTCCAAAAAAAGAGGCACACAACAACAAAACAGTGCATCTCTTTGAAAGCAGACTTTTAATGATGGCATTTTAAGTATTCCCAAATGTAATTTTTACACAGGTAGAATGCAATTAGGAAACTTAACAGCAGTGAAAAAAACTATTAGCATTTTCCTGGTTCATGAGAACAATTTAAATACAGTTCAAGTGATACAGTCATGAATTGAAATATATACTTCCGATGTGTTGTGGCATAGATTGTATGAATAAGAAATGGGTCCCAGGAGCACAGTTCTTTCCAGACAGCCATGTTCCCTGCCATTTGGCGCTTGTAATTTATCGCCGCACTATGCCAAATTAAACTTCAGATAGTATTGCCTGTCACATTGCCTCAATCTTCTTGTGAAGAATATGAAAGAAAAATGTACATTCTGGACAGACATAGCATAACATAAAAAGATTTTTTTAACAAATGATCAGCAATAAAAATCCAGATTTGCAGTAATAGGCTTCTATCTGCAACGTTGTCGATATAGCAAAAGTTATAATAGCAAAAAGCCACTAGATGGTGCCATTGCAGCAAGAAAATGTTACAATGATTCCGCATATGAATAAATAGCAAATCTTTTACTTATTCAGTATATTTTTCACGCCAATCATGATCTTGTATTTTCTTGTGTCATTCTATGCTAGAGTTTTCAAGGACCTTCATTTATTTCCCTTTCCCAATGAGTAGTGCAAAAAACAGCATGTCATTTGCAATGTGCTTTATTATTTTTGACTTGTAGTGGTTAAACATGCATTTATTAACTTTGTATTGACATTGCATACTACTTTCATAGTTGAGTAAGCTTTTTCTCAGTGCATCTATATGTTTAATTATATTATACTGAGCAAATTAGCATGTGTTAATTAAAGTAGGCAGTATTAATTGTATCAAGGCTGGCCCATGTAGAAACTCATAATGATTACATTTAAAGTTCACTCTACAATATGGCTCTGTAATTTGTACAATGTATTTAATAGGTTTAAAGGGCCATTTCCATCTCTACGATCCATATGTAGTATTCCTGATTATATATTACTATAGCATGGTTCTCCCTGTCTCTTTCCTCATGTGTAGGCATTGCAGGAGTTTAGGTATCCATATCCTTCATAGTCACGTTTCTATAGAAATGGACTTATATATATATACAGTGCTTGGTGAACGTATTCGGCCCCCTGGAACTTTTCAACCTTTTCCCACATATCATGCTTCAAACATAAAGATACCAAATGTAAATTTTTGGTGAAGAATCAACAAGTAGAACACAATTGTGAAGTTGAATGAAATATATTGGTTATTTTAAATGTTTGTGGAAATTCAAAAACTGAAAAGTGCAATATTATTCGGCCCCTTTAACTTAACACTTTGTTGCGCCACCTTTTGCAGCGATTACAGCTGCAAGTTGCTTGGGGTATGTCTCTATCAGTTTTGTACATGGAGAGGCAGAAATTCTAGCCCACTCTTCCTTGGCAAACAGCTCGAGCTCAGTGAGGTTGATGGAGATCGTTTGTGAACAGCAGTTTTCAGCTCTTTCCACAGATTCTCGATGGATTGAGGTCTGGACTTTGACTTGGCCATTCTAACACCTGGATACTTTTATTTGTGAACCATTCCATTGGAGATTTTGCTTTATGTTTGGGATCATTGACTTGTTGGAAGACAAATCTCCATCCCAGTCTCAGGTCTTTTGCAGACTCCAACAGGTTTTCTTCAAGAATGGTCCTGTATTTGGCTCCATCCATCTTCCCATCAATTTTAACCATCTTCCCTGTCCCTGCTGAAGAAAAGCAGGCCCAAACCATGATGCTTCCACCACCATGTTTGACAGTGGGGATGGTGTGTTCAGGGCGATGAGCTGTGTTGCCTATACGCCAAGCATATCTTTTGGCATTATTGCCAAAAAGTTTGATTTTGGTTTCATCTGACCAGAGCACCTTCTTCCACATGTTTGGTGTGTCTCCCAGGTGGCTTGTTTCAAACTTTAAACAACACTTTTCATGGATATCTTTGAGAAATGGCTTTCTTCTTGCCGCTCTTCCATAAAGGCCAGATTTGTGCAGTGTACGACTGATTGTTGTTCTATGGACAGACTGTCCCACCTCAGCTGTAGATCTCTGCAGTTCATCCAGAGTGATCATGGGCCACTTGGTGGCATCTCTGATCAGTCTTCTCCTTGTTTGAGATGAAAGTTTAGAGGGACGGCCGGGTCTTGGTCGATTTGCAGTGGTATGATACTCCTTCCATTTCAATATGACATCTGGCACAATGCTCCTTGGGATGTTTAAACTTTTGGAAATCATTTTGTATCCAAATCTGGCTTTAAACTTCTGCACAACAGTATCACGGACCTGCCTGTTGTGTTCCTTGGTCTTCATGATGCTCTCTGTGCTTCAAACAGAACCCTGAGACTATCACAGAGCAGGTGCATTTATACGGAGACTTGAATACACACAGGTGGATTATATTTATCATCATTAGGTATTTAGGACAACATTGGATCATTCAGAGATCCACAATGAACTTCTGGAGTGAGTTTGCTGCACTGAAAGTAAAGGGGCCAAATAATATTGCACGCCCCACTTTTCAGTTTTTGAATTTCCACAAAAATTTAAAATAACCATTAAATTTCGATCAACTTCACAATTGTGTTCCACTTGTTGTTGATTCTTCACCAAAAATTTACATTTGGTATCTTTATGTTTGAAGCATGACATGTGGGAAAAGGTTGAAAAGTTCCAGAGGGCCGAATACTTTTGCAAGGCACTGTATATGTATGTAATAGATAGACCCTATATGGTCTGTTGGGTACTTGGCTTTAATGGCATCTTCTTTCAATGTGTTTCTCTTCCTCTTTTGGTCTTTCATGGACTCATCAGGGAATTCCTTCAATCAGGACAAGCAAAGGAGACCATAAGCTGCACTGAAATGATGATAATGGTTCACAGGCCTCCTATATACATAAAAAAATTTGAGCCCCTATATAGCCTTCTATTTATAGTGTGAGCCTGCATTTACCCTCCTATATATAGTGTGAATCCCCATGTAGCCTCCTATATACAGTATGTGCTCCTACATTGATGCCTATATATAGCATAAGCCCCTACATAGCCTCCTATGTACAGTGTGAACCAGCACATAGCCTCCTATTTACAGTATGAGTCCCAACATCTCTCCTAATACACAGTATACACAATATAAGCCCCTATATAGCCTCCTATAAACAGTATGAACCTGCACAAAGCCACCTATATACAGTGCGAACTCCCTTCAAAAAGATCCTGAAGACCTACCTCTTCTGGCAAGCCTACAACCTTCAGTAACCACCGATCGACCAAACCACTGCACAACCAGCTCTACCCTCACCTACTGTATCCTCACCCATCCCTTGTAGATTGTGAGCCCTGTTATGACCTGGTGGTTAAGAGGCCACACTGATATGACCTGGTGGCTAAAACGCAACATGAGACGAGCTCTGAGAAGGTGGTATCTCTACTGACCGCAGTCCCTAATCCTAACAACAACACTAGTAATAGCCGTGGGATGTTCCTGACTCTCCCTAGACACCTCTTCACAGCCTAAGAACTAACTACCCCTAACGAAGGAAATAGAAAGCTATCTTGCCTCAGAGAAAACCCCAAAAGGAAAGACAGCCCCCCACAAATATTGACTGTGAGTGGAGAGGGAAATGACGTACATAGAAATAAAATCAGAATTCAGCAAAAGAGGCCAATGCTAAACTTGATAGACAGAGAGAAAAGGATACTGTGCGGTCAGTATTAAAAACTACAAAATCCACGCAGAGTTTACAAAAATGAACTCCACACCGACTCACGGTGTGGAGGGGCAAATCTGCTTTCCCAGAGCTTCCAGCTAGCCTGAATATGACATAGTGACAAGCTGGACAAAAAGAGACATATTTGCAGAGCAATAGAGTCCAAGCAAATGGACAAGCAAAAACTAGCAAAAACTTATCTTTTGCTGACAAGGACAGGCCATATGAGAAATCCAAGGAGAGAACCAAATCCAACCAAGAACATTGCCAGCTGGCATGAACTAAAGCCCAGAGCAGGTTTAAATAACAAACCCAGGCAAGGCGATTAGTGAAGGCAGCTGCTTTAGCTACCTAAAGGAGCAGCAGTTCCACTCGAAACCACCAGAGGGAGCCCAAGGGCAGAACTCACAAAAATACCATTAGCAACCACAGGAGGGAGCTCCAGAACGGAATTCACAACAGTACCCCCCCCTTTGAGGAGGGGTCACCGAAACCTCACCAGAGCTCCCAGGCCGATCAGGATGAGCCAAATGGAAAGCACGAACCAAATCCGCAGCATGAGCATCGGAGGCAACAACCCAAGAATTATCCTCCTGGCCATAACCCTTCCACTTGACCAGATACTGAAGCTTCTGCCTCGAAAAACGAGAATCCAAAATCTTCTCCACCACATATTCCAATTCCCCCTCAACCAACACCGGAGCAGGAGGATCAACGGAGGGAACCATAGGTACCACATATCTCTGCAACAAGGATCTATGGAACACATTATGAATGGAAAAGGAAGCTGGAAGGGCCAAACGAAAAGACACCGGATTGATAATTTCAGAAATCTTATAAGGCCCAATAAAGCGAGGCTTGAACTTAGGGGAAGAAACCTTCATAGGAACATGACGAGAAGACAACCAGACCAAATCCCCAACACGAAGCCGGGGACCAACACACCGACGACGGTTAGCAAAACGTTGAGCCTTTTCCTGAGACAACGTCAAATTGTCCACCACATGAGTCCAAATTTGCTGCAACCTGTCCACCACAGAATCAACACCAGGACAGTCAGAAGGCTCAAGCTGCCCCGAAGAAAAACGAGGATGAAAACCGAAGTTACAAAAGAAAGGCGAAACCAAGGTAGCTGAACTAGCCCGATTATTAAGGGCAAACTCGGCCAACGGCAAAAAGGTCACCCAATCATCCTGATCAGCAGACACGAAGCATCTCAAATAGGTTTCCAAGGTCTGATTGGTTCGCTCCGTTTGGCCATTTGTCTGAGGATGGAATGCTGAAGAAAAAGACAAATCAATGCCCATGCTAGCACAAAAGGACCGCCAAAACCTAGAAACGAACTGGGAACCTCTGTCAGACACAATATTCTCCGGAATACCATGCAAACGAACCACATGCTGAAAAAATAATGGAACTAAATCAGAGGAGGAAGGCAACTTAGGCAACGGTACCAAATGGACCATCTTAGAAAACCGGTCACAAACCACCCAGATGACAGACATCTTCTGAGAAACAGGAAGATCAGAAATAAAATCCATGGAAATATGCGTCCAGGGCCTCTCAGGAATAGGCAAAGGCAAATGCAACCCACTGGCACGGGAACAGCAAGGCTTAGCCCGAGCAAATTTGCAAGTTCAACTTATTTTTCCTAAAAATGTTATGCAGGGTATTAATTTCTGAATAGAAATACTGCAAAGAAATCAATTACCATGAAAAGGCTCTTGTATCAAATGTACCAAACCAGGCTTAGACAATGTTAGGGCTAGCGGAACGCACCAAATAATAAAGAGGTAGATATGAGGTGCGTTCGCAGCTCAGGGTCCACCGTGCAGAGATGGTACCTGCTGCTGAGTAATGGTGGATGGACACTTGCTCACACGTGGGTTAGACTTCACCCAGTGTGAATGGAGGCGAACTCTGTTGCTTCACAGAGTTTCCAAAATACGATGCGCTCTGTTAGCAGTCACAGGGTTAAGCTGCAAAACACTAGTGGGATCCCACTGTCGGTCGATATTATACTATTTCTACTGTGGTGAAATTGATGTCACTTTGGTATTATCTGCCAATAATTTTTGGAAATGTGAACACTCCTGAATGGGTATCCATGTGCTGCATTGGGCGTAGTGGATGATCTGTTGGTTCCTATTATACTATTTCTACTGTGGTGAAATTTATGCCACTTTGTTGTTGTCTGCCAATAATTTTAGGAAATGTGAACACTCCAGTTAGGTGTCAATCTGCTGGATTGGGTGTATTGGAAGACATGTTGGTCCCTAGTACACTATTTCTACTCTTATGAAATGTTTGCCACTTCTGTGGTGTAAGGCCCTCATTTGTTTAAATGTGAACACGAAACGAAAAAAACTTTTTCCAGCACCAATTGAATAAAATCCAGGCTTGTAACTTTATTGTTGCCGATATAAAAACAGTGGTAAACCGCTTCTCAAGGCACACCAGGGCACAAACAGCGACGCGTTTCGATCTATTGATCTTTATCACAGCTGTGATAAAGATCAATAGATCGAAACGCGTCGCTGTTTGTGCCCTGGTGTGCCTTGAGAAGCGGTTTACCACTGTTTTTATATCGGCAACAATAAAGTTACAAGCCTGGATTTTATTCAATTGGTGCTGGAAAAAGTTTTTTTCGTTTCCTATTCAAGATGACTGCGTCTCTCTACGTGGAGTTCCGTGCACCGGCAGTGGATATGCGGTGAGCTGGCTTTATATATTTTTTTCTCTAAATGTGAACACTCCTGGTTGGGTTTCCATCTGCTGGATTGGGTGTAGTGGAAGACCTGTTGGTCCCTAGTACACCATTTCTACTGTGGTGAAATTGATGCATTTACAGCTTTGAATTCAATGCCAAAGTAAGACGAGGTGGGTGAGGGATCAGAGTAGGCCTACTATTCTGAGAGCCCTGATACCACATGCAAAAGCTCAACCTGCTTTCATGCTCAGCTACACACACACAGGTGGAAGAAATATCAGTTTCGTAGACTACTATTGTCAGAACAATCTAAAGACAGTAAGTGTGGTAGTTGACTCAGAGAGGGCGGAAACCTGACGATCTACTGCTACACGCAATATACATGAAGGAGACTCAACCAGGAGTATTCACATTTCCAAACATTATTGCAAACACCACCAAAGTGGCATCACTTTCACCACAGTCACTACTGATACCTCATGCCTGGCTGATTGCTGCACTGCCATGCTACAATTTGTACTGTGGGTGAATTGAGGCCTCTTTCCTGATATCTGTCCTTCATTTGATGTATTTTGGCAGCATTTGGGGCCGTTATAAGGTGTTGTGCATGTGTTTGTTTTTGCCTCCCATTGACATGAATGGCGTTTGGTTATGTTCGGCTAATATTCGACGAATTAATCTGTGAATATTGCAAATTCAGTGATCGTAATCTGAACCAAACATTGAAATATTCGCTCATCTCCAGTCATAACATTAGGGAAGGGGGAGTGACACAGCAAATGTTAGCTTCATTGTGTATCTATTAATAAGTCTGAGCACTCTCTTCTTCCAATCACAACCAGTTTCTTGCTATAAAGTTCATGTGAAGCAAAGCTCTTTGAGACAGAAGGAGCCATTTACCAGAGCTGGTGCTCCAGAAGCATCCACCAGGAGTGATCAGCGATTGTTCAGCTCTGGTGATATACCATTTTCAGAATTAACTTTATTAACTTACCCACATATTTTATTTTGCTCTATTTTATAACTTCTGCATTTACAGCAATAAGTGATTCAAAAAACAATACCAAGTTCCAAAGCACATAATATTGTTCTTATAATTCATCTCACATAAACAATTAAAAGTTGTGTAAAAGATGGACCACAAAGCCAATAAAGTCAAGGCTGGTAGTCTAAACCAAAGAAAAACAAGACAAGTAGATAATTTACTGTAGCTTCCTTAAAAAGATGACTCTTTAAACACAATACAGTTTAATGATCCACAAGCTGATTACATTTTATTGTTCTCAATTGTCAAAAATGTTATTGATGGATTTTCACATGACACTTAACCCTGTTTTCTACACAGTATCACTAATCATGAGAAAAAATGTATGTTAATTTAATTAATGTTTTTTACGATATTGTCCTTTTCAAAATCTTTAATGAACAGAATACGTTATAACCAGTCAATTTTATTTGTCTTATTATAATTGGCATTATTATTATAAAATCAACAAACAGGTGCTGCGCTAGCAGGAGGAACTGTGACTAGGAATACATCTCAGTCACCTACCTCACTGTTATGAACTGATGTGTCCACTTGGGACAATGAGCTGCTGCAGACCGTCCTCTGCTATCTTGGAAGATCTGTGATTAGACAGTGCAGCCACGTAAACGATGCACTACCATCCGGGGAGCGTCCTCCCGTAGTGCTGAAAACCCCACCAGTCTCGCCGCTGTAGTGTCCGGCAGGCAGCTACGGCCGATAGCGCCGCCGTGCAGTGGCGTGGTGAGCGGGGGGCGTGGCTACTAGGTGACGTCACCAGTCCGTATGACGGACACTAACAGGGGCCAATCCCGACGCGTTTCGAGGGTGCCGACCCTCTTTCTCAAGGTCATTATTATTATACCTTGGAGATCTTTTGAATAGGAGAATAAACTAGGGGAAAAAGGGAAGACATATTCAACACATAATGTAGGGCTTTAGGCTACAAAGTCTCACCATTACTGATAACCGTTTGGTGGTTATCATGACAAGCTGAAAAAAGTGGCTTTGAATGTGTTCTGTATACAGTGAGGATAAACCATTTATTAGTCCCCTGGAACCACAGTTTTACACTAGAAATTCCAGTTCCTCTCCATAGGACAGTAAATACAGTGTCATGTAAAAGTTTGGGCACCCCTAGTCAAAATTACTGTTATTGTGAACAGTTAAGCAAGTTGAAGATGAAGTGATATCTAAAAGGCCTAAAGTTAAAGATGATATCTTTCCTTTTGTATTTTAGGTAAAGAAAATTATTTTTTTTTCCATTTTAAAAATTACAAAAAGGAAAATGAACCAATGCATAAATTTGGCACACTTGTAGATTTGTGTGCTCAGATCAATTAGCCTGTTAGGCTGACGACTTGTTCACTCTCATTGTTAGGAAATTCCAGGTGATGAAAATTTCCCAGCTTTATAAAAAATCCATTCACTTTAAACTTGTGCCAAAATACAGCAGCCATATGTTCTTCTAAGATGTGGCCTAGCACTCTGAAATTGAAATTGGTGGAGGCCCACATAGTAGGAGAAGGCTACAAAAAGATAGCCAAGCATTTTCAAGTTGTAATTTCCTCAGTTCATGCTGTAATTAAGAAATTACAGTTAAAAGGAAACAGTGAAGGTCAAGATAAGGTCTGGAAGACCAAGCAAAATGTAACAGAACTGCTCGTAGGATAGCTAGGGAGGCAAATCAGAACCCCTGTCTGACTGCAAAAGAGTTTCAGAAAGATTTAGCAGACTCTGCAGTTGGAATACATTGTTCTACTGTTAAAAGACACCTGCAAAAATATGGCCTTCATGGAATACCTTCTTCTATGCACCCTTGAAGGCACTACCTGAAGTATCTATTTCAAATATTGTTGTAATAATTATAGGGGATAACTCAGGAGACTCTTTGCGTGGAACAAGACAACTACAGGACACGGTTTTATAAGTGGTAAAGTTTATATTATCACACGGTGATTCAAACAGGTGCAGAGAGAAACTCAAGTCCACAACACTTGGTGTAAATATTAAACGCAGCTTAGCAGTCTATAGGGAACTTCAGAGGAAAATGCAATCACGCAGAAAGTCTATGAAGCAGTTATTCTTGAGGATACTTGACATAAATAAGTCCTTGTTTTAGTCCAAACACGGATAGATATGCTTATAAGGCAGTTCATGCAATGTCTTATCTCAACCAGGAAGGCCTGGGTGATAATCTCAGGTTTAAGCAGAGCAGCAACAGCTTACATGTACGGCAAATGCAAATGGAAGTAAACACGAGCAGCAGATGAAGGAGGATTACTGGAAACTGGTGTATGCAGCAGGAACTCGAGCAGAGTAGCGGGATCACCACACAGGTTCACAGGAGCAGGTATATAGCCAGGGAGTCACCAGAGTCAGGAGCTGGATGCAAGGCAGAATACTCTAGCACAGACTAAAGGCTGGGGTGGAGTTTTATAGCAGGAAGACACAGTGCACATGAGACCAAAGACGCCGTCTTGGAAAAGGGCAGTAATGCACAAAAGGTAATAAAAAATGTTCAGAGTCCTGACAATTGTGAACAAAGTGTCATTGTAGTTCTCCAACACTCATAAAAGGTATGCACAAATTGCAAAGTCTGCCAAAAATTACAAGCAGGGTCATCCATACATCCTTCAAGGCACCAACTGTAATATATCAATCAAATATTGTGAACAAAGTGTATTTGTCGTTCTCCCAAGGTCATTTATACACCTTTCAAATCAACAGATGTAGTGTCTCATTCAAATACTTTAAACCAAGTATTCTTGTAGTACTCACACACTCATAAAATGTCTGCCCTAAGTACAAACCAAAAACTGCAAGCAGCGTCATCCATATACCGTAAAGGGAGGGATACTGTAACGTCTATGCCTGGTGCCCTGGCATGTTCCCCTCCTCCCCTCAGAGGACATAAGCCTACTAACCGCTCCACCTGCAACAGGGTCCTTGTGATTCTTATCCTCCTTTCATGTGCATGTCACACTCTGTTCCAACCACGCATATGCACACTCCCCTACTCTTAACCCCTTAATCCCATTGGACGTACTATCCCGTCAAGGTGATGTGGGACTTAATTCCCAGTGACTGGATAGTATGTTCAGCGTGATCAGCTGCGCTCATGGGGTGAGCCCGGCCGATCGTGGCTCACCCCATGAGCTGACTATCGCAGCTGACATCCGGCACTATGTGCCAGGAGCGGTCACGGACCACCCTGGCACATTATCCCCTGGCACACTGCGATCAAACATGATCGCAGTGTTCCAGGGGCATAGGGAAGCATCGCACAGGGAGGGGGCTCCATGTGGGCTTCCCTGAGACCCTCGGTGTGCTCATCTCCTCCCTGCAGGCCCCGGATTCAAAAATGGCCACGAGGCTACATCCAGGTCCTGCAGGGAGGTGGATTACCAGCACCTGCTCAGAGCAAGCGCTGGTAAGCCTGCAGCCCTGCATGTCAGATCACTGATCTGACACAGTGCTCTGCAAAGTGTCAGATCAGCGATCTGACCTTATAACATGATGCCCCATGGGGCAAGGTTATAAAGTAAAAAAATATATATTCACAAGTGTTAAAAAAAAATTCCTAAATAAAAAAAATATATTGTTCCCATAAATACATTCTTTTATCTAAATAACAAAAAAATAAAAGTACATATATTTAGTATCGCCGCATCCGTAATGACCCGACCTATAAAACTGTCCCACTAGTTAACCCCTTTAGTGAACACCGTAAAAAAACGAGGCAAAAAACAACCCTTTATTATCATACCGCCGAACAAAAAGTAGAATAGCACGCGATCAAAATGACAGATATAAATAACCATGGTACCGCTGAAAACGTTTTCTTGTCCTGCAAAAAACGAGCTGCCATACAGCATCATCAGTGAAAAAATAAAAAAGTTATTGTCCTCTGAATAAAGCGATGCAAAAATAATAATTTTTTCTATAAAATAGTTTTTATCATATAAAAGCGCCAAAACAAAAAAATTTTTAAATGAGGTATCATTGTAATCGTACTGACCCGAAGAATAAAACTGCTTTATCCATTTTACCAAACGTGGAACGGTATAAACGCCCCCCAAAAGAAATTCATGAATAGCGGGTTTTTGGTCATACTGCCTCACAATAATCGGAATAAAAAGCGATAAAAAAATGTCACGTGCCCGAACATGTTACCAATAAAAACGTCAACTCGTCCCGCAAAAAACAAGACCTCTGTGGACAAAAATATGGAAAAATTATAGCTCTCAAAATGTGGTAACGCAAAAAAATATTTTTTGCAATGAAAATCATCTTTTAGTGTGAGACAGCTGCCAATCATAAAAATCTGCTAAAAACCCACTATAAAAGTAAATCAAACCCCCTTCATCACCCCCTTAGTTAGGGAAAAATAAAAAAAATAAAAAAATGTATTTATTTCCATTTTCCCATTAGGGTTAGGGTTAGGGTTAGGGTTAGGGCTAGGGTTAGGGTTAGGGTTGGGGCTAGGGTTGGGGCTAGGGTTAGGGTTAGGGATAGGGCTAGGGTTAGGATTAGGTTTGGGTCTAGGGTTAGGGTTAGGGTTGGGGCTAGGGTTATCATTTGGATTACATTTACAGTTGGAATTAGGTTTAGGGGTGTGTCAGGATTAGGGATGTGGTTAGGGTTATAGTTGGGATTAGGTTTAGGGGTGTGTTGGAGTTAGGGGCGTTATTACGGTTGGGGTTAGGGGTGTGGTTGGGATTAAAGGTGTGTTTGTGTTAGGGTTTCAGTTAGAA
The DNA here is from genome assembly GCF_051348905.1 of Ranitomeya variabilis. Taxonomy (NCBI): domain Eukaryota; kingdom Metazoa; phylum Chordata; class Amphibia; order Anura; family Dendrobatidae; genus Ranitomeya; species Ranitomeya variabilis. The sequence goes on along the minus strand of NC_135232.1, from coordinate 1,002,924,878 downwards.
TTGGGGGTTTCCACTGTTTAGGCACATCAGGGCTCTGCAAACGTGACATGGCATCCGATATCAATTCCAGCCAATTCTGCGTTGAAAAAGTAAAACAGTGCTCCTTCCCTTTTGAGCTCTGCTATGCACCCAAACAGTGGTTTACCCCCACATATGGGGTATCAGTGTACTCATGACAAATTTCACAACATCAGTTGGGGGTACAATTTCTTCTGGTAACCTTGGAAAAATAAAAAATTGGTGGCGAAATGTTCATTTTTGTGAAAAAATATTATTTTTTATTTTTATGGCTCTACATTTTAAACTTCTGTGAATCACTTGGTGGGTCAAAGTGCTCACCACACATCTAGATAAGCTTCTTAGGGGGTCTACTTTCTAAAATGTTGTCACTTGTGGGGGGTTTCAATGTTTAGGCACATTAGTGGCTCTCCAAACGCAACATGGCGTCCCATCTCAATTCCAGCCAATTTTGCATTGAAAAGTCAAATGGCGCTCCCTCCCTTCCAAGCTCTGCCATGTACCCAAACAGTGGTTTACCCCCACATATGGGGTATCTGAGTACTCAGGACAAATTGTACAACTTTTGGGGTCCATTTTCTCCTTCTACCCTTGTTAAAATAAAACAAATTGGAGCTGAAATACATTTTTTGTGAAAAAAATTAAATATTAATTTGTTTTAAACATTCCAAAAATTCCTGTGAAACAGCTGAAGGGTTAATAAACTTCCTAAATGTGATTTTGAGCACCTTGAGGGGTGCAGTTTTTAGAATGTTGTCACTCTTGGTTATTTTCTATCATATAGACCCCTCAAAATGACTTCATATGTGATGTGGTCCCTAAAAAAAAAATGGTGTTGTAAAAATGAGAAATTGCTGGTCAACTTTTAACCCTTGTAACTGCCTAACAAAAAAATAGTTTTTCCCAAAATTGTGCTGATGTAAAGTAGACATGTGGAAAATGTTAATTATTAGGTATTTTTTGTGACATATCTCTGTAAGTTAAGGGCATACAAATTCAAAGTTGGAAAATTGCTAAATTTTCAAAATTTTCATTTTTTCACAAATAAACGCAAGTAATATCAAATAAATTTTACCAATATCATGAAGTACAATATGTCTCAAGAAAACATTGTCAGAATCACCGTGATCCGTTGAAGCGTTCCAGAGTTATAACCTCATAAAGGGACAGTGGTCAGAATTGTAAAAATTGGCCCGGTCATTAACATGCAAACCACCCTCGGGGCTTAAGGGTTTAAACGAGCAGCAGTGGTACATGGTAAAATGCCCCAGCCGAAGTTGGGAGGCATTTATTTAAAGTGAACACCTGCAATATGTCTTCCAACCAATAGCTGGGAGGCCTCTTTTATAAAAGACACCTTCCCCAATAGGGAGGTGCCTGTGTGGCACAGTGGGTCCATGAACCATGTGCTCCACTTACGGATGTGACATCTGCTCTCCACTGTCAGTCAAAAAGTGGGAGTGGCACTGTTGGAGAAACTCAAAGAAAAAACGTAGATTTCAATTGCACTAATATGCAAAACATTACATTTGCAAACCTAATTTGCATTGTCAATTTGATGCAAAAACATCCATTGCGTTAGTTGTCTCTAGCTGAGCAAGCAAGAAAAATGTACTGAGCTAAGACATTTATTCAAGAGAAGAATCATTAATTGGGAAGAAGTTAAATGTGATTCTATTTATCTCATAGAGCCTATACTTTAAAGCATGGCTCTGCAGTAATATTCTCAAAACAGATATCCTCCCAGAAGAACCATGATTTCCATTGTATATAGTGAATAATGTGCTACATGCAAATCAAGTCAAATCTACTTCTAATGCGTCCCTATAAAAAATCTGGAGAGAGCTACCCAGCAATGTGCTCATTTGGGAATCCTAAAATCTTATTTCAATACCTACATAGCACTAACTGTAGGGTACAAGTTCTCATTATAAAGACTTATACTAGAAGATGTTGGATATTTTCCCATAAAGAAGACAAGTATCAAATTATAAAACATTCCATTAAAAGCATTAACTAGCATAATCTTTTCTGACTAAAAATGATATATAGATATATGCTGACTGGCAAACTTTCCATAGATGTTTCGCTAGTTTAGATACTGGAAGCTAAAATGTATGAGTGGATTCAGGTGTCTAGCCAATAGAATTCTGGCATCTCCGGAGAGGAGTTGGTTGAGTGCTTTTGCTGACTATGTGACCACTGTTTGCCACTTACCCCATTAGTGGGATTCAATCCCCTGTGAGGTTAACAGAGATAGAATCTAGTGTCATATCTAATTCATTACTGTGTGCAAGTGACACAGCTCTATTGCAGAGCATCTACTTTGTTATTGTGAGCGAGTGACATAGCTCTATTGCAGAGCATCTACTTTGTTATTCTGTGCGAGTGACAGCTCTATCACAGAGCATCTATTTCATTACTGTATGCGAGTGACACAGCTTTATAGCAGAGCATCTATTCTGCTTCTGTGTGTGAGTGACACAGCATCATGTGCTTTCACTGAGTGACGTCTAACACAGTGCAAGCTAGCAATCACTCACTGTGTGTTCCGCCATTGTACACATTAGCTGCAGTTTTACATCTCTGCACGGTGGACCCCGGGTTGCGATTGCACTTCTTTATTAAATTTATTTGATGCAATGCGTCAACCCTAACAGGGTTGTTTAGCTTTTTCATATTTTTTAAAACTTTTTTTACTATTTACTGTTTTTGTTTTTTTAGCTTTTTCATATTTTTTTAAAACTTTTTTGCTATTTACTGCATTTATTAGTCCGTTTAACCCCTTCATGACCCAGCCTATTTTGACCATAACGACCTGGCCGTTTTTTGCAATTCTGACCAGTGTCCCTTTATGAGGTAATAACTCAGGAACGCTTCAACGGATCCTAGCGGTTCTGAGATTGCTTTTTCGTGACATATTGAGCTTCCTGTTAGTGGTAAATTTAGGTCGATAATTTCTGAGTTTATTTGTGAAAAAAACGGAAATGTGGCAAAAATTTTGAAAATTTTGCAATTTTCACATTTTGAATTTTTATTTTGTTAAACCAGAGAGTTATGTTACACAAAATAGTTAATAAATAACATTTCCCACATGTCTACTTTACATCAGCACAATTTTGGAAACAAAATATTTTTTTGCTAGGAAGTTATAAGAGTTAAAATTTGACCAGTGATTTCTCATTTTTACAACAAAATTTACAAAACCATTTTTTTTAGGGACCACCTCATATTTGAAGTCAGTTTGAGGGTTCTATATGGCTGAAAATACCCAAAAGTGACACCATTCTAAAAACTGCACCCCTCAAGGTGCTCAAAACCACATTCAAGAAGTTTATTAACCCTTCAGGTGTTTCACAGCAGCAGAAGCAACATGGAAGGAAAAAATGAACATTTAACGTTTTAGTCACAAAAATGATCTTTAGCAACAATTTTTTTAATTTTCCCAAGGGTAAAAGGAGAAACTGGACCACGAACTTTGTTGTCCAATTTGTCCTGAGTACGGTGATACCTCATATGTGGGGGTAAACTACTGTTTGGGCGCACGGCAGGGCTCGGAAGGGAAGGAGCACCATTTGACTTTTTGAATGAAAAATTGGCTCCAATCTTTAGCGGACACCATGTCGCGTTTGGAGAGCCTCCGTGTGCCTAAACATTGGTGCTCCCCCACAAGTGACCCCATTTTGGAAACTAGATCCCCCAAGGAACTTATCTAGAAGCATAGTGAGCACTTTAAACCCCCAGGTGCTTCACAAATTGATCCGTAAAAATGAAAACGTACTTTTTTTTTCACAAAAAAATTCTTTTAGCCTCAATTTTTTAATTTTCACATGGGCAACAGGATAAAATGGATCCTAAAATTTGTTGGGCAATTTCTCCTGAGTACACAGATACCTCACATGTGGGGGTAAACCACTGTTTGGGCACATTGTAAGGCTCGGAAGGGAAGGAGTGCCATTTGACTTTTTGAATGAAAAATTATCTCCATCGTTAGCGGACACCATGTCGCTTTTGGAAAGCCCCTGTGTGCCTAAACATTGGATCTCCCCCACAAATGACCCCATTTTGGAAACTAGACCCCTCAAGGAACTTATCTAGAAGCATAGTGAGCACTTTAAACCCTCAGGTGCTTCACAAATTGATCCGTAATAATGAAAAAGTCTTTTTTTTCACACAAAATTTCTTTTAGCCTCAATTTTTTCATTTTCACATAGGCAACAGGATAAAATGGATCCTAAAATTTGTTGGGCAATTTCTCCTGAGTACTCAGATACCTCATATGTGGGGGTAAACCACTGTTTGGGTGCACGGCAAGGCTTGGAAGGGAAGGCGCGCCATTTGACTTTTTGAATGGAAAATTAGCTCCAATCGTTAGCGGACACCATGTCGCGTTTGGAGAGCCCCTGTGTGCCTAAACATTGGAGCTCCCCTACAAGTCACCCCATTTTGGAAACTAGACCCTCCAAGGAACTTATCTAGATGCATAGTGAGCACTTTAAACCCCCAGGTGCTTCACAGAAGTTTATAACGCAGAGCCGTGAAAATAAAAAATAATTTTTCTTTCCTCAAAAATGATTTTTAGCCCAGAATTTTTTAATTTCCCAAGGGTAACAGGAGTAATTGGACCGCAAATGTTGTTGTCCAGTTTGTCCTGAGTACGATGATACCCAATATGTGGGGGTAAACCACTGTTTGGGCGCACGGCAGGGCTCGGAAGAGAAGGCACGCCATTTCGCTTTTTGAATGGAAAATTAGCTCCAATCATTAGCGGACACCATGTCGCGTTTGGAGAGCCCCTGTGTACCTAAACATTGGAGCTCCCCCACAAGTAACCCCATTTTGGAAACTAGACCTCCCAAGGAACTAATCTAGATGTGTGGTGAGAACTTTGAACCCCCCAAGTGCTTCACAGACGTTTATAACGCAGAGCCATGAAAATAAAAAATAATTTTTCTTTTCTCAAAAATTATTTTTTAGCCCACAATTTTTTATTTTTCCAAGGGTAACAGGAGAAATTGGACCCCAAAAGTTGTTGTCCAGTTTCTCCTGAGTATGTTGATACCCCATTTGTGGGGGTACACCACTGTTTGGGCACACGTCGGGTTTCGGAAGGGAAGTAGTGACGTTTTGAAATGCAGACATTGATGGAATGCTCTGTGGGCATCACGTTGCATTTGAAGAGCCCCTGATGTGCCTAAATAGTAGAAACTCCCCACAAGTGACCCCATTTTGGAAACTAGACCCCAAGGGAACTTATCTAGATGTGTGGTGAGCATTTTGAACCCCCCAAGTGCTTCACAGAAGTTTATAACGCAGAGCCGTGAAAATAATAAATGTGTTTTCTTTCCTCAAAAATATTTTTTTAGCCCAGAATTTTTTAATTTTCCCAAGTGTAACAGGAGAAATTTGACCCCAAGAGTTGCCCAGTTTGTCCCGAGTATGCTGGTACCCCATATGTGGGGTTAAACCACTGTTTGGGGGGGGCGTGGCCTAGCTGTGAAGAGGAATGGTCGCATCTTTGTGGAGCTCCTGCCTAGCATTGATTATCCATCGGATTTAACTAACCCAAAACCGAGAAAACAGACCCTCTTGGCAGACAAACAAGTGTACCCGACCCTGGAGCAGTTTATAGAAGATTGGGGGATCCCACCCGGACACTGACTCCATGCTCTGAGGAGAGGGAGGGAGTGAGGGCGAAGACGCCGCCATATTCATCAGACCCACGAGCTGACTTGCACCGGACTCAAGGAGATACAGGGAGGTATGAACTTCCCCCCTTCCCCTACACCCACTCCTGCTGGGAATAGCCGCACTCGCGTCTCTCTGCTTACCGGTGGTGGCGGCGCCTCTAACTAGACACTCCTGGAGGTGCCCGGCGCTGCACCGCATCGCTGTTACAATCACCCGGCCTCTGTGCCTGGAAACACGGCTGGACAGACTCACCCTCAGTAGCGGCGCGCCTTTCCCCCCGGCAGTCTGGTGGAAATCCCCGGCACTCCTCTATCAGAGGTGCTTGGAGGGCTGAGATTTTCCCGCCAGTCCCAGCGCCATCTTAGACCTCCCACCTGTGGGGAGAACCCCTGCACACCAGACCAGAAGACTGTTCCAGCCTGGGATCATCCCCCGCCTGCAGCTTATAATTGCACTCTGCACGCTGTCTCCTGACCCCCCACATCCATCTAATTGATAGCTAACAGACTAGAAGAATTGTTTGTGACCAGAACGCACATTACATTAGGTGTGCACTGGTGTGGGGAGCATCTCCCTCTGCCCCATACCCTTTCACCTATATCTAGCTACAGTTAAATCAATGCAGTAACCCTTTGCAGCCCTGAGAAATAGACTGTCTTCTAGACTAACTCTCCCCACTGCAGACTCAGTGCTTTACAATAAAGAAAAGATTCTGGAGGACAGAGGAGACCGCAGAGAACATTAATGTGCACCTCAATCTGAATGTAACCAACCCTCCTTCTTAACTCAACGCTGCGTCTCCATTGTTGCTGTTTCTCTCGCATCAGCACCTGGGCTGTGCTTGCAGGGGTATAACCGCATTCCAAACAACTTAAAGTGTCACATTTCCTCAGCCTTCAGTCCCTCTGTATCACTGATGTCCCCCAGGGACTCATAAATACAAAGAAAGCCCTCTGAAAGACGGACATCTAGTGACATCTAGTGCTCAATCTCAGAACTGGTGGTACATTTTATAATACACAAAAAAGACTCAGCAGGCCATAGAACGTCCCCACTGATACAATAGCGACACCTAGTGTCCATGGTGAGCTTTATCTCTGAACACACTATGAGGATTATCTAAAAAAATCCTTCTCTTAGAGGCGCATGTGCGGTTTTCAGCAGTGACAGTCATGTCTTGCTGATCTCCGTTACCCGACCTACCTATTTAGGCCCTAATCAGCACCTGAATTACGTCAAACGCTCTGCAATTGAACTTATTGCAATCTCAGGAGACCCCCCTTCTGGTGATGCCTAAGAAGAGAGGCGCGGCACAAACACCAGGCCGTAATATCGCAGATCTTTTCCATAGTAGCAGCATTTCCAAGACGACTACTACGACTTCTCTCCCCTCGACCTCAACGGGGAACACAGGTGATATAATGGACCAAGATGAGGCCGGTCCCCACATGGAGACAACGATCTCCACGGCAACCCTTACCAAGTCCTTACAAGAGACTTTCCGATCTGAGCTTTCCTCAGCTATGCAGAAGATCTCCTCCCAGATACAGGACATTATGCAACGTACAGTGGCCCTGGAGGAAAAGATGGACGCCACCGCAGATGCCTTAGAAGAAGATCGCAAAACCCTCAAACTACATGCAGAACGTGTTGCAGAACTAGAACTACGATGCGAAGACTATGAGAACAGATCACGTCGGAGCAACCTGCGGATCAGGGGACTCCCTGAAAATATTGTAGCTCTCAAAGACACTGCTACTGCCCTCTTCACCGCACTTCTCCCTGACACAGATCGGTCTATGCTGCATATCACCAGAATCCATAGAGCCCTGGGCAGGCCGCGCAACAACGATATGCCCAGAGATGTGATCCTAAAATTACATTATGAAGAAGCACGAGATCTAATCCTAAATGCTGCACGTGATAATCCAGACCTACCGGGACTGCCATCTTCAGTACATATCTATGCGGATATCGCATCAACCACCCTCGCCAGGAGGAGATCCCTCAAACCAGTAACATTAGCCCTGCAGACGGCACAGATTAAATACAGATGGAGCTTCCCCTTCGCCCTCGTCTTTACATACAACTCCCAAGTGTACACCTGCCGTACGCTAGAAGAAGGGAAACAAGCCATGCTTAAAGCGGGGATCCCGATCTCAATAGAGACTTCAGCCATGCCACAGAGAAAACCAAGACCGCCAAGAGAATGGCAAAACCCTCCCAGAACAAGGAGCCAAAACGCACGGGTCGTCTGATATGTTCAACTTTCAGGGTTGTCCACCTTGATTTCCGTGAGACGGAGTGAACTGCTACTATTCATCCTGATTGCTCCCGGAGATGGGGGGAGGGGGTTGATGGCTCTCTACTGCCTCTCCTCTCAACTCTCCAGAGTTAGTAATTATATACTGAATATTTATACAGATATTTTATTCTGACTTTAAACGCAAGTGGTCCCTCAGATTGCTACTTCCCTAAATGATCCTATTCCTTCTCTATCTTATCCCGCTCTGATTCCTCCCTACCTCCCCCTTCTTCCCAATAACTACCGTACCGCAGTTCCCTCCTTTTCTCCTCCCTCTCTCCCCATAACCCCCCTTTCTTTCATACCCCCTTCCTTCCCCTCTCCCCTTTTTACCCCAATCCCCTCACCTCTCCCCATTTCTCCCCCCTCCTTCCTCCCCTCTCCTCCCTTCCTCTCTCCCTCCCCCCTCCCCTTCCTTCCCTCCCATCTTTCCCCCATCTATCTCCCTCCCCCCCTCCTTTTTTTTTTTTTTTTTTTTTTCCCCTCTCCTGCTCCTTCTTTTCTCTCTCCTCTTTATACCATTCTCTCTACCAAGGGCCTAAATGTCGGGTTTATACCATGCTGCCTAAACTTGGCGACACCTGGTACTCCAATTAATATGGTAAACCAGATCGCCATATTTTCCGGATTTGATATCCGTTTGTTATTATTAACTGTTATGTTGATCATTGTCTTCCCCCAGTCTGTTCCCTTCCTATTGTTTCTTCACAGAGATCATCACTGCACTTACCGATTAATTTATCATCTACTAACCGGAGACACGGTTCTTGTTCCCGCTCGAACCTCCACACTCTTCAGCGGTAAATATTCACTGGAAAATGTGTAATGTTGTTTCTCATAATGTCCGAGGATTCAACTCACCCATTAAACGTAAGAAAGCCTTCTTTGACTACTCAAAACATGCGCCAGACATTATTTGTCTCCAGGAGACTCATTTTTCCACCTCCTCCCACCCTAAACACTTTGATGCCAAGTATTCACAACACTATATGTCAAACTGGGACAAAAAGACGAGAGGTGTCGCCACTTTCATTAGGAATAACTTCCCATTTCAGCTCATTAATGCACACTCGGACTCAGAGGGCAGATTCCTCATTATTCTTGGAACTTCACGAAACCAGACAATTTGCATTGTTAATAGCTATTTACCTGCAAATTCCCAGAGATCGGTCTTTCAGCTAATTATATCAAAACTAGCCACTCTTACGTATGACCACCTTATCTGGTGTGGCGACTTCAACTTTATCGTTAATCCTAAATTAGATAGCAGCACCCAGAAGCGGTCGGATTTAACAAAAACTGATAAAAGGAAAATCCAACACCTAATGAAAGACAACTGCCTGGTCGATGTATGGAGAGAACTAAATGGTTCTATAAAAGGTTACACATACTTTTCACCTGCACACCAGTCCTATTCTCGAATAGACCTGCACCTAACTACTGTAAGAACGATCCCATCTGTCCTATTCTCCCGTCATATTCCATCATCGTGGTCTGACCATGATGTTGTCCTATCAACATTTAATTTCAATGTCACCACTTCTAAATTATTCAAATGGAGATTGAACGAATCCTTACTAACTGACCCTGCTACACTCTCTAAAATTAAAGAGGAGTTGGGATTGTACTTCCAGACTAATTCCACTGATGACACTTCTCCTGGACTAGTGTGGATGGCGCATAAAAAATTTATTACTGGCTCACTAATCAAAATTGCGTCCAATAAAAAGAAACAAAGGTCTGATCTACAAACACGTTTAGAGACTAAACTTGCGAAACTTGAACTCGCTAACCAGGCCACCACTTCCCTCTTTCTGATTAAACAAATCAAGGACACTAAGCTACAGTTAGACACTATTCTTACAAACAAAACAGAGAGAGCGTTAACATGGACTAAGTCAACCTTTTATAAATATGCAAATAAGCCTTCTGGCATGTTGGCACGTAGACTCAGATGCAAAGAATCCTTAAATAATGTCACTTCCATCAAAGACTCCAAAGGCAGAATTTCCGCACACCCGGATATGGTATACGAAACATTCCGGGACTACTATCAAAAACTATATACCGCTCCACAGAATCCTTCACCACAATCCTTACCCTCCTTCCTAGATGAATTGAAATTACCTAAAATCCCCATCTCCTCGATAGACCAACTGCATGCACCAATATCTGAGGATGAAATTTCTGCAGTAATTAAAAATCTAAAAAAAAACAAAGCCCCCGGACCTGACGGCCTCACGGCACTTTACTACAAGAAACTTACAAACATCCTCACACCGCACATTAAAAATTTCTGTAATGCTTTACTAAATGGCACCCAGATGCCCCCTGAATTCTACATTGCACATGTGACGGTAATTCCAAAACCAAAGAAAGACCATCTCCTTCCCAAGAATTATAGGCCTATATCGTTGCTAAATGTTGACCTCAAACTCTTTACATCCATCATTACCACTAGGCTCAACAAATTTTTACCTACCCTTATTCACCGAGACCAAGTGGGGTTCATACCTAATAGACAAGGTCCCGACAATATTAGAAGAAATCTAAATATTATACATTCAGCAAACTATCATAAACAACCCCTGCTACTGCTAGCTTTAGACATAGAAAAAGCTTTCGACTCGGTCTCATGGCCCTACCTATTTGAGGTCCTAACCAGATTTGGTATCCCTCGCACCCTTATTTCATGCCTTCAACTATTATACGACAGTCCAATAGCCTACCTAAAACTCCCGTCAACTAAACCTACTCCTATCATCATACAAAGAGGGACGAGACAAGGCTGCCCACTTTCCCCAGCCCTATTTGCCATGGCCATGGAACCACTAGCTGAGACATTAAGGCTTAACCCGAACATACTTGGACCTGTAGGGCTTGACGCACAATATAAAGCAAGTTTATTTGCAGATGATTTACTGCTGACTCTATCCAGCCCACTCACCACTCTCCCAAATTTATTTTCAATCCTACGTAGATTTGAGTCGATCTCAGGACTCAAAATTAATGTTGACAAATCCGAAGCTCTATTTCTTAATACCACCAAAGAAATGCAAACAAATATTATTTCCCAGTTCAAATTTACAAAAAATGAACATTATATAACTTATCTTGGAGTCAACCTCACCTCTCATAGGTCGACCCTATTTAAATGGAATTATCTCCCGTTAATAAAAAATCTCCGAGCTGACTTAACTAGATGGTCCGCCATGAGGTTGTCCTGGTTGGGCAGGTTGCATGCAATTAAAATGGTCTCTTTGCCTAGATTTCTGTACTTATTCCGCTCTCTCCCCATACCTTTGCCCCATGATACCCTACGCGAAGTTCACTCCATGATCTCAAAATTTATTTGGCAGGGGAAAAAACCCAGAATTCGTCAAAAAACTATGTTCATACATAGAAGACTGGGGGGGCTCTCCTTGCCTAACTTCACACTGTACTACAAATCAGCTCAGTTAGCCCAATTGACCAATGCCTGCGCTACCAACCGTGCTCCGAGATGGGTTGACCTGGAATCGTCTCTCTTGTCTCCATTTTCCTTGTCGGGCCTTATGTGGTCCACACATAAACTACCAAAAGGTCTACACATTACAGCACCTTTCACAGCACACTCCCTGATCCTCTGGAGGAAGGAAAGATTCAAATTTGAACTCCAATCTGAGTCTGCCCCGCTGACCCCTCTCTTCTACAACCCCATGTTCCCTCCAGGACTTGACCCACGTTCTTTTGCATGGTGGAAAGTTAACGGGATTACTACTCTAAAGCACCTCTGCTCACCCTTTAATACAATTTTATCTAGACAAGAATTTCTCCAAAAATACAATCCACCCATTAGCGAAACCTTCCGTATTCATCAGGTTTTCCATTTTGCGGAACGGTTTTTGCAGCGGAAAATCCCTTTTCGCGTGACTGGCTTTGAGCAGAGATGCATGGATGACCCACTGGGAAGGGGAACTATTTCTCTATTATACGGATCCCTCAATGCGGCACATAGAGTCGATAAATTACACTACATGAAACAGTGGGAGGAAGATCTGGGTATCCAATTAACCTTGGAAAATTGGAGACGATGCTGTGACACAGTCTCCAGGGGCAGTCATCAAGCCTCCCTGGCAGAGACATCCATTAAGGTCTTACACAGAACATACCAAGTTCCAAGTAAACTCCACGCCATATACCCCAACATTTCAGATAAATGCTTTAGAGGATGTGGCGCAGTAGGAGATATGAAGCATATTTGGTGGGAATGCCCGATAGCCTCGACTATGTGGCAGGAAGTTGGATTATTAATCGGAAAAATGTATGACCGGACAATACAACCTGACCCGGCCACATTCCTCTTGGGAGCCAAATACCCGGGGTTTACTAATAAATTTCACAGGCTGATAGGCCAACTGCTTATGGCCGCCAAGCTACATATAGCTACCAACTGGAGGTCGCCATTTCTCTCTGTCCAGGCAGTTAAAGATAAAATGAACTCAATCCTCTTATATGAACGTATACACGCGACTAGGGAAGATCTGTGGGAGACCTTCTACCAGATTTGGAAACCGTGGATGGATCTTAACACGAACTTAAATCTTGAACAAAACCTGACTTTATCTATTTGAGACTCTGTTGTCTTGTGAGAGATTCTGATAACACCGGGGTTGAGCCGGCGTGGGGTGGGGTGTGGGGAGGTAGGAGGCAGAACTCATAAAACAGAACATAGTTCAACCTTGTCTAGTAAATATACTATAGCTCATTTCGAAATAAAGTGTAGTATCTCATTTCCCTCCCCACTTTCCCTCTTTTATGTCTCCCCATGTTCTTGTCTTGTCATACTTGTATTCTTGAATTTGAGTTAATATATGTTTGGTTTTGCCACTTTGTTCTTATTGAACTCCCTTGTAAGGGAAACTGTTGTTCAACTGCTATGTTAATGAAAATAAAAATTATTGAAACTAAACCACTGTTTGGGCACATGCCGGGGCTCTGAAGGGAAGTAGTGACGTTTTGGAATGCAGACTTTGATGGAATGGTCTGCGGGCATCATGTTACATTTGCAGAGCCCCTGATGTGCCTAAACAGTAGAAACTCCCCACAAGTGACCCAATTTTGGAAACTAGACCCCCCAAGGAACTTATCTAGAAATGTGGTGAGCACTTTGAACCCCCAATTGCTTCACAGAAGTTTACAATGCAGAGCCGTGAAAATAAAAAAATAATTTTTCTTTCATCAAAAATGATGTTTTAGCAAGCAATTTTTTTATTTTCACAAGGGTAACAGGAGAAATTGGACCACAATAGTTGTTGCCCAGTTTGTCCTGAGTAAACTGATACCCCATATGTGGGGGTAAACCACTGTTTGGGCACAAGTCGGGGCTCGGAAGGGAAGTAGTGACATTTTGAAATGCAGACTTTGATGGAGTGGTCTGTGGGCGTCACATTCCATTTGCAGAGCCCCTGATGTGCCTAAACAGTAGAAACCCCCACAAGTGACCCTATTTTGGAAACTAGACCCCCCAAGCAACTTATCTAGATGTGTAGTGAGCACTTAGAACCCCCAAGTGCTTCATAGAAGTTTACAACGCAGAGCCGTGAAAATAAAAAATAATTTTTCATTCCTCAAAAATTATGTTTTAGAAAGCAATTTTTTATTTTTGCAAGAGTAACAGGAGAAATTGGACCCCAATAGTTGTTGTCCAGTTTATCCTGAGTAAGCTGGTACCCCATATGTGGGGGTAAACCACTGTTTGGGCACACGTCGGGGCTCGGAAGGGAAGCAGTGACGTTTTGAAATACAGATTTTGATGGAATGGTCTGCGGGTGTCACGTTGCATTTGCAGAGCCCCTGATGTGCCTAAAGAGTAGAAACCCCCACAAGTGACCCCATTTTGGAAACTAGACCCCCCCAAGGAACTTATCTAGATGTGTGGTGAGCACTTTGAACCCCCAAGTGCTTCACAGAAGTTAATAACGCAGAGCCGTGAAAATAAAAAATAATTTTTCATTCCTCTAAAATTGTTTTAGCAAGCAATTTTTTATTTTCGCAAGGGTAACAGGAGAAATTGGATGACAGTAATTGTTTCCCAGTTTGTCCTGAGTATGCTGGTGCCCCTTATGTGGGGGTAAACCATTGTTTGAGCGCACGGCGGGGCTCGGAAGGGAGGGAGCACCATTTGACTTTTTGAACGCAAGATTGGCTGGAATCAATGGTGGCGCCATGTTGCGTTTGGAGACCCCTGATGTGCCTAAACAGTGGAAACCCCTCAATTCTAACTCCAACACTAACTCCAACACACCCCAAACCCTAATCCCAACTCTAGATATAACCCTAACCCCAACACACCCCTAACCACAACCCTAACCCAACACACCCCTAACCCTAATCTCAACCCTAACCCTAATCCCAACCCTAACCACAACCCTAACCCCAACACACTCCTAACCATAACCCTAACCAAAAGCCTAATCTTAACCCTATTTCCAACCCTAGCCCTAATTCCAACCCTAACTCTAATTCCAACCCTAACCCTAAGGCTATGTGCCCACATTGCAGATTTGTGTGAGATTTTTCCGCACCATTTTTGAAAAATCCGCAGGTAGAAGGCACTGCATTTTACCTGCGCATTTACCCCAGATTTCCAGTGTTTTTTGTGCGGATTTCACCTGCGGATTCCTATTGAAAAGCAGGTGTAAAACGGAATCCGCACAAAGAATTGACATGCTGCGGAAAATACAACACAGCATTTCCGCGCGGTATTTTCCGCACCATGGGCACAGCAGATTTGGCTTTCAGTAGGTTTACATGGTACTGTAAACCTGATGGAAAACTTGTTGTGAATTTGCTTTTTGCTCCCTCTAGTGGTTACTAGTTTTTTGACTCTGGTTTTTCTGTCATTCCTTTTATCCGCACCTGGGTCGTTAGTTAGGGGTGTTGCTATATAAGCTCCCTGGACCTTCAGTTCAATGCCTGGCAACGTAGTTATCAGAGCTAGTCTGCTGTGCTCTTGTCTACTGATCCTGGTTCCAGTTATATCAGCTAAGTCTGCCTTTTGCTTTTTGCTATTTGTTTTGGTTTTGTATTTTTGTCCAGCTTGTTCCAAATCTTTATCCTGACCTTTGCTGGAAGCTCTAGGGGGGCTGGTGTTCTCCCCCCGGACCGTTAGACGGTTCGGGGGTTCTTGAATTTCCAGTGTGGATTTTGATAGGGTTTTTGTTGACCATATAAGTTACCTTTCTTTATTCTGCTATCAGTAAGCGGGCCTCTCTGTGCTAAACCTGGTTCATTTCTGTGTTTGTCATTTCCTCTTACCTCACCGTCATTATTTGTGGGGGGCTTCTATCCAGCTTTGGGGTCCCCTTCTCTGGAGGCAAGAAAGGTCTTTGTTTTCCTCTACTAGGGGTAGCTAGATTCTCCGGCTGGCGCGTGTCATCTAGAATCAACGTAGGAATGATCCCCGGCTACTTCTAGTGTTGGCGTTAGGAGTAGATATATGGTCAACCCAGTTACCACTGCCCTATGAGCTGGATTTTTGTATTCTGCAGACTTCCACGTTCCTCTGAGACCCTCGCCATTGGGGTCATAACAGTTTGCCAGGCCCGTATTAAATGTTTAATGCATTGCAGAAGAGGGATTATAAGAAAGAAGATTCTGAGTTTTTTTTTTTCTTCTTCCCCTTTACCTCAGAGTGGCTATGCTTGCTGCAGACATGAATGTCCAGACCTTGATTACAAGTGTGGACCAGCTGGCTACTCGTGTGCAGGGCATACAAGACTATGTTATCAGAAATCCTAGGTCAGAACCTAAAATACCGATTCCTGAACTGTTTTCCGGAGACAGGTTTAAGTTTAGGAATTTCGTGAATAATTGTAAATTGTTTTTGTCCCTGAGACCCTGTTCATCTGGAGATTCTGCTCAGCAAGTAAAAATTGTTATTTCGTTCTTACGGGGCGACCCTCAGGATTGGGCTTTTTCGCTGGCGCCAGGAGATCCGGCATTGGCTGATCTTGATGCGTTTTTTCTGGCGCTCGGTTTACTTTATGAGGAACCCAATCTTGAGATTCAGGCAGAAAAGGCCTTGCTGGCTATGTCTCAGGGGCAGGACGAGGCTGAAGTGTATTGCCAAAAATTTCGGAAATGGTCCGTGCTGACACATTGGAACGAGTGTGCACTGGCCGCTAATTTTAGAAATGGCCTTTCTGAAGCCATTAAGAATGTTATGGTGGGTTTTCCCATTCCCACAGGTCTGAATGATACTATGGCACTGGCTATTCAAATTGACCGGCGGTTGCGGGAGCGCAAAACCGCAAATTCCCTCATGGTGTTGTCTGAACAGACACCTAATTCGGTGCAATGTGATAGAAAAACCGCAAATTCCCTCATGGTGTTGTCTGAACAGACACCTGATTTAATGCAATGTGATAGAATCCTGACTAGAAATGAGCGGAAAATTCATAGACGCCGGAATGGCTTGTGCTACTACTGTGGTGATTCTACACATGTTATCTCAGCATGCTCTAAACGTATAGCTAAGGTTGTTAGTCCTGTCACCGTTGGTAATTTGCAACCTAAATTTATTCTGTCTGTAACTTTGATTTGCTCACTGTCATCTTATCCTGTCATGGCGTTTGTAGATTCAGGTGCTGCCCTGAGTCTCATGGATCTCTCATTTGCTAAGAGCTGTGGTTTTACTCTTGAACCATTAGAAAATCCTATTCCTCTTAGGGGTATTGATGCTACACCATTGGCAGCAAATAAACCGCAGTATTGGACACAGGTTACCATGTGCATGACTCCTGAACACCGCGAGGTGATACGTTTCCTGGTTTTACATAAAATGCATGATTTGGTTGTTTTAGGGCTGCCATGGTTACAGACCCATAATCCAGTCCTGGACTGGAAGGCTATGTCAGTCTCAAGTTGGGGCTGTCGTGGTATTCATGGGGATTCCCTGCCTGTGTCTATTGCTTCTTCTACGCCTTCGGAAGTTCCGGAGTATTTGTCTGATTATCAGGATGTCTTCAGTGAGTCTGAGTCCAGTGCACTGCCTCCTCATAGGGACTGTGACTGTGCTATAGATTTGATCCCAGGCAGTAAATTTCCTAAGGGAAGACTGTTTAATCTGTCGGTACCTGAACATACCGCTATGCGTTCATATATCAAGGAGTCTTTGGAGAAAGGACATATTCGTCCATCTTCTTCCCCTCTTGGTGCGGGATTCTTTTTTGTGGCAAAAAAGGACGGATCTTTGAGACCTTGTATTGATTATCGGCTTTTAAATAAGATCACTGTCAAATTTCAGTATCCTTTACCGCTGTTGTCTGACTTGTTTGCCCGGATTAAGGGTGCCAAGTGGTTCACCAAGATAGACCTTCGTGGTGCGTACAACCTTGTGCGCATTAAGCAAGGTGATGAATGGAAAACCGCATTCAATACGCCCGAAGGTCATTTTGAGTACTTGGTGATGCCTTTTGGGCTCTCCAATGCGCCTTCGGTTTTTCAGTCCTTTATGCATGACATTTTCCGGAAGTATCTGGATAAATTTTTGATTGTTTATCTGGATGATATTTTGGTTTTTTCTGATAATTGGGATTCGCATGTGGAGCAGGTCAGGTTGGTCTTTAAAATTTTGCGTGAAAATTCTTTGTTTGTCAAGGGCTCAAAGTGTCTCTTTGGTGTACAGAAGGTTCCCTTTTTGGGGTTCATTTTTTCCCCTTCTGCTGTGGAGATGGACCCAGTCAAGGTCCGAGCTATTCTTGATTGGACTCAGCCCTCGTCAGTTAAGAGTCTTCAGAAGTTCTTGGGCTTCGCTAACTTCTACCGTCGTTTTATCGCTAATTTTTCTAGCATTGTGAAACCTTTGACGGATATGACCAAGAAGGGCTCCGATGTAGCTAACTGGGCTCCTGCTGCCGTGGAGGCTTTCCAGGAGTTGAAACGCCGGTTTACTTCGGCGCCTGTTTTGTGCCAGCCTGACGTCTCACTTCCCTTTCAGGTTGAGGTGGATGCTTCGGAGATTGGGGCCGGGGCCGTTTTGTCGCAGAGAGGCCCTGGTTGCTCTGTTATGAAACCTTGTGCCTTTTTCTCTAGGAAGTTTTCGCCTGCCGAGCGAAATTATGATGTGGGCAATCGGGAGTTGTTGGCCATGAAATGGGCATTTGAGGAGTGGCGTCATTGGCTCGAGGGTGCTAAGCATCGTGTGGTGGTCTTGACTGATCACAAAAATCTGATGTATCTTGAGTCTGCTAAACGCCTTAATCCTAGACAGGCCCGCTGGTCATTGTTTTTCTCCCGCTTTGATTTTGTTGTCTCGTATTTACCAGGTTCAAAGAATGTGAAGGCCGATGCTCTTTCTAGGAGCTTTGTGCCTGATGCTCCTGGAGTCGCTGATCCTGTTGGTATTCTTAAAGATGGAGTTATCTTGTCAGCTATTTCTCCGGATCTGCGACGTGTGTTGCAGAGATTTCAGGCTGATAGGCCTGAGTCTTGTCCACCTGACAGACTGTTTGTCCCGGATAAGTGGACCAGCAGAGTCATTTCCGAGGTTCATTCCTCGGTGTTGGCAGGTCACCCGGGAATTTTTGGCACCAGAGATCTGGTGGCCAGGTCCTTTTGGTGGCCTTCCTTGTCAAGGGATGTGCGGTCATTTGTGCAGTCCTGTGGGACTTGTGCTCGAGCTAAGCCTTGCTGTTCTAGTGCCAGCGGTTTGCTCTTGCCCTTGCCTGTCCCGAAGAGACCTTGGACACATATCTCCATGGATTTCATTTCTGATCTTCCGCTATCTCAGGGCATGTCCGTTATCTGGGTGATATGTGATCGCTTCTCCAAGATGGTCCATTTGGTTCCTTTGCCTAAGCTGCCTTCCTCTTCCGATCTGGTTCCTGTGTTTTTCCAGAACGTGGTTCGTTTGCACGGCATCCCTGAGAATATTGTGTCAGACAGAGGATCCCAGTTCGTTTCCAGGTTCTGGCGATCCTTTTGTAGTAGGATGGGCATTGATTTGTCGTTTTCGTCTGCTTTCCATCCTCAGACTAATGGACAGACGGAGCGAACCAATCAGACTTTGGAGGCTTATTTGAGGTGTTTTGTCTCTGCTGATCAGGACGATTGGGTTACAATCTTGCCGTTGGCTGAGTTTGCCCTTAATAATCGGGCTAGTTCCGCCACCTTGGTTTTGCCTTTTTTCTGCAACTCTGGTTTCCATCCTCGCTTTTCTTCGGGTCATGTGGAGCCTTCTGACTGTCCTGGGGTGGATTCTGTGGTGGATAGGTTGCAGCAGATCTGGAATCATGTGGTGGACAACTTGAAGTTGTCACAGGAGAAGGCTCAGCGCTTTGCCAACCGCCGCCGCGGTGTGGGTCCCCGACTACGCGTTGGGGATTTGGTATGGCTTTCTTCCCGCTTTGTTCCTATGAAGGTCTCCTCTCCCAAATTTAAACCTCGTTTTATTGGACCTTACAAGATATTGGAAATCCTTAATCCTGTATCTTTTCGTCTGGATCTTCCTGTGTCGTTTGCTATTCACAATGTATTTCATAGGTCCTTGTTGCGGCGGTACATTGTGCCTGTAGTTCCTTCTGCTGAGCCTCCTGCTCCGGTGTTGGTTGAGGGCGAGTTGGAGTACGTGGTGGAGAAGATCTTGGATTCTCGCCTCTCCAGGCGGAGGCTTCAGTACCTGGTCAAGTGGAAGGGCTATGGTCAGGAGGATAATTCCTGGGTGGTCGCCTCTGATGTTCATGCGGCCGATTTAGTTCGTGCCTTTCATGCCGCTCATCCTGATCGCCCTGGTGGTCGTGGTGAGGGTTCGGTGACCCCTCACTAAGGGGGGGGTACTGTTGTGAATTTGCTTTTTGCTCCCTCTAGTGGTTACTAGTTTTTTGACTCTGGTTTTTCTGTCATTCCTTTTATCCGCACCTGGGTCGTTAGTTAGGGGTGTTGCTATATAAGCTCCCTGGACCTTCAGTTCAATGCCTGGCAACGTAGTTATCAGAGCTAGTCTGCTGTGCTCTTGTCTACTGATCCTGGTTCCAGTTATATCAGCTAAGTCTGCCTTTTGCTTTTTGCTATTTGTTTTGGTTTTGTATTTTTGTCCAGCTTGTTCCAAATCTTTATCCTGACCTTTGCTGGAAGCTCTAGGGGGGCTGGTGTTCTCCCCCCGGACCGTTAGACGGTTCGGGGGTTCTTGAATTTCCAGTGTGGATTTTGATAGGGTTTTTGTTGACCATATAAGTTACCTTTCTTTATTCTGCTATCAGTAAGCGGGCCTCTCTGTGCTAAACCTGGTTCATTTCTGTGTTTGTCATTTCCTCTTACCTCACCGTCATTATTTGTGGGGGGCTTCTATCCAGCTTTGGGGTCCCCTTCTCTGGAGGCAAGAAAGGTCTTTGTTTTCCTCTACTAGGGGTAGCTAGATTCTCCGGCTGGCGCGTGTCATCTAGAATCAACGTAGGAATGATCCCCGGCTACTTCTAGTGTTGGCGTTAGGAGTAGATATATGGTCAACCCAGTTACCACTGCCCTATGAGCTGGATTTTTGTATTCTGCAGACTTCCACGTTCCTCTGAGACCCTCGCCATTGGGGTCATAACAAAACTGCTACGAATCCGCAGCGGCCAATCCGCTGTGGATCCACAGCCAAATCCGCACCATGTGTGCACATAGTCTAATCTAACCCTAACTCTAGTTCTAACCCTAATTCTAACCCTAATCCTAACCCTAACCCTAACCCTAGCCCTAGCCCTAACCCTAACCATAACCCTAGTGGAGGAAGAAAAATAATATATATTTTCTTTATTTTTATTATTGTTCCTACCTATGGGGGTGATAAAGGGGGGGGGTTCATTTACTATTTTTTTTATTTTGATCACTGTGATAGGTTTTATCACAGTTATCAAAATGTACCTGGAACGAATCTGCCAGCCGGCAGATTCGGCGGGTGCACTGCGCATGTGCCCGCCATTTTGGAAGATGGCGGCGCCCAGGAATAAGATGGACGGACACCGCGAGGCTCGGTAAGTATGAGGGGGGGAGATCGGAGCACAGGGGGGATCAGGGCATGGGGGGTGGATCGAAGCACGGGGGTAGCGGACAGGAGGACGGGGGAGCGGACAGGAGGACGGAGGGGAGTGGACCACAGTACAGGGCAGAAAGGAGGACTGGGGAGGTGATCGGTGGCGGTGGGGGGGGCAGATTAGGTTTTCCAGCCATGGCCGATGATATTGAAGCATCGGCCATGACTGGATTGTAATATTTCACCATTTTCATAGGTGAAATATTACAAATCGCTCTGATTGGCTGTTTCACTTTCAACAGCCAATCAGAGCGATCGTAGCCACGGGGGGGTGAAGCCACCCCCCCTGGGCTGAAGTACCACTCCCCCTGTCCCTGCAGATCGGGTGAAATTGGAGTTAACCCTTTCACCCGATCTGCAGGGACGCGATCATTCCATGACGCCACATAGGCATCACAGGTCGGATTGGCACCGACTTTCATGACGCCTACGTGGCATCAAAGGTCGGGAAGGGGTTAAAGAACTTGAAGCTACGATCATCTAGCTAAAATCATGATCTCTTATGAACCCCAGGCAGGGGCTCGCTATAACTCGTATTGTAAAGAAAGGCACAAGGTCATCAGCAGACCCCCGGATTTCTTGGAAGCTCATCAGCGCCCCGTGATCACATCAAGAATGCACCAGTGGGAGCATGAAATGGCGAGCTCCCCTACCAACAAATGTTAAATGCTGCCTTCAGAGATTAAGAGTGAGATTTAACAGGTTAACAGCCTAGGCGGAGCTCTGCTCTGCCCTCAGCTGTTAAAGGCACATGGTGGCTGATTAAACCAGCCATCATTTGCTGGGTAAGAGGCAGAGACAAGACTTTTGAAGTACACATTTGTCACATTTGTCATATGTCATGAAGGGATTAAAATAAAAGCATGGATAACATTTTTAATAATTTGTAGATTTGCCAATTCTCTTTTTGCCTAGGTACAGTCTTATCTTTGCCAGCACACACTTAAAGCTGAAATATGAATTTCCTTTTGCATCATAATTATGATTGTTTCTGAGATCCCTATTTTCTCAATGTTTTTTAAACAATGGAGGCCATGCCTCATACAGCTTTGTATCAGGACTGGGCAAGCGTAAAGTATGCTGCATGCATCCATAGTTTACTGATGATATATTCATATACGTATTTCTGCTATGAATTCTTTCACTGCTTTATCTCTATTATTCCACAGATACACTGTAAATCTGCATTTTGTCAAATGAGGCAATTGTTTTTAAAACCTTCTTTTTTTATGCTCTCATGATTAAATATTATAGACCAAACTGCTAATCCCTTTTCCCCTGTTCTTTCCAGGATTCACATTCAATCAAAGCTTGTCAAGAATGTTCTTTGTCCTTCTGCTTGTCTTGTTTGGAAACACAACATGTCCAGTCAGCAATTAGATAACTCAGAAAACATTATTTCATTCTGTCGTGCCGGGGAATTTAATTATCCCCTGCTCTACTTACTATAATCTTTTCACAATGTGAATGCAACTCTCGTTTCCTCACCGTCTGTGAATGTCACCCACAATATAGCTTGCTTTTTTCATACAGATTCCCTTATGTACTCCATAAATTCCGCTATATAAATGTTCACTTTTTGGTTTATTTAAAACACAATAGTTCTGACAGCATGATACAAGGGTACAATAATGGAAATGATTGCTGCAGCTTCTGCTGCCACACCAACTTAGGGAACGACTTGTTTCTACTGAATCTTTTTAAAACTTTGCTAAAACTGCAGCAAAAGCTTCTGCTGAATCTGCTTTTACAACCTATTGTTTGCATCCTATCTGTATTGCACTCTGGTTCATTTTGAGACTGGGTATAGAAATAATATTGAAAATGTTCTGTCCTTTACATTTTGAGTTCATGTCTACACAACAGGTTATGAAACGTTATATTTAGATGTCAAATTATGTTTAGCAATTCCAGCTCATCGTTGGTGTTCTCCTGACTCGTTCATGACACTATTCGGACACTAATTCTGCCACAGCCGAGAATTGCAAATAGAAAGAAAGGAGTCTAGATCAACAAAACAAGTTCTTTATTCAGATTAAATTCTGGTGATGTCCTTTGGATACATTTTATCTGAATGAAGAAGAACCTGTTTGTTTAGCTGTACTCCTTTCTTTTATCCTGGACTATTGTATACCTTTGTCATAGAGTAAAGAACGACCATTTTAAAAGATAATAGAGAGATAGTAGAATCAGTTTAATAGTACTGAACAAGTTTTAAATGCAAGACCGATTTATTGGTACATTGATTAGGGTCACAACTTTTTCATGGGCCAAGGAGTGATGCAATTAGTGTGTGTGCTATAGAATAGTGTGACCTGTGCACCTTGTGGCAGTGGGGTGAGTAAAAAGAGGGCCAGATAAAAGAAGAAAGCAAAGACTTTTTTATTGTTTTACTTTCTGTTATTGGCTTTGACAGAAAGTGGAGGTTCCATTCACGAAACAGGCAAGAAAATACCCATAACATAATAATTGAATATGAGTTAGGAAAGAATAAAATGTTGTCACATTCAACCTTAGCTTTTGTTTCATTGGTTGAACAATGACAACATTACATTAAATTCTGCATATAAAAGGCATCCAACAAAATGTATATCCTGTATGTGAAATAAATATATACATCAAAACAAAATAGTTCTTAATATCATGGTTTAATCTACAAAAATGTATCAGAAATTCCTGACCTTCTTTTGTCTACCTGTGTGTTTCATTACATTAGCATACTGTACTATACATGCCTTTATTGGGGTGCATTCATGTAGTCTTTTTTTTTATTAAAAACTCATATTTTTTTAATTACTCAATGGTAAAAAAAATGTTGCAGATAGATATTTCTCTGAAAGGTCAATAGGAAACTCTAAAAAATAATTATATAGATGTTTTATGTGGTTTCTTCACTTTTGGTGTTTTTTTGTTAGGATTGTTGGCCTTTTTTCAAAACATATGAACATAAGAATGAATGACCTCAGGGAGATCAAAACATCCAACATCGTGGAGACACCATCACGTGTTTCTCAACGCAGTGATCCAGAACACTGCCCCCATCCCTTATGGGAAATATGCAAATGCATATAGAAAAGCTACGGAGACACCATCACGTGTTTCTCAACACAAGCAATGAATAGCCAGGTTTTTCACCGGGAAGGAACAACCACGGGAAAGGCAGTATCCAATACAGGAAAACCGCCTATGCCAAAACATGGTATCCACCCACAGACAGCTGTTTCAGGGTATTTGCCCCTCATCAGTGTGGAGTAGGAAACTGGCTATTAGGAGCAGTGCCTAGTGAAAAGGCTATGAACATAAGGATGAATGACCTCGGGGAGATCAAAACATCCAACACCGCGGAGACACCATCACGTGTTTCTCAACACTTCCACAGTGTTGGATGTTTTGATCTCCCTGAGGTCATTCATCCTTATGTTCATAGCCTTTTCACTAGGCACTGCTCCTAATAGCCAGTTTCCTACTCCACACTGATGAGGGGCAAATACCCCAAAACAGCTGTCTGTGGATGGATACCATGTTTTGACATAGGTGGTTTTCCTTTATTGGATGCTGCCCTTCCCGTGGTTGTTCCTTCCCGGTGAAAGACCTGGCTATTCATTGCTTGCATTGAGAAACACATGATGGTGTCTCCGCGGCTTTTCTACATGCATTTGCATATTTCCCATAAGGGATGGGGGCAGTGTTCTGGATCACTGCGTTGAGAAACACGTGATGGTGTCTCCACGGTGTTGGATGTTTTGATGTCCCCTAGGTCATTCATCCTTATGTTCATAGCCTTTTCACTAGGCACTGCTCCTAATAGCCAGTTTCCTACTCCACACTGATGAGGGGCAAATACCCCGAAACAGCTGTCTGTGGATGGATACCATGTTTTGGAATAGGTGGTTTTCCTTTATTGGATGCTGCCCTTCCCGTGGTTGTTCCTTCCCGGTGAAAGACCTGGCTATTCATTGCTTGCTTTGAGAAACACATGATGGTGTCTCCGTGGCTTTTCTACATGTTTTTTTCAAACAATGACATCTGTTATGATCCTTAGTGGCTGAGGATCACGAATAGACCAGCAAGTGAATAAACTAAGGACAAGCTCTAGGGAGATGGTAACTGGACTGATCGCAAATCTGAACCTATCCAACACAACTAGAGGTAGCCGGTGAACGTACCTAAATAATTCCTAGACGTCTCAAGCCAGCCTGAGGAACTAGCTACCCCTAAAGAGAAAGAAAGACCTCGCATGCCTCCAGAGAAATAATCCCCAAAGATATAGAAGCCCCCAACAAATATTAACGGTGAAGTAAGAAGAAGGCACATACGTAGGGATGAAGCAAAAGAGGCCCACTAGTACTAGAAAGCAGAAAATAGAGCAGGAGTCTATGCGATCAATAAAAAACCCTTACAAAATATCCATCCTGAGATTTCAAGAACCCACGCACCAACTAATGGTGTGTGGGGAGAAACTCAGTCCACTAGAGCATCCAGCAAGCGAGGGAATCACATTTTAGCAAGCTGGACAAGAAAACATGATAAACACTGCTGATCAAAAAATGAGCAAAGAAAACTTAGCTTGTCCTGGATGGACTGGGAGCAAGGTAGTCAGAAGGAATCTGAGTAGCACTGATTACATCGACAGCCGGCAACAAGTGGAAGTAAACCAGAGCTATATAGGAACCTCCCAGAGGATAACGAACCAGCTGATAGCCAGAGACCAGCAGGATAACAAACAAAGCCACCAGGGGGAGCCCAAAGCAAAAGTCACACCATACCACCAGTGACCACAAGAGGGAGCCTGAAAACAGAGTTCACAACAGTACCCCCCCCTTAAGGAGGGGTCACCGAACCCTCATGAAAACCCCCAGGGCGATCAGGATGAGCCACATGGAAGGCACGAACCAAATCGGCCGCATGAACATCAGAGGCGACAACCCAAGAATTATCCTCCTGACCATAGCCCTTCCACTTGACCAAATACTGGAGCCTCCGTCTAGAAACACGAGAATCCAAGATCTTCTCCACCACGTATTCCAATCTCCCTCAACCAGCACGGGGCAGGAGGCTCAACCGGAGGAACCACAGGTACCACATACCTCCGCAACAACGAGCGATGGAACACATTATGAATAGCAAATGATGCTGGGAGGTCCAGACGAAATGACACAGGGCCAAGGACTTCCAGAATCTTATAAGGACCGATAAACCGAGGCTTGAACTTAGGAGAGGAGACCTTCACAGGAACGAAGCGAGAAGACAACCACACCAAGTCCCCAACGCGAAGTCGGGGACCCACACAGCGACGGCGGTTGGCAAAGAGCTGAGCCTTTTCTTGTGACAACTTCAAATTGTCCACCACATGATTCCAAATCTGATGCAACCTATCCACCACAACATCCACTCCAGGACAGTCAGAAGGCTCCACCTGACCCGAGGAAAAACGAGGATGAAACCCCGAATTACAAAAAAAAGGAGAAACCAAAGTAGCAGAACTAGCCCTATTATTAAGGGCAAACTCGGCCAATGGCAAAAAAGTAACCCAGTCGTCCTGGTCGGCAGAAACAAAACATCTTAAATAAGTCTCCAAGGTCTGATTAGTTCGCTCGGTTTGGCCATTCGTCTGAGGATGGAAAGCCGACGAAAAAGACAATTCAATGCCCAACTTAGCACAAAAGGTCCGCCAAAATCTAGACACAAACTGGGATCCTCTGTCTGAAACAATGTTCTCAGGAATCCCGTGCAAACGAACCACATTTTGAAAAAACAGTGGAACCAACTCGGAGGAGGAAGGCAACTTAGGCAAGGGCACCAAATGGACCATCTTAGAAAAATGATCACACACCACCCAGATGACAGACATTCTCTGAGAGACAGGGAGATCTGAAATAAAATCCATGGAAATGTGCGTCCAAGGCCTCTTCGGGACAGGCAAAGGTAACAGCAAACCACTGGCACGAGAACAGCAAGGCTTAGCCCGAGCACAAATTCCACAAGACTGCACAAAGGAACGCACATCCCGCGACAAGGAAGGCCACCAAAAAGACCTGGCCACCAAGTCTCTGGTACCAAATATTCCAGGATGGCCCGCCAACACCGAAGAATGAACCTCGGAGATGACTCTGTTGGTCCATCTATCTGGGACAAACAGTCTCTCCGATGGACAGCGGTCAGGTCTATCCGCCTGAAACTTTTGCAGCACACGTCGCAAATCTGGGGAGATGGCAGACAAAATCACCCCTTCTCAAAGGATACCAGCCGGCTCTGAATCTCCAGGAGAGTCAGGCACAAAACTCCTAGAAAGAGCATCAGCCTTGACATTCTTCGAACCCGGCAGGTACGAGACCATGAAATCAAAACGAGAGAAAAACAACGACCAACGAGCCTGTCTGGGATTCAGCCGCTTGGCCGACTCGAGATAAATCAAATTCTTGTGATCAGTCAAGACCACCACACGATGTTTAGCTCCCTCGAGCCAATGTCGCCACTCCTCAAATGCCCACTTCATAGCCAACAGCTCCCGATTACCGACATCATAATTCCGCTTGGCAGGCGAAAACTTTCTTGAAAAGAAAGCACATGGCTTCATCACAGAGCCATCGGGGATTCTCTGCGACAAAACAGCCCCCGCTCCAATCTCGGAAGCATCAACCTCCACCTGGAAGGGAAGTTAGACATCTGGCTGACATAAGACCGGAGCTGAAGAAAACCGACGCTTTAGCTCCCGAAAGGCCTCCACAGCCGCAGAAGACCAATTAGTCACATCAGAACCCTTCTTGGTCAAATCCGTCAAAGGCTTAACAACGCCAGAAAAATTAGCTATGAAGCGACGGTAAAAATTAGCAAAACCCAAGAACTTCTGAAGACTCTTAACAGATGTAGGCTGCGTCCAGTCATGAATAGCCTGAACCTTGACTGGGTCCATCTCAATAGTAGAAGGAGAAAAAATGAAACCCAAAAAATAAATCTTCTGGACTCCAAAAAGACATTTTGAGCCCTTCACAAATAAAGCATTGTCACGCAGGACCTGAAAGACCATCCTGACCTGCTTAACATGAGACTCCCAATCATCCGAAAAAACCAGAATATCATCCAGATACACAATCATAAACTTATCCAGATATTCACGGAAGATGTCATGCATAAAGGACCGAAAGACTGAAGGAGCATTAGAAGGTCCAAAAGGCATCACCAAGTACTCAAAATGGCCTTCAGGCATATTAAATGCAGTTTTCCATTCATCACCCTGTTTTATACGCACAAGGTTATACGCACCACGAAGATCTATCTTGGTGAACCAACTAGACCCCCTAATGCGAGCAAACAAATCAGTTAACAATGGCAAAGGATACTGAAATTTGACCGTGATTTTATTCAAAAGGCGATAATCAATACAGGGTCTCAGGGAACCATCCTTTTTAGCCACAAAAAAGAATCCTGCACCAAGAGGGGATGAGGACGGACGAATATGTCCCTTCTCTAAAGACTCCTTTATATAACTCCGCATGGCAGCATGCTCCGGCACAGATAAATTGAAAAGTCGTCCCTTAGGAAACTTACTACCAGGAATCAAATTTATAGCACAATCACAGTCCCTATGAGGAGGTAGAGAATTGAGTTTGGGCTCCTCAAATACATCCTGGTAGTCTGAAAAAAACGTAGGGACTTCAGAAGGAGTGGACGAAGCAATTGACACCACAGGAGCGTCACCATGAATTCCCTGACAACCCCAACTTGACACCGACATAGCTTTCCAATCCAGGACTGGATTATGAGTCTGCAACCATGGTAGACCCAACACGACGACATCATGCAAATTATGCAGTACAAGAAAGCGAATCACCTCCTGATGAACAGGAGTCATGCACATGGTCACTTGTGTCCAGTACTGAGGTCTATTCGTAGCCAATGGTGTAGAATCAATTCCCCTCAGTGGAATAGGGAATTTTAAAGGCTCCAAATCAAAACCACAGCGCCTGGCAAATGACCAATCCATCAGACTCAGGGCGGCACCTGAATCTACAAAAGCATTAACCGGGTAAGATAACAGGGAACAAATCAGGGTAACAGACAAAATGAACTTAGGCTGTAAAGTACCAATGGTGACAGATTTATCAACCTTTTTTTTGCGCTTAGAGCATGCTGATATAACATGAGCTGAGTCACCACAGTAAAAGCACAACCCATTTTGCCGTCTATAATTTTGCCGTTCACTTCTGGTCAGAATTCTGTCACATTGCATATGCAGCGCCCCAGAGTCCTGGTCGTTGCAGTACTGTGGCTCCGCCACTAAGGGGAGCTATGGTACGTCTGATGGCACTGAAGGAGTTCATCTGATCAGGTATCACAGACACCAATACATTTCACAGTCGGGCCTCCGGGGGGAGCTAAGGGTTCTATTCACTAGGCCACTCCCCACCATAGTGGGTAAACTGGGGGTCAGGCAGGAAGTTAGATCAGAAAGCTGACTGGGTTGGAACCAGGCAACATCTTGTGGCAGAGGGTGTTGTGGGGGGAAGATACAGTAGGGTCTCTGTCAGGGGTGGGATCCTGACAGAGGCTTGGCAACTTGAACGAACGTAACGGGACCGTGCCTGCTCAGCATAGCGGCGGTGCCCAAGGAAGGATCAGAAGCGAGATAGATTGTGCTGAGTGAGAAACGAGATCAAGCAGTAGGAGAATACCAGTAGGGGTCGTGCTGTAAGACCGAAGCAACACCCTACTGAGGCGCACTACCGGTGGCCGGAACGCCGAGGGAGTATCATAATATCTAGCTTCAAGCAATACTCTAAACAGCGGCAGGACAGTCAGTCTAAGGCGGGCTGTCTAACTTAAATCACCTATGCAGTCTTGGGGGGCAACTTGTGGAGAGGGGCGACTCTAGGGTCCCGGAAGAGCTCCGAGCCTACCCGTCAAACGGGTGCCGTCCCAACCAGGACATCAGGGAGGGACGGAGGATTAGCAGAACATCATCTAATCGAGTTGTGAGGGAACTTAAGAAACAGACACAACAGTTGTGGGGACTTTCCGTAAGCACAGCAGGGAAGGACCGCAACACATAGCTCTAGAAGGAAGGCACAGATTTCCACCTGTGAAGAGAACTCTGGAGGTGCCATTGGACCGGCTGGACTTGCGCAGCCTGGTGAACTGTGTTCTGGACTGAGGACCCAGAGATCTTCAGTAAAGAGGTAAAGAGACTGCAACCTGGTGTCCTCGTTATTTAACCGCGACCTGCACCCCACAACTGCACCGCACCATCACAGCCTCACCACCACCGTCATCCGTCATATCATTTGCTGTGCGCCCCACGGCAGGGTCACGGACCGGGGCTTAGCCGCCGTGACAACCCCAGAGCAGAGACTCAGAGGCCCGGTACCGGGTACCCCTCGGCCCTGCGGCAGTGGGGGCGCTACACATAGATTCAGGTGTCTGTTCAGAAGACACCGCCAAATGGTGCACAGGTTTGCGCTCCCGCAAACGCCGATCAATCTGAATGGCCAGAGTCATTGACTCATTCAGACCTGCAGGCGTAGGGAACCCCACCATGACATTCTTAATGGCTTCAGAAAGACCTTCTCTGAAATTTGCAGCCAGGGCACACTCATTCCACTGAGTAAGCACCGACCATTTCTGAAATTTCTGGCAGTACACCTCTGCTTCATCTTGCCCCTGCGAGAGGGCCAATAACGTTTTTTCAGCCTGGTTCTCAAGATTAGGTTCCTCATAGAGCAATCTAAGGGCTAGAAAAAACGCATCTACACTAAGCAATGCAGGATCCCCTGTGTTGTGAAATTGGATTCTGGGCTTCCCCGGTGGCCACTGGTGGAATTGAACTTGTGTGCATCATCCTCTCTGTTCACCTGTTCCCATCAGGATGTGGGAGTCTCTATATAACCTTGCTCCTCTGTCAGTTTCATGCCGGTCAACAATGTAATCAGAAGCCTTTCTTTGCATGTTCCTGCTACTAGACAACTCCCAGCTAAGTTGGACTTTCGTCCTTGTTTGTTTTTGCATTTTGTTCCAGTTCACAGCTGCTGTTTCGTTACTGTGTCTGGAAAGCTCTTGTGATCTGAAATTGCCACTCTGGTGTTATGAGTTAATACTAGAGTCTTAAAGTAATTTCTGGATGGTGTTTTGATAGGGTTTTCAGCTGACCATGAAAGTGCCCTTTCTGTCTTCCTGCTATCTAGTAAGCGGACCTCGATTTTGCTAAACCTATTTTCATACTACGTTTGTCATTTCATCTAAAATCACCGCCAATATATGTGGGGGCCTCTGTCTGCCTTTTGGGGAAATTTCTCTAGAGGTGAGCCAGGACTGTATTTTCCTCTGCTAGGATTAGTTAGTCCTCCGGCTGGCGCTGGGCGTCTAGGGATAAAACGTAGGCACGCTACCCGGCCACTGTTAATTGTGCGGCAGGTTTAGTTCATGGTCAGTTTAGATTCCATCTTCCAAGAGCTAGTTCTTATATATGCTGGGCTATGTTCTCTCGCCATTGAGAATCATGACAGTTTGACCGGCCCAAAAGGGTTAAATTATTGGCTGAGAAAGGAGAGAAAAAAGAAGTCTGCTGAAAATTTTTTTTTTTTTTTCTCTAGTTCTGAGTGTGCTCATAATTGAATCACTTGCTAGTCTGCCTATACTGCAGCCTTCCTCTCTTTCTCTCCTTCTAATCCTTGAATGGCTCTGTGTTCACCTGTTTGAAATGGATCTTCAGAGTGTAGCTACAGGTTTGAATAATCTCGCCACGAAGGTACAAAATTTGCAAGATTTTGTTGTTCATGCACCTATGTCTGAACCTAGAATTCCTTTGCCTGAATTTTTTTCAGGGAATAGATCTTGCTTTCAAAATTTTAAAAATAATTGCAAATTGTTTTTGTCCCTGAAGTCTCGCTCTGCCGGAGATCCTGCACAGCAGGTCAGGATTGTAATTTCCTTGCTCCGGGGCGACCCTCAAGATTGGGCTTTTGCATTGACACCAGGGGATCCTGCGTTGCTCAATGTGGATGCGTTTTTTCTGGCCTTGGGGTTGCTTTATGAGGAACCTCATTTAGAGCTTCAGGCGGAAAAAGCTTTGATATCCCTATCTCAGGGGCAAGATGAAGCTGAAATATACTGCCAAAAATTCCGTAAATGGTCTGTGCTTACTCAGTGGAATGAGTGCGCCCTGGCGGCGATTTTCAGAGAAGGTCTCTCTGATGCCATTAAGGATGTTATGGTCGGGTTCCCTGTGCCTGCGGGTCTGAATGAGTCCATGACAATGGCTATTCAGATCGATAGGCGTCTGCGGGAGCGCAAACCTGTGCACCATTTGGCGGTGTCTACTGAGAAGACGCCAGAAAATATGCAATGTGATAGAATTCTGTCCAGAAGCGAGCGGCAGAATTTTAGACGAAAAAATGGGTTGTGCTTCTATTGTGGTGATTCAACTCATGTTATATCAGCATGCTCTAAGCGTACTAAGAAGCTTGACAAGTCTGTTTCAATTAGCACTTTACAGTCTAAGTTTATTCTATCTGTGTCCCTGATTTGTTCTTTATCATCTATTACCGCGGACGCCTATGTCGACTCTGGCGCCGCTTTGAGTCTTATGGATTGGTCCTTTGCCAAACGCTGTGGGTATGATTTGGAGCCTTTGGAAGCTCCTATACCTCTGAAGGGGATTGACTCCACCCCATTGGCTAGTAATAAACCACAATACTGGACACAAGTAACTATGCGTATTAATCCGGATCACCAGGAGATTATTCGCTTTCTGGTGCTGTATAATCTACATGATGTTTTGGTGCTAGGATTGCCATGGCTGCAATCTCATAACCCAGTCCTCGACTGGAAAGCTATGTCTGTGTTAAGCTGGGGATGTAAAGGGACTCATGGGGACGTACCTTTGGTTTCCATTTCATCATCTATTCCCTCTGAGATTCCTGAATTCTTGTCTGACTATCGTGACTAGGGTTGAGCGACTTTCATTTTTTTAAGATCGAGTAGGGTTTTGGGAAACCCGATTTTGTCCAGAGTCGAGTCGAGTGCAGTCGGCCGATTATCGCTAAAAGTCGGGGATCGACCGAAACACGAAACCCAATGCAAGTCAATGGGGAAGCATAGTCGGCAGTGAGTGGAGGCCAGGAAAACACCTACAGTGCCCATTTTAATGCCAAAAACATCCATTCTTGTTTCTGAAGCTTGCCAATCTTAATTAACTGTATAATAATAGTTGGGCATAGGGAATTGGGGGAAAGTTGTGGGGGGAGTAGGGCTGGCTCAAGTTTTTCGTGGGCCCAGGAAATGCGGACTACGTCACGGCGGTGTTGCAGGGAAAGGTAAGTATTTAAAAGTTGCAAGTGCTGTGATCCTGAGCAAGCAGGGGGGGCCCACTCGTTCGCATTGCCACTGGCACAGGGCCCCTCAAAGTAC
The DNA here is from genome assembly GCF_051348905.1 of Ranitomeya variabilis. NCBI lineage: Eukaryota > Metazoa > Chordata > Amphibia > Anura > Dendrobatidae > Ranitomeya > Ranitomeya variabilis. The sequence goes on along the minus strand of NC_135232.1, from coordinate 1,002,891,405 downwards.
GGCGGTGTGTTTGCATGGCGGGGGCGCCTCCCACCAGCAGCGACACTTTTGCGTACTCTGAGGGGCCCTGTGCCAGTGACGTCGCCAACGAGTATGCCCCCCCACCTGATGAAGGAACCTGCACTTTCATCTGCACCTTCCTCTTTGTCCCTGTGTAAGGTGGTATAACATGCGGGAAGGGGAACCTTACTTTCAGCAGGGACAGATTCTGGCTGTGTAGAGTACAAGGGGAATGTAGTGGTCTAGGTCAATGTACCAGCAGACTCATTTAGCAGTGGCTGGGCAATGGGCAGGATGAGGAGGAAACAGATATAGGGCCAAAGAATAAAGTAGGCTACATGCAGTTCAAAATTGGTAACAGGACTAAACAGGCGGCATTGCTTTGTTCAGTGGAGTAGCAAACCCAAGAGCAGCAGACACTGTTTCAAGGGCCTAACCACACTAGTAGGCCAAATGCAGTTTAATATCTGATAGTATAGGGCGAAAGCCAGAATGTGGAAGCTCAGCTTTGTTCAGTTGAGGACAACACCAGGGAGGGGCAGACACCTTTAGTAGGCCGGAAAAGCCTATTGCATTTTTTAAAATGGTAATTTGGAGCAGAAGGTTGAAGCTCAGCTTTATTTAGTTGAGGGCAACACCAGGGAGGGGCAGAAGCCGTTAGTAGGCCCTAACCACCATTTTTTTTTTTTTTAAAACCACTTAATGAGAGCCGGAAGGTTGAAGCTCAGCTTTATTTAGTTGAGGACAACACCAGGGAGGGGCAGAAGCCGTTAGTAGGCCCTAACCACCATTTTTTTTTTTTTTAAAACCACTTAATGAGAGCCGGAAGGTTGAAGCTCAGCTTTATTTAGTTGAGGACAACACCAGGGAGGGGCAGAAGCCGTTAGTAGGCCCTAACCACCATTTTTTTTTTAAAACCACTTAATGAGAGCCGGAAGGTTGAAGCTCAGCTTTATTTAGTTGAGGACAACACCAGGGAGGGGCAGAAGCCGTTAGTAGGCCCTAACCACCATTTTTTTTTTTTAAACCACATAATGAGAGCCGGAAGGTTGAAGCTCAGCTTTATTTAGTTGAGGACAACACCAGGGAGGGGCAGAAGCCGTTAGTAGGCCCTAACCACCATTTTTTTTTTTTTTAAAACCACTTAATGAGAGCCGGAAGGTTGAAGCTCAGCTTTATTTAGTTGAGGACAACACCAGGGAGGGGCAGAAGCCGTTAGTAGGCCCTAACCACCATTTTTTTTTTTTTTAAAACCACTTAATGAGAGCCGGAAGGTTGAAGCTCAGCTTTATTTAGTTGAGGGCAACACCAGGGAGGGGCAGAAGCCGTTAGTAGGCCCTAACCACCATTTTTTTTTTTTTAAAACCACTTAATGAGAGCCGGAAGGTTGAAGCTCAGCTTTATTTAGTTGAGGACAACACCAGGGAGGGGCAGAAGCCGTTAGTAGGCCCTAACCACCATTTTTTTTTTTTTTAAAACCACTTAATGAGAGCCGGAAGGTTGAAGCTCAGCTTTATTTAGTTGAGGACAACACCAGGGAGGGGCAGAAGCCGTTAGTAGGCCCTAACCACCATTTTTTTTTTAAAACCACTTAATGAGAGCCGGAAGGTTGAAGCTCAGCTTTATTTAGTTGAGGACAACACCAGGGAGGGGCAGAAGCCGTTAGTAGGCCCTAACCACCATTTTTTTTTTTTAAACCACATAATGAGAGCCGGAAGGTTGAAGCTCAGCTTTATTTAGTTGAGGACAACACCAGGGAGGGGCAGAAGCCGTTAGTAGGCCCTAACCACCATTTTTTTTTTTTTTAAAACCACTTAATGAGAGCCGGAAGGTTGAAGCTCAGCTTTATTTAGTTGAGGACAACACCAGGGAGGGGCAGAAGCCGTTAGTAGGCCCTAACCACCATTTTTTTTTTTTTTAAAACCACTTAATGAGAGCCGGAAGGTTGAAGCTCAGCTTTATTTAGTTGAGGACAACACCAGGGAGGGGCAGAAGCCGTTAGTAGGCCCTAACCACCATTTTTTTTTAAAAACCACTTAATGAGAGCCGGAAGGTTGAAGCTCAGCTTTATTTAGTTGAGGACAACACCAGGGAGGGGCAGAAGCCGTTAGTAGGCCCTAACCACCATTTTTTTTTTTAAAACCACATAATGAGAGCCGGAAGGTTGAAGCTCAGCTTTATTTAGTTGAGGACAACACCAGGGAGGGGCAGAAGCCGTTAGTAGGCCCTAACCAAAGTTGAAGGCCAAATGCAGTTTAATTTCTGATACTATAGGCCGAAAGCCAGAAGGTGGAAGTTCCGATTTAGACAGTGGAGGACAATTTGAATTAGGGACTGCAGACAGACTTAGTAGGCTGTCCCCTGTGGACCATGCATCCACCACATTAACCCATTGCGCCGTAATGGACACGTAATCTTCCGTGGCCATGCCTACAGGTCCATGCGTCTGTTGTCAGGTGCACCTTTGTACTCACAGATTGCCAGAGTGCATGGACAATGCGGTCTTCTACATGCTGGTGGAGGGTTGGGATGGCTTTTCTCGCAAAAGAAGTGTCGACTGGTTAGCTTGTAGCGTGGTACAGCGTAGTCCATCATGGCCTTATTAATAGTAAATAAAATATATAACTAGGCTCTATGAACTTTTAAATAGGTTCCAGGGGTACACGGGCAGCATTGGTGTGGTCAGTGGAGGAGTATTGCAAGTAGGGGCTGCAGACAGGCTATCAAAGGCCTAAAATAACAAACAGTAGGCAGTCATGGCAGTTTTACATCGGTTACATGGATACACAGGCAGGCACTCCAGGCAGCATTGTGCTCAGTGGAGGAGTATTGCAAGTAGGGGCCGCAGACAGGCTATCAAAGGCCTAAAATAACAAACAGTAGGCAGTCATGGCAGTTTTACATCGGTTACATGGATACACAGGCAGGCACTCCAGGCAGCATTGTGGTCAGTGGAGGAGTATTGCAAGTAGGGGCCGCAGACAGGCTATCAAAGGCCTAAAATAACAAACAGTAGGCAGTCATGGCAGTTTTACATCGGTTACATGGATACACAGGCAGCTAGGTGGTGAGTGGAGGAGTATTTAAAGTAAGGACCGCAGACAGGCTATCAAAGGCCTAACATAACAAACAATAGGCTCATGGCAGTTTTACAGCGGTTACATGGATACACGGGCAGGCAGCTTGGTGGTGGTGAGTGGAGGAGTATTTAAAGTAGGGACCGCAGACAGGCTATCAAAGGCCTAACATAACAAACAATAGGCTCATGGCAGTTTTACAGCGGTTACATGGATACACGGGCAGGCAGCTTGGTGGTGAGTGGAGGAGTATTTAAAGTATGGACCGCAGACAGGCTTCGAAGGCCTAACACAATAAAATGGGCTGGCTGTAGGCACTTTAAAATTGGTTCCAGGGGTACACGGGCAGCAGTGGTCTGGTCAGTGGAGGCCTAGTGGAAGGAGGGACCGCAGACAGGCTTCGAAGGCCTAACACAATAAAATGGGCTGGCTGTAGGCACTTTAAAATTGGTTCCAGGGGTACACGGGCAGCAGTGGTCTGGTCAGTGGAGGCCTAGTGGAAGTATGGACCGCAGACAGGCTTCGAAGGCCTAACACAATAAAATGGGCTGGCTGTAGGCACTTTAAAATTGGTTCCAGGGGTACACGGGCAGCAGTGGTCTGGTCAGTGGAGGCCTAGTGGAAGTATGGACCGCAGACAGGCTTCGAAGGCCTAACACAATAAAATGGGCTGGCTGTAGGCACTTTAAAATTGGTTCCAGGGGTACACGGGCAGCAGTGGTCTGGTCAGTGGAGGCCTAGTGGAAGTATGGACCGCAGACAGGCTTCGAAGGCCTAACACAATAAAATGGGCTGGCTGTAGGCACTTTAAAATTGGTTCCAGGGGTACACGGGCAGCAGTGGTCTGGTCAGTGGAGGCCTAGTGGAAGTATGGACCGCAGACAGGCTTCGAAGGCCTAACACAATAAAATGGGCTGGCTGTAGGCACTTTAAAATTGGTTCCAGGGGTACACGGGCAGCAGTGGTCTGGTCAGTGGAGGCCTAGTGGAAGTATGGACCGCAGACAGGCTTCGAAGGCCTAACACAATAAAATGGGCTGGCTGTAGGCACTTTAAAATTGGTTCCAGGGGTACACGGGCAGCAGTGGTCTGGTCAGTGGAGGCCTAGTGGAAGTATGGACCGCAGACAGGCTTCGAAGGCCTAACACAATAAAATGGGCTGGCTGTAGGCACTTTAAAATTGGTTCCAGGGGTACACGGGCAGCAGTGGTCTGGTCAGTGGAGGACTAGTGGAAGGAGGGAGCGCAGAAAGGCTTCAAAGGCCTAAAATAACAAACAATAGGCTCATGGCAGTTTTACAGCGGTTACATGGATACACGGGCAGGCAGCTTGGTGGTGGTGAGTGGAGGAGTATTTAAAGTAGGGACCGCAGACAGGCTATCAAAGGCCTAACATAAAAAAACAATAGGCTCATGGCAGTTTCACAGCGGTTACATGGATACACGGGCAGGCAGCTTGGTGGTGGTGAGTGGAGGAGTATTTAAAGTAGGGACCGCAGACAGGCTATCAAAGGCCTAACATAACAAACAATAGGCTCATGGCAGTTTTACAGCGGTTACATGGATACACGGGCAGGCAGCTTGGTGGTGAGTGGAGGAGTATTTAAAGTATGGACCGCAGACAGGCTTCGAAGGCCTAACACAATAAAATGGGCTGGCTGTAGGCACTTTAAAATTGGTTCCAGGGGTACACGGGCAGCAGTGGTCTGGTCAGTGGAGGACTAGTGGAAGTATGGACCGCAGACAGGCTTCGAAGGCCTAACACAATAAAATGGGCTGGCTGTAGGCACTTTAAAATTGGTTCCAGGGGTACACGGGCAGCAGTGGTCTGGTCAGTGGAGGACTAGTGGAAGGAGGGAGCGCAGAAAGGCTTCAAAGGCCTAAAATAACAAACAATAGGCTCATGGCAGTTTTACAGCGGTTACATGGATACACGGGCAGGCAGCTTGGTGGTCAGTGGAGGAGTAGGGACCGCAGACAGGCTATCAAAGGCCTAAAATAACAAACAATAGGCTCATGGCAGTTTTACAGCGGTTACATGGATACACGGGCAGGCAGCTTGGTGCTGAGTGGAGGAGTAGTGCAAGGAGTGTCTGTCCCAGTACTCCCAAAATATAAATAGATGTTAATGTCTCGCAAAACAACCAAAACAAAAAAAAAGATGGCATACTTAGGTACAGGGGTGGGCTCATCTGCTGTGTTTCTGACATAGTAATTTGGCAGTAACTATTTAATGGTGCCAATATAGGACACAGACACAGACTACTTTAAGTTGCATCATAGATGTCTACAAATTTGTATTGTCAGTGCCAGACATTGAATGATGTCAGCGAATAGACTAAAGATTGGTGGAGCTGTGCGACATAATTTTGCACGTAGTAGAGCCCAGTTTGAGCTGGGGTAGGGGGGAACTCTCTTGAGGCCGGCGGGACCGCCCCAGGGCCACTCATGTTACAACGGTGTGTCTGACGTTGGGTGCGCACCACCACCGCCAGAGACACTACATTGTACTATGAGGGACCCAGTAGCAATGCCGTCAACCAAAAGCGAGCACACCCACCTCTTCAGACAAACAGCAGTCTCACGGGTGCTTGCGCCAAGTCGCGATACCACGGCCCCGTGTGGGGAGTTTGGCCATTTAGGGAGGTGTAAACATGTCGTATGCTGTACAATCTGCAGCAGCAAATTAGACATTAGAAAAGTAATTCACAGGCAAGAGCTTTTCATAGGAAAGCTAGGTGTCGGCCGGGCAAGGTGGGGCAAAAGATTTTGAAATCCAGTTGTGGTTCATTTTAATGAATGTTAGATCGTCAACATTTTGGGTAGCCAGACGAGTCCTTTTTTCGGTTAATATTGACCCTGCAGCACTGAATACTCTTTCTGATAGGACACTTGCTGCCGGGCAAGCAAGCTCCTGCAATGCATATTCTGCCAATTCTGGCCAGGTGTCTAATTTGGAGGCCCAGTAATCAAATGGGAATGACGGTTGAGGGAGAACATCGATAAGGGATGAAAAATAGTTAGTAACCATACTGGACAAATGTTGTCTCCTGTCACTTTCAATTGATGCAGCAGTACCTGTCCTGTCTGCGGTCATAGCAAAATCACTCCACAACCTGGTCAGAAAACCCCTCTGTCCAACGCCACTTCTGATGTGTGCACCCCTAACACTCCTAGTCTGCTGCCCCCTGGAGCTCGTGTGAGAACGATCACGTGCGCTGTGTGCTGGGAATGCCTGAAGCAAACGGTCAACAAGAGTTGATTGTTTGGTTGCTAATATTAGTTCCAAGTTCTCATGTGGCATAATATTTTGCAATTTGCCTTTATAGCGTGGATCAAGGAGGCAGGCCAACCAGTAATCGTCATCGTTCATCATTTTCGTAATGCGTGTGTCCCTTTTTAGGATACGTAAGGCATAATCCGCCATGTGGGCCAAAGTTCCAGTTGTCAAATCTCCGGTTGTGATTGGTTGAGGGGCAGTTGCAGGCAAATCTACGTCACTTGTGTCCCTCAAAAAACCAGAACCCGGCCGTGACACGCAACCAATTTCCTGTGCCCCCGTGAAAGTTTCCGCATTAAAAATATACTCATCCCCATCATCCTCCTCGTCCTCCACCTCCTCTTCGCCCGCTACCTCGTCCTGTACACTGCCCTGACCAGACAATGGCTGACTGTCATCAAGGCTTCCCTCTTCCTCTGGTGCAGACGCCTGCTCCTTTATGTGCGTCAAACTTTGCATCAGCAGACGCATTAGGGGGATGCTCATGCTTATTACGGCGTTGTCTGCACTAACCAGCCGTGTGCATTCCTCAAAACACTGAAGGACTTGACACATGTCTTGTATCTTCGACCACTGCACACCTGACAACTCCATGTCTGCCATCCTACTGCCTGCCCGTGTATCCTCCCACAAATAAATAACAGCACGCCTCTGTTCGCACAGTCTCTGAAGCATGTGCAGTGTTGAGTTCCACCTTGTTGCAACGTCTATGATTAGGCGATGCTGGGGAAGGTTCAAAGACCGCTGATAGGTTTGCATACGGCTGGCGTGTACAGGCGAACGTCGGATATGTGAGCAAAGTGCACGCACTTTGAGGAGCAGGTCGGAGAACCCAGGATAAGTTTTCAATAAGCACTGCACCACCAGGTTTAAGGTGTGAGCCAGGCAAGGAATGTGTTTCAGTTGGGAAAGGGAGATGGCAGCCATGAAATTCCTTCCGTTATCACTCACTACCTTGCCTGCCTCAAGATCTACTGTGCCCAGCCACGACTGCGTTTCTTGTTGCAAGAACTCGGACAGAACTTCCGCGGTGTGTCTGTTGTCGCCCAAACACTTCATAGCCAATACAGCCTGCTGACGCTTGGCAGTAGCTGGCCCATAATGGGACAACTGGTGTGCAACAGTGTCATCTGCCGATGGAGTGGTTGGCCGACTGCGTTCTGTGGAAGAGCTGTAGCTTCTGCAGGAGGACGAGGAGGAGGAGGAGGGGGTGCGAACGCCTACAGCCAACTGTTTCCTAGACCGTGGGCTAGGCACAACTGTCCCTAAATTGATGTCGCCTGTGGACCCTGCATCCACCACATTCACCCAGTGTGCCGTGATGGACACATAACGTCCCTGGCCATGCCTACTGGTCCATGCATCTGTAGTCAGGTGCACCTTTGTACTCACAGATTGCCTGAGTGCATGGACGATGCGCTGTTTAACATGCTGGTGCAGGGCTGGGATGGCTTTTCTGGAAAAAAAGTGTCGACTGGGTAGCTCGTATCGTGGTTCAGCGTACTCCATCAGGGCTTTGAAAGCTTCGCTTTCAACTAACCGGTAGGGCATCATCTCTAACGAGATTAGTCTAGCTATGTGGGCGTTAAAACCCTGTGTACGCGGATGCGAGGATAAGTACTTCCTTTTTCTAACCAGAGTCTCATGTAGGGTGAGCTGGACTGGAGAGCTGTAGATCGTGGAACTTTCGGGTGTGCCGGTGGACATGGCAGACTGAGAGACGGTTGGAGACGGTATTGTTTCCGCCGGTGCCCTACATGCAATATTTCCTCCTACAAAACTGGTGATTCCCTGACCCTGACTGCTTTTGGCTGGCAAAGAAACCTGCACAGATACTGCCGGTGGTGCGGAAAATGGTGGCCTTACAGTGACGGAAGGGATGTTGCGTTGCTGACTAGCTTCATTGGCCGAGGGTGCTACAACCTTGAGGGACGTTTGGTAGTTAGTCCAGGCTTGAGAATGCATGGTGGTTAAGTGTCTATGCATGCAACTAGTATTTAGACTTTTCAGATTCTGACCTCTGCTTAAGCTAGTTGAACATTTTTGACAGATGACTTTGCGCTGATCAGTTGGATGTTGTTTAAAAAAATGCCAGACTGCACTCTTCCTAGACTCTGATCCCTTTTCAGGGATTGCAGACTGAGCTTTAACCGGATGGCAACGCTGTGCTCCAACAGGTTTTGGCTTTGACACGCGTTTTGGTCCAGATACGGGCCCGGCAGATGGAACCTGTTGCGATGTTGATGCCTGCTGCGGCCCCTCCTCCACCTCCGCTTCTGAACTACTGCCGCCTGCACCCTGTTCCCCCAATGGCTGCCAATCGGGGTCAATAACTGGGTCATCTATTACCTCCTCTTCGAGCTCGTGTGCAACTTCGTCTGTGTCACTGTGTCGGTCGGTGGTATAGCGTTCGTGGCGGGGCAACATAGTCTCATCAGGGTCTGATTGTGGATCTGTACCCTGAGAGGGCAATGTGGTGGTCTGAGTCAAAGGAGCAGCATAGTACTCTGGCTGTGGCTGTGCATCAGTGCACTCCATGTCAGAATATACTTGTAATGGGCATGGCCTGTTAAATGTTTCACTTTCTAAGCCAGGGACGGTATGTGTAAAGAGCTCCATGGAGTGACCCGTTGTGTCGCCTGCTGCATCCTTCTCTCTTGTTGTAGTTTTTGCTGAGGAGGACAAGGAAGCGACTTGTCCCTGACCGTGAACATCCACAAGCGACGCGCTGCTTTTACATTTACCAGTTTCGGAAGAGGAGGCAAAAGAGCTAGAGGCTGAGTCTGCAATGTAAGCCAAAACTTGCTGTTGCTGCTCCGCCTTTAAAAGCGGTTTTCCTACTCCCAGAAAAGAGAGCGTTCGAGGCCTTGTGTAGCCTGACGACGAAACTGGCTCCACAGCTCCAGACTTAGGTGGAATATTTTTATCCCCACGACCACCTGATGCTCCACTACCACTACCATCATTACCAGCTGACAATGAACGCCCACGACGACCTCTTGCACCAGACTTCCTCATTGTTTTAAAATCTTAACCAAAGTAACTTTATTTGTTGCTATCAAACAACTTACACGGTGAGCTATAACTTCAGTATGATTTCAATATCCCTTAACAGGTTGGTGAGACCACAAGGAAAATCAGGCACAATGTTACACACTCTGTTTTCTGTGGCACAAAATCACAGAGATGACACACACGCAGGACTGTCACTCAAGCACTAATGTCAATATTAATCTCCCACCTAATTTATTTATTTTTTTTTCTCAGGGAGACTTTAGAAACCAAATAATATTAAAAAAAAAAAAAAAAAAGGCTTTCTATGGCCCACAATTAGAGAGAGAGAGGTGGCACAACCAGGAGTCAAGACTGGCGCACAAGCTGAAAGGGCAATATTACTCTCCCACTGTTTTTTATGTTTTTTTTGTTTTTTTCAGGGAGACTTTAGAAACCAAATAATATTAAAAAAAACAAAAAAAAAAAAGGCTTTCTATGGCCCACTGAATGAGAGGGAGAGAGGTGGCACACCCAGGAGTCAAGACTGGCACACAAGCTGAAAGGGCAATATTACTCTCCCACTGTTTTTTTAGGTTTTTTTTTTTTTTTCAGGGAGAATTAGAAACCAAATAATATTAAAAAAAAAAAAAATAGGCTTTCTATGGCCCACTGAATGAAAGGGAGAGAGGTGGCACACCCAGGAGTCAAGACTGGCACACAAGCTGAAAGGGCAATATTACTCTCCCACTGTTTTTTTATGTTTTTTTTGTTTTTTTCAGGGAGACTTTAGAAACCAAATAATATTAAAAAAACCAAAAAAAAAAAAGGCTTTCTATGGCCCACTGAATGAGAGGGAGAGAGGTGGCACACCCAGGAGTCAAGACTGGCACACAAGCTGAAAGGGCAATATTACTCTCCCACTGTTTTTTTAGGTTTTTTTTTTTTTTTCAGGGAGAATTAGAAACCAAATAATATTAAAAAAAAAAAAAATAGGCTTTCTATGGCCCACTGAATGAAAGGGAGAGAGGTGGCACACCCAGGAGTCAAGACTGGCACACAAGCTGAAAGGGCAATATTACTCTCCCACTGTTTTTTTAGGTTTTTTTTGTTTTTTTCAGGGAGACTTTAGAAACCAAATAATATTAAAAAAACCAAAAAAAAAAAAGGCTTTCTATGGCCCACTGAATGAGAGGGAGAGAGGTGGCACACCCAGGAGTCAAGACTGGCACACAAGCTGAAAGGGCAATATTACTCTCCCACTGTTTTTTTAGGTTTTTTTTTTTTTTTCAGGGAGAATTAGAAACCAAATAATATTAAAAAAAAAAAAAATAGGCTTTCTATGGCCCACTGAATGAAAGGGAGAGAGGTGGCACACCCAGGAGTCAAGACTGGCACACAAGCTGAAAGGGCAATATTACTCTCCCACTGTTTTTTTATGTATTTTTTGTTTTTTCAGGGAGACTTTAGAAACCCAATAATATTTAAAAAAAAAAATAAATAGGCTTTCTATGGCCCACTGAATGAGAGGGAGAGAGGTGGCACACCCAGGAGTCAAGACTGGCACACAAGCTGAAAGGGCAATATTACTCTCCCACTGTTTTTTTATGTATTTTTTGTTTTTTCAGGGAGACTTTAGAAACCCAATAATATTTAAAAAAAAAAATAAATAGGCTTTCTATGGCCCACTGAATGAGAGGGAGAGAGGTGGCACACCCAGGAGTCAAGACTGGCACACAAGCTGAAAGGGCAATATTACTCTCCCACTGTTTTTTTAGGTTTTTTTTTTTTTTCAGGGAGACTTTAGAAACCAAATAATATTAAAAAAAAAAAAAAAAAAAAAAAAATAGGCTTGCTATAGCCCACTGAATGAGAGATAGCACACACAGCAGTGGCACACAAGCCCTGACTGAGGCCAATATTTTTCTCCCACTGATTGATGTAGTGTTTTTGTGTTGAGGTAGAATTTAGAACACAAATCACGGAAAAAATAAATAGGCTTTCTATGGCCCACTGAATGAAAGGGAGAGAGGTGGCACACCCAGGAGTCAAGACTGGCACACAAGCTGAAAGGGCAATATTACTCTCCCACTGTTTTTTTATGTATTTTTTGTTTTTTTCAGGGAGACTTTAGAAACCCAATAATATTTAAAAAAAAAAATAAATAGGCTTTCTATGGCCCACTGAATGAGAGGGAGAGAGGTGGCACACCCAGGAGTCAAGACTGGCACACAAGCTGAAAGGGCAATATTACTCTCCCACTGTTTTTTTAGGTTTTTTTTTTTTTTCAGGGAGACTTTTGAAACCAAATAATATTAAAAAAAAAAAAAAAAAAAAAATATAGGCTTGCTATAGCCCACTGAATGAGAGATAGCGCACACACAGCAGTGGCACACAAGCCCTGACTGAGGCCAATATTTTTCTCCCACTGATTGATGTAGTGTTTCTGTGTTGAGGTAGATTTTAGAACACAAATCACGGAAAAAATAAATAGGCTTTCTATGGCCCACTCAGTGAGAGATGGCACACACAGGGATGGCACTGTAGCAGAAATGCCAATCTTAATCTCCCACAAAAAAAAAACAAAAAAAAAAAAAAAACTGTCCTACAATTACTATCTCCCTGCAGTAATGTAAGCCAGGTATGGCAGGCAGCAATAGGAGTGGACTGATGCACAAATTAAATAAAAAGTGTGGACAAACAAAAAAGATAGCTGTGCAGAAAGGAAGGAACAAGAGGATATGTGCTTTGAAAAAAGCAGTTGGTTTCCACAGTGGCGTACACACAGCAATACAGCTATCACGGAGCCTTCTAGGGCAGCCCAATGAGCTACAGCGCTGAGGGGAAAAAAAAAAAAAAATAGCTTCCACTGTTCCTGCACACCGAAGGTGGTGTTGGACAGTGGAAATCGCTGCAGCACAAGCGGTTTGGTGGTTAGTGGACCCTGCCTAACGCTCTCCCTGCTTCTGATGAAGCGGCAGCAACCTGTCCCTAAGCTCAGATCAGCAGCAGTAAGATGGCGGTCGGCGGGAACGCCCCTTTATAGCCCCTGTGACGCCGCAGACAGCAAGCCAATCACTGCAATGCCCTTCTCTAAGATGGTGGGGACCAGGATCTATGTCATCACGCTGCCCACACTCTGCGTTCACCTTCATTGGCTGAGAAATGGCGCTTTTCGCGTCATTGAAACGCGACTTTGGCGCGAAAGTCGCGTACCGCATGGCCGACAAGCACAGGGGTCGGATCGGGTTTCATGAGACGCCGACTTAGCCAAAAGTCGGCGACTTTTGAAAATGATCGACCCGTTTCGCTCAACCCTAATCGTGACGTTTTTGAAGAACCCAAGCTTGGTTCACTACCTCCGCACCGGGAGTGCGATTGTGCCATAGATTTGATCCCGGGTAGTAAATACCCTAAGGGTCGTTTATTTAATCTGTCTGTGCCTGAACACGCTGCTATGCGAGAATATATAAAGGAGTCCTTGGAAAAGGGACATATTCGTCCTTCGTCATCTCCCTTAGGAGCCGGTTTTTTCTTTGTGTCTAAGAAAGATGGCTCTTTGAGGCCGTGTATTGATTATCGGCTTTTGAATAAAATCACGGTTAAATATCAATATCCGTTACCACTGCTGACTAGTGTTGAGCGATACCGTCCGATACTTGAAAGTATCGGTATCGGAAAGTATCGGCCGATACCGGCAAAATATCGGATCCAATCCGATACCGATACCCGATACCAATACAAGTCAATGGGACTCAAGTATCGGACGGTATCCCTGATGGTTCCCAGGGTCTGAAGGAGAGGAAACTCTCCTTCAGGCCCTGGGAACCATATAAATGTGTAAAAGAAAGAATTAAAATAAAAAATATTGCTATACTCACCTCTCCGACGCAGCCGGGACTTCAGCGAGGGAACCGGCAGCGTTGTTTGTTTAAAAATCGCGCTATTACTTGGTTACGTGAATTCCCGGCTTGTGATTGGTCAGGTCGGCCATGTTGCCGGGACGCGGACCAATCACAGCAAGCCGTGACGAAATTACGTCACGGCTTGCTGTGATTGGTCCGCGTCCCGGCAATATGGCCGCCCTGACCAATCACAAGCCGGGACGTCACGGGAGGCTGGACACGCGCTCATTTTAAAATGGGCGCGTGTCCAGCCTCCCGTGACGTCATGGCTTGTGATTGGTTGCGCCGCGATCAACCAATCACAAGCCGGGAGGCTGGACGCGCTCATTTTGAAATGGGCGCGTGTCCAGCCTCCCGGCTTGTGATTGGTTGACCGCGACGCAACCAATCACAAGCCGTGACGTCACGGGAGGCTGGACACGCGCCCTTTTTAAAATGAGCGCGTTTCCAGCCTCCCGTGACGTCACGGCTTGTGATTGGTTAATGGCGGCCATGTTGCCGGGACGCGGACCAATCACAGCAAGCCGTGACGTATTTTCGTGACGGCTTGCTGTGATTGGTCCGCGGCCCGGCAACATGGCCGCCCTGACCAATCACAAGCCGGGACTTCGCGTAACCATGTAAAAGCGGGAATTTTAAACAAACAACGCTGCCGGTTCCTGCGCTGAGGTCCCGGCTGCGTCGGACAGGTGAGTATAGCGATATTTTTTATTTTAATTCTCTATTTTACACATTTTAACATTAATGTTGTTCCGATACCCGATACCCGATACCACAAGAGTATCGGAATCCCGGTATCGGAATTCCGATACAGCAAGTATCGGCCGATACCCGATACTTGCAGCATCGGAATGCTCAACACTACTGCTGACTGATTTGTTTGCTCATATAAAGGGGGCCAAGTGGTTCTCTAAGATTGATCTCCGTGGGGCGTATAATTTGGTGCGAATCAAGCAGGGGGATGAGTGGAAAACCGCATTTAATACGCCCGAGGGCCACTTTGAGTATTTGGTGATGCCTTTTGGTCTTTCAAATGCCCCTTCAGTCTTCCAGTCCTTTATGCATGACATTTTCCGCGATTATTTGGATAAATTTATGATTGTGTATCTGGATGATATTCTGATTTTTTCGGATGACTGGGACTCTCATGTCCAGCAGGTCAGGAGGGTTTTTCAGGTTTTGCGGTCTAATTCCTTGTGTGTGAAGGGTTCTAAGTGCGTTTTTGGGGTTCAAAAGATTTCCTTCTTGGGATACATTTTTCCCCCTCTTCCATCGAGATGGATCCTGTCAAGGTTCAGGCTATTTGTGATTGGACGCAACCCTCTTCTCTTAAGAGTCTTCAGAAATTTTTGGGCTTTGCTAACTTTTATCGTCGATTTATTGCTGGTTTTTCTGATGTTGTTAAACCATTGAGTGATTTGACTAAGAAGGGTGCTGATGTTGCTGATTGGTCCCCTGATGCTGTGGAGGCCTTTCGGGAGCTTAAGCGCCGCTTTTCTTCCGCCCCTGTGTTGCGTCAGCCTGATGTTGCTCTTCCTTTTCAGGTTGAGGTCGACGCTTCTGAAATCGGAGCTGGGGCGGTGTTGTCGCAGAGAAGTTCCGACTGCCCCGTGATGAGACCTTGTGCTTTTTTTTCCCGTAAATTTTCGCCCGCCGAGCGGAATTATGATATTGGGAATCGGGAGCTTTTGGCCATGAAGTGGGCTTTTGAGGAGTGGCGTCACTGGCTTGAGGGGGCCAGACATCAGGTGGTGGTATTGACTGACCACAAAAATTTAATTTACCTTGAGTCTGCCAGGCGCCTGAATCCTAGACAGGCGCGCTGGTCGTTGTTTTTCTCTCGGTTTAATTTTGTGGTGTCATACCTACCGGGTTCTAAGAATGTTAAGGCGGATGCCCTTTCTAGGAGTTTTGAGCCTGACTCCCCTGGTAATTCTGAGCCCACAGGTATCCTTAAGGATGGAGTGATATTGTCTGCCGTTTCTCCAGACCTGCGGCGGGCCTTGCAGGAGTTTCAGGCGGATAGACCAGATCGTTGCCCACCTGGTAGACTGTTTGTTCCTGATGATTGGACCAGTAGAGTCATCTCTGAGGTTCATTCTTCTGCGTTGGCAGGTCATCCTGGAATCTTTGGTACCAGGGATTTGGTGGCAAGGTCCTTCTGGTGGCCTTCCCTGTCACGAGATGTGCGAGGCTTTGTGCAGTCTTGTGACGTTTGTGCTCGGGCCAAGCCTTGCTGTTCTCGGGCTAGTGGATTGTTGTTGCCCTTGCCTATTCCGAAGAGGCCTTGGACGCACATCTCGATGGATTTTATTTCGGATCTGCCTGTTTCTCAGAAGATGTCTGTCATCTGGGTGGTGTGTGACCATTTCTCTAAGATGGTCCATTTGGTTCCCTTGCCTAAGTTGCCTTCTTCTTCCGAGTTGGTTCCTCTGTTTTTTCAAAATGTTGTTCGTTTGCATGGTATTCCGGAGAATATCGTTTCTGACAGAGGGACCCAATTCGTGTCTAGATTTTGGCGGGCATTCTGTGCTAGGATGGGCATAGATTTGTCTTTTTCGTCTGCTTTCCATCCTCAGACTAATGGCCAGACCGAGCCGACTAATCAGACCTTGGAGACATATTTGAGGTGTTTTGTGTCTGCGGATCAGGATGATTGGGTTGCTTTTTTGCCATTGGCGGAGTTCGCCCTCAATAATCGGGCCAGCTCTGCCACCTTGGTGTCCCCGTTTTTCTGTAATTCGGGGTTTCATCCTCGATTTTCCTCTGGTCAGGTGGAATCTTCGGATTGTCCTGGAGTGGATGCTGTGGTGGAGAGGTTGCATCAGATTTGGGGGCAGGTAGTGGACAATTTGAAGTTGTCCCAGGAGAAGACTCAGCTTTTTGCCAACCGCCGTTGTCGTGTTGGTCCTCGGCTTTGTGTTGGGGACTTGGTGTGGTTGTCTTCTCGTTTTGTCCCTATGAGGGTTTCTTCTCCTAAGTTTAAGCCTCGGTTCATCGGCCCGTACAAGATATTGGAGATTCTTAACCCTGTGTCCTTCCGTTTGGACCTCCCTGCATCTTTTTCTATTCATAATGTTTTTCATCGGTCATTATTGCGCAGGTATGAGGTACCGGTTGTGCCTTCCGTTGAGCCTCCTGCTCCGGTGTTGGTTGAGGGTGAGTTGGAGTACATTGTGGAAAAGATCTTAGACTCCCGTGTTTCCAGACGGAAACTCCAGTATCTGGTCAAATGGAAGGGATACGGTCAGGAGGATAATTCTTGGGTGACTGCCTCTGATGTTCATGCCTCCGATCTTGTCCGTGCCTTTCATAGGGCTCATCCTGATCGCCCTGGTGGTTCTGGTGAGGGTTCGGTGCCCCCTCCTTAAGGGGGGGGTACTGTTGTGAAATTGGATTCTGGGCTCCCCCGGTGGCCACTGGTGGAATTGAACTTGTGTGCATCATCCTCTCTGTTCACCTGTTCCCATCAGGATGTGGGAGTCTCTATATAACCTTGCTCCTCTGTCAGTTTCATGCCGGTCAACAATGTAATCAGAAGCCTTTCTTTGCATGTTCCTGCTACTAGACAACTCCCAGCTAAGTTGGACTTTCGTCCTTGTTTGTTTTTGCATTTTGTTCCAGTTCACAGCTGCTGTTTCGTTACTGTGTCTGGAAAGCTCTTGTGATCTGAAATTGCCACTCTGGTGTTATGAGTTAATACTAGAGTCTTAAAGTAATTTCTGGATGGTGTTTTGATAGGGTTTTCAGCTGACCATGAAAGTGCCCTTTCTGTCTTCCTGCTATCTAGTAAGCGGACCTCGATTTTGCTAAACCTATTTTCATACTACGTTTGTCATTTCATCTAAAATCACCGCCAATATATGTGGGGGCCTCTGTCTGCCTTTTGGGGAAATTTCTCTAGAGGTGAGCCAGGACTGTATTTTCCTCTGCTAGGATTAGTTAGTCCTCCGGCTGGCGCTGGGCGTCTAGGGATAAAACGTAGGCACGCTACCCGGCCACTGTTAATTGTGCGGCAGGTTTAGTTCATGGTCAGTTTAGATTCCATCTTCCAAGAGCTAGTTCTTATATATGCTGGGCTATGTTCTCTCGCCATTGAGAATCATGACACCCCTGGCGCCAATGCGAAGGCCCAATCTTGAGGGTCACCGCGCAAAAAGGAAATGATAATCTTAACTTGCTGAACGGCATCACCAGAGGAACGAGGTTTCAAAGAAAGAAACAACTTACAATTGTTCCTAAAATTCAGGAACCTAGATCTATCTCCAGAAAACAACTCCGGAATAGGTATTCTAGGCTCTGACATAGGACTGTGAACAACAAAATCCTGAATACTTTGAACCCTAGCAGCAAGATGATCCAGACTGGAAGCCAAGCTCTGGACATCCATGTCAGCAGCTGAACTCAGAGCCACACCAAGATTAAGAGGAGGAGAGAAGCCACAGCAGCTAGACACACGGCACCAAAAAAAAAAATAATAATTTCTCAAGGCTTCTTTTCTCCTGCTTCTGCCATGCAATTAACACTTTAAAGCCGGCTGTACTGTTATGATCCTTAGTGGCTGAGGATCACGAATAGACCAGCAAGTGAATAAACTAAGGACAAGCTCTAGGGAGATGGTAACTGGACTGATCGCAAATCTGAACCTATCCAACACAACTAGAGGTAGCCGGTGAACGTACCTAAATAATTCCTAGACGTCTCGAGCCAGCCTGAGGAACTAGCTACCCCTAAAGAGAAAGAAAGACCTCGCTTGCCTCCAGAGAAATAATCCCCAAAGATATAGAAGCCCCCAACAAATATTAACGGTGAAGTAAGAAGAAGGCACATACGTAGGGATGAAATCAGATTCAGCAAAAGAGGCCCACTAGTACTAGAAAGCAGAAAATAGAGCAGGGGTCTATGTGATCAATAAAAAACCCTTACAAAATATCCATCCTGAGATTTCAAGAACCCACGCACCAACTAATGGTGTGTGGGGAGAAATTCAGTCCACTAGAGCATCCAGCAAGCGAGGGAATCACATTTTAGCAAGCTAGACAAGAAAACATGATAAACACTGCTGATCAAAAAATGAGCAAAGAAAACTTAGCTTGTCCTGGATGGACTGGGAGCAAGGTAGTCAGAAGGAATCTGAGTAGCACTGATTACATTGACAGCCGGCAACAAGTGGAAGTAAACCAGAGCTATATAGGAACCTCCCAGAGGATAACGAACCAGCTGATAGCCAGAGACCAGCAGGATAACAAACAAAGCCACCAGGGGGAGCCCAAAGCAAAAGTCACACCATACCACCAGTGACCACAAGAGGGAGCCTGAAAACAGAGTTCACAACAGACATCCTACCGGTATGATGGCATTTAAGTATTTTCCAATAGGATTCTCTATAAAAAATGCTTCCCAAACCACAAACAGGACGAACCAGAGGCTGGCTGTGTCGTTATAGCCCTATATGTTTTAGGCTTCAAACCACAAACAGGATGAACCAGAGCCTGGCTGTGTGGTTATAGCCCTATATGTTTTAGGCTTTATCCACACATTAGCATTTTGGATCAATGATATGCTGAAGCAAGCTGTTTCTCCAAAACACAGAATAAGTGTCAATCTTTCAGTTATGTTTTTTTATCTGATTGTACAATTCCTGGTTTTGGCATACAAACACTGATGCAAAATACTGACCAAATACTGATGTGGGAATGATGCCTTACTCTTAAAATCTAACCAAGGACAAATGATTGGCAAACCCAAACAGTAACATTTGGGGTCTGTACTGAACACCTAGTGTCCATTCCCGAACACGAACTTCTCCAGGAAGTCCGTGTTACTGTTCAGGTTTGGAAGCCCAAGCATCGGCTGTTCCCAATGCTGTCATCTGTGTGACAATGCAAGAAACTTGGCAGCTCTGATTGGCGGTAAGTTTGTTACTGCCGGTCAGAGTGCTGCAGTTGCCACGTTGTGAGATGATAGCGTGTGAGCCAGTAGCTTTGATAAAAAGGTTATACAACTGTCTCTGAGTTGTGAAATGGCATCAGTGTGCCAAGTGTGGTGGCATCTGTCCTTATATTATTATTACTTCTTTTGAGGTATTAGGTAATGAAGCCAGCCAATTACAGTGATGCCACTACCAAAATTGCTACTGCATTACAATGACTGGCAGGAAATCCCCATTTGTTTATTGGCTGTGTAACAGGTGCCAAATATGTGGGGTGGGAATTCGAGCTTCAAATCGAAGTACCAGCTAATGCTCGCCAAGTGCCGAGCGCATCAGAACACCCAGATACTCGAGTGAAATCCAAGTATTACCGAACTCGTTCACTCATCCCTAATGTGGACTTATGAAAGTGTGCACACTCAGAGGTAACAGTTATATGTTGGCTTTTATATATGACTGTTCACGATATACAGTCACCTATCTATTAAAGAATACGTTTTCAGTAAACTATAGGATTATGTGACAGAGTCAAGTAATAAGTTTCAGAAAAAACCACTAAAGTATTAAAGTGATAATGGAGGTGAATTCACAGGAAATCTAATAGACGACTATTTAAGACAGAATGGAATAGAACATCAAAGAACGGTCCCATACACACCTAAATAAAATGGTGAAGCAGAGAGGAAAAATAGAACCTAGACTGAAATGATTAGATGTTTGCTAACAGGTTCCAGTCTACCTGAAAAATATTGGGGTGAAGCTTCAATAACAGCCACTTATCTACAGAGCCAACTGTTTTCAACAAATGTGGCAAGCATTTCCATTTATTCCACAAAAGAAGAGCTCCAAACTGCAAAACAGGAATTTTTGTTGGATACAATTACAACTGCAAAAGGTACAGAATCCTAGATCCTAAAATAGACAGAATTACTGTAAGTAACACTGTAAATTTAATTGAGGATTTAAGCAAAAACACAATGACAACACTTGAAGCATTAAAGGAGAAAATCAATTGTGAAAAGATTATGGTAATACCCAACGAGCAAATGGTTGAATTAGCTGCAAACTCAAATTCAAAAGGTAAACAAATACTACCGCACATAGATACAGAACCAAGTAGTTCAATAAGATAAAACAGAGTTAAACCACCAGTACATCTCTCATTTAAAGTGAGCAGAACTAGTGCATATGAACCCACATCATTGGAGGATATATCTCAACTCTCAAAGGGAAACCAGTAAATAGATAAAGGCAGCAGAAACAGAAATGAAATCTATGTATGATTCAAGAACTTGGACATTAACAGAAACTATACAACTGATGATATGAACGCAAATATATTTACAAAGGCACCAACTGCTGAAAGGCATCAAAAGCTGATAAAGAAGTTAGAACTAATCAAATATGTCTTCGCTATTGAGAAAGGGTGTTGAAATGTAAGCAACAAGTTACTGACTTACAGGTCCTTCTCAAAAAATTAGCATATAGTGTTAAATTTCATTATTTACCATAATGTAATGATTACAATTAAACTTTCATATATTATAGATTCATTATCCACCAACTGAAATTTGTCAGGTCTTTTATTGTTTTAATACTGATGATTTTGGCATACAACTCCTGATAACCCAAAAAACCTGTCTCAATAAATTAGCATATTTCACCCGTCCAATCAAATAAAAGTGTTTTTTAATAACAAACAAAAAAACCATCAAATAATAATGTTCAGTTATGCACTCAATACTTGGTCGGGAATCCTTTGGCAGAAATGACTGCTTCAATGCGGCGTGGCATGGAGGCAATCAGCCTGTGACACTGCTGAGATGTTATGGAGGCCCAGGATGCTTCAATAGCGGCCTTAAGCTCATCCAGAGTGTTGGGTCTTGCGTCTCTCAACTTTCTCTTCACAATATCCCACAGATTCTCTATGGGGTTCAGGTCAGGAGAGTTGGCAGGCCAATTGAGCACAGTAATACCATGGTCAGTAAACCATTTACCAGTGGTTTTGGCACTGTGAGCAGGTGCCAGGTCATGCTGAAAAATGAAATCTTCATCTCCATAAAGCATTTCAGCCGATGGAAGCATGAAGTGCTCCAAAATCTCCTGATAGCTAGCTGCATTGACCCTGCCCTTGATGAAACACAGTGGACCAACACCAGCAGCTGACATGGCACCCCACACCATCACTGACTGTGGGTACTTGACACTGGACTTCAGGCATTTTGGCATTTCCTTCTCCCCAGTCTTCCTCCAGACTCTGGCACCTTGATTTCCGAATGACATGCAAAATTTGCTTTCATCAGAAAAAAGTACTTGGGACCACTTAGCAACAGTCCAGTGCTGCTTCTCTGTAGCCCAGGTCAGGCGCTTCTGCCGCTGTTTATGGTTCAAAAGTGGCTTTACCTGGGGAATGCGGCACCTGTAGCCCATTTCCTGCACACGCCTGTGCACGGTTGCTCTGGATGTTTTCACACCAGACTCAGTCCACTGCTTCCTCAGGTTCCCCAAGGTCTGGAATCGGTCCTTCTCCACAATCTTCCTCAGGGTCCGGTCACCTCTTCTCGTTGTACAGCGTTTTCTGCCACATTGTTTCCTTCCAACAGACTTACCATTGAGGTGCCTTGATACAGCACTCTGGGAACAGCCTATTTGTTGAGAAATTTCTTTCTGGGTCTTACCCTCTTGCTTGAGGGTGTCAATGATGGCCTTCTTGACATCTGTCAGGTCGCTAGTCTTACCCATGATGGGGGTTTTGAGTAATGAACCAGGCAGGGAGTTTTTAAAAGCCTCAGGTATCTTTTGCATGTGTTTAGAGTTAATTAGTTGATTCAGAAGATTAGGGTAATAGGTCGTTTAGAGAACCTTTTCTTGATATGCTAATTTATTGAGACAGGTTTTTTGGGTTATCAGGAGTTGTATGCCAAAATCATCAGTATTAAAACAATAAAAGACCTGACAAATTTCAGTTGGTGGATAATGAATCTATAATATATGAAAGTTTAATTGTAATCATTACATTATGGTAAATAATGAAATTTAACAGTATATGCTAATTTTTTGAGAAGGACCTGTATTATAAGTTGGAGGAGTTGTATTGCATTGTCATCAGATGGCACTGTTGTGTCTGTTAATGCTTAATAATATGTAGTGTATCTTAAACTGTTTTTCTCTTGTTTAAACTGTCATTCTTCAGGATAGCAGCCATCTTAGGATAAATCTTGCTTTTCCTATTTGATGATGATTTATGCAGATCCTATATGTCAGTAAACTCTGGATTGTCCCACAAATATCTGATTTGCTGTTATTTCTGCTGAAGTCAAACAAACCTGCAACACTTCTTACTACCCTGCTCTAGTTGATTGACCAGGATTTTCCCATGTACACAAATAGAAAAGACCTGTCAGTCTACTGTAGTTAGAAGTCGCCTGAAGGCTCGCCTTTGATTAGTAAGCTGAAACGTGTGTTAGGGGTTGAGTTCCTGCCTCTGCACAGGGGGAATCTCAAACCATCTCCGCTGCGGTCTCCCATTCGTCTCCAGCCACAGTGGACCCTGCTAAGCGGAGACATCGGTCTCAGCATTTGGCTTAGCCTGATACTGTGCAGATGGTTACTTTACTGCTGCCTTTCCAGGCTCAGCCATTGTAGCCAGTACTGGTCAGCGGTGAGCAGACATCTCTGGGACTAAGTCCTGCTTCTCCCCTTCTGAGCATGCCCAGTGTAAGGCCTTTCATTGGAGGTCGGGGGTCACATGCTCAGGTACTGTGGCAGCTCCCATTGGTCCTCTAGGAAGGTCCTGAAGTTTCTCAGGTACTGTAGCAGCTCCTATTGGCCCTCTAGGAAGGTCCTGAAGTTGCTGCAGCTATAAAAGGTTCGCATGGCCACATGGCCATGTGCTAGTATCAGCTTATGTTATGAGCTTTAGCTACTCAGTTGTCTTGTCTGCTTGTGGTCAGGGTCTGGCTGAAATAAGCCACTAGAATACCGGCACCTCTGGTGAGGAGTTTGTATGGTGAATTCAGGGCTGGCGTAAAGCCATTAGAATTCCGGCTCCACCGGAGAGGAGGTGTTTGTGTGCTTTCTACTACCTGAACACTGATTTCTTTTCTCTGTTAGGCAGCTGTGTTCCCCTGTGATGCTAACAGGGCACAGCGTTTTACCCTCTGTTCGACTCTGTGAAGTAACAGAGTTCACTTCTACCGTCATATTGTGTCACCATTTGCTAGCAGCAGGTTCGTCTCCTGCACAGTGGACCCCAGGCTGCGAACGCACCAATAATAATATCTAAATAGACTCGGTGCATTCCAACAGCCTTAACACATATAGTCAAGAGGTGGCTAAAAACTAAGTTTTCGCTGAAATGTCACAGCATTTCAGAGCACCACATAGCTGGCTGCAGTCGCTCAGCCTGGTTATGATTCATGTTGCCAGTGATTCAAGAAGCATGAATCTAATGCCAAGTCCCCTTTAAACAGCTTTGCAGTATTTGTAATCATGGTTGTTTTTATTATTGAAGGGAAATAAAGTGTTAAATGTTAGACAAATTTTCATTTGGTTGGAGCATGGATGATGTATAACGTTGTTGAAACCTGGCTTTCTTCCAGTCCTATAAATAAATTGTTTGCAGAATGGAAATTCAGTTTGTGTCAGAGTGAACACAAGTCAGATTGCAGTGCTGAGTAATCAATGTTTTTTTTACCTGACGCAGCAATCCCTTGTGGGGTTATCAGTTCTAAATTTGCACTGAGAGAGCTGAAAAAGCTCTCAGGAGCCTCTGGAAAAGTATTGACCTGTAAAACATCCCTCCTTGCAGTAAACAAATAAATAAATTAAGATGTAGTTAAACAGAGCTACCAGGCTCAGTATGGGATGAGAGCAGAGGATACTCAGTCATAATGGGAAATTCTAATAAGGAATAAGGTTGATGATGTTGAAATGACTGTATCATGTCGGTATAAATGATTGTAAATTGAATAATAGCACAGCTATTACTAATTTATGTGCTAATTAGGGCAACAGCAGTTGGAGTCTAAAGTTGCCATAGTATTTAACATTCTGCAGAATGACCCAATTTAGTTTGGCAGGGAGTGTTAATGGTAGAAACCTTTGACAAAATTAACCATTTCAGAAACATAAATAATAGCAAAGTACTTACTGCATATATTCCATGGTATTTGTCATTTGAACTATATTGCGAGACATTATCAATTGCTTGACCCACTTTTCAAATAAAAAGTAAGGAAGGAGTTCCAAGGAATCCAAACAAGCCTCTTGTTTGGGAAAATAACATTTGTATGGATCTAGTGTTGATCAATGACCTCAATAACATTTTAAAGTTGTATGACGCTGTTAGTTTGGATCGCTAGACCTGCGAACAAGGTAGAATTTGCAGCTATAAAAATAGGATAAGGTGCACAGAAGAGCAATGTCATCCAGTGGAGCATGTCACATGTTTTTCATTTGGGATCCAACATAAAAAAACTAAAATTAAGCCCAATGTACTTTTATTGCTTCCTGACTATGGCTTTTTTCAAGTGAAGCGATATTATAGCCATGTTCTTGAGTTTAACTCCTTCATCCCAAAGCCTGTT
Organism: Ranitomeya variabilis; assembly: GCF_051348905.1. Classification (NCBI taxonomy): domain Eukaryota; kingdom Metazoa; phylum Chordata; class Amphibia; order Anura; family Dendrobatidae; genus Ranitomeya; species Ranitomeya variabilis. The sequence goes on along the minus strand of NC_135232.1, from coordinate 1,002,866,634 downwards.
TTCACCTTCCTGACAGAACAATTTTTACAATTTTGACCACTGTCATTTTATGAAGTCATAACTCTGGAACGCTTCAACGGATCCCACTGATTCTCAGATTGTTTTCTCATGACATATTGCACTTCATGATATTGGTAAAATTTCTTTGATATTATTTGCATTTATTTGTGAAAAAATTGGAAATTTGTCCCAAAAATTTAAAATTTCTCTGTTTTAAAAAAAATATTTTTTGTGGTCTTAAATCAGAGTCATATAGCACAAAATAGTTAATACATAGTATTTGCCACATTTCTACTTTACATAAAAAAAATTTAGAAACAATTTTTTTTGTTAGGAAGTTCTGAGGGTGAAAAGTTGACCAGCAATTTCACATTTTTACAACAAAACTTGCAAAACTATTTTAAGGACCACCTCACATTTGAAGTGACTTTGAAGAGCCTATATGACAGAAAATACCCCAAACTGACACCATTCTAAAAATTGTACCCCTCAAGGTGCTCAAAACCACACTAAAAAAGTTTTTTAACTTTTCAGGTTCTTCACAGCAATATTTGGAATGTTGAAGGCAAAAATAAACCTTTACTTTTCTTTCATAAAAATCTTCCTTTAGACCAAATTTTAATTACTTTCCTAAGGGTAACAGGAGCAAATGGACCATACAATTAGCTGCACAATTTATCCTGAGTGTGACGATACTCTATATGGGGAGGAAATCTATTGTTTGGGCACACGGAAGGGATTGAAATGGAAGGAGCGCCATTTGACTTTCTGAATGTAAAATTTACTGGAATAATTAGTGGACACCATGTCGCGTTTGGAGAGCCCCTGATGTACTTAACCAGTAGAAACCCCCAACAAGTGACTCCACTTTGGAAACTAGACTCCTTATGGAACTTATCTATATGTGTATTGAGCCCCTTGAACCCAGAGGTGCTTCACAAATGTAGAGCCGGGAAACTAAAAAAAAAAATCAAATTTTCCCCAGATAAATCTTTTTTAGCTCCAAATTTTGCATTGTCTTAAGGGTAAAAGGAGAAAATACTCCAAATTGTTGTGAAATTTCTCTTGAATACTTAATATGTAGAGGAAAACAACTGTTTGGGTACACAGCAGGGCTTGGAAGAGAAAGATCACTATTTGACTTTTAGAAAGTAAAATTTACTGGAATAATTAGTGGATGCCATGTCGCTTTTGCAGAGTCCCTGATGTGCCTAAACAGTGAAAAACCCCAACAAGTGACACAATTTTGAAATCTAGACCCCTTAGGGAACATATCTAGATGTAAATTGAGCACCTTGAACCCACAAGTGCTTCATAGAAATTTATAATGTTAAGCTGTGAAAATTAAAAAAATCACATTTTTCCTGTAATTTTTTTATTAGCTTTAACAGTAGAAAATGGACCCAAAATTTGTTTTGAAATTTCTCCTTAGTTCACAGATACCCCATATGTGGTTGAAAACTAATTTTGAGGCACAGTGCAAAGCTCAGAAGGGAAGTAGTGCCATATTACAGTTCAGATTTTGCTGCACTGGTTTGAGGATGCCATGTCAAATTGGCAGAGCCCCTGAAGTGCCAGGACTGAAAAACCCACCATAAGGGACCCCATTTTCCAAACTATGCCTCTAAATTTCTAGTGGTGCAGTGATTATATTGACACCACAAGTTTGTCACATAATTTTATACCCTCGGGCAGTGCAGAAAGAATAATTTACATTTTTACCACTAAAATTGTGTTAGCCCCAAATGTAACATTTTCATACTTGGAAAAAGGAAATTTCTTTTGGGGGGCAAGGAGCCATTTCACCAGTAACGTGGAAGCCCCTATATTTCCGTTAACAAATGACACACCTGAGTGAGGGTTGCTTTTTTGTGGATTGAGTTGAAGCTTTTATTAGGAACATTTTACATAACATTTATGATCACATTTATCAGGTGCCCTACGCAGAGCAATTACATCAGGGTTTCCAATCTCCGTGTGACGTGACAAATGAAACCCCATATGGATACATTCACTATAATGAGGTAGCAGAGTTACTCTTCACTCTGTGTGGCCTCTGTTCAGAGGTGTCCTTCTTTTCAGAAGTGCACCAAACTGGCCCACGGAACTTTTATGCAATCCTAAAAAGATGGGCACCACCGGATCACAGGTCCTATGGCGTCCACAGTGCATCTATCTGCCTCATTATAGGGAATCTTCCGCCAGAGGTTCCATCTGAATCATATTTCAGAGATTTACATGGAAACCCCGGTGTAAGCGCTCTGCACAGAGTGCAGGATAAATATGTTCTGAGCCTTACTGCAATCTTTGGCTTGCAGAATGAAAAAATCAACAGCATGTTAAGAATTGGTTTTATTTATTTTTTTATGCCGTTCTTTGTGAGTAGGCGACTTCAGGTCGGTGCAATTACAGCGATACCAGTTTTGTATTTGGTTTTTCTGTTTGGCTTCTGTCTCACACTAAATGCTTTTTATTGGGAAAACTAGTTTTTGCATCACCATATTTTGACAGCTATAATTTCTCTATATTTCAGCCGACAGAGTCATGTGATGGCTTATTTTTTGCGAGATAAGCTGACGTTTCTATTGGTATCATTTTCGGGCACAAGTCATTTTTTGACCACTTTCTATCCAATTTTTGGGAGACAGAATGAACAAAAACTGTCAATTTAGGGATTGCTTTTCTTTATATCATTCCGCGTGCGGTAAAATTGGTAAGGCTGCTTTGTTCTTCGGGTCAATACTATTACAGTGATACCCAATTTAGTTTTTTTAGTTTTTTTTGCTTTGGTGATTTTACACAATAAAAACTATTTTATAGAAAAAAAATTATTTTGCATCGCTTTATTCTGAGAGCTATAACTTTTTAATTATTCTGCTGATGAAGCTATATGATGACTTGTTTTTTGCGGGATAAGATGATATTTCAGCCGTACAATTTTTATTTACATTCGTCTTTTTGATTGCTTTTGGCAATATGATGATAAAGCATTGCTTTTTGCCTCGTTTTTTACTTAATTTTTTGTGGTGTTCACTAAAGTGGTTAGCTAGTGGGACAGTTTTATAGAGCGGGACACCCACACCCAATTGAAACGGTGCTCATCGTGAGGCCACATGATCAGTATGCCGTACCTGTACTGCTGTTTGCAGAAATGCAGCTCCCGCAGAGCAGTACATGTACGGCACATGTTGGGAAGGAGTTAACATTTGGTAATTCGCACAATAATGTAAAATATATTTTTTTGTTGTCTGTGCCATGAATCTCCCAAATTATTTATTGTTTCGAATTCCATATGATTTTATTTTGGCATAATATAATATGACCGATGACAGTAATTAATTGGTGCAAGCAGACATGGCAAGATGTTTGTCTAAGAAAAGTGTGAGGATAGGTGGGATTAACCTCTTTACTAATTGCTTGGGGTGAATGGACGTCCTTTTGTTGCCCTTGTAACATGTTCCCTTAGGGCAGCAAAGTTTAAAGGAAAACCATAAATACATAATGGAATACATACCAGTCAATAGTATAATATAAATCCCATTTGTGGGTTAATTAACCAAAATAATCTTACATCTGGCTAGGACCACAACAGACCAACTGCACATTCAATAAGAATATATCTCCTTTAAGAAAAGCAGTTATAAGTCTAAGTACATGAAAATTACAAAAAACTTTATTAGTATCAACAGGTATAAAAGAGCAAATGGGAAATCCCTCGTGCCACCCACAGCACATACAATAGGACAGGCACAGGTAAATATGGCAATTCCTATCAATTCCAGTACTGTCCAATCATAACCATAAATATATACAGATAGTCAAATCAATAGTATTCCTCCACACAGTACTGGCATGTGGTGTCAAAATCATATACACATGTATACAAATCTACATACCGATAGGCAGAATGACAAAAACACACAGACACCCAGCTCCCTTCCACCCCGACGCGCGTTTTGGCCGATGCCGAAGTTTAAAGGAAAACAGAATATGTTTGTAACAGTGTAACTTCAGATTGCCATGTGCAATTACAGGGATGCATAGAGATATAATATTTTTTAACACACAGCAAGATATATATATATATATATATATATATACTCCCTGACAGAAGTTATGTCGCTTATATATGTTATGTAAACAAAAGCTTATAACCTGACGTTAAATTCATCCATTGGTAGTATAAATTATTCTTTTGAAAGCTGAAACCCTCCGAAATGTGGTTTAGGTTAAGAAAATAAATTGGCATCAATGCAGAAATATTGATTAGTTAACGGACACAGAATGGTCAGATTTTGAAAAGGCAAAAGTTTTGTCACCGGGTGATATAATGCACCCAATCCTAGTTTACATCCTCACCTGTGCTCAGTAAATTATGGGTTAATTAGTGTGTGTGTATAAAAAGAAACCCAGCACCCCAGACCTTCACTTGAACTGCAACTTGAGCTCTGACAACATGCCAAAAATCCACCCTGTGACCAAAGCCTGGATTATCAAGAGGCTAAAGACCAGATCCCCTGCAGAAATGGCTGGCACCTTTAATGTATCTCAGCATCAAGTACAAAGAATTAAAAAAAGATTTGAAGAGACTGGAGATGTTTGACAAGCCCAGGTCTGGCAGACCCCGCAAGACAACTGCTCAGGAGGAACGTTTGTTGGTTAGAAAATGCAAAGCAAGCCCCTCTTCCACTGCAGCAGAGCTCCAACAGGCCTGGTCTCCTCAAGTCCCTGTATCAACTAGAACATTTTGTAGGATTCTGTCTCGAAATGGCCTCCATGGTCGAATCAGTGCCCAGAAGCAAGCACTAAACAAAAGGCAAATAAAAAACCGTGTGGCATTTGCAAAGTCCAACAACCTGCTGAACAGATGGATGCTGGAAAAGTGGCAGAAGGTGGATTTCTCTGATGAATCTTCAGTAGAATTACACCACAGCCACCGCAAATACTGCAGTAGACCTACTGGAGCCTGTATGGATCCAAAATACACCCAGAAAACAGTTAAATTTGGTGGTGGAAAGATCATGGTCTGTGGTTACATTCAGTATGGGGGTGTGCAAAACATTTGCAAGGTGTAAGGCAATCTCAATAGCCTAAAATATGAAGAAGTATTAGCTACCTCTTATATTCCAAATAATAAAAGGGGTCAAATTCTGCAGCAGGATGGTGCTCCATCTCATACATCCATCTCTACAACAAAGTACCTGCAGGCAAAAAAGATCAAGGTGCTCAAGGACTGGCCAGCCCAGTCACCAGACATGAACATCATTGAGCGTGTTTGGGGTAGGATGAAAGAGGAAGCTTGGAAGACAAAACCAAAGAATCTAGATGAACTCTGGGAGGCATGTAAGACTGCATTATTTGCTATTCCTGATCACTTCATTAATAAATTGTATGAATCATTGTTGAACTGCATGGATGCAGTCCTTCAAGCTCATGGAAGTCACACAAAATATTAAACCTGACTCTAATAGTGCCACAACTTCATTCACCAATGTTATGCAAAATATATTTGTATTTTAAGTTAATTATTTGTTGGAATATCACATTACTTTCTGTGGGCGAAAAAACTTTTGTCTTGCCAAAATCTGACCATTCTGCGTCCAATAACTGATCAATATTTCTGCATTGCCAATTTATTTTCTTAACCTAAACCACAGTTCGGAGGGTTTCAGCTTTCAAAAGAATAATTTATACAACCAATGGATGAATTTAACGTCAGGTTATAAACTTTTATTTACATAACATGGATAAGCGACATAACTTCTGTCAGAGAGTGTATATGTTACTGTAAAAGTCAGAAGGACGGTAAATCCTAGGATTTACTGGTCAATCTGGACATTCACCAAGGCCGTCGGTAAAAGCTCAAAATGAAAAGTAAAATTGGACTTTTACCGGTGAAGTCTTGGTAAATGTTAACATTTCTCAACAGCGTTGGTAAAAGTCAGATGTATTCCATATAAACGAACGATTTTGGACTTTTACCTGGGCGATTTGGTAAATCTTTACATTTACCAGCATGTGTTGGTAAAAGTAACTTTGAGTCACAGAATTCTGACTCTGACCAGCAGATGATGATGGTAAAAGTTAACTAAACGCAATTTCCGACTCTGATGAAGGCCTTAATCGTTAGAAATATTTTTTTTTCTCCAAAATGCAAATGCAAATGAGCAAAGACAAATAGGAAAATGCAAATAGAAAACATTTATGTTGAAAAATATGTCTCAAAAATGATAAATTAACGCAAATACAAGAATAACGCAATTTCAAAACTACAGACACATTTCTCACTGTGTCCTCCATTTCCTCACCCGCGGTGGCTTACACTTTTTATTACACCCTTCTCAGCTACATTTACCAAGAAGCTGTGGTAAATGTGCACATTTACCAACTGCGCTTGGTTAAAGTCAGATGTTCCATCTTCACACCAGATATTTCTGACTTTTACCAACGCTGTTGAGAAATGTTAACATTTACCAAGACTTCACCAGTAAAAGTCCAATTTTACTTTTCATTTTGAGCTTTTACCGACGGTCTCGGTGAATGTCCAGATTGACCGGTAAATCCTAGGTTTTACCGTCCTTCTGACTTTTACAGTAACATATATATATATATATATATATATATATATATATATATATATATATATACCATGCCACAGAAATAACTAAAACAGAAATTTTTAACTGTACACCTAGCATAGCAAAAAATCCATATTGCTACATTGTTCATCTTGGAACAATGTTCCAAGTGCGGTGAAATTGCAAAAAACAAATGTGCAATTCCACAATTGTTTTTTGCTTAGAATTTTTAACTAGGTTCACTAAATGCCAAATATGACCTGACCGTATGATTCTCCAGGTCATCATGAGTTCATAGACACCATGTTTAGGTTCTTTCTTATCTAAGTGTTGAAAAAAAATCCAAACTTTGTTAAAAAAAAAAATGGCGCCATTTATCAATTCCCGTAGCATCTCCATTTTTTGTGATCTCGGGTTGGGTGAGGGCTTATCTCTTTTGCGTGCCGGCCGACATTTTTAAGGATACCATTTTGGTTCAGATAAAATCTTTATTTTATTCATTTTAACCCCTTCACCCCCGGAGCTTTTTCCGTTTTTTCGTTTTCGTTTTTCGCTCCCCTCCTTCCCAGAGCCATAACTTTTTTATTTTTCTGTCAATATGGCCATTTGAGGGCTGATTTTTTGCGGGATGAGATGTACTTTTGAACGATACCATTGGTTTTACCATGCCGCGTAACAGAAAACGGGAAAAAAATTCCAAGTGTGATGAAATTGCAAAAAAAGTGCAATTTCACACTTGTTTTTTGTTTGGCTTTTTTGCTAGGTTCACCAAATGCTAAAACTAACCTGCCACTATGATTTTCCAGGTCATTACGAGTTCATAGACTCCTAACATGTCTAGGTTATTTTTTATCTAAGTGGTGAAAAAAATTCCAAAGTTTGCTAAAAAAAAAAAAAAATTGCGCGATTTTCCGATACCCGTAGCGTCTCCAATTTTCATGATCTGGGGTCAGGTGAGGGCTTATTTTTTGTGTGCGGATCTGTCGTTTTTAATGATACTATATTGGTGTAGATACATTCTTTTGATCACCCTTTATTGCATTTTAACGCAATGTCGCGGCGACCAAAAAAACGTAATTTTGGCATTTTGATTTTTTTTCTCGCTACGCCATTTAGCGGTCAGGTTAATCCTTTGTTTTTATTGATAGATCGGGCAATTCTGAACGCGGCGATACCAAATATGTGTATGTTTAATTTTTTTTATTGTTTTATTTTGATTGGGGCGAAAGGGGGGTGATTTGAACTTTTATATATTTTTTATTTTTTTTATATTTTTAAACACTTTTTTTTTTAATTTTGGCATGCTTCAATAGCCTCCATAGGAGGCTAGAAGCATGCACAACTCGATCGGCTCTGCTACATAGAGTTGAAGCACAGATCACCTCTATGTAGTAGAAATCCAGGTGTACTTTGAGCGCCGACCACAGGGTGGCACGCAAAGCAATCGGCCATCAACAACCATAGAGGTCTCAAGGAGACCTCTGGTTGTTATGGCAATGCACCGCTGACCCCCGATCATGTGACGGGGGTCAGCGGTGTGAGCACTTCCGGCCGCGTGGCCGGGAGCGCTAGTTAAATGCCGCTGTCAGCGATTGACGGCGGCATTTAACTAGTTAATGGGCACGGGCGGATCGCGATTCCACTCGCGCTCATTGCGCGCACATGTCAGCTGTACAAAACAGCTGACATGTCACGGCTTTAAGGTGGGCTCACCACCGGAGCCCACCTTAAAGCAGGGGATCTGCCAGCTGACGTACTATTCCGTCAACTGGCAGAAAGGGGTTAATTTAATGTTGCGGTGACCAAAAAAATTTAATTCTGGCTTTTTTACTTTTTTTCTTGTTACACTGTTTAGCAATCTGGTTAATTCTTTTTTTATATATAATAATATAATATATTTTTTTCATATTGATAGATCAGGCTATTATAAATGTGGTAATGTCAAATATGTGTATGTTTGATTTTTTTATTGTTTTATTTTGAATGGGGCAAAAGGAGGGTGATTTGAGCTTTTATATTTTTTTTCATTTGTTAATATTTGTAAAAACTTTTTTTACTCTTGGCATGCTTCAATAGTCTCCATGGGAGACTAGAAGCTGCCATAACCCGACCGGCTCTGCTACATACAGGCGTTGATCAGATCACCTGTATGTAGCAGAATTGCTGACTTGCTATGAGCGCCGACCACCGACTGACAGTGACAACCATAGCGGTCTGCTGAAGACTTCTGGTTGTCATGCCAACCCATCGGTGACCCGCAGTCATTTGACATGGGCGCCAATGGGTGGGATTTCCAGTGCGCTTGCCGGAAGAGCGGGTTATATGCCGCTGTCAGAGTTTGCTATTCCACCTGCTGCTGTTGCGGGCACATTTCAGCTGTTCAAAACAGCTGACATGTGCCAGAAAGATGTGTGCTCATCACCGGAGCTCACATCAAAGGGAGGGTGTCCAACATTGGCGTGCTATTGTGCCCAATATCGGAAAGGGGATAAGCAAAGAGATGGCGATATACAGGAGCTAATCAGGCAAGATTCAAGATTGCATGTTTATACATTTTTCCTTGGAAAATTCAAAGTAATTATCTGTGAACTGACTGTCGCCAATGCTCTGGGATCTCTATATTAATTAACATGATATGTAAAAGATAAAAGAAATCTTTATGCTCACCTCACCACTCACTTTTCTGGCCCCTCCGCTCTTCACTGTTACCCATCTAGCTCTAGTTGCATTTTCTCATCATCACCATTGGCACTAAAATCTGGAATTCTGTCTCTTATGAGGCCCAGGCAGTTCTACACATGCAAATGCACAGTCACAGCTTGAAAAAAACAGGGATTACAGCAAAAGTGGTGGGAATCAGAAGATGTGACAAGGACCGGATGGGTGATGGTAAGGATCTTTTGATGCTCATTTACCGTTCAGAAGGATGGCGACTCCTTACATTATTCTCAGTCTATGTGACTGAAGACTTTAGTGAAAAGCCTAGATGAACCCTTTAAGGTTGCATGCCTAGTTTGTGACATCTTCTATCCAAAGAACTACTGTATATAGTCGTGTATAAGACAAGATCTTCAGCACATTTTTTGTGCTGAAAAAGCCCCTCTTGGCTTATACGTGAGCCATTGTCCCAGAAAGATGGCAAGGGAGGGGGAGTGGCTAAGCAGCAGGTCACAGAGGCAGGAGATGGCGGCTGCAGCTAAAGCTTGTGCCCACTGCTAACGAGAAATGAATATTCACAGAGTTAGCAGTGAATATACATTTCTCTTATAGCGTGCACAGTTACAGCCACATCCGCCAGCTTCCAGCACTCTTACTTCTTTTCCCTGCATGCCCTCCCTGCATCTCGCTCCGACACCAGCAGCTCTTCTGGCCAAACGATCACGTGTCCCCCGCTCATTAAGGTAATGAATATTCACCTCTCTCCACTCCCATAGGTGTGATAGCTCGGCTGGAAAAGCTGCTGGCACCAGAATGAGATGCAGCGAGGCTGCACAGGGAAGGTAAGCAGGATGTGTTTTTTTTATAGGAACCATGCATACAAGGACGGGGATGGGAAGCCATGCATACAAGGATAGGGGATAAGGAGCCATGCATACAAGGACGGGGATAAGGAGCCATGCATACAGGGATGGGGAACCATCCAAACAAGGAAATTGATGGAGAGCCATGCATACAAGGACAAGGATGGGGAGCCATGCATACAAGGACAGGGATGAGGAGGCCATGCATAACAGGATAGGGATGAGGGGACAATGCTTACCTAGCTTATACTAGAGTCCATAAGTTTTCCCAGTTTTTCATTGCAAAATTAGGTGCCTCAGCTTATGCTCGAGTCGACTTATATACGAGTATATACGGTATATAAGATAATGAATATTGTCTTTCATTCAAGTATTTTCCATTTAAATTCAACGTTTACAGGAGTGAAATAAAATGCATCTATATAGAAACTTCCCTTTTAATAGATCATTTAAAATTCATGGGAAAAAAGTATAGAATAGGCCAGTGCCTACAGTGGGTACGGAAAGTATTCAGACCCCTTTCAATTTTTCACTCTTTGTTTCATTGCAGTAATTTGGTAAATTCAAAAAAGTTCATTTTTTTCACATTAATATACACTCTGCACCCTATCTTGACTGAAAAAACAGAAATGTAGTAATTTTTTGCAAATTTAACAAAAAAGAAAAACTGAATTATCACATGGTCATAATTATTCAGACCCTTTGCTCTGACACTCATATTTGTCACATGCTGTCCATTTCCTTGTGATCCTCCTTGAGATGGTTCTACTCCTTTGTTGGAGTCCAGCCATGTTTAATTAAACTGATAGGACTTGATTTGGAAGGGCATACACCTGTCTATATAAGACCTCATAGCTCACAGTGCAAGTCAGACCAAATGAGAATCATGAGGTCAAAGGACATGGCAAAGGAGCTCAGAGACAGAATTGTGGCAAGGCACAGATCTGGCCAATGTTACAACAGAATTTCTGCAGTAGTCAAGGTTCCTAAAAGCTCAGTGGCCTCCATAATCCTTAAATGGAAAAAGTTTGGAACCACCAGAAGTCTTCCTAGAACTGGCCGTCCAGCCAAACTGAGCAATCGTGGGAGAAAAGCCTCGGTGAGAGAGGTAAAGAAGAACCCCAAGATCACTCTGGCTGAGCTCCAGAGATGCAGTAGGGAGATGGGAGAAAGTTCCATAAAGTCAACTATCACTGCAGCCCTCCACCAGTCGGGCCTTTATGGCAGAGTGGCCTGACGGAAGCCTCTCCTCAGTGCAAGACATATGAAAGCATTGAGTTTGCTAAAAAAACACATGAAGGACTCTCAGACTATGAGAAATACGATTCTCTGGTCTGATGAGACGAAGATAGATGGTTTTGGTTATAATTCTTAGCAGTATGTGTAGAGAAAACCAGACACTTCTTATAATATGCCCAATACAATTCCAACAGTAAAACATAGGGGTATCAGCATCATGCCATGGGGGTGTTTTTCAGCTGCAGGGACAGGACAACTAGTTGTCATTAAAGGAAACATGAATGCGGCCAAGTACAGAGATATCCTGGATGAAAACCTCTTCCAGAGTGCTCTGGACCTCAGACTTCGCCGAAGGTTCACCTTCAAATAGGACAATGACCATAAGCACAAAGCTAAAATAACAAAGGAGTGGGTGCAGAACAACTCTGTGACTATTCTTTACTGGCCCAGCCAGAGCCCTGACCTAAACCCAATTGAGCATCTCTGGAGAAACCTGAAAATGGCTATCCACCAAAGTTCACCATCCAACCTGACGGAACTGGAGAGGATCTGCAAGGAAGAATGGCAGAGGATCCCCAAATCCAGGTGTGAAAAACTTGTTGCATCATTCCCAAGAAGACTCATGACTGTACCAGCTCAAAAGGGTGCTTCTACTCAATACTGAGCAAAGGGTCTGAATACTTATGACCATGTGATATTTCAGTTTTTCTTTTTTAATAAATTTGCAAAAATTACTAAATTTCTGTTTTTTATTCAGTTAAAATGTGGTGCAGAGTGTACATTAATGAGAAAAAAATGAACTTTGTTGAATTTACCAAATGGCTGCAATGAAACAAAGAGTGAAAAATTTACAGGGGTATGAATACTTTCAGTACCCACTGTATATGGGCTTTATACACAGTCTTTTTCTTACCTTTGTTCAAAGAAAAAGAAAAAAATCTGCACCGCTGCTGTGCTGACCCTGTTGTACCTCTGTCTCTATTACCATCCACTGCTGCTAATGCTTATATGCTTCCAAAAATACGGGATATAGGGTGCAACACATGTAGTGACATGCAAAGCTTAAACAGTAGAAAAAATGGTGTGTACTCACCTTCCCGATAAAAAGTTATTTTATTAAGACATTAGCAGTTCAGACAGGGAGAACGTGTAGTGAAGTAGGATGACAGCTGTTTCACGAGAGCAGCGCTTCCACAGATCCTGATAGCCAAAGGAAGTGGGAGGGCCGGTTTATATAGAGTAAGACAAAAACTCCCACCACCTGGCTTCATGGGTATAATTAATACCGTCTTCAGAAGGTGAATAAAAACATACAAATTAGCATCATTAAAAACATGAGAAAAACATGAAAAAAGAGAAACAAAATACATCTGAAACATAGAAGGTAGATTCGCAAAAATACGGACATATCTATTTTCTCATTTAGACCCATTGGTCTTGTAGCGTTTGTGTGCATTATCCATATTGCTTCTCTCCTAAAAAGCAATCTATTCAGATTGCCACCATATTTGGGTAAAGTCACTCTTTCAAGGCCTATAAAGCGGAGTATCCTTGCATTACCCTCATGGCATTGTCTTACATGGTTTATGAGCCAAGGGACTCCTCTACCTGTACGAATTGAATTGAAATGCTCTCTGACTCTTATAAAAAGGGGACGGATAGTTTTACCTATATAGTAGAAGCCGCATGGGCATATCAGCGCATAGACCACATATGTAGTCCTACATGAAATAAAAATCCCGCACCTGATGATCGATGGCACCCAGTTTAATGGTGTTACCTGTTGTGTGAAATATGCAAAAATTGCAATGGCCGCATTTATGATTTCCTGTCGGTATACCTGCTTCCAGCCAATTCGTGCGATCATTCTGAAAACGGTTGTGTACTATCAGATCTTTGATATTTTTACTGTGGCGACTGGCGAAAAGGGGGCCCCTATCGACCCTTTCCAGGATGTCATTGTCTTTACTTAAGATGTGCCAGTTTTTTCTTATAACCGATCTAAGGCAACTGTCTAATGGGCCAAATTTAAAGCAAAAAACAAATTGCTTGTTTCTTGCCGTTCTTTTATCACTAAATTCATGGGAGACAACATTGTCTGCATTTTCTGCCCTTGTCAGTGCTGCATCCAATACTGGGCGTGGATAACCCCGGTTTTCGAACCTCTTATATAGCTCTTGCAATTGTTGTTTAAAACCCCTCCTGCTACTATTCTCTTTACCCTCAAAAATTGACTGTATGGCAATGAGTGTTTGGTGTAGTGGGGGTGAGCACTGTTATAGTGTAGTAGCGAATTCGACAAAGTGGGTTTCCGAAAGACTTCAGTGTGAATAGTACCTTCTAATATCTCCAATTTGACATCAAGAAAATCCAATTTAGTACCCCCAAAATGAGAGGTAAAACTCATGTTCATAGTATTTGCATTCCCCAGGTATTCTACAAACTGTGTGAAAGTGCCACTAGAGCCGTCCCATGCGATAATTATATCGTCCACGTATCTTATAAATAACTTAATGTGTTGTAAAAATAAGTTGCTCATGGAATAGACAAACTTGTCCTCCAGGGCTGCCAGAAAAAGATTAGCCAGGGTACATGCGACTGATGTACCCATGGCAGTCCCTTCCGTTTGGACATACCACGTATCATCAAATGTGAACACATTGTGTTTTAGTACGAACAGTAAGCTGTCACATATAAAATTAATGGTGTTAGTGTCTGTAGGTGTATTTGAAAGGATATCTCTAATAGTTGCCACTGCCATATTTTGTGGAATCCTAGTGTACAGACTTTTGACATCTATTGATGCAAGACTAAAGCTTTCCTGCCATACAAAGCTTTTAACTAGTGTAAAAATTAATTTGTGTCCTTCACATATGATGGAACATCCCCTAGGAGTGGCCGCAATAGCCAGTCCAAGTACCGTGAAAGTGGCTCCATTATGGAGCCGATGCCCGACACGATAGGGTGACCTGGTTGCCTGGCTGTTGACTTGTGCACCTTAGGTACGTTGGTACCAGTATGTTTTCCGGGGAAAATCTGGTATAAGTTTCTCGGCTTGTTTTTTTGATAGTGTCACCCCTTTCGACATATTCTCTTAATAATGTTCTTAAATCATTCTGGAATTTAACAGTTGGATCAGTTTTTAATTTATTGTAAGTTATACTATCTGAGAGTTGTCGTATCGCTTCTGACACATAGTAGTCCCGGAACAGCAAGACAGTGTTGCCCCCCTTATCGTCAGGGCATACCACTGTGTCAGACCACCCCTATATGTCCTTCAAAGCTTGTGTTTCTGCTGGATTCAAATTTGGAGGTGTTGTGAGGTAAATTAAAGCCTCTATGTCCTTAATGACCGAAGATTCAAAGATATCTATTGGATTGCCTGGGGAAACCGGTGGCATGAAGGTAGATCTAACCCCTCCCCTGAATGGTTCCACATGTGTGATCTTGGTGTTGCTAGTTATAACCGGAGAGTCTGCAAGACTTAACAGTAAATGTATGTCATCCTGTATGTCCCCCATGGAGTTATCTGCCACCATGAAACCCAAGGGACCCACAGTGCATGGGACTTCCCCTGGGTGGCCGGTGGCTTCTGTATGTGAAGAAGATTTAAATAATTTATGTAAGTGTATATTTCCTACTGCTTAATATAAACCTATCTTGAATTCTACTAGATTGAAAGGCTCAGGTAAACAATAATTTAGACCTTTAGAAAGGACTGAATAGTGTGCCGAATTAAGAACATGTTCCGTTAGATTGATCACTGAGTTCGGGGGTATCGTTTGTAGGCCATGGGTCTCCATGAGACCTGCTTCCTTTTGCGCTGATTGCTTGATGTTGCGATTTCTCCCCCTCCCCTCGTCTTGTTCTATGTCTAAAAGGATTGTTGTTGATTATTTATAAGATACATGGACGATATATTTATCGTATGGGATGGCTCTAGTGACACTTTCACACAGTTTGTAGAATACCTGGGTAAAGAATAGTAGCAGGAGGGGTTTTAAACAACAATTGCAAGAGCTATACAAGAGGTTCGAAAACCGGGGTTATCCACGCCCAGTATTGGATGCAGCACTGACAAGGGTAGAAAATGCAGACAATGTTGTCTCCCATGAATTTAGTGGTAAAAGAACGGCAAGAAACAAGCAATTTGTTTTTTGCTTTAAATTTGGCCCATTAGACAGTTGCATTAGATCGGTTATAAGAAAAAACTGGCACATCTTAAGTAAAGACAATGACATCCTGGAAAGGGTCGATAGGGGCCCCCTTTTTGCCAGTCGCCACAGTAAAAATATCAAAGATCTGATAGTACACAACCGTTTTCAGAATGATCGCACGAATTGGCTGGAAGCAGGTATACCGAAAGGAAATAATAAATGCGGCCAATGCAATTTTTGCATATTTCACACAACAGGTAACACCATTAAACTGGGTGCTATTGATCATCAGGTGCGGGATTTTATTTCATGTAGGACTACATATGTGGTCTATGCGCTGATATGCCCATGCGGCTTCTACTATATAGGTAAAACTATCTGTCCCCTTTTTATACAAGTCAGAGAGCATTTCAATTCAATTCATACAGGTAGAGGAGTCCCTCGGCTCATAAACCATGTAAGACAATGCCATGAGGGTAATGCAAGGATACTCCGCTTTATAGGCCTGGAAAGAATGACTTTACCCAAATATGGTGGCAATCTGAATAGATTGCTTTTGAGGAGAGAAGCAATATGGATAATGTGCACAAACGCTACAGGACCAATGGGTCTAAATGAAAAAATCGATATGTCCGTATTTTTGTGAATCTACCTTCTATGTTTCAGATGTATTTTGTTTCTCTTTTTTCATGTTTTTCTCATGTTTTTAATGATGCTTATTTGTATGTTTTTATTCACCTTCTGAAGACGGTATTAATTATACCCATGAACCCAGGTGGTGGGAGTTTTTGTCTTACTCTATATAAACCGGCCCTCCCACTTCCTGTGGCTATCAGGATCTGTGGAAGCGCTGCTCGCGCGAAAAAACTGTCATCCTACTTCACTACACGTTCTCCCTGTCTGAACTGCTAGGAACTTTTTATCGGGAAGGTGAGTGCACACCATTTTTTCTACTTTTTCTTACCTTTGTGCAGCTTCCTTGTCTTCTTTCTGATGATACTGGTCCATGAAACTCACAGAAATGAAGCATACTACCCTGGATCTTTTATTCATCTTTTATCATGTTAAAATGAAGGACCAGTTTTATATTTTGATGCAGGATCACACTTGTTAAGGCGCGGGATCCCTATTAAGTCAATAGTGAGGGCTGATAGAGCACTAAATTTTGCCCATAAAAATTAATCTCCCAAGTTCACCATAGCTATGACGGGGTATTATAAATGCAGTGTCTTCAATGTCCAGTGGCCTTGTATAATTCTCGAAAATTGGAAGTTTACACAAATCATTTTTTTTTATTATTTTACTATTTTTTTTGTAAAAATTGAAACCATCTAATAAAACTGACTTTTTTTTATATATGCCTATTTTATTTCCCACCAAAGTAGTTGAATTCTATGGAATGTAATCGATGGCTGACTTACCTCAAGGCTGCAAAGACCTACATAGATGCAGGAAGGCCTAGTTAATTGGAATACTTCATGTCACAGCTCATGTCACAACCAACCAGCGCTTCTATCATAACCAAAATAGGCCAACCTTCCCACAAATAGCTGAAACCTTCAAGGTGTAAGAAGTCAGCTAGAGTTTGTTCATCACTAAAGAGCCGCTAGTATTATCTCCTGTGCTGATTTTACCCATAAAACAATAAAGTTTGAAAAATCACCACAATGACTGGCTACCAAAAGAGAGGAATGGGCAAAAAATGTGTCATTTCCATTGCTGTTGACTGATTTTGGGGGATTATTCTGGCATTATATGGATGTTCTGTAAAAGGGTACATTAAATTCCCAAAGGTGTGAAGTAACAAAGGGAAATTGATGTAATATGATTTAATTCATCAATAAGTTGTAATTGCATTCGGTTATTATCCTGGTTGTCAATAGGACAAAATATGCTTATTTTTCAGTACTTTTAAGCATTACTGTAGTACAATAAAGTTTCAATAGAATTACACTTACTCTTGCAAGGCTTGTCCCTGTTGGAACTTTGTAGGGAACATACTTCCTGTAGATATGGCCCACTCGGGAACAAGGCACATCATACATTTCTCCACCACACATCCATACCTATAAATGAAAAATAAGAATCAGTGTTCTTCTGATGTCAAATGTACTGATTCTGATTTCTTACTAATGAGTTGTTCTTTATTTTTTAATACATAAAGAGGAACCTTTTCACACTACGCTTTAATTTAAAAACATTACTCGAAGCTAAAGTTATCAAACTATTAAGTTCTATGTCATACATAATATTCACAAAGAGATGAGCGACAAAGACATATCAGTTTCTAGGCCTCTCACATGCACATAAAAACTGAGCTTCCAGTGGGACTGCTGTCACTTGTAAGCAGCTCAGCCTGTGCATGTTGATATCACTAGCTTTATTGAAGATCATATTCTCAGAGTGGCTTTTAAGCTCCCCAATTCCCCCCACAGGCTGCAGCTCTGTGTGTAAACACTGGCTATCCAATAACAGTGCCCCTGGCAAGGAACCAGCCCGAGAAGCTTCATCTCAGTAGTGACAGCAGCTTCAGTGAAAGAAAGCAATATGGGATTATTACGCACCGTATATTAAAGAAATGTTGCCACACGATGTTGATACTCAAGAGTTAAATGCTTTTGTGAAACTATTAATACCTTTTATGAAAAATGAAAAAAATTCACACTATAGAAAACAGTCTTGTCCCTAGGGATGAAGAGATTGAAACTATGGTACACTATGGAAATTTTCAGTCTATTATGAACCACTTAAGCTAATGTGCAGTCCCTGGTTAACTAGCGGGACGTTATTTGCCTCCAAGTGATAATGTGACACCAGAGGCAAGCTTTTTGTATCAATTTTATGATGAATAAAATAGAAAAATGTGGTGCACACCTGTTTTACCTATAAACTTGTTTATTTCTTTTTAATTTTATGCTGTTTTCAACCCTTTTTAACAGTAATCACAGTTTAGTAACTGTTGATATTGATAGCTACTGCCCAACATGTTTGCTATAAGATACACCAGAAATTGATATAGATTCAAGTTTGTGGTACGGAATGCTCACAATATGCCAAATTTATTAAGAGAAGTGTAGTACGAAATGTCAGGCTTCATTTGTTTCCAAATGATAAGTATAATGACACAGCAAGTGGTTTCCTAGCATATACTTTATTTTTCAATGGTTGTAGATCAAGAGTAACAAAAATGTTTCAGTACAGAATCTTACTTTATAGAGATCATCTCACATGCTCTCCACAAAGGGGAGAACTGACAAGCACATAGAGTCCTAATAAGAATCTCACAAGCATAAACTAGATCACCTAATAGCCCAACATCAAGATACATAGGCCACTCTTCTGAGGTCCACTTGTAGGTTACAAGCTGCTCTTTGGCCACCACTTTGGAGATAACTATATTCCTGTACTGTTTTTTGCTGGAGAGACATTAATCAAAATGAGATCAGTCCATAACTTGTAGATCTCTCATAACTTCTTCTTTCTACACCAAACTGTGAGTTATTTTTTTATGCTATTTCTTCGTTTTTTTTATTTTTCCAAGTTCACATTTGTGTTTGTGTTTGGACTGCATGTCAGCATAAAAAATAAATATTTTTAAGCAGAAATCACTGATTAGACCAGTTTCTGAATAGAAATTTGTCTTGGCCTGGACATGTAAGCATCCATATCATCTGGTAACGTAAATATTATGTCATAACAGTTAGGGTATGTTTCCACGGTCAGGAATGGCTCAGTATTTGTTCAGGATTTGACGCAGGTAAAATCTGCACCAAATCTGCATCTGAGATCACTAGCGGGTCACCTGCGTTTTTGATGCGTTTTTTTCTTCATACGTTTTTGATGCATTTTTTCATTTCATGCGTTTTGGCTTCTGGGAAGGAAAAAAAAGTGATTTCCTGTTTGCAGATATATTGGGATATGTTCCCACGGTCAGTAAACATTGCGGGTTGGACGCTGCATACATCCGCATTTTTCATTTTTTTTTTCATACCGATTTGTGTGTGTTTTTGTAAACTAAATAAAAAAAAAGAATTGTGATGTAATTTCTTTGTCCAACCTCTTCTTTTATATACTCCATTGAAGAATAATGTTTACACACACAGATAGATAGATCTATAGATATATAATAGATACGATAGATACATGCGATAAATAGATAGATACGATACGATAGATTGATATTATATATAGATATGATAGATCAACAGATAGATAAATCTATCTACCTATAGCTAGATCTATCATATCTATTATCTATCTATCTATCTATCTATCTATCTATCTATCTATCTATCTATCTATCTATCTATTGTATCTATCTATCTATTTACCTAGCTATCATATCTATCTATCGTATCTATCTATCTATCAAATCTATCTATCATATCTATCTTATCTATTATCTATCTATCTATCGATAGGTCTATCTATCGATATATCTATCTATTATATATCTATAGATAGATATATCTATAGATAGCTAGATAGATATATCGATAGATAGATGATAGATATATCGATAGATAGATAGATAGATAGATAGATCGATAGATAATACCAAGCCCGATGTAACACATGCGAGAAACTCGGAAGAGTCTAGCATCTTAATACCCGGTACTGCCGCCGGCACTTGGGAGCGGAGTGTGCGGCTGCATGTATTTCTATGCAACTGAACATTCTGGCCTGAGTGCCAGCGCCAGTGGTGGGTATTGAGGTGCGAGACTCGTGCGAATTTCTCACAAGTGTGACCGCGGCCTTAAATGCAATATCTGTTTAATTTATTTAAAAAAAATGGTGTGGGCTCCCGCTCAATTTTCTGCACCAGAGAGGGAAAGCCAGTGACTACGGGCCAATGTTTATAGCTTGGGAAGGGGTTAATACCCATGGAGCTTCCCAGGCTATGAATATAAGCCCGCAGCTGTATATTTAGCCTTTAATAGCTATTAAAATAGGGGGACCCCCCAATAAAATGACGTGGGGTCCCCCTATAATTTATAGACAGAAAGGCTATGCAGACAGTTGTGGGCTGATATTCATAACCTAAAGAGGGGCCATGACCCCCCTGGCTACAAATACCAGCTCTCAGCTTCCCCAGAAATGGTGCATCTCTATGATGTGCCAATTCCAGCGCTTAGCCTCTCTCTTCCCACTGCCCTGTAGAGGTGGCATATGGGGTAATAAGGGGTTATTGTCACCTTTGTAAGGTTACATTAAGCCGGCTTAATAATGGAGAGGCGTCTTTAAGATACCTACCATTACTAATCCTATAGTTGACAAAGGGTTAATAAAACACACACATGCAGAATAAAGTATTTTAATGAAATAAAACACCATATATTTTTCTCATTTTATGGTATGCTCATTCCTGCGATGCCCTCGTTCTCCTGGAAAAAACAAACAAAACAACAGTATACACCCTGTGTCTGACGCTGACGCTTAATAACGAGTTTACCATGACGAGTCCAGCTCTGCTCCATCTGGATGCCTGACATCCAGACATAGCAGAGCTTGTAGATGACCGCCGGAGATAACTCTCTGGCGATCACCTACACTGCAGTGTTCTCACAATCAGCTGATCAGCTGACCATAAGAACCAACCTAGTGACTGACATAACCCCCGGTCATGTGCACGGCAGTTCTAGCGGTAAGCTACTTCTTGCAGTGTGACAGGTAAGAGATTATTTAAATTAGTAGATATGCGGAGTAATCTTTGTTTACGCAGTTACTGCGCATGTGACTAATCATTAGATGTGGTTTTACCGCATCTAATGATAGTCTAAGGGAAATTTATGGTGCGGCGACGGAGCATCGCCGCATTGTAAACAGACGTGTTGGGTTCTGAAAAGACGCGCCACATGTCCTGATATGCAGGTCTGCCGCCTGCGTCTTTTAACGCAAAGCAGAAATGGAATTTCATGAAATCCCCTCCACTATGCTGTAACATCTGGACACTGAGGGTTTGACGCTGCGACTGTACACAACGTCAAACGCGCAGCGTTTCCTCACCATGGAAACATACCCTTATTGTATCCAGTAGCTTAATTTCTGATTTCAAAATTGCACTGTGTTTTTACCAATACAGATGTTCTGCCCAGTGCTAAAATTCCTATCCTCTCCTGTGGATAAAAAGTTTGGGATTAGAGCAAGTTTCATGCAGCACTGGCATATTTTATCATGCTTTGTTTTGGCTTAGCGAAATTCAGAGTTTCAGAAAACTTCATATGTCAATATTCAGCTTACAGCATTATGTGAGCAGAATGGCTCTTATTTGACGAGTAGCAGGAACTTACACTGAACAATGTGAATCATATCAGGTCAACAAGAGCAGCGCAGAGGGGTCAGAACGCTTGTGTTTTAAGTAGTTTACTTAACACATGAAAACAACTATGTGCAATGGATAAATTGCTTGTAATGTAAAATATGTGATAAAAGCTGAACCAGAAAAAATAAATTAGTGAAATCATAATTCATTGTCTAAAAGCTGTCTAAAATACTAAAGTTATAACCAACAAGAATTATGCATAATTTATAAATAGCATTTATTGTTCATAAGTAAGATCTGCACATATCAGAAGCAGACTGTCTCATGGCCTCTACAACCCAAATGGTAAAGTTAGAGGACACAACGGTCTGATTTTCTACTTTCATTAATCATAATTGTAAGCTTGATCTCTGTCTCTTTTTATCTTTATGTGCCATGAAAAGAGAGTTAAAGCTTTAGGTCAATGAAGCTTTGAAATATGTCATTGGACTCTAGCCGACGTTTCACTACTCATTTTTGAGAAAAGCGGAAAAGAGAAATATTCATTGATATTCATATGAGGGTCGATATATTTAATGTTTATCACTTTTCACTTTCATGGCAATTTCCTGATATATTATGGCAGAAATCATAAGAAATTGAATCAGAATTTTCTGATTGGACAGCTGCAGAATTTGAAAGGTCTTACTTCCTGGTAGCAGTTTCGGACTGCTGGTAAGAGGTTAAGTAAACCCTATGGGCAAAATGGAAACAATGGGGCTGAATTACTATTAAGAGCACATTTTCTGTTTGACCGAAAAAGCTCCAAATTTTGTTGCATTTTGGGGCAAATTGTTGCATTTTGTTTTAGATCTACATATTCTCCCCCGGATGAAGGCTATAGCACTGAAACGCGCGTTGGGGACGGTGGGCATCGCAGGGCTCCAGGCACTCTCAAGTAAACATTATGATCGTATGATCGGATCCAGATACTCTTTGGTTAATGGTCTCTAGATGTGGTGCACAGCCCTTTTGGAGTTTGCTTGCTCTGGTATATATGTTTCTATTTTAGACCCTATACTACTATTAATATTGGGCACATATTAACTATGGAGCAATTTATTTAATCTCTAATTCTTATACACCTGTTGGTGCCTGGTGCTTATTGTGATCCCATCCACTTTTGGCTTACCTCTGTCACATCCCTGTATTTTATGTATTTGTTTACAAGTTTTGATACCTTTCTATTTATTGATTCTTGGTGGTGCTTGTTCTCTATTTGAGTTTCATATTTATTTGGCACTGAATCCATCCTTTTCTATTCCACTTATTCATTTTGGTCTTTTGTGGATATAGGCCTTGTGTGTATAGTTGTATATTATCTGTTTTAACTGTGTAGCACCCAACGTAAAAACGAGATATTGATGCAAAGGGACATGGTTTAAAATGTATTAAAGGGCACCATAATATTTGCATACAAAATTGGTTTAAAATGAAATCCTTCAGAAAAAGCCACTGATTCTTTGGTGCATCACCAGACATCGAGTGTAATCATTAATTCCATGTGCACATTTCATTGGCTGTTACATGAGGATGGCATTGTAATTAGCTATAAACTGAATATTAAGCATTACTAATTCAAAAATCAGATAACTTTTTGGCCATTCTCTTGCAGGAAAAAAATTATAAATTATAGGTCACAATTGATGTGTCCAGAACATACCTGGGCTCTGGACAATAATTTCTGACCGAAATACATCAGAATCAGATGCCATTTGTGAGACCTGCATGTTTTTCCATTAGCTATAATGTATCATTGCTAGAGATGAGTGGATTGATGTGCTGGACATTGACTTTGAGTTGAATGTTCTGAAATTTAAGGGCCCTGCAAATTTAAGCAATTTGTAATTCGATTCACCAAGATCACAAAATATGCATTGCTCCATTTCAAGCATTGCTGAAAACTACAGCAGCCAGAGAGCGTGGCCTTCCCCATGATTCCTTACTACGCTATGACATCATATGGTCTAGTCCAGCCAATCAATAGGTGCTATTACAACCATTATAAAAGATGTGGACCAGCCAAGCAGCACTATTTTAGGATTTTATAGCCTAGACATAGGAGAAAAGAGCTCTTCTTATTTCAAAAGTTTATAGAATTAAGACCTAAATCTGATTGTGATATATTTCTGTTGAAGCACATTTAAAATGGGAATAGTGTTTTCAGTCTGTGAATAATAATCCAAATATTTAACTGATATAAGGGAAGTTCTGGAGTTTGTGTGATTTTGAATTTATATGACTTGTGATATACTGCTGTAATAGCACCATAATAGCAGCATTTTATAAATTCTTCACACATTTCAAACAAGGGGGGCATTTTTACACCCCTGTGTCCTAATTTAGATACTAAAGAAAATCCTGAAACCATGGTTAACGTGCCACAGATGTGCTTCCTGGTAGGGCCGGTGTAAGCACCTAGTGCACCCGGGCAAGTACCAGGGTCTTGAGCAGGTATAGGGCCCACTCACTGTCGGGGACACTAGCATGCTATGGAAACCCAGTGTCAGTGTCTATAAGTGGGCTACCTCAACTTGCTCAGAGCGCCGGTACTTGCAATACTTACCTCTCCCCATGACTCTGCACCTTTTCAGGTCAGAGGGGCTAAATGACATAACTACACCACAACCTCTGCTCTGAACAGTCACATTGAAGAGAGCTAGAAGACGGGATCACTGAGGAGCAGAGCTGCGGCCAGTGAGGAGAGGTATTTGATTTTTTTATGTTTGGAGCAATATATGGAGCTTATTCTGTATGGAGCAATAAGTGGGGCACATTCTATATAGAGGACTATTTGTGGCCTATTATTTTGTATGAAGTATTATATGGGGCTCATTATGTATGGAGCATATAAGGGGACCACTTTTCTGCATGGCAAAGTATATGGGGTCCATTATTGTGTATACTGCATTATATGGCATCCATTATCCTGTATGGAACAATATATGTAGTCCATTATTCTGTATGGAGCATTATATGAGGTTCATCATACTGTATTGAGCATTATATGAAGCTCATTTTACTATATGGAGCAATATATGGGCTTATTATTATGTTTGAAGAATTATATGGGGTTCTTTATCCTGTATGGAGCAATATATGGGTCCCATTATATTGTATGGATCAATATATGGTGCTAATTATTCTGTATGGAGCATTATATTGGGCTCATTATACTGTATGTAGGACTATATGGGGTCCATTATTATGTATGGAGAAATATGTGGGGCTCATTTTACTGTATGGAGCATTATATGGGGTCCATTATTCTGTATGAAGCAATATATGGGGCGCATTATTCTGTATGGACCAATATATGGGGCTAATTATACTGTATGGATTCCTTTGTGCTGTCCGGTTTCTGAGCTATTGTAGAATTTACAATAGATATAATTCATGTAGAGTAAGAAGTAAGAGAAATCTTTGGCATTGTATTATACCTATATTTCTCTGCCGTATTTGTGCATCATGAATCGTGATATGTGTTAAAGGGGCCCACTGACATGCTTTCGCCTGGGGCCCATCAAAATCTGGAGCCGGCCCTGCTTCCTGGCTTGTTACATGGACTAGCTATTATTTTATCATTTTTTTTCTCAAAAGACAAACATGAGTTCTGAACATTCCGGAAAATTAACTGTCTACCCCACAAAGTGTGTATGCTGTAAAAAAAATAGGGTTTTTTGCACACATTCTTATTGTCCAATATTACACCCATGCAAGTTACGCCTGGTTGATGACCATTTTCCCTGGCCAGGTAAGCTGATGTCATTTGGACACTAATAAGACTATGTTAGCATTTAAGAGCTTAAAAGGGGTTCAATATTGTCCTATGAGACCTCCAATTGTTATACACATCTTTTCCAGGCAATTAAGGCTTTTCAGCATTTGAGATTCTTCATTGCAAAGCAAATATATGGACCAAATTTGGTGAAGCTGGTGAACTAAAATTTCAAAAGATCTGCTTTACTATGATTACTTCTCACTGCAATTGGAATAATGATACATAAACAGTAGCAAATAAAGGATACCGTAATTTGGTTTCTATGGCTAATATTTGCTCTATATGAACACAGTAAACAATTATTTTACAAGGACAGTTAGACTAATAAATTATGTTTTATATTATCTATACAATATTTGTAATAAATTCTGGAGAATTCATGTAATGAAAATACTTGGAAAATGTGTTTAAAATATAACAATCAATATGTCAGGCTATGTGTCGTTTTCAGAAGTTACTGCTACAATTACTGGTTCAGTAAAGCTTCAATGGTAGGCATCCGTAGCCTCTATAGTGGAGCACAGAGTGGTGTTACAAGCCTGTATAGCTACAGAGGGAGTAATGTGAAGAAATTTAATTAAACACGATCCACAAAGTACATAGATTCCAAAGCTGCTCTGCCCTTGATAGAATTTGGAAGGCAAGAGCACCATGACTAAATGTGATACTTGTATGTGCATGGGCTTTCAAAAATAAATAGTCTATTGCCATTACTGTTAGGTCAACATCATTAAACATTCCGGTATGCCTCACTTCTAACTCAGCTCTCAGTAAAACAACCATAGATAGTTCAGAGTAAGAGGAAGGATAACAAATGCAAACAGACTTTTAATTAAGACGGATAACAGAATGCTAACAAGTCTGTTTACTTAACAGTCTTGTCACATTAGAACAAATATTATTAAAATATAATAATTAACACATGTAGATGATTGTCAAGATTTATGAACTCATCTTTTTATCTTATTTTCTGATGTGTTCAAAAATCATTTAGTGATTCCTTAAAGAGAAATTATTGCTCCATTACAAGTAATGTTAATTAAATGGAGATTGATAAGAAAACTATCATCCACATATCCCTGAAATAGAAATTTCAATTCAGCTAGAAACCTTTGTAGGGGCATAAATAATTATTTGTCAAAAGTCATTTTTATGCACTATGCTTGATTTACAAAAAATTTTTTTTGGGTCCGTTGCTACCACTAGGGTTGTTACCCTGCTTACTTGGAAAAAATGTCAGAGAATCTGTAAACATGTAATTTAGAATGAATTGTATTATTATTGCCCATACTATGCACTAGTGCAGGGCCATACTGGCCATCTGGAAAGTCGAGCAAATGCCAGAAGGGTCTGTCTTTTCATGGGCTGCCTTGTCTGTTACATTCTTAACAGAAACAGTGTTCTCACACTGTTAAGAGTTGTGATGAAGCACAAAGTCGCTGACTCTGTCACTTACCCCAGCAGGGCATGGGTATCATTAGAAATATTGGTCTTGTAGAAAATCTTCCTTTCCTCTATCCAGGGTAATATTAGTAATATATCCCATCTGGTGCTCGGGGGCGGGGACAGCATGGGTCTGTGTGATTTCAAACACCAGGGCTGAATTTCAGCCCCAGTCCGTAACTGCACTAGTGTATAGAACAACTCCTGTAAGCATCAGCACCCATGTTTTACTACACAGAAGGCATTTTATTGTCATACATATACACTCCCTGACAGAAGTTATGTCGCTTATCCATGTTATGTAAATAAAAGCTTATAACCTGACGTTAAATTCATCCATTGGTTGTATCAATTATTCTTTTGACAGCTGAAACCCTTCAAAATGTGGTTTAGGTTAAGAAAATAAATTGGCATCAATGCAGAAATATTGATCAGTTAATAGACACAGAATGGTCAGATTTTAGCTAGACAAAAATTTTGTCGCACACAGAAAGTAATGTGATATTCAAACAAATAATTAACTTAAAATACAAATATATGTTGCATAACATTGGTGCATGAAGTTGTGGTGCTATTAGAGTCATATATAATATTTTGTGTAACTTCCATGAGCTTGAAGGACTGCATCCATGCGGTTCAACAATGATTCATACAATTTATTAATGAAGTCATCAGGAATAGCAAAGAATGCAGTCTTACATGCCTCCCAGAAGTTCATCTAGATTCTTTGGTTTTGTCTTCCAAACTTCCTCTTTCATCCTACCCCAAACATGCTCAATGGTGTTGATGTCTGGTGACTAGGCTGGCCAGTCCTTGAGCACCTTGATCTTTTTTGCCTGGAGGAACTTTGTTGTAGAGATGGATGTATGAGATGGAGCACCATCCTGCTGCAGAATTTGACCCCTTTTATGATTTGGAATATAAGAGGTAGCTAATACTTCTTGATATTTTAGGCTATTGATATCGCCTTCCACCTTGCAAATGTTTTGCACACTCCCATACTGAATGTAACCTCAGACCATGATCTTTCCACCACCAAATGTTATTGTTTTCTGGGTATATTTTGGATCCATACGGGTTCCAGTAGGTCTCCTGCAGTATTTGCGGTGGCTGTGGTGTAATTCTACTGAAGATTCATCATAGAAATCCACCTTCTGCCACTTTTCCAGCATCCATCTGTTTAGCAGGCTGTGGGACTTTACAAATGCCACACTTTTTTCATTTGCCTTCTGTTTAGTGCTGGCTTCTGGGCACTGATTCGACCATGGAGGCCATTTGGAGACAGATTCCTACAAACTGTTCTAGTTGACACAGGTACTTAAGGTGACCAGGTCTGTTGGAGCTCTGCTGCAGTGGAAGAGGGGCTTGCTTTGGATTTTCTAACCAACAAACGTTCTTTCTGAGCAGTTGTCTTGCAGGGTCTGCCGGACTTGGACTTGTCAAACACATGTACAGTCTCTTCAAATCTTTTTTTAATTCTTTGTACTTAACACTGAGACAGATTAAAGTTGCCAGCCACCTCTGCAGTGGATCTGGTCTTCAGCCTCTTCATACAGTAATCCAGGCTTTGGTCGTAGGGTGGATTTTTGGCATGTTGTCAGATCTCAAGTTGCAGTTCAAGTGAAGGTCTGGGGTGCTGGATTTCTTTTTATACACACACACTAATTAACCAATAATTTACTGAGCACAGGTGAGGATGTAAACTAGGATTGGGTGCATTAAATGACCAGGCGACAAAACTTTTGTCTTGCCAAAATCTGACCATTCTGTGTCCATTAACTGATCAATATTTCTGCATTGATGCCAACCTATTTTCTTAACCTAAACCACATTTTGGTGGGTTTCAGCTTTCAAAAGAATAATTTATTCAATCAATGGATGAAATTAACACCAGGTTATAAGTTTTTATTTATATAACATGGATAAGCGACATAACTTCTGTCATGGAGTGTATAGCTTGAACTTAATTGTTCTTGCAACCTTTTTTGTGGTAGGATGGACGCTAACAACTTCTCATAGGACTTGACATAGAAAAAGAAACTATAAACCAATTGTACATATATCTAGGGCAGCAAAAAGCCCTGGAACATTGTATTACTAGTTACTATCTGGCCCCACATTACAGCTTCACTACACAATACCATTAATTCACCAACATGACTTATACTTATGTGCAAAATATCAAACAAACTCTTTTGGAATAGAGGCTCATAAAGCATGATAATAACCAAGGACTTAAAAGGGTTGTCCAGGTTATTAATAGTTACAATCTATTCTTAGAGGAGGTGCAGTCTGTCATCAATTCTCTCTTCCAAGAGAACCAGGGCGATTATGCAAATTCACTGTGATCAAACTCTGATCAGCGTGTCAGCATAGTGTAACACAATTCTCTCAGATGAATAGAACATGGAGAACAAAATTTCTTGAGCTTATTCATTGTGGCAGTGGGCAGAAATCATACTGCACGCAGTTGTCATCCGAGTGCAGTCTGATGATTTCAACGCACTCATTGACTTACATGGCCTA
Source organism: Ranitomeya variabilis (assembly GCF_051348905.1). Classification (NCBI taxonomy): domain Eukaryota; kingdom Metazoa; phylum Chordata; class Amphibia; order Anura; family Dendrobatidae; genus Ranitomeya; species Ranitomeya variabilis. The sequence continues at coordinate 1,002,837,088 of NC_135232.1, read as the reverse complement.
GTGTGATCCAAACATGAGATGAAACTATGATTTTTTTTCTCAGACTGGCTTGGTCCAGAGAAAGAAATCAGACATGTGTGCAGTCCCTTAGAATAACATTAGTCTGGCACGCACTCGGACAGATAATATGGTGGTGGGCACCTAGCCTTAGAATAGGTCATCAATGTAAGATCAAATGAATAAGAGCTGAGCTGCAGTTTTCAGTAGCAACTACACAGTGAATGAAGTTATGCTGTTCTGCTCCATTCAATGGTCCATGTCTACATGCTGTTGTAGCTAACAACATATAATCTTTGGGGGTGCTGGGAGTCGGAACCCTCCAACTTTGATACTGACGACCTATCCTGAATAGAGTTCCTCAAAATCTGCTCAAATAACTTTTATAAGTATTGTATTCCCGGTGTGGTTCAGTCCCTTTAAAGGCAACCTGTCTGCCATTAACCTGCAGATATGAACTTAATCTGCAGGTTAATAGTGTTACTAACCTGCCCAGTGCCCGCGCTTAGTCAAATGCTGCTGGGAGAAAATTAACTATTCTCTACAGCAACATTTGGTTTCATTCATGGGGCAGTGAGGGTTCAATCACTGCTCTAAGAATACATAGCGGCTATTTGTAACTACGCCCCCAGGCCTGACTTTCAGCCAGTCCCAATGCAAAGTCAGTGTCAGATGGGAACGCGGTGTCCGCCGCTTGTTCCAGGGCCCTGGAACAGGCGGCGGACACCGCGTTCCCATCTGGCAGGTGACACCGCTACCCACCACTGATAGTGGGGATATCAAATTGGTCCATAACACAGATCCTAGAGATACATAAAGAAACATAGGGTCCCAACACTTCATAGGCACATAAAGCCAACCTCGCCGTTAACAAACAAATTTGGACCTAAATCCTCACACTCTACAGGGGATCAAGGTTGGACCATTATATTGAGTCACCCCTGACCAATACTAAGCTATAGGTTTCACTTTAGGATCCTCTTAAATCCATGGTGTGAGCTGCATACCCTTTACCAATTTTTTTTCATGTACTGCAGTGAGTGTACTGAGGAAGGTCAGCTGTATTGACCGAAACGTTTACCAGTTACTGCTAGTGTTGAGCATTCCGATACCGCAAGTATCGGGTATTGGCCGATATTTGCGGTATCGAAATTCCGATACCGAGTTCCGATATTTTTGTGATATCGGAAATCGGAATCGGAAGTTCCCAGTGTATGGTTCCCAGGGTCTGGAGGAGAGGAGACTCTCCTTCAGGCCCTGGGATCCATATTCATGTAAAAAATAAAGAATAAAAATAAAAAATATGGATATACTCACCCCTCCGACGGAGCCTGGACCTTAGACGTGCAACCGGCAGCTTCCGTTCCTAAGAATGAGCGAGTGAAGGACCTGCGATGACGTCGCGGCTTGTGATTGGTCGCGTGGGCGGTCACATGAGCGGTCACGCGACCAATCACAAGCTTCGACGTCATCACAGGTCTTTCACTCGCTCATTCTTAGGAACGGAGGCTGCCGGTTACAGCGGTTACTACCAGGGCGCGTCAGAGGGTGAGTATATCCCTATTTTTTATTTTTATTCTTTATTTTACACATGAATATGGATCCCAGGGCCTGAAGGAGAATTTCCTCTCCTTCAGACCCTGGGAACCATCCAGGATACCTTCCGATACTTGTGTCCCATTGACTTGTATTGGTATCGGGTATCGGTATCGGCGATATCCGATATTTTTCCGATATCGGCCGATACCATCCGATACCGATACTTTCAAATATCGGAAGGTATCGCTCAACACTAGTTACTGCCAATAAAAGTTATTTCATTCCACAAGTTGAGTGCCAAAATTTATTATATCATTATTCTGGTGTGGGAACCTTCTTTTGAGCACCACTACAACCGTGCCGTGTTATACACTAATATATGAATTCGTAATGACATGGAGAATCAAAATGGCAGGTCAGTTTTAGGATTTAGTGAACTTAGCAAAAAAGCCAAGCAAAAAACCAGTGTGGAATTCCACTTTTTTGCAATTTCACCGCACTTGGATTTTTTTCCCGTTTTCTAGTACATGACATGCTAAAACCAATGATGTTCAAAAGTACAGTTCTTCCTACAAAAAATAAGCCCTCACATGGCCATATTGATGGAAAAATAATAAAATTATTGCTCTGGGAAGGAGGGGAGCAAAAAACAAAAATGGAAAAAAAAAAACCCTGGTCATGAAGGGGTTAAACTGTATGTTAGGGGCCTTTGCACAGAGGGAATCTCGAGCCATCTCCGCTGTGGACTCCCATTCTTCTCCAGCCACAGTGGAGCCTGCTCAGCGGAGACATCGGTCCCAGCATCTGGCTCAGCCTGATACGGTGCGGATGGTTGATGCTGCCTTTCCAGGCTCAGCCATTGTAGCAAGTACTGGTCAGCGGCGAGCAGATGTCTCTGGGACTAAGTCTTGCTTTTCCCATTCTGAGCATGCCCAGAGTAAGTCCTCTCATTGGAAGTCGATGGTCACATGCTCAGGTACTACAGCAGCTCCCATTGGTCCTCTAGGAAGGTCCTGAAGTGGCTCAGGTACTGTAGCAGCTCCTATTGGTCCTCTAGGAGATCCGGTATTTGCTGCAGCTATAAATGGTCATGCGCTAGTATCAACTAAGTTATGTGTTCTGCGCCTGTGTGGTCATATGTATGTGGTTTCAGGGTTCGGCTGAAATAAGCCCCTAGAATACCGGCACCTCCAGTGAGGAGTTTTGCGTGTGCTATTCTGACTGCATGACCACTGTTTGCTCTATTTGGAAGCTGTATTCCTCTGTGAGGTTAACAGGGCACAGCGTTCTCTTGTCTTAAGTAACTCTGTGAAGTAACAGAGTTCACTTATACCGCCATATAGTACCGTCAGTTACTAGCAGCGGGTTTTACTCCTGCACTGTGGACCCTGGGTTGTGAACGCACCTACTACTCTATAAATATATATTTGATGCGTTCCGCCAAATCCTTTACTAGCGCCAGGGTCTAGTTAGTAAATGGTGGATAAACAGTAATCTTTGCGGTGCATCCAGCAGCTGGAGGGTAGGTTGGCAGCTCTCGAGTGCTCAACCTTAGCAGTGGATGTTACCGCAGTTGCTGTTCAGGCTGCTAGCGTGGATGCAGCAACCTTGTCCAGTGCCACCACTGTTCCCGACTCTTTTTCGCCTCTCCGCTGCCAGATAAATTTTGTGGAGATAGTAAATCTTGTAGGGGTTTCGTGAGTCAGTGCTCTATACATCTCGAGCTTCTGGCCGCATGTTTCCCCACAGAGAGGGCAAAGGTGGGATTTATAGTGTCTCTCCTGTCGGACAGGGAGTTGGAGTGGGCTATGCCGCTGTGGGAGTGTGGCGATCATGTGGTGCAGAGTGCTCCGCTGTTCCTGAGCACCCTGAAACAGGTCTTTTTAGGACCTCGAGTCACCCATGATACGGCGCTCCAACTGTTGGCATTTACTCAGGGCTCATCCTTGGTCAGCCATTTTGCTGTCCACTTCCATACCCTAGCATCTGAGCTGGAGTGGTTGGATAAAGCCCTTATCCCTATATTTTGGAGGGGGCTGCCTGACCATGTGAAGGACGTTCCCACCACACTGGAGGAGTTAATAACTGTGTCCACTCGTATTGACCTCCGTTTTCACAAGCGGAGGTTAGAGCGAGCCCAGTGTAGGCAAAGGTTTTGGCTGGCTCCCACCTTCGCCAAACCTTTGGAATCTCCAGTCCTGGTCCCTGAGTCACATGAGGCCATGGAAGTGTCATGAGTGGGATCTAAGTCCCGGACTGCTCGTGCACTCACGGTCTGTCATGTTTGCCAGCAGTCAGGACATCTTGCCACTAGATGTCATCAGCGTCTAGTGGTAGTAGGTGGAGGTACACTAGACACGGTGATGTTTGCCTCCAAATTGTCCTTTAAGGGGACAATTACTATAGGCTCATTCTCCCACTCGGTAGAGCTCTGTGTGGATTCTGGGGCGGAGGGCAATTTTATGTCTTCTGCCTTCACCCAATGTCACACAATTACCCTGGTAATGTTAGCTCAACCAGTTACCGTACGAGTGGTGAATGGGTCGGCACTGCCCTCACAGATAACACACCAGACCATCCCTTTTACTCTGTCCATGTCGCCATCTCTTCAGGAGATTATATCTCTGCTCGTCATTCCTGAGGGAATTTATGAGGTCCTGTTAGGGAAACTTTGGCTATGGTACCACTCTCCTCATATTGAGTGGTCCATTTTGGGATGGGGTGTATCTTGTGGGGGTAGATGTCAGAGGGAATGCGTTCAGGTGGCTACTACCGAGGTGTCCACAGATCTATCCTTTCTCCCCAAGCAATATTGGCCCTATGCTGATGTGTTCTCCAAAAGGGCTGCGGAGACCCTTCCGCCTCACTGCCCCTATGACTGTCCTATAGACCTCTTTCCTGGTGCTGATCCTCCCCGGGGGCGAGTCTATCCGTTATCTCTATCTTAGGCAATGTCACAGTACATCCAGGAAAATTTGGCAAGGGGATTCATTAGGAAGTCAGTGTCACCTGCAGGGGCTGGGTTCTTCTTCGTGTAAAAGAAGAACGGGGAACTACATCCATGTATAGACTACAAGGGTCTTAACGCCATCACCATTAAGAATAAATATCTCCTGCCCCTGATATCTGAGCTATTAATAGGCTTTGGAGAGCAAGGGTATTTACTAAACTAGATCTGCTAGGTGTTACAACCTGTTTCGCATCCATGAGGGGGACAAATGGAAGATGGCTTTTAACACAAGGGATGGGCACTAGGGTTGAGCGACTTTTATTTTTATAGGATCGGGTCGGGTTTCACGAAACCCGACTTTCTCAAAAGTCGGGTCGAGTGAAATCGGCCGATCCTATAAAAAAAGTCGGGGTCGGGGTCGGCCGAAACACGAAACCCAATGCAGTGCAATGGGATACTATGGTTCCCAGGGTCTGAAGGAGAGGAAACTCTCCTTCAGGCCCTGGGATCCATATTAATGTGTAAAATAAAGAACTAAAATAAAAAATATTGATATACTCACCTCTCCGACGCAGCCTGGACCTTACCGCTGGTAACCGGCAGCCTTCTTTGCTTAAAATGAGCGCGTTCAGGGCCTTAGATGACGTCACGGCTTGTGATTGGTCGCGGCCGCCCATGTGACCGCCACGCGACCAATCACAGGCCGTGACGTAATTCTCAGGTCCTAAATTCCTAATTCTAGGAATTTAGGACCTGAGAATTACGTCACGGCTTGTGTTGTGAACTCTGTTAGTGGGCTCCCTCTTGTGGTCACAACTGGTATTGTGTGAGTGTTGTCTTTGGGTTCCCTCTGGTGGTTTTGTTTATCTTCCTGCGGATTTGAGGCAGGATCAGCTGTCTCGTTATCCACCAGTGAGGTTTTCTATTTAGCTCAGCTGCAACTTCACTTGTTGCCTGCTGTCAATGTGTTCAGACCTATTCTGATTTCATCTGGCTACGTTTGGTCTCAGTCTTTCCAAGACAAGCTAAGTTTTGCTTTTCAGTTTTGTTCTCTCATCAGTTATCAATATGTGCTTTGTGTATGATGAGTTTAATCCAGCTTGCTAACATGTGATTTCCTGCTTGCTGGTAGCTCTGGGGTTCAGACTTGCTCCCCTCACACCGTTAGCTGGTGTGAGGGGCTCGCGCATTCTCTGAGTGGATTTTAGAGGGTTTTTTACTGACCGCATAGATCCCTTTCTATTTTCTGCTATCTAGTATTAGCGGGCCTCCTTTGCTAAATCTGATTCATCTCTGTGTTTGTATTTTCCCCTTAACTCACCATTATTATCTGTGGGGGGCCTTTCTATATCTTTGGGGATCATTTCCACTGAGGCAAGGGAGGTCTTGCTTTCTCTCTAGGAGTAGTCAGTTTCTCAGGCCGTGACGAGACGTCTAGGATTTTAGGCATGTTCCACGGCTACCTATAGTTGTGTGTGGTTAGGATCAGGTATGCGGTCAGTCCAGTTACCACCACCCCAGAGCTGGTCTATTGTTTAGTACTTAGCAGGTCAGGTTTTCGGATCCTCTGCCACTGGGATCATAACAGGCTTGCGACCAATCACAAGCCGTGACGTCATCTAAGGCCCTGAACGCGCTCATTCTTAGGAAGGAAGGCTGCCGGAAAGAAGCCTAGGGTGAGTATATTCCTATTAGGTATATTCTCACCCTCGGACGCGCCCTGCTTCTTTCCGGCAGCCTTCCTTCTTAAGAATGAGCGCGTTCAGGGCCTTAGATGACGTCACGGCTTGTGATTGGTCGCGGCCGCCCATGTGACCGCCACACGACCAATCACAAGCCGTGACGTAATTCTCAGGTCCTAAATTCCTAGAATTAGGAATTTAGGACCTGAGAATTACGTCACGGCTTGTGATTGGTCGCGTGGCGGTCACATGAGCGGCACGCGACCAATCAGAAGCTGTGACTTCATGGAAGGCCGTAAACGCGCTCATTTTAAGCAAAGAAGGCTGGCGGTTACCAGCGGCGATGTCCAGGGGCCTCCGGAGAGGTGAGTATATCAATATTTTTTACTTTAATTCTTTATTTTACACTTAAATTTGGATTCCGATACCGATTCCCGATATGGAAACATATCGGAACTCGGTATCGGAATTCCGATACCAGATTCAGAAGATCGCCGACCTCATGGCCGACCCCACACAGGGGTCGGGTCGGGTTTCATGAAACCCGACTTTGCCAAAAGTCGGCGACTTCTGAAAATGGCCGACCCGTTTCGCTCAACCCTAATGGGCACTATGAATATCTAGTGATGCCCTTTGGGCTCTGTAATGCCCCAGCCATTTTCCAAGACTTTGTAAATGGTATTTTCCGGGATATGCTTTCTACCTCGGTCGTAGTCTATCTGGATGAGATCCTCATCTACTCTCCAGATATTGACTCTCACCAGAGAGATGTTTGCAAAGTCTTCGACCCCTTATGAGCTAATTCCCTCTATGCCAAGTTGGAGAAATATGTGTCTGAGCAGGAGTCCTTACCTTTCCTGGGCTATATCATCTCCGCCCAGG